>NC_135234.1:220661098-221286098 GCF_051348905.1 Ranitomeya variabilis
GTTTAAAATAACACATTTTTTTTTCCAGTAAACTTTATTTATATATAACAATAGTACAAAGTGGGTCCTTGGCTTGCAAAATAGGAGTGTTTCATATTTACAATAGGTACACAATAATATATTAAAATAATAACAAAACTTTTTTTGTCTCCGAACATTTTTTAAATAATTAAAACTTTCTTACATTTTTATTTATTTTTTTTCACAACAACTGTAAAAATGACAGAAAAGAAGCGAGGCAGACATAATAAAAGGAATCAGGGAGAAACAAAGACACAATTATTATACAGAAGTGCAGTGGAACTAGAAAGTTGAGCACCCCAACATTCTGCAATCTGATTGGGTGGTTTGGTTCATTAAGTGACGCCTTGAGAAAGTAGAGTATTATTAAAGGGGAAGTAATGGCATTGATGAAATTATGAACCATCCTGATTTTGGCACAATTTTGTTTTTCCTTCATTTTGTTTGTCAACTATATTATTCCAACCTGCATCTAATTCTGAAAAGGAGATAACACCGTTAGTAGAACAGACCTACATATCTTGGCAAACAGACAGAAATGGGATATAAACAATACAGTATAATTTTCATTCAACTACCAAAAATACAGTAACTATTTGCTGCACTTTTTATAAGTGTTTGGCAAGAAGGCATATGGTTTAACACACTCTGGAAAGCAGGAGACAAGGTGGTTTAGCACAGGCTGAAATACAGGTCAACATTTGCAAACATCAAAAACAGACAACGTCTTTGAATGGGTAGGAGGTCAGCAAGGTACTGCCCAGCAATACATTACTAGATCTCCCAGCTCTATGTGGGTCTGATGGACAGAAGGTTGAGGGGGCTTTGGTATGCAGGTGTGGAGTTGGCAAGCTGCATCAGAAAGTGGGCATCATAAGTCACATTCTCCTGGTGGTACATCAACAGTACCCTATACATAAAAGAATATATGCTGGCTAAGCAATTCTTGGAACAATAGTGATGATTTTTTTGAAATTTATAAGAAAGACTAAGGGATCCCCTGAAACTACTTACAAGCAACACCGACTTTACCACTGTACATATTAGTAAGCTAAGGAATGTTGCGACAGATCTACTGAAACCACCAATCAAATTACAAGAGGCAGGTGTTCCAAGAGCAAAAAGTATTACACAAAGATCAAAAATAAATATCTAACGCTATTTCAAGTAATGGCTGCTGTAAACATATTTTCATTAGGAAATGACCTGGTGGCTATGTGTCTGAATACAATGTATGGTCATCTGACTAGCAGATGAGCCTAGTGGTAGAACAACTCCTCTGGTGAGAGAAACCTTGCAATATGTGACGAGAGACAAGAAGGAATGATGACCATTGTCCAATATAGTGTTTGCTGTAGGGTAAGAGAAACTTTACTCTAGTATCTGAAATACCTCTGGATTTTAATGAAGACCATCATTCTGAGAAGTCAAGGAGGCTCTTCATTCATAGATATAAAAAGGCCTGCCTGAGCCATCACTTCAGAGTTCAAGCGCCTCACTTTTACTCTGTACATACATTAGGATTTGGCCACATTGGGCTGAATCAGCACATTGTAGCTAAGCTAAGGTCAAAATGAAAGGTCACATATTATTGTGGTCATATAAGTGCACACATTTGCATATAGAGGTCATTGGTTGTCAAAATTGATAAAAACATCTACAACAATAAGATCATTCTTCATTTATGTTTAAAGGTCCTGGTATTAAGCCAATAGGGCAACTAAATCAGTGATAGCCCAGCATGTGTGCCCATTGTTACAGAGCAATGACCGTTAAAGAGAATCTGTCAGCTACCTCATCTGAGAGCAACCTGATGTAGGCAAAGAGAAGCTGAATCCAATGATGTATCCCTTAGATTACTAGGTGCAGCAGTTGTGACACAATCAGAGCTTTTACATTTAGAATGAAGCAAAGCTGAGGAAGCTAACTCCACCCACATCAGGCTCTTTATGTACAGAGTCTATAGACAGTGCGGTACTTATCACAGGAGCAGGTGGCGTTGCCAGACTAATGTAGTCACAGCAATGTTAATCTCTTAGTGATAAATCCTTCACAGTTAGTAAACAACAGTATGCAGCCTGATACGTGACACATCCCTGAATTCTGTGTTTCAGCCACTCTCTCCTACAGTCTTGTCTTCAGATTGCATAGCAAAAACCTACTGACAGATTCCCTTTAAGGGCTCTCCAAAAGGAACCAAAAAGTGGATATTTGACAAGGGCACATTTAACACCTATCCACAGAATTGCTGATATCTAATTTCTTGGTGCCCGAACTGCTGGGACATTCACTCATCACTAAAATGGGGGGTCTTAAGCCCGCTATTCCTCCTTATTGAAGTCCTGTGGTGCTTGAATGGAGCAGTGGTGTCACATACGTCAATGTCTACAGAACTGACCGAAAACGGCAGCTCAGCTGTTCCGAAGGACCCACAGAAGCTAGGGAACAGCAGGACGCACTAATAAGCTCTTAGCTGTAATCACGCACTGAGAAGGAACAGGGTAAATGAGACCTCCGTTTACATGATCAGTAGGGGTCCCATCAATCAAACATCACATATTCTGTGAATATATGTAAATATTTAACGAGGAATAAGTTCAAATGTATTATCAGGTCATGGCAACTGTTAGTGAGACCATCTTAGTCACATCCTAAACGTTTTATGGCTTTGTGCTGACTGTTTTAAGACAATGTAGCACGTGGAAGGACCCTGTTTGTGAAACAGGAGAAAACTGTAAGGTGACGTAAAACAAACACCAGGCAGTTTTCAGTGTGTTTAGGATAAAGATTGCAATAATCTTGAAATACATTTGCATTATAGAAATGCCATGAAATGACCCAGCCCCTATTTCATAATGAACAATAGAATGCCACGGACAATAATGTTATGATGTCATAGGCATTGTCATCTCTATGATGTACATATGCTGAATCTGCGTGAATTAACAATATGTTTAGCACATGTTCTACTGAAGATTTCTTAGCTGCCAAATCTTGGGAGAAATCACAAATAATGAAATATTTTCTGTTTTTATCGTGAGTTTGGGAACCATGTTCCACAAATACAATATAATCCTTATAGAAAAGATCTTAAAGGAAAATGCTATTTTAGGTGAAATATGAGCACCCATCCCTATCATGGAAATACATTATTTTGGGGAATGAGCATCTAGTACATATTCCACCATAATAATGTACAAAGAAGGAATTACCATGTAAACGAGATGACTGAGATACTTGTACAATGTGCAGGCTCCCATATTTAGATGACATGTATACATAATAAATGGTATATTAGATTATTCAATATTACCCCTGGAGAGGTAAAGAACTGCCCTTCTATTCATCAATAGGAGTGGGTTAGTTACTGGTAGTATGATGGTATATGGAAGTTGGTGTAATACTGTATACGGCTTTTCTGTTCATCAATAGGAGTGGGTTAGTTACTGGTAGTATTAGAGTTTGTGGTATATGGAGGCTGGCGTACTTCTGTAGCATGGTCTTTAGTGTATTGTTCTGAAACATACTGCTAAGGGCCAGGTGTTTCCATGGATAGCAATAGTTTTAGCACACGAAGAAATGAAACATGGCACAGATTCATAATGAGGGTCATTTCACTTGGTTAATGGACACATGCCTTTTGCTATCAAAAATTTGCGGTTGGACCAGCTGGTGAATTTGTAGTGGGTGACCTTAGGTACAGTTCCTCAGTAGATAGCCGATGGGGCGCGAGTCCTCTGGTAGATCAGCTGGTAGTGGATACATGTTGCAAAAATCCATAGTTCTCAAATTGTTTTTCAAATCTTGAAAGTCATCCCTTGAACCAGTGCAAAATATGCCAAGTGTGGCTGCTTAAGAATTTAAATCTATGAAAATTCCCTTTGTGTTTTTCTTTCAGGGATGAAAAATAATGTACTCTTCCCCCATTAATACCCTTTCCCCAAAAAGCAATAAATAATAATAAAAATAGGAGTCATTTTGAAGAAAAAACAAGCTAGACGAACAACCAAACCAACAAACAGCAGTTGAGTCTTCTCATGTTATGCAGTCTCTTAATTTACGTACAACATGCAATCAGCCGCCTGCTGGGCTTGTGGAAACTCCGGTGACGTCTTCAGGGTCTCAGAAGAGATGATGAATATGGAGCTGGTTTGGCTGCTCTCCTCATTCTGACTGTAGGACCTTCTGATGTTTATTGTGATTCTTCACAGTTGGAAAGACTGTCCAGGGATCCCTGCAGCTCTCTGTCATAAGAGTCTTTGCCAGGACTCTGCCCCTTCCATGGTTAAAGAGCTGTTTTGAAATTCAGCTGTCAAAACTCATGGCTGCTATCAACTGCTCCACTTTGTAGGCTAAGCGGTGTCGACGCCCCTGTTCATCCTGTTCCAAGGCTGAAATCAGCTGCAAACCAGAAGATAATAAAGGCTTTAATAATAGCACAGAGGCATTAATCCGATACTTAAAGGGATGTTCTCAAGTTTGAAAGGAATCCCCTAAACACTGGATAACTTTCCAATTGGGGTGCGAACGATTCCTGAATGGAGAAGTGGTTGATCATGAGTACTACTACTTGATTCACTCTTAATATATAATATACACTGCTCAAAAAAATAAAGGGAACACCTAAACAACAGAATATAACTCCAAGTAAATCAAACTTCTGTGAAATCAAACTGTCCACGTAGGAAGCAACACTGTTTGACAATCAATTTCACATGCTGTTCTGCAAATGGAATAGACAACAGATGGAAATTATTGGCAATTATCAAGACACACTCAATAAAGGAGTGGTTATGCAGGTGGGGACCACAGACCACATCTCAGTATCTATGCTTTCTGGCTGATGTTTTGGTCACTTTTGAATGTTGGTTGTGCTTTCACACTCGTGGTAGCATGAGACGGACTCTACAACCCACACAAGCGGCTCAGGTAGTGCAGCTCATCCAGGATGGCACATCAATGAGAGCTGGGCAAGAAGGTTTGCTGTGTCTGTCAGCATAGTGTCCAGAGGCTGGAGGAGCTATCAGGACACGGGCCAGTACACCAGGAGATGTGGAGGGGGCCGTAGGAGGGCAACAACCCAGCAGCAGGACCGCTACCTCAGCCTTTATGCAAGGAGGAACAGGAGGAGCACTGCCAGAGCCCTGCAAAATGACCTCCAGCAGGCCACAAATGTGCATGTATCTGCACAAACGGTTAGAAAGCGACTCCATGAGGATGGTCTGAGTGCCCGACATCCACAGATGGGGGTTGTGCTCACAGCCCAACACTGTGCAGGACACTTGGCATTTGCCACAGAACACCAGGATTGGCAAATTCACCACTGATGCCCTGTGCTCTTCACAGATGAAAGCAGGTTCACACTGAGCACATGTCACAGACGTCTGGAGACGCCATGGAGAGCGATCTGCTGCCTGCAACATCCTTCAGCATGACCGGTTTGGCAGTGGGTCAGTAATGGTGTGGGGTGGCATTTCTTTGGAAGGTCGCAACGCCCTCCATGTGCTTGCAAGAGGAGACCATCTGCCACCTCATCAGGAGCATGCCCAGGCATTTTAGGGAGGTCATACAGGCACGTGAAGGCCACACACGCTAATGAGCATTATTTCCTTGTCTCTAGGCATTTCCACCAAAGTTGGATCAGCCTGTAACTTCATTTTCCACTTTGATTTTGAGCATCATTCCAACTACAGACCTCCGTGGGATATTAGCTGTAATTTACGTTGATAATTTTTAGGTTTTATTGTTCTCAACACATTCCACTATGTAATGAATAAAGATTTACAACTAGAATATTTCATTCAGTGATATCTAGAATGTGGGATTTTAGTGTTCCCTTTATTTTTTTGAGCAGTGTATATAAAACAACCAGATAGCTTACATATCTGGATACGGTTTCCATTTAGTAACCTTTCAGACCCGGTCAGACATTACTCAGCTTCACCCTTCAGGCTCACTCCTTACCTCCACACTGTATTTACTGACATACGAGTAGATCTCGTTGAGTGCACTTAGCATATTAAACTCTGATGCATGCATACGAGATTGCTCTGCGAGGTAGGCGTTCATGTCCTGGTCGCTGATGGCTGGGAGCTTCGCGATATCAGCATAATACCTGGCGACGCAGATAGATACACTTTACTTATTGTCCATTCTGATTATTACATAACAATCTCATAATAAAAAGAGCATTTTCTATTTCAGATGACTTCATAGGGTTACAAAAAATTGGCAATTCAAACAATTCCTATGTTTACAGCTAGAAACATCATGTCGCCGATCTCTCAGTGATTCTCCACTTTCTAAAGATCCCAGGAGCCATTAATTTTAATAACCTGAAAACATGATTGCACATGGTTCTTCTAGTCATTAGTAACGATTCTGCACAACTAACCTCTCCACCCAATTCTTGTAGTTGGGGATATCCTTGGCATAGAGCAGCTTGTTGCTGGGAGAATCTTTTCCAAGCCGGTGCTCTGAGGTGGAACATGAGTCCATGAAGGTCTGAGCCACTACAGACAAGCAGGCATCTGTGATACTGCCTTTATGGATGTCGAACACAAACTGAGGATTCTTGATAACATTCACCCAAAAGCGGAGCGGTAAACTGTGAAAAAGATGTAAAAAAAAGAGAAGGGACGATTAAAGTTCTGACAAACACACACAATTCCACCCAGAACATCTTGGCATGTATTAGCTCATTTGAACTTTAATCACACCCTATTTTTTCCACATTGACTTACCAATTGCTTTTCCACGTGTGTCGGACATCGGTGTCATAGATACTATGCCTGTCTGCCTGTTCATCCAAGAAGTCAAACATGTACTTAATAGCAAGAGGTAGAGCACTCCCGCGGTGCACTGTACTGAACAATGTTTCAAAAAGGTCATCCACAAATTTCTGGAGTGTTCCCTGTAGCACAAAATGATCACAAATGGGAATCTTATACAGAACTACTGGTTTATCATATAGTGTACAGCAATCTAGGCAACTTTTGAATTGTGAAAGTTTTTTTTGCAACTGATACTGCTGGGATGAAAGACAACATCAAAACATTCCCACATTTTGTGTGGTCCTTTAAATAGAATCTGTGATCAGCATAATGTAGAGCCAGAAACTGTGATTCTAGAGATGTATCACTTACTGGGCAACTTGTAGTTCTAATAAAATCTGCTGCAGATCTACCAGTTCTCTGAATGCTGAGATCTGTATAACCCCGCCCACACTACTGATTGGCAGCTTTCTGTATATACTGTGCGTATAGAGCAGGAGGACGATATGGCAGGAGACAACTGGTCCTGTAGTGATAATTTCCTGCTGATAAAACATTAATTTTATTAAAACTGTAACAAGTAGCCCAGAAAGTGACACATTCTTGGAATCAGGATCACTGCCCCTACATTATGCTGCTCTCAGATTAAGTGACAATAAGTATGCCAAGATATGACAGCAATACAGCCATACAGTTCCAGGTGAGTCCAGTGGTTACCTTGGTTGCTAGCAGCCTTGTCAAGTAGATTTCTGAAACCATCTTGCTTCCTCGGTCCCCTTCTTTCTGGTCTCCATGTTCATGATTTTTCACCAGGTGCCAAACTTTAACGCCACTCTCAAGATCTGGAGTGATCATAGGGGCACGAGACCTAAGGCTATCAGGGCTGCCGGTGTAGCGGAATGTGGAGTCTACAAGAAGCGTCAGAGAGTAATAATCAATAGATATGTTAAGGAATAAGTTATTGGGAAAATACACACATAATAATAATTCTGACACCTGCCTGTACATTGCATGGCAGCCGGTAGCTGACTTTTTTCATACCTGTACACATCTTGTAGAGGTTACGGGTGGAAGTGAAATGACGTTGGCCCGGAGTCACATGCCGCACTGTTAATGAGCCATAAGTCTCCTTGCAGTTTAACCAGAGAAACAGCAAGAAGCTTAGCACAGAAAGCAATATTTAACAATAAAAATGCCGTCAAATTAGAAGAAGGCAGCGGAGGTTTCATTTTAATTGTCTCTGTTGTCAAGCTGAAGCAGACACAATTATGCTGCGTAAGTAAGTGTGGATGCAGAGAGCAACGACGTTAGTGACCGCCGGACAGGGAGACTGAGCAGACGCTACTGCTTCTGTCATGGAATTATTCTTCCATTCTCCTTTACTTCATGAACATCTCCATCAGCTCCAAACAATACAGAATCCCTGTTAACATTTCCAGTGTCACCATTAATATTGCTGCTAATGTCAGAGACGTGCCGGAGCCAGAAATACGGTTTTATGGAGGCTTTTCCTGAGCGCCGAGCCTCAAATCACCGATCAGCAGCATTGTTGATTCCCAATAATATGTTGTGATGCTTTTCTTTCCACTGTAATCATGTTTGCTCCAATTTTCATAATTTACATGTTAATGAATGAGAGAGACAAATGTTACTGATACTGCCGCCTTTGCAGACGGTTAGCGGCTGAAGATTTATGTCGCTTGTGCCGTGATCTGCATAGAAACGGCTGCTGGGAATCTTTGCCGAGAGCAGTAACCCTATGTGTTCTGAAGAAGGCTGGAAGATACCGCATTTTTTACCAGGTTATTTCTATTTTATTCAGATTTCCATCAAAATTTACTTTAGCGATAACTTAATAATTATATTTTCTCATCCTCATATATATGGGTAAAATTGCAAAGTGCTTGTAGTTGCTGTCAAAAATTCTTTCTATTTCCAAGAATGGAGGGATTTTTAATCATAGTGTTTATGGCTCGTTGACTAGGTTACTGGCCCCCACTGCACTCTTATCAGTGGTGGATGGTCTCCTTGGCAAGGAGCTTGGTGCTTAGAAGCTGTTTTCTATAGAGCTTGTATGAGCTGCTCTGAAACTGGCTAGATTGCTTGATCCAGCCATCTTCAGTGCCCCTGGGCTTTTGCGATGCTGCTTTGGCTCGAGAATCAGAGAAAGCGCACAGTTTGGGACAACGGAGGAACCATGCTGCTGGTCCAAACTGTCAACCAGTCAGGAGCCCACAGAGCCCCAGGAAGCCAGGAGGCTAGGGAGCGGTGCACTCCTGAAGATTGATGTTGAGAATAACCCGCTAAGGCCGGGGTCACACTTGCGTGTGCAGCGTGAGGAACTAACGCGAGTCTCTCGCATGAATACCCGGCACTGCCGCCGGCGGTTCGGATCGGAGCGAACAGATACATAGAAATACATGCAGCCGCACACTCCAGTCCCGAGTGCCGGCGGCAGTGCCGGGTATTGATGCCAGAGACTCGCGCGAGTTTCTCACGTTGCACACGCAAGTGTGAACCCAGCCTAAGGCTCACAATTGGCATGTAACCGAAAACTGTCCCATAGCAACCAATCACATTGCAGTTTTTTTCCTTAAACTGCGCAGGAAAATGAAAGCAGCACTGTGATTGGTTGATATGGGTAACAAGGACAGAATTTCTAAATTAAGCCAATATAGGTTCAGGAAAGTATTTCTCTCAGGGAGCAACTAAAAGGCCCATAAATCTATGGAAAAACAAATGTATGAACTTTTCATGCCACATTTACTTATCGTCTCTGCCAACTATTCACTATTTCACAATAATAACAAAAAAATAATAATTGCCTACCAACATAAATCACTGCAGATTACAAGTCAGCTAGGCCTCTCTATGCAAAAAAGTATTATTTTAAGGCATTTTTATCATTCACATGTCTATTTTCCATCAAAACTAGTAATCCAAAACCAGGAAAAAATATGTATGAAGATTTGCACATCTTTCAAGCTTAGGACCCCTTTGCTTAAATACTGAAACAAAATGTTGACCAAAATGCGTGACAACTGCCCTGTCTATAATATATCAGGTATACGCATTTATACTGCGCTGAGCAAATAATGTCCAAAGAGCTAAGAACATCTCCGCTTGCCTCTTACCGTATCTGCTGATGGAGGTGCGGGATATGCTTGCGGAAGCTGGGATGTTATATGATGAGGTTTGTTTCGGGACAAGAGCCACTACTGAACGATCAGAAACCTGCAAAAAAGTAATGCCGTCATTAGAGATATTATTTCACTCATATGAGGCCAAGGAATAGAAGTTTCAAGAAAATTTCCAATTATTAGATTGTTAGTTAAAGGTCACATATCTGATTTGTCCAAAATCACCCAAAATAGTTATTGCTTCCAAAAAAGACAACCCCAATAAAATGTAATGTTGTAGTGCAGTAGTATAGTGATGTGAAATTAACTTTTTGATCTTATTTTCATCATTGCAGATTCTGTTTATTTCACTTGAAGAAGACATTTCGCCAGTTTTAGCATGTTCTTATCTACATTGTGGAGATATTAGCCTGGAAATTTCCCCTCCAGCCAATGGGGCGCTAGCAAACATTTCTTTCTGGAAGCGGTTACTTTTTTCCCTGCATGATGTTAACCAATCATAAACAGGAGGCTTCATGCACTGGACAAATAAACAAGCCCCAGAGAATGTCAGACCCGGCTTTCCCTGCCATAAAGTTTACAATGGATATCATCTGGCCACTGTTTGGCTGCTTAAGCCTTTACCAGTTTTAACATGTTAAACTGACTACATCATGGAATAGGGTCTGCAGAGCTGAATAAAATGTATTTTTAATTTTGTTTTACATCTTATCTCAATTGCCGAGATATTAGCTTTTAAAATTTAGATTCTAATTTACACTAAGAATAAGGGGGGGGGGGGGCGTAGCAGAGATTTTTCTAGAGGGGAGAATACTTTTATTCCCCTTATGATGTTTACCAATCACAAGCAGGAGGCAGGTTGAAAAGGAAAAAAAAAAGAACTCACCCCTAGCAAAGGTCAGAACAGGTTTTCTCCTGTGAGACATGTAATGACAGACTACCCTTCTCTCTGATCACTTGTCTCATATCTGGCATCTACTGTGATTACAAGCAGGGGAGGTGTTGGGAGTAGAACAGAGCTGTGTGTCATTACAAACAACTACAGCTCTCATCCCATGGCACAGTCAGTGTGGGGAGAGTTCAGCAAAGCTGACAGTGCCATGGGATGAGAGCTGCAGTTGCAGAGGTAACTGTATTGACACACAGCACTGTTCTACTTCATTTCATGATGCCTCTTTCTCATGATTTCTCAACGTCATGCAGGTAAAAAAGTTACTGCTCTCAGAGACGAATCTCTGCCAACGACGATGATTGGCCATAGTGTAAATTAGAATCTAAACCCTCTGATCTAATATCTCTGCAACAGAGATGAGAAACAAAAAAATACATAAGTATTATTCGCCTCTGCAGTTACTATTCCATGATGTGGTCAGTTTAACATCCTAAAACCAATGAAAGGTTCTATTTAACATCCAAACCAGTAGATAAATAATATCAGCTGTTAACTTTATGGCATCTGTCTTGTACCTAAGCAGCGAATAATGATGGTGAAAGCAGATCACAGGCAAATACCTAATATAGGGTATATCATAAAGCGACATCCAGGCCTGTCAGCAATGAAAGATTAAGTGGTCTAACAAGGGTTCATACCCTCAGTCAATAACATTTTTATGCCTTGTGCTATGATTTTAACCTTTATTGTTGGAAAGTCTCCCTGATTGTCGTTTCCGATACAAGTCGGAGATATGTTTTTTTACAAAACAATAGCACTGCTGTGAGTGATCATGTGTCGTCAGATAATGTGACTCATTTCCTCACATGAAGTGATGTTTGTATTAGGAGTGTTTCCATATAGCCCAGCCCAGAATCCAAACAAGAAGTGCTCAGAGATATGTCATGTGAGGGCCTAATCGCGTGTGAGAACCGCAGTTTTCAGCACTTTTTTAGCCTCTCTCATTTGCAGCCCCATTTTAAAGATGGAGAGTGCCGCTGATTTAATTAAGGCTGGAGCACAAAGAGAATAAGCAGCTATCATAATGTTATGGACCATAAAGCATTCTTATTAAACCATTTTTTATTCTAACCGGTTTTATGAACTTTATAAAAATGTGATTTATGGGAAGACAAGCAATAAAGCCATCTTTCACAGGTTTAAACTGCCTGTCTCTCTATTACATCCGGAGGATTAATTAGGCAAAAGTCAAACTGTAGATGAGTATTAGTGCTAACGAGATTCTCCTATCTGAAGGTTCACGTTTTATCCTCTTCATGTGGTCTTCATAGAGCTTAAGACCTAAATGTAACTAAAATGTATAGACTAAGACTTCTTTTGCACAATGGAGGGATTATGCTAGGTTTTTTAATAAAAATTTGGAAATGCTGACACTTGATCATTACATTTTCATTGGACTAATTAGCAGTGCCCTCGCTGGTGATAAAATGGCCACTATGTAACATTTCAGGCTTCCCTACCTAGCAGAGAGCAAGAAATCAGTTAACTGCAGTTGTAAAGACACAGAGAAAATTGCCAGAAACAGGAGAAGATACATTATAGGTGACCTTTAACTGAGATTTTTGATCTTTAGTTAAGGTATTATTATATTTCAACTCGTTGGGTGTAGATTTTAGGCATTTTTAGAAATTCTCACTTGTGCCTCATGCACCGGGCTGCAATAAACCTTGGAGTAATAATACAGTGCTCCTAAAGGGGTATGGGGCTATTCCTTATACATGAGGCCTAAATGTCTTGTTCATGTGTAGAGATGAGGAAGCCCGAATGGTCGAATTTGGGGTTCGCACCGTGCTGAACTCCGAACACAGACTTATCCCGGAAGTTTGTTTTGGTATTCGGATAGAGAGAAACTCTGTGGGGGTACTCCGCTTCTTTTGGCAGCCCACTAGCCCTTACTTCAACCATCTTACAGCCCCAAAGTTCGTGTCCTCATTGACTTCCATAGGGTTCGGGTTCAAGTGTGGGAAGAGTTCTGAAACCAGAACTGAACTTTGGACTAAAGTTCGGTTGAACCTGAATATCCATGGGTCAGCTAATCCCCTTTCATGTGTTATAGTCCACACATGGATATTGCTCTGTGATTGAACCTTTGTCAAACTATGCACTTTACTTAGAAATCATACATTACCAGATGGATTTCTCAGGGAAAACTGGCGAGTGTCAATTCTAATCAAGACGAGCCACCAGCAATCCTTTTAGAAGTAATGACAGGGTCCCCCAATAAAGAGTCATCACATTAAACACACATCATCTCATTTCATAGGGTATTGAATGTGGAGATGTGAAACCTCAGCTAAGTGGCAATGATGCTGCATTATTGCTGATCCCTTACTTAAAGTAATAAGTCTGTAACAGAATTAAGTCTAACTCGAGCGCCCTTTCAGCAGGAATTAATGCACTTCTTGGGTCTCTATCGGTTATAGATTATGTCCGAAGTGAATTACATCAGAAATAGCCAAAAGTCAAGTGTTCCCATTCTTGATGGAAAATTAATATACAGATGAGTTAAAGGCCTCACACATTTGTATCTCATGAAAAATTCCTTTTTGTTTGGTCAATTTGTTGGTTGAGAATCAGGTTTTTGTGTGATAGGAGCTTGCAGTATGAGCACAGGTTATATCGCGGAAGGGTAATCACTTGGGGAAAACAAAGGCTTATCGGTGATCTTATTACAATGTACAAGTGTATGAAGGGACAGTACAGAGATCGTTCTAATGATCACCTAATCCTGCAATGATGGCCATGGAAAGAAGGTTTAATCTTCTTCACAGACTTAGATTCTTTACAGTAAGAGCAGTGACACTATGGAACTATCTGCCTCATGATGCTGTAATGGTTGATTAGCTACAAAAGATCAAGGAGGGCCTGGATGCTTTTCTTAATAAAATCTACTATAACGAGTTAGGGGTAAATCCTTGTGACCTTGTCAGTGAACTAGTGGGATTGCCAGACTAGTCGACTTGGAGGCTGTTAGCATTGGCCTCGAATAGTGTTTCCTTCCTCTGGATCAGCATGTTAGAATTAGGCTACAGGCACACGGTGCCTATTTCAGGCAGATTCCGCCTGGAACCTGCCTGGAGAAGACCTAAACAATAATTAATATATGCACGGCACTGTCAAAATGACTTGCTGTGCACAAGTTCAGTCTTTTAGAACGTCTTGTAACAGCTTCAGGCTACGGAAGCCGTGAAACGGCTAAAAGAAATACTAGCTGTACTACCCGGCTTCGCCCGGGTTAATGACTGCTGTTAGCAAAATAGAATGTGTTAACAAAAATGTATTCTGCACACAAAAACCACAAAACAAATAGATAGAAATGTAATTATTAAAAGGCAAAAACTAAGCTAATAGAAGCATTTCACAACATATATTAGCTTTGTTATACTGAGAATGTCTTTGTTGCCTATATTAACCAATCAGAGCTCAGGTTAATTAACTGTAGCAAAATAGAAGCTGAGCTGTGATTGGTTGCTATTGGCAGCCTGATAAATCCCCAGCCAACAGGAAGCCCACCCCCTGGCAGTATATATTAGCTTACACATACACATAATAGACAGGTCATGTGACTGACAGCTGCCGTATTTCCTATATGGTACATTTGTTGCTCTTGTAGTTTGTCTGCTTATTAATCAGATTTTTATTTTTGAAGGATAATACCAGACTTGTGTGTGTTTTAGGGCGAGTTTCATGTGTCAAGTTGTGTGTGTTGAGTTGCGTGTGGCGACATGCATGTAGCGACTTTTGTGAGATGAGTTTTGTGTGGCGACATGCGTGTAGCAACATTTTGTGTGTCGAGTTGCATGTGACAGGTTAGTGTAGCAAGTTGTGTGCAGCAAGATTTGTGCATGGCGAGTTTTGCGCGTGGCGAGTTTTATGTGTGGTGCGTTTTGAGTATGTGCAAGTTTTGTGTGAGGCAACTTTTGCATGTGGTGCAACTTTTGTACATGTGGCAATTTTTCTGTGTGTGCAAGTTTTGCATGAGGTGAGTTTTCCATGAGGTGAGTTTTGCACGTGTGGCGAGTTTTGCGTGAGCCTAGTTTTGCATATGGCGAGTTTTGCATGTAGCGAGTTTTGCGCGTTGCGAGTTTTGAGTGGTGACTTTTGTGTTTCGACTTTTATGTGGCGAGGTTGGTGTGTGTGTGGTGAAATGTGTGCTGAGGGTCGTATATGTGTTCAAGCACGTGGTAGTGTGTGGCGCATTTTGTGTTTGTGTTCATATCCCCGTGTGTGGTGAGTATCCCATGTCGGGGCCCCACCTTAGCAACTGTACGGTATATACCCTTTGGCGCCATCGCTCTCATTCTTTAAGTCCTCATTGTTCACATCTGGCAGCTGTCAATTTTCCTCCAACACTTTTCCCTTCACTTTTTCCCCATTATGTAGATAGGGGCAAAATTGTTTGGTGAATTGGAACGCGCGGGGTTAAAATTTCACCTCACAACATAGCCTATGACGCTCTCGGGGTCCAGACGTGTGACTGTGCAAAATTTTGTGGCTGTAGCTGCGACGGTGCAGATGCCAATCCCGGACATACACACATACATACATACACACATTCAGCTTTATATATTAGATATACCTGTATGTAATCTCCTGTATATAGTATATACCTGTGTGTCATCTCGCCTATATATAGTATATATCTGTGTGTCATCTCCTCCTGTATATAGTATATACCTGTATGTCATCTCCTCCTATACATAGCATATACCTGTATGTCATCTCCTCCTGTATATACTATATACCTGTAGGTAATCTGCTCCTGTATATAGTATATACCTGTGTGTCATCTCCTCCTGTATATAGTATATACCTGTATGTCATCTCGTCCTGTATGTAGTATGTACCTGTATGTCATCTCCTCCTCTATATAGTATATACCTGTGTGTCATCTCTCCTGTATATAGTATATATCTGTGTGTCATCTCCTCCTGTATATAGTATATACCTGTGTGTCATCTCCCCTGTAAATAGTATATACCTGTGTGTCATCTCCTCCTGTATATAGTATATATCTGTATGTCATCTCCTCCTGTATTAGACCTCGTTCACACGTTATTTGGTCAGTATTTTTACCTCAGTATTTGTAAGCTAAAATGGCAGCCTGATAAATCCCCAGCCAACAGTAAGCCCACCCCCTGGCAGTATATATTAGCTCACACATACACATAATAGACTGGTCATGTGACTGACAGCTGCCGGATTCCTATATGGTACATTTGTTGCTCTTGTAGTTTGTCTGCTTATTAATCAGATTTTTATTTTTGAAGGATAATACCAGACTTGTGTGTGTTTTAGGGCGAGTTTCGTGTGTCAAGTTGTGTGTGTTGAGTTGCGTGTGGCGACATGCATGTAGGGACTTTTGTGAGATGAGTTTTGTGTGGCGACATGCGTGTAGCAACTTTTTGTGTGTCGAGTTGCATGTGACAGGTTAGCGTTGTGTGCAGCAAGTTTTGCGCATGGCGAGTTTTGCGCGTGGCGAGTTTTATGTGTGGTGCCTTTTGAGTATGTGCAAGTTTTGTGTGAGGCAACTTTTGCATGTGTTGCAACTTTTGTGCATGTGGCAATTTTTCTGCGTGTGGCAATTTTTCTGCGTGTGCAAGTTTTGCGTGTGGCGAGTTTTCCATGAGGTGAGTTTTGCACGTGTGGCGAGTTTTGCATGTAGAGAGTTTTGCGCGTGGCGAGTTTTGAGCGGCGACTTTTGTGTTTCTACTTTTATGTGGCGAGGTTGGTGTATGTGTGGTGAAATGTGCGCTGAGGGTGGTATATGTGTTCGAGCACGTGGTAGTATGTGGCGCATTTTGTGTGTGTGTTCATATCCCCGTGGTGGTGTGGTGATTATCCCATGTTGGGGCCCCACCTTAGCAACTGTACAGTATATACTCTTTGGCGCCATCGCTGTCATTCTTTAAGTCCCCCTTGTTCACATCTGGCAGCTGTTAATTTGCCTCCAACACTTTTCCTTTCATTTTTTCCCCATTATGTAGATAGGGGCAAAATTGTTTGGTGAATTGGAAAGCGCGGGGTTAAAATTTCACCTCACAACATAGCTTTGATGCTCTCAGGGTCCAGACGTGTGACTGTGCAAAATTTTGTGCCTGTAGCTGCGACGCCTCCAACACTTTTCCTTTCACTTTTTCCCCATTATGTCGATAGGGGCAAAATTGTTTGGTGAATTGGAAAGCGCGGGGTTAAAATTTCACCTCACAACATAGCCTATGACGCTCTCGGGGTCCAGACGTGTGACTGTGCAAAATTTTGTGGCTGTAGCTGCGACGGTTCAGATGCCAATCCCGGACATACATACATACATACATACATACACACACACACACATTCAGCTTTATATATTAGATAGATCTATAAAAAGTAGAGATGCCAGTACAACAGCCGACGCAAAAACAATTAATAAGACGCATCAGGAAAAACATACTGTAGAGAGAAGATACATCTTTTAATGGCCCTACATTAGGATATGTAACTTTATTGCTAACATTTCAATTACAGGTAATTTATTTGGCGGCATGGTATGGAAAATTACCGGATTTAATAGATCACTATAAAAGAGCAAAATACCACTGCTGGATTTTTGTTTTCCTCTCATTGACAGACCTCAAAAGTTCCTCTTTGACAGCACTCCTGACCTGGTCATTCTTAACATCATTGGTCTCCAGCTGGGAGTCACCAACCGTGCTGGAACTACAACTCCCAGCGTATTGTAACTAAGTGCTTTGATTGCAGCTTGCTAAGCACAGATCTACTACTCCGGATTACACAAATCAGAATTCCTGTGTAGCTAAAGTACCTGGTAGTGCATGAGTGTGTTCAGCCTTTTCCAGTCTCCTTCTATCTTGGTTGTGATGTCTTCATCTTGTAGGACCACCCTTGCTATGCGACCTTGTCTCCATTCTGTTTAGGGGTGACACAAAAGACAATTCATATATGATCAAATTCCTGACTACTCTGCATGTTGCCTGAGCTCGTAACGAAATGCAGAAGCAGCTGGACCCGTCATGGCCACGCAGCAATGAATGCCCCTTAGGGTTCTTTCACACATTAGTCTTTTTGATACGTATGCTATCTGCCATTTTGCGTAAAGATCAAAGACCCATTACAATGAATGTAGGTTTTTTTTTTTGCAAACTAAATTTCAGCAAAGAAATAAAATAAAATGGAGACATGTTCTACTTTGATCCGTGTTACGGATCAAACTCGTCAATGGCCCCGTGATAAAAAAATGGCTACCACACAGATGTCACTACGTGATGCCTGTATATTACTGTTTATTGTGTAGGAGAAGATAAGATTTTTTTTTCTCCTTATGAGAAATACAGATGCTACAAAAATTGTAAAAACTGTCACAAGGAACAAAAATGACTCCAGCACACTGAAAAAAAAAACAGATAATTTTTCAGAAAGAAAAACTGATGTGTGAAACCAATAAGGCACCGATCTGAAAGGAAAATCTTAAAATTGCTGGTGGATTCGGAAATGAGCCTAACATTTCTTCCAATTGTTTATCTCCTTAAGATCTGAATTGTGGCCCACAGAAGGTAAGAGAATGTGATCATCGTGCTGTCCGTGCCTTACGGTGCGATTCCAGTCTAATTACTGCCGCTATGTAACTGTACAGCATACCCAAGTCCATGTCCACAGCTCTCGGCCGCTGAGAATACGGCACATTCTTGTAGACCGCATCCAAGATCTTCTCCTTCACCTGAGTGATAGTGTCACAGTTTAAGGCCTTTACTGGTATCTCTGGGCTATTTTCATTGTCTGGGTTCACACAGTTCAGGATCTGCAGGGAAACAATGAGTGAAGTGGTTAAATTAAGTGGAAATGTCACTTGGCCAGGCCTATGATGCTGACACCTGGGTGACCTGTTTAGTTAACACTGCAATCAGCTGCTATAAGAGAGTATTTAAAGGGTATATTCACATGTGCCAGATTTGTTGAAGAGTTTTGTGCGACCTTAATTCATGCACAGCTACAGAAAGAACCCCAAGTATAGAAAGGGTTTTATGGCAGCTGTCCTTTCTACATCTGCCACATGTGAATGTATCTTAGTACAGTGTAGAATGAATGTTATTTTGTGACATCTCCCACAGAGGGCAGCAGCGCACTGCTTTGTGTAACTTAGCTGCTCCCTCTTGTGGACGATAACAATAATTACCAGTGTTTTGTACTCAATCTGCTGACGAATCAGCTTATCTTCACTCAATGAATAGCGGGCTTCTCCAGTGATTGAATCGATAGGTCCTTTTTCCATCTGCTGCTTAATGGCACAATGTAACATAAACAGGGGCTCCCCTGCACATTCCTAAAAAAACAACAAAATAAGCATTCATATCCCACCAATGATTTAAATATCATTTAAAATCATAAAATACTTTACAACTGATGTTGGTTTTAACAACAAGCCTAGGAAAGAGTGAATAAATCTTCAATTAGGAGAAGCGTGAAGTCATAGACACATTCAGACATCCATTTTCCATGTACCTGTTCTATCCATATAGAAAAAAAAAGGAGCAATATCGGTTTTTTTTTTACGTGAGCTACAAATCATTACCACCCAAGTCTATTGGCCAGTGAGAAATCACTGACAGCGAGCACTGTCATTAGTGTGCAATCTGTGTGCTGTCTATTCTTAACATTGTCATGTATCAGAGAAGCAGATGACACTCAGATTTGAAACACTCATAAAAATCGGACTGTTTTAGCGTACCAGAAGAATCACAGCCATCTGAATGAGGTCTTATTCTGATTTTTTCATTCTACAACTACACATTACATACAGCCATGGCTAAAAGTGTTGGCAACCTTAACATTGTTCCAGAAAATGAAGTATTTATCCCAGAAAATTATTGCAATTACACAGGTTTTGTTATACACGTTTATTTCCTTTGTGTGTATTGGACAACACAAAACAGAGAAAAAAGGCAAATTGGACATCATTTCACACAAAACCCCAAAAATGGTCCGGACAAAATAGTTGCCACCTTTTCAACATTGTGGATAGCAACTTTATGATGCTCGATCAAACTCACCTGTAGCAAGTAACAGGTGTGGGCAATATGAAAATTACACCTGAAACCAGATAAAAAGGGGAGAAGTTGACTCAATCTTTCCATTGTGTGTCACCCTAAGCATGGAGATGAGAAGCAAAGTGAAGACTTGAGAACCAAAATTGTTGAAAAATATCAACAATCTCAAGGTTACAAGTCCATCTCCAGTGATCTTGATGTTCCTTTATCCACGGTGCGGAACATAATCAAGAAGTTTACAACCCATGGCACTGTAGCTAATCTGCCCAGACGCGGATGGCAGAGAAAAACTGACGAAAGGTTGCAACGCAGGATAGTCCAGAAGGTGGATAAGCAGCCCCAATCAAGTTCCAAAGAAAGTCAAGCTGTGCTGCAGGCTCAGGGTGCCTCAGTATCAGCGCGAACTATCTGTCAACATTTAAATGAAATGAAACGATATGGCAGGAGACCAATGAGGACCCCACTGCTGACACAGAGACCAAAATGTACGTTACTCAAAATCCTTCTGGGAAGTGTCTTGTGGACAAATCAGACCAAAATAGAGCTGTTTGGTAAAGTAAATCATTTAACTATTTAGTGAATGAGGTCCACAAAGAAAAGAACACAGTACCTACAGTCAAATATGGGGGAGGTTCAAATATGCTTTAGAGTTATTTTGCTGCCTCTGGCACTGGGTGCCTTGACTGTGTTTAAAGCATCGTGAAATCTGAAGATTTCCAGTATTTTTGGTTGCAAAGTAGTGCCCAGTGTCAGAAAGCTGGATTTGTGTCCTATGTCATGGGTCTTTCAGCTGGATAATGACCCCAAACATCTTCAAGAAGCACCCAGAAACGGATGAAAATAAAGCACTGCAGAGTTCTGAAGTGGCCAGCAATAGTTCCGGATCTAAATTCCATTGAACGCCAGTGGAGAGATCTTAAAATTGCTGTTGGATGAAGGCACCCTTCAAATATGTCAGACCTGGAGCAGTTTACAAAAGAAGAATGGCCCAAAATTCCAGCTTCCAGTTGTTGTTGATGGTTACAGGAAGCGATTGATTGCAGTTATTTATTCCAAATATTAAGTTGAGGGTGCCAACAATTTTCTCTGGCCCATTTTTGGGGTTTTGTGTGAAATTATGTCTCATTTGCTTTTTTCTCTGTTTGTTTGTGTTCCAATACACACAATGGAAATAAACATGGGGATAACAAAACACGTGTAATTGCAATAATTTGCTGGGAGAAATACTTCATTTTCCTGAACAAGGATGCAGCACTGTCAGCCATGACTGTATATGTGACATGTAAGAGGCCGTGTTCACACTACAGACATACCCAAATCTACAGTATGTCATTTCTAGGCTTCAGTCTACACGGTTTTTACAATTAGAAATGAAGAAGATTTCACATTAAATGTATTCTTTTTATTTTGTACTGCCAAAAATAAGTTAAAAACCTATATGTTTAATGTATGCAGACAAAAACAATGACTGTAATGGAAAAAAAGAAATGTCATGCATTCATTTTTTGGAGGGCAGAGAATCATAGGTGACAATGCTATTCTGTCCTCCAAAAAAAACCAAACATGCTGACTTAGGACTCATTCACCCGTCAGTTTTTCATGTACGAGTGCAATCTGCTTTATTTTTTTTTTGCCTATGACATGTCTGTGATTTTCTACAGACCAAAAGTTCTGTGCAAAATCCTGTCTATGTTCCGTGCCAAATGAAAGTCTATGGGTCCATGAAAACTTTTTTTTTCTCATCAGTGAAAAAAATTATAAAACGCCCACCAATCTGATGAATATCAAAGATTTAACTCTCTCCGTTTTTCCCGTACCTCAAAATTCAGACGTCAGGGTTTTTTTGAGGTACAAGAAAAATGGACAGTTTCATCAGTGATTTTCACTGATGAGAAAAAAAAAAGTTTCTCCACTTTCTCCCGCCAGTCAGTGAAAAATGGACTGCGCAGATAATTTTCTGCTTGCCTGTTTCTGCTGGCCAGAGAGCATAAGCGCCATGTGAAGAATGATGTCATGTATGATGTCACAGATCTGTGAACAATCCATATAACTGTATCTGTACGTAAGACGGGGAGGAATCCGCTCATTGAATAAATACTGGGTGGATGTGAGGCCATGAGACACTACAATTGGTTTACCTTAAGGAATTTGTGCAGGAGGAAAGCAAACCAGTTAGTCAGCATCTTCTCTGCCACCGACTCTGTCCTGAAGGAAGAAAAATGCAGGATTACAAGGTGCCGTCACCGCACACACATCAGCATTGTCACCAACCATGACCCTACTTGCCACATTTATTGTTTCGGGGATCTCTGAAAGCGTATGATTACATGAAGGCTATCATGAATGGATTATCATTAGCAAGTGACATGATTTTGTAATCATTTTTGGGCGAGACTATTTTGGCAGAATGTTTAGTAATGTGTGTCCATGTAAAAGCTGGAGAGGAGAATTGTTTTCCAGCTAAAGGCCTCTTTATCACTGGAGGGTGGTGGGTAACTGACAGACTGACAGCTTTATTGTACTGCTGGGCTAAGATAAGCAGATTTCACACTGACAAAAGCAAAAGAGCATTGTAGGCAGCCTATGCAAGGTCATAACATGAATGCTGCATAATACCACAGACTAGGTACCTACTACTACACAGTGATAACAGCAAAATATCGAAGAGCCCCCAAAATGTCATTAGCAATTACTACAACGCCTGTATATCAGCTGGAAACAGGAAAAACGACATCACAGTCAACCCTCCCAGGGCTGCCAATGGCTCCAACAGTCCTCCTCGCCATGTAATACCCACTTGGTCAACTGCGATCAGGTATATACCACTATGCTGCATGGGATGAGTGTTTGCGGCATATACTCATATACTGCTACGTCTGTGTTCACACTGGCTCCGAGATGGTATGCTGGGGTTTTCGTGTTGGTGATGTTTAGGGTAAAGCTGGAAATCACTGGTTTGGAGTCACTACAGATACAATTTAGGGCATCACCTTCTGGGTTATCAATCAAGTCTTGATAGAAGTCGTATAGTTATATTGTAACAACCCTCTTGATTGGCTACACGCAAAAAGTTTATCTAACTGAAATGGTGATTAAAAACAGGCCACTCTTAAAGGGAATCTGTCAGCAGGTATTTGTTATTTAATCTGCGAGCAGCATGATGTAGGGGCAGAGAGCCTGATTCCAGTGATGTATCACTTGCAGGGCTGCATCTAGTTTCAATAAAATCAGTGTTTTATCAGCAGGAGATTATCACTAGTAGACTAGTTGTCTTGTGTAATTTAGTCCTCCTGTTCTGTGTAACCCCACCCCCAGCACTGATTGGCAGACCTCTCAGTATATGCAGTGTCCTCAGAAATCTTCCAATCAGTGATGTGGGCGGGGTTATACAGAGCTCAGCATTCAGAGAAGTGGCAGATCTACAGCAGATAAAACAGGGATTTTATCAAAACTGTAGCAAACAGTTCAGTAAGTGATACATGGCTGGAATCAGGGTCTCTGCCTGGACATCATCCTGCTATCAGATTAAATAACAACAACCTGGTGACAGATTCCCTTTAAGCCACTTGCCAGGCAGTTTAGAAGAATGTGATCAGATCGCTTACATCCATGGATTTACGTTTCCACTGTCAATAAACTACCATGCATGAGATTTTGTTGTAGAGTAACATCATGCGTCTCCCCGTCCATGATGATCGCCGTTCTGTGTAAATGAATGGACCTGGTTGAGGCTCCCCCCAGCGCTGGGAAGGGGGCTTATAATGCATACAATAAGTGGGCTTTGTCCTTCTTCTCATGTTGTTAATCCTGTGCAAGCCGTTCACACTTCATGTTAAGCTTCACAAAAGGAAGAACAAATCTGCCTTTCAAAAAGCGGCTGTAATTTTTTTTTCCTGAGCTGCGTGATTTTCAAAACCCCAGAGATTATTCCAACAAATCTCTGCTTTTCTATATTCTTCCCGGCACAGCGGCCGTAATTATTACATTTCTTTTCTCGTCTTAACGAAAAAGGAACGCGCCCCACAGAGCGTTCAGCCACTGAAAAGGGAGGAGAGGTGCGGGATTTATTACTGTGGGCTACGCATTTTAACCCTTGCAACCGTAAATGGCTACAGGTGATCGGAATGGATAATGGGGACGTGCGCTACATGCCGGAGCGAAAAGTGAAATATCTCATATATAAAACACAAACTCCGGGAAAAAAGACGTTTGTGCACCGGGTGAGGGAAAACTAGACATGCGGGGGAATGAAAGTTTAATGTAGAAATGTAAGTAAATAACTCATGAAGAGCTGCGGTGGGCAGCTCTGGACTCAAAAATAGTGTTCAGTATGAGAAAGGTGACTCTGTTCCTGTTCAACAACACAGGGTCATCTTTTACAATGCGTTTTGGGGCAGGGAGAAGACGCACAATGTGACAATTTATCCTCCACTAGAGATCCATTTCATCGTCTAGGATCGGACCTAATGGCTCATGTGTCTGAATACTGCACGTCGCTCCATAACACAATTTAGAGCGAACCTGGCCACCCGAATTATAGCGAATAATGACAGAGTATCGGAACATAGCACATGTTTCCTAGGAGGTGGCATTTGGTCTTTCGTCACTTGCTTTGCCTTTCTAACCCTGCGCTGCTTATTCCCCCTGGTCACGCACACCATCGTCAGCAGCCTCCCACCCTGTCCTCCCCCAATCCTCTACGGACTTCACCCCGCCACCTTATTCAAGAAAACTGTCTGCCTCCGTATCCCGTCACCAAACAAATTTCATTTTGAAACAACCAAGCATGTAATTAAATTGCCGGAATACGACTGTGGATTTTTATTCTCTCCCTTCACTGTGTATTCTCCCTCAGGCCACGACTGATCTTTCCTGCTCCGCATTAATATTTACCGTTTCCCAAAAATAATGGATGTGTCCTTGCCGCGAGGCCTCAGGGGGGGCGGCACTGTTTGAGCCGCTGCATTGATGTAGTGTGGTCACAACAGGGTTAATCCATCTCCTTATTCCCCCAGCACTGAAAACGTCAATGGGAACAGCTCTTATTAATGGCAGAGAGGATGGGAATGATTTGCTTAGGAGAGGGGCTCCTCTACAGTGGCATTATATAAGCCTGGGGGATCCCGTCTCTGCAAACACTGACTCCCCCCATTTATGTTAGTAGTGGGTCCGGGCGACAGTTCAGCCGCTGTCCTCTAGAGACACATCCACGCATTGATAAGCGCTTTCATATGCCCCATTACGGAATTTCTGCAAGATAAGTGTTAGTCATTGCATGCTGCTGGTTCTGAAGGGGTTACTCACGGGCGGAGGGTTAATATTTCTCATTCAGGCATATTTTTAGCCTCCTCAGTAAGAGTGATGAACTAATATTACGAGCTGGTAGTGGAAGCACAGACACCCCCTCCTTTCTCCTCTCTCCCACAATCCCCAGGGGAAATTAACAAGGATTCCATTATTGTGTCTTGTGGGACAGTTTCTGTGTTAGCGGACACGCGAGAATCTACGGCAATTTCCTGTGCACAGCGCCACACTTGTTGTGTTTGGAAGTGAAACCTGTGCCTGAGGGCAAACCTTTACACGACTGCGGGGCAAAGGTGGCCCAATTAAAGGTGGCCACCATGTATGATAACATTAACCGAAGCCTGTGGACCATAAACCAAGCCAAATGGAGTGTTCTTAGAGGCACACAAACTGTGGTTCTCCAGGCGCTGCTGCTCGGCATCCCTCATTGGGATAATATACAGGTCCTTCTCAAAAAATTAGCATATAGTGTTAAATTTCATTATTTACCATAATGTAATGATTACAATTAAACTTTCATATATTATAGATTCATTATCCACCAACTGAAATTTGTCAGGTCTTTTATTGTTTTAATACTGATGATTTTGGCATACAACTCCTGATAACCCAAAAAACCTGTCTCAATAAATTAGCATATCAAGAAAAGGTTCTCTAAACGACCTATTACCCTAATCTTCTGAATCAACTAATTAACTCTAAACCCATGCAAAAGATACCTGAGGCTTTTAAAAACTCCCTGCCTGGTTCATTACTCAAAACCCCCATCATGGGTAAGACTAGCGACCTGACAGATGTCAAGAAGGCCATCATTGACACCCTCAAGCAAGAGGGTAAGACCCAGAAAGAAATTTCTCAACAAATAGGCTGTTCCCAGAGTGCTGTATCAAGGCACCTCAATGGTAAGTCTGTTGGAAGGAAAAAATGTGGCAGAAAACACTGTACAACGAGAAGAGGTGACCGGAACCTGAGGAAGATTGCTGAGGAAGCAGTGGACTGAGTCTGGTGTGGAAACATCCAGAGCCACCGTGCACAGGCGTGTGCAGGAAATGGGCTACAGGTGCCGCATTCCCCAGGTAAAGCCACTTTTGAACCATAAACAGCGGCAGAAGCGCCTGACCTGGGCTACAGAGAAGCAGCACTGGACTGTTGCTAAGTGGTCCCAAGTACTTTTTTCTGATGAAAGCAAATTTTGCATGTCATTCGGAAATCAAGGTGCCAGAGTCTGGAGGAAGACTGGGGAGAAGGAAATGCCAAAATGCCTGAAGTCCAGTGTCAAGTACCCACAGTCAGTGATGGTGTGGGGTGCCATGTCAGCTGCTGGTGTTGGTCCACTGTGTTTCATCAAGGGCAGGGTCAATGCAGCTAGCTATCAGGAGATTTTGGAGCACTTCATGCTTCCATCGGCTGAAATGCTTTATGGAGATGAAGATTTCATTTTTCAGCACGACCTGGCACCTGCTCACAGTGCCAAAACCACTGGTAAATGGTTTACTGACCATGGTATTACTGTGCTCAATTGGCCTGCCAACTCTCCTGACCTGAACCCCATAGAGAATCTGTGGGATATTGTGAAGAGAAAGTTGAGAGACGCAAGACCCAACACTCTGGATGAGCTTAAGGCCGCTATTGAAGCATCCTGGGCCTCCATAACATCTCAGCAGTGTCACAGGCTGATTGCCTCCATGCCACGCCGCATTGAAGCAGTCATTTCTGCCAAAGGATTCCCGACCAAGTATTGAGTGCATAACTGAACATTATTATTTGATGGTTTTTTTGTTTGTTATTAAAAAACACTTTTATTTGATTGGACGGGTGAAATATGCTAATTTATTGAGACAGGTTTTTTGGGTTATCAGGAGTTGTAGGCCAAAATCATCAGTATTAAAACAATAAAAGACCTGACAAATTTCAGTTGGTGGATAATGAATCTATAATATATGAAAGTTTAATTGTAATCATTACATTATGGTAAATAATGAAATTTAACACTATATGCTAATTTTTTGAGAAGGACCTGTACATGCAGTATACAGAGCAGTAATGCAGTTACATTTCACATATTTCACTTTTTTTTTTTAAAGTTTCAACATTTGTGCGCAAAAAAATGTGCAAGTGTTGGCATTTTCACTCCAGTTTTTCCAAGTTCAGCCAAAATGAGGGTAGCTGGATGAGATGAGGGCAGGATGCCACGGCTCATCTAATTCATGACAAGCTCTGGAATTCCTTACGCCAAAAATTCCAGTTAGGAACTCAAGTAAGATTTGTGGTGCAGCACACAGAAAGGTGCACCCCACTTCGTCAGACACTCCTGATTCATTAAGAGGCGTGCGCCAATTGTCAGACACTCCTGATATGCGTGCGCCACTCGTCAGACGCTCATGATTCAATAAGAGGTGTGCACCAATCGTCAGATGCTCCTGATTCATTAAGAGGCATGTGCCGCTCGTCAGATGCTCCTGATTAAGAACCCTACGTCACTCGTCATACACTACTGATTCAATAAGAACCCTATGTCACTCGTCAGACGCTCCTGATTCATTAAGAACCCTACGTCACTCGCCAGACGCTCCAGATTCATTAAGAGGCATGCGCTACTCGTCAGAAGCTCCTGATTCATTAAGAGGCGTGCGCCACTCATCAGACGCTCCTGATTCATTAAGAGGCGTGTGCCACTCGTCAGACACTCCTGATTCATTAAGAACCCTACATCACTCGCCAGACACTCCTGAATCATTAAGAGGCGCCCGCCGCTCGTCAGACGCTCAGACTTTTTTTTAATGACCAAATACTTATTTTCCACCATACTGTAATTTGCAAAATTAATCTTGCCAAATCAGACAAGGTGATTTTCTGGATTTGTTTTTGTCTCTCATAGTTGTGGTCTACCTATGATGTCAATTACAGGCCTCTCTCATCTTTTTAAGTGGAACTTAAGTGAACTTGCACAATTGGTCGCTGACTAAATACTTTTTTCCCCACTGTCATTTCACGTGTGCCTCGGTGGTTAGCATTGCAGCCTTTCAGCGCTGGGTTCAAATCCCACCAAGGACAACATCTGCAAGGAGTTTGTATGTCCTCCCTGTGTTTGCGTGGGTTTCCTCTGGGGTCTCAGGTTTCCTCCTGCACTCCAAAGACATACTGATAGGGAATGTAGATTGTGAGCCCCAATGGGGACAGCGATGATAAAGTCTTAAAAGCGCTGTGGAATTAATGGCTTCATATAAATTTGTAAAATAAATAAATATTCAATGTTTGAATGTTTGTATATGTATATATTTAAATTGCACACCATACAAAGTATCAGGTCTCACATTTAAAACAAATTACAATGTACAGAAAATATGGAGAATACCTACTCTAGTATATCTGAATACACACATAGTGTCTACAGATCTGGGGTTAATCCAAGGATTACTGTATCACGGTACTTACAAGTCTTAGCTGTACTCCACATGTTATCCCGACATAGAAGAGAGAAAAGTGCTTCACTATTGACCATACAACCTTCATTGTCCTCCAAAGCATTGCTACGTCCCTCTGGAACAATGGCATTTCTAGTGGTAATTTTGCATTGTAAACTGTTCTGCTGCATGGGGTGTTACGACGGCCTTTCCACTTTATCTCACCGTAAGCCGTTTTCTTGAGCCTTCATCTCCCAACGGGGAACCAACTGCAATATGTGGCCAAATCGCTACATCCTAGGGGCTAATAAGAACGCTGGGCTATTTTAACAGGGAAGCCCATATATAATAAATATATAGTAAGATGATACTTTTATTTCTCATTTGCCAAACAATTTTTATCATGTATTAAGTCTAAATCTATAAAGTCTTGGGATATAGCGCTTATAAAGCAGATATCTTAGATACAGCACCGGCACACATGGGGCCAGATGAAAGGCATGTCTGCCGCCTTCCCACGAGATGGCTCCCAGAGAGCAGCCATGATAACGGTGCAGATCGGTCCTGATAAAGGGCAGCGTTATCATGTAGCCATTGCCGGACATGCAGTACAATGGAGAATGAGATATGAGGTGTAGATGGTTAGTGCTAATTCAGAGAATCGCTATTCTGCATCTCAGGGATAATGCTAAGGTCATGGGCTTTACATACGTATGTAACAGGGCTAGATTTGACATGGAGTCGCCTGTATAATCAGTAAGCGGTTCAGCGCCCTGTACTGGAGAACATTACCGATATAATGAATGCCTAATGCCGCATTATCTGTGGGCTGGCTGTTATATGCGAGTCTAGAGCGGCTGGCAGAAATGTCTGCTTATGCTAATCTGCTAAGTGTGCCTCTTTGGCCACTTGAAATGATGGGAGGTATGACGCTGGAAATGCATAATCAGTAGCCAAGCAGGAGTCGCTCTGAAAGCCGTGTTATCTGCACATCACTGTCAAAAGCTGGAGCGATGCCAGGAGGTTATCATTGGCACTTTAATTGTAAAAATTTAAATGAGAACATGAAAGCGGCACAATAAGTATTACCGAGTGCGGAGGAAGCTTTGTCAAGATTGCATCCTTGCTGTGAAGCATTCGGCTGCTTATAAAGTCAATTTGAGACGCTAATAACCTACCTGCTCAGACTGGGGCAGTGTGAGGAACATACTAAACAAGTAGAGCATAGGCATCTTGACCCACTTATCCCTGGTAATAATGCATGCCCACTGTTTACCTGCTATTGCTATTTCCCTGCCAGCTACGGGCTTAGATGTCTTACAATTGTAAGCAGCCCGTGGTCCTGACCTCCGAGAGGCTCACCGTGCTTGTCACAGGCTGATCCTCCGCTGACTCATGCTATCAGCATCTACTTGACGGAGCTGTCACTGCACCACCTGACCAAGGGCACCGCAATGACAGTGTGATCAGGAGGGATGGCAGCAAGGCTCTGATAATCAGGCTAAATTCTAACCCTGTCTACTTTATACAACCACGCTGCTATATAATTTCTCCTTGACAGTCATTTGTTATTGCAGGTTATCTGGAGAAAAGGTACAAATGTAGAAAAGCCCATCTGAGGCCACCAGTAACTGAAAGTCAGGACGTTATACTATTACCACTTCTTTAAAAGGGGTTGTCCAGAGAAAATAAGTTACTTCCGGATTTATCCAAAGAATTGGTGATAACTTGTTACTTGTGGGGGTCCGATCGCTGGTAGAATGGGGAACATTTACCCCATTAGTATGGAGCAGCCACATGTGACCTCCACTCCATTCATTCTCTATGGGGCTGCTGAGCGCTGCACTCACTTTTTGTGGCAGCTCCAGAGAATGAATGTCACAGGACTTGAGTGCCCAGACTGACGTGTCCTCTTGTAACGGGCATAAACGTTCCACCGATTAGCAAGTTTCCATCTATTCCACAAATAAGTGATAACTTGTTTTCAATGTTTAAAGGGAATCTTTCGCCCTTTCTACACAACTATTTATGTGTGCATGTAGTTCTTTTAAAGACAAGACCAACAATACCATTACATGGCCAGTCCGATCCAATTAACAATCCTCATTACTGGGAAATCAGCGTCTGAATTGATCTGCAAATGAGGTTGAATAACTATTTGTAGATCTGAAGCCTCTGTCACTCCAGCTCTTTTCCAGCCCAGTGTATCCGCATCCTGCTTGACTGACAGCCTCTATCTTGTGCGACAGCGGCTTCAGATCTAGTCTAATTTTCATATCAATGTAATCACAGATTTCTCAGTAAAGGGGGGATGGACTGTCATATAAAGTCATTGCTGACCTTTGTCTTTTAAGAAGCTACATATGCATATAAATAGTTTGGGGTATGTAATCCTGCTGGCAGATTCCCTTTAAGTTTGGGACTGAAGCTAGCAATACAGAATGCAAAATCCAAAGGAGTCAATCCTTGCAGAGAAGACATAGACTCCTGTCCCTGATTCTTTAAGGGCTCATCTGCCAAATTAGATGATTGCACAAAAGGGAATGTATGGATTCATGAGCTCTTGGTACAGATTGGGCCGTTGGGACTTCCACCTATGTCTCTGCTTCTATCACAAGACAATATCACATAATGCAAAGGAAGGACTGATGTCTCACCAGTCATGGAGCAATAAGATTGTGTATGATGGCCTGCAGGTACCGGATGCTCACATGATAAGTTGAAAACACGTATATACCGTAAGAAGAACAATTAGTGGCACTCAACGATCCTGTAAAATCCAATGTCTTTATTCAGAAAAACATGTTTAAAACTGGCTGTAGAGAGGGAAGGAGCACATGTGCGGCTTCCCTCTCTGCAGCCAGATTTAAATATGTTTTTCTGAAAGAAGATATTGGATTTTACAGGACGGGTGTGTGCCACTATTTGTTCTCCTCATATACATTAAATCTACAAGTGGATAGATTTTATTCATAACTTAAACAAATGTCTGGTGCTGAAAATGCTAAAAATCTTCAGAATTTCTGTGTGAATGTACCACAACGGAGTCCATAAGAACTATATATTATACATCTAGATAGCGATACATAAAATAAATCTACAATCATTAAAATGTGCACAATAGTCATTACTATGCATTGCTTATATAGCACCATCATGTTCCACAGCACTCTACAGACATTTTTATTGCCGTACCCATTGGGGGCTCATAATTTAAATTCCCTATCAGTATGACTTTGGAGTGTGGGAGGAAACTGGAGAATGCAAACATGGGGAAACTCCTTGTAGATGTTGTCCTTGATGAGATGTGAACCAGGATCCGAGTGCTGCAAGGCTGCAGTGCTAACTACTGAGCCACCGGACTGCCCTTGGTCATATAAATAAGGATAAAAGAAATCTTTATAAGTGTTGTATGGCAAGAACGAAAGGGGTGTAAAAAGTCAGGATTCGAGGAAGCGCTCCAAACAGCTTCCATGATCCCCATCCTTACCTTCGCAGCAGCAGCTTGGGGTGATTCTTGTTCTCTAGGTTCTTCTCAATCAAGTCTGAGAGAAGCTGTTTCAAGACATCTGTCGCATATTCAAGCTTCCCTTGCAAAGCCGTCATGATGAGCGAGGCCACGTTTCCTCTGTCACGCATGGAAAAACTACGCTGCATCTCCAGGGTGCGGATGAAAGTCAGTAGGAAAACCTTGTTGTTGATCAGCTGTGCAAAGAGCTTCAAGGCTTTCTCCACACTCTGTTGTCCATTGCCTTGAACCTAAAGGAATGGATGGAAGGATTAAGAGACTTTTATGACTACGGTTAACTGCTTGCATGCTGGAAGACAGTCAAAACAAAGGCATCGCTAAAGTTAGGATTTTTGTTGTAAAAATAAAACAAAGGGAAATGATGAATTGCTGCAAGGCTTCTAGAAATATACAATTGTCCATTGACTGGGAGACTGCATGTATAAATGGGAGAATGACACATGATTGTGAGGCAGCTATTGGACGATGCACTAAAGCGGACACATACACCTGGCGCTGTACAAGACAACAGTACAGTAGAAGTGCCATGTCTTCTACATATTCTTCATGCATAACCCAACCTTTCTGCAATGCCACCACTCTGCCTTTCTCATGTGAATTTCTAGCCCCCTCTTATCTGTACTTCCCTTGAGACACGTTTAATATTAGGTCATTACCTTCCCTGGAATTCATTACCGGCATCTCTGCAGCGACTCGCAGCTCGGCTGCAGTCCATCACAGTGGGTCAATGACCCATAGCTGTTCTGAGACACAGAGTTAACAGAAAACAGCCTGCGCCGGTAGCCAGAAAGATCCTGTCTGACATACACTACCTCCTGCATTTGCCAAGCTGCCTAGTAACTCATTGAGTGTACATGCATTGCCATAATGAAGGCGACGGATGCATGAGAGGTACCATCATCGACTGCAGGACAGGTAGACCCATCTTGAATATATCAGTATTACAATGCTCCTTAAGTTCATATCTAGCACATATATAGTATTGTCAGGGCCTTGAAACAGAATTCTTAGGCAGCCCTAATAGAAGTCTATAATACCTAATGTGACAAAAGTGAAAAAACTTGTTCAAGCAATATGTACTTCAAGCAGAAGAAGTCTAACATTTCTGGATACCTGCGCCCCAATTCATTTACACTGGACCTTGTGAAGGCAACCTGCACCTAAATATGGCAACTATGCTGTTTAAGTGCCGATTCCCAACAGTGATGAATGGACACAGGTTAGGTGTTAGCTGATGAGGATGTGCAACAATTCCATTTATCCCGACAGCTAAAAAGTTAAGAAATATGGCGACTCTAACCTCCAATTCTCGAAGCACAGGATGATCCTCTATTCCAGGAAAAAGCACTCTCATGGCATAGGTACGATAATCCAGGTAGGGAATACCTGAGCGATCCAGATCACTAGTCAATTCGTTGATATCGGTCTGTAATTCTGCAAAAGCTGAGAATGATAGAAAAGAAACAAGTAATTCACAGGGTCCGAGCCATCTAGAACTGCAGCACTTTAGACTTGGCTACTACTAAAATATTTGTAAAGTACATGAATACCACCTCAATGGCACAGACTAATAACACTTTATGCAACAACCAGTCTTATACTCTGTGCTAATGACATACAGTATAAAATAAAAATGTCTACATTCCCCTCTAAATGAATATTATTTCGAACAACACAACCCACCAAGACCAGACTACGCAAGGTTTGCCTGCATTCCGAAACAATGGAGGCACCTACGTCTGGATAGGAGATGTGGACAAAAATGGTGGAATATTTAGAATCTGAATAATTTGCTAGCACCTAACTGCAGATTTTCCATCACAAGTTCTATTCTGTTGCAGAAACAAGGCAGATTTAAATCTTTACCAAACATCCAGTCAAATTGGTGTCAAAATCTGCATAAAATCCATAAGAGTATTCATATTGTATATTTCATTGCAGATTTACTGTGTGAAAAAAAAGCAATAACGAGGGCTCACAGCAATAACCATTGTAAAGATGACCAAAATGTAAAGTGGTTCTCCACTGCTCTTCTTAAACGGGTGTTTTCAAGTTTAAACAGTATCCCCTATCCATGGGATATGGGACAATTTGCTGGGGTCCGACCACCGTGGCAATCATCATTCGCAAAAACCATGCTCACTACCGCTCCATTCACTCTTAATGGGAATGCTGGAGATCGCAGCGATCAGCTGATCTTCACCACTCCTATTGCAGTACACATGATCGACCTCTACTCCATTCAGCCAAGGACCTTTGGAGCCCTGATTCTCATGATCGTTGGGGACCACAGCAGTCAGACCTCCAGCGATCAGAAAATTATCCCTTATACTTTGGATTGAAAATAACGTTCAAACCTGAGAATACTCCTTTAAGTTACCCTTAAGCGGCCCAGTGTGGTGTCTTCTTGTTTAGACAGAATGTGAAGGCTACAGCCAATCAGTGGTCACTAACTGACAGTGGTGGTCACGTTACCTTGCATCTGCCCCCGTCCCCCGCTAAAAGCGATGCCAACAGAGATAGAGAACATACTACTGAGTGCAGGGGAACTTTGCTGGTCCAATAAGTGACAATAGGCTTTTATATTTCTTACACCATCAAGGGTCCATTAAATGGGTTGTCCACTACTCAAGACAACCCCTTCTCAATCCCTTTGTCACCACCACCCCTGAGTAAAATAATAACATAACACCTATAACAATATTACACCATCCCCGGCAGTGCATGGAGCATTAGAGGGGTTGTCCAACTTTGGTGACAATTATTTTATTTTTTTAACCTAAATGCATGTATTTGAGGCTCAAGATCATTTTTGGAATTCGGATTTTGTTAAAAAATTTGCTCCGTTTGCTTATCGCTAGCTCTTTGTTGTGGTCTGTGATCCTAAATCAGCAGGAGAGCCAGTGCTGACACCAATGGAATGGATCTGGTGCTTGAGGTGAGTATAAGTGTTCTTATTATACTGGGGGAGATATAGGAATAGAGAAGGAGTTGTCCACAGAGTAGTGGATTCCACCTTTCCCACGCCCCCCGCCCCAAGCATGGTGGAGGAGTTGGTTTTCTCCTGTCAGATAACTGCTCCTTCACTCCAATCCCAATGGCACCCTCTGTTACCCTCCCTTCCTTTGAGGTGCACTCTGTGCGCATCTACTCCCCCTCCAACTGGCTGTTATTTACCACCCCCCAGGGCCAGCCACCACCTTCTTTGACCACTTCACCACCTGGCTACTTTATTTCCTCTCCACTGACATCCCCACTATCATCTTGGGCCACTTCAACATCCCCATTGACACTTCCCTCTCAGCTGTCACTAAGCTTCAATCTCTCACTTCCTCCTTCAGCCTCACTCAATGGTCTCCTTCAGCCACTCACAAAGATGGCCACAGACTGGACCTCATCTACACTCGCCCCTGCTCCCTATCCAACCTCTCTAACTCACCTCTTCCTCTTTCTGACCACAACCTACTTACATTCTCTTCCCTCTTCACTCCAGGTCCACTCCACGAACTCGCACACCCTCGCAGAAATCTTAAAAACCTCGATCTACACTCACTGTCTGAATCCCTTCTCCCTCTTACAGACATAAGTTCCTTACACAATGCGGAAGCCGCTGCCACTCTATATAACACCACAATAGCTGCAGCTCTGGAATCAGTTCTCCCTCTCACACATACCAAAGCTCACAAAATCAATAGACAGCCCTGGCACACCAGCCTGACTAAAGAACTGAGAAGGGCTTCCAGGGTTGCTGGGCGGAGATGGAAAAGATCCCACTCCAACGAGGACTTCATCGCATTCAAACAGTCCCTCACTACTTTCAAGGCCACACTTGCCACAGCTAAACAAACCTATTTCTCATCTCTCATATCCTCCCTGTCTCACAACTCTAAACAACCATTCAACACCTTCAATTCTCTCCTCCATCCCCTAGCACCTCCCCCCTCTCCACTCATCTCAGCTGAAGACTTTGCCTCATTTTTCAAGCAGAAGATTGATAACATCAGAGTCAGTTTTGGTGGACAACCCCCAGAGCCCTTCTTCCTAACTGCCCAGCCCTCCACCTCCAAATCCAACTTCTCCACCATTACAGAAAATAAACTCTCCACTCTACTCTCAAGATCACATCTCACCACCCAATCCCATCCCACTTCATCTCAAACCTCACCACAGTCTTCATCCCAACCCTAACCTATCTCTTCAACCTATCACTAACAACTGGTGTTTTCCTCTCAAGCTTTAAACATGTTTCAATCACACATATCCTCAAAAAGCTCTCCCTTGACCCATCCTCTGCATTTAGCTATCGCCCCATATCATGCCTCAAAACTACTGGAACAACACATCCATCTTGAACTGTCCACCCACATCTCTTCTTGCTTCCTCTTCGACCGCTTACAATCTGGCTTCCGGAAGCAGCACTCCACTGAAACTGCCCTAACTAAGGTCACCAATAACCTATTAACCGCCAAGGCCAAGAGACACTACTCTGTGCTCCTCCTCCTGGACCTGTCCTCTGCCTTTGACACAGTGGACCATTCCCTATTACTACAGACCATCTCATCTCTTGGCATCACAGACTTGGCCCTATCTTGGATTGCGTCATACCTAACAGACTGGACATTCAGCGTCTCCCACTCGCACACCACCTCCTCCCCGCGATCCCTATCTGTCGGAGTCCCGCAAGGTTCAGTCCTAGGGCCCCTGCTCTTCTCCATCTACACCTTCGGCCTGGGACAGCTCATAGAATCTCATAGCTTTCAGTATCACCTCTGTGTTGATGAAACACAGATCTACATCTCTGGACCAGATATCACTACCCTACTAACCAGAATCCTACAATGTCTGTCCGCTATTTCATCCGTCTTCTCCGATAAGATTTCTAAAACTTAATATGGATAAAACAGAACTCATCATCTTTCCCCCGTCTCACTCAATCCCCCCAACGGACCCCTATCCATTAAAGTAAACGGCTGCCCACTCTCCACAGTCCCACAAGCTCGTTGCTTCGGGGTAATCCTTGACACTGATCTCTCTTTCAAACCACATATACAAGCCCTTTCCACTTCCTGCCGACTTCAACTCAAAAATATTTCACGGATCCGTTCATTCCTCAACCAAGAATCTGCAAAAACCCTAGTCCATGCCCTCATTATCTCGCGCCTTGACTACTGCAACCTCCTGCTCTGTGGACTCCCCTCTAACACTCTCGCACCCCTCCAATCTATTCTAAACTCCGCTGCCCGACTAATCCACCTGTCCCCCCGCTATTCCCCGGCCTCTCCCCTCTGTCAATCCCTGCACTGGCTCCCCATTGCCCAAAGACTCCAGTTTAAAACCCTAACCATGACATACAAAGCCATCCACAGCCTGTCTCCACCATACATCTGTGACCTCGTCTCCCGGTACTTACCTGCACGCAACCTCCAACCCTCACAAGATCTCCTTCTCTACTCCCCTCTTATCTCCTCTTCCCATAATCGCATACAAGATTTCTCCCGCGCATCCCCCCTACTCTGAAACTCTCTACCACAACATATTAGACTCTCACCTACCATCGAAACCTTCAAAAAGAACCTGAAGACCCACCTCTTCCGACAAGCCTACAACCAGTAGTAACCACTGCTCGACCAAGCCACTGCACGACCAGCTCTATCCTCGCCTATTGTATCCTCACCTAACCCTTGTAGATTGTGAGCCCTCACCGGCAGGATCCTCTCTCCTCCTGCACCACTGTGACTTGTATTGTACTGTACTTGTTTTTATTATGCATACCCCTCCTCACATGTAAAGAGCCATGGAATAAATGGCACTATAATAATAAATAATAATAATAATTCACAAGAGATTCCCCACATTATGTTGGACTATTCTACATGATCTCTGTATCTGATTCATTAAGTGGTCCTGCTGCTTAATATCTTGCATTAACACATGATACATTCCTGTACATGAGGCAAACATAGTGAAATGAAACCTGGCTGCTATTATAAGTCACGCTGCCATCTTTATCTAACCTTTGCCCACTCTACACTTGTATAAGGTCAACCGTATTATTGTTCAGCTAGTTAAAGTCACAGACAGCAGATGGCAGCTATTTATCCACTTGTTCTGTGTCCAGTGAAATGTATACACATCCCAGACCCGGGATCAGCTGCTGAAACAAAAACCCTTTTACATGTGTGATTGTTGTTCAGCTCAACAGAACATGTGCAAAAACAAAAGAAGACAAATTTAATACAGTGATCCAATCTGTAGGAACAAAATCAATAATACATTTAACGTTGGGACAGAAAGTCTCTTTTCGCATTAGAGGAAACATAAACCTATGACCCTGGCAATGGAATGTGATACAGAATCTCATTTTTTAATGCCTTCTCAATACTTTAAATACTCACCTTCTTTACATTCAAGGGCCACCCGAGACTCCAAGTTGTCCATCTGCATCTGCAACCTCTTCAGAGTAAGGTCGTTCTCTCTAGATTTGCGTTTATATGCAATAAGCACAATAATGACAATGATGAGAAGAAGGCTTCCACCAGCGGCTATGCTGACAATGGCGGGAAGTGTCAAGAGGCTGTCTGAAATCACATTGACAGATCCAGGCGAGAAGACCATTCCTCCGACATGAACCTAGCAGAAAACAGGAAATTCTTAGAATATATGACATAAAAAACATTTTGTTCTGTGAGAGAATACTGCAGCAGGACAAACATGTCCAGAACTGGGTCTTATTTAATTCAGCCCATAACTGTGACCTATTAGGAAGCAGGCAGATCTGAGACAAGATCGTATCTGATGTTGTGCAGATCATTGTTTCCAGATGTTCATTACAGCTTACAGAGTTCCTGTTATTTTAAGCTTTTTTCATGATATATTGTGTGCGTACATTAGGAATACTACTGTTTTTCTGTCTCTTGTCTCTGAGCTAGTGGGTGGAGATTAGATGCTATGATGTTTTAATGAGTGATTACTCCTCTCCTGTCCCGAGCTCCAGCAGCAGCACGGAGGTTAAAATATAGCAGTACTGAGCAGTATAGCAAGTAGTGTAGACAGTTTTGTTCTTGGGTGCTATGAAGTCTTCATGAGTGATTACTGCTCTCCTGTTCCTAGCTCGCAGAGCTCCAGCAGCAGCACGGAGGTCAAAATACAGCAGTACTGAGCTATACGCAAGTAGTGTAGAGAGTTTTCCTCTTGGGTGAAGCAAGATGCTTTCTAAAGAGCAGCAACACCATCTGTGTGTGTGTGTGTGTGTGTATTTTCCTGCCCCTGTCTGACGTCCTTTCCTGTTTATACCTCTATGGGTAGCAGGGATGGACATATCATAGGTGCAACCGCAGAAAGGCCCAAGCAATAAGGGGGTGCCTACCACCTCCAAAACATGTGGCGTTGTGCATTATGATGGGCTATTGGACTGCAAAAAGCCTTTACACTATTCTTGTACAGAGACCCTTTTCTGTATGTGTCCGCCAGTGATGGGTAGCATATAACCTGATCCCTCAGTAAGCTGCTTACTTTTTTATCTTTCAAAGCAAATCTAATCAGCTTTGAGGATGGGGATTAAAGTGGCTCATAAGTGAAAAGAGGAAACTTTCTGCAGAACTACGATTGCCATAGACGATATACATACACAATACACAATCTTACAGTAGACACATAAAACGCTGCAGGCAAAGCCACTGCGATGAGCAGTTGTGCCTTCTTTTATAACAGTAACATTAAATTACTACAATAATTACTTATATATCAAGACCATTGTATAGGTGTTTATATCCTTGTTTAAACATTTTTTTTTTTTAATATAGCAAAACCTATTCAAAATGCAGAAAAATAAAAAAGTGAACAAAAAAAAGTCATATGAAAATGTAGCAGGAAGAAACTTACAGTCACTTTGTGTTGTCCAGTGAGGTTAGGTGACTCGCAAAGCAGCTGTGTCTCCGATACAGTCACTGCGCAAGGCGTATCGCCGATCAACACAGTGTAATTTAACTTGACCCCTCCTGCGGCAGGTGGACACAGGTTCTTCCCCTGCAAGAAAAGGAAAGATAACATCAGTTGTTGCATACATTATGTGTATATATCTATCTATATATATATATATATATATATATATATATATATATATATATATATATATATATATATATATATATATACAGCATACATCCTGCAGTGTAGCCATGTGGTGGTCTCTTACCTTCAGTATTATAGGAGATCCAGGCTTCTGCTCAAGGATGCCTGTGATGCTAAGGAGTTCGAAAGTTGGATTGGGGTAATAGATGAACTTGGTGTTATTAAAAGTCAGTAGTGACTGTACATTATTGAAGATAAAGCCAAACTCATCTGGCCTCTCCACGGCGTCCAGCCCCGGGCGATACTCTGGTGTGAGAGCAGGTGCCCAGCACGTTAGATATGTAGCATTTACGTTCTTACATACCTGTTGAGATAAAGAGAGCAATGATATGTCTGCAAGGCTGCACTTAATGAAAAGTAAAAATATATAACTAACCCGAATACATAGTAATAACCATAAAATGATCTGACATCCTGGCCCAAAGCCTTTCAGAAATCGCTATTATATATGTATTGATGATAACTTATAATTATGCTACAAAGCTATAATATTCCTTTTGCTACATAAAATTGCAGAATTTTGGTAATCGCCTTTCAGGTTCAGTTGAAGTGGATATAGATTATTCAGAATCATTCTAACACACACAGAAGCAGCAGATATGAATAACCCCATTAATCAGTTATCCACCAAATTCTTGCATCAATTTTTGGAGCATGATCATTGAATGAAGCATCATATCTAAGATCTTTGCAAATGCAGATCAATTGTGTTCTGTGTCCCAGTTTGTAGCTTAAAATAATTGACAAAACCTTTACATGACCACAAGATCTGCAACAGTTTTTACATACTGAACGGTATGTGGCACAGAGTCTCCGTACTATATATATGCACATTGTCTCTTCAGAGTAGAAGAGGACTTGAACTCTGGCGCCACCTATTGGAAGTAGCGATCCTAACAGTCAATATTGACCCTTTATCTCTGCACACTCTAAAAAATCTGAAAACTCAATTTCCGTCAGTACCGCTCATGGCCACTAGGTGATGCTACGCTCTCTAAAACTCACACAACAATCACGGCAGTGACCTAACAGGAGTGACCTTGTCAGAGAACAATAAACATGATCAAAGATGTCCCGTTTGCTTTACAAATTATTTTCTTTTCAGTCGTCTTCAGATAATATTTTCTTGATGTTTTCGTGTAATTCTAGCAAGCAAAAACATAAGTCTTTTGCTAAAAGAAAGAGCTGTCGCCTGCCAGAAACATACATTCACAGATTCTTTGCCGTTGTACTTCACACGAATTCTTGGTTCCTGTATGATGTCAAGGTTGGTACCAATGACAGTCAGGGAAGTGTGACCACTGTGGATGAACAAAAAATAGGAGATTATTTCAGTTTGTCAGACAAGAAAAGAGATAAATGGAATTGATATGAAAGGCAGCAATGGTAAGAGTCAAAACATCAATTGTAATCATGCATTGTATGTAATATATATATTAGTCCAAGCTAGTGTTTCGCAAGAACCCTGGAGCTCCATCAGGGGTACATCAGTACACCGCAACAACAAGACTTGTCTTATTTACCATTCGGAAGGTAAACTGATCTCAGCCTGCTAATTCTATGCAAACAGTCACATCACTGGGCAAGAATTATAGAGAGCTTTACCCTTTACCAAGCTGCTTTCAGACAGAATAGCATTATGGCTTTCCTGGGAGTAGAAAGAGTTTTCAAGGGTTCCCCTGTGGTGATGCAGTGGCTTGCAAAAGTATTCACCCCTTAGCTTTTTACCTTTTTTGTTATATTATAACCTGTGTTTAAATGTTTTGGTAATGTGATTTGTGTGAGATGCATCAGCACTAAATAGTCTAAGTTGGTAAAGTGAAGTATATAGGCATAAATTACTAAATAACTAAAAATTGGCATGTGCATATGTATTCACCCGTTTTGCTATGAAGCCCCTTAAAATTTCTGCTGAAAGCAATTACGGTACCTGAAAATTGTTGGGAAGTACAAGTCAGGGTTGGGCTATAAAAAATATCCCAATCTCTGACGATCCCCTGGAGCACCATCAAATCCATTATCATCAAATGGAAAGAACATGGTACCACAACAAACCTGCCGAGAGAAGGCTGCAAACAAAAATTCTCAGCCCGGAAAAGGAGGGCATTAATCAGATAGGCCGCACAGAGACCGAATGTAACCTTGAAGGAGCTGCAGGGTCCCAAGCAGAGACTGGAGTTATCTGTCCATATGACCAAAATAAGCAATACACTCCATAGAGGTGGCCTTTATGGAAGAGTGGTCACAAAAAGCCTTTACTACACAAAAATTGTATGGCTTGTTTGGAGTTTTCCAATAGACATGTGGGAGCCTCCCCAAATGTATGGAGGAAGGTGCGCTAGTCAGATGAGACCAAAATTGAACTTTTTGACAACCAAGGTAAATGCTATGTCTAGCGCCAAACCAACACAGCTCATCACCTCAAGAACACCATTCCCATAGTGCAACATGGGTATCTCCCAGCTCAGAAGCAAAAAGTCTCCTACAGCTGTTAAACAGTGAGATAGCAGAGAGTCTGGACTTTAGCCTCTGTTTCTTAAAGGGCCATATCTATTATCACTCATTTTCACAGAATGTGTTTTGTCCTAATTATATACAGTATATTGGAGAAAGATCTTGTATTTTTACCTTCTTTTATATCATGAGCTTTTCCAGGGAGTTATAGGTTCTTTTAACATTAAGATAATATTGCGATCATACAAGTGAACAGCTATACATTTTAGAGCGTATTTCTGGAATTAGCAAATGGGCATTTTCTTTCTCTAACTAGATGTCCTCACTGCTGCCTCCTATTAAAGGGAATCTGTCACCAGGCTTTTGCTACCTCATCTGAGAGCAACCTGATGTAGAGAAAGAGAAGCTGAATCCAACAAGGTATCACTTAGATTACTGGGTGCTTCAGAGTTGAGAAAGCTAACCCCGACCCCAGAAGGTTTTGTATTTACAATGTCTATAGACAGTGAGCTGCTTATCACAGAAGGGGGCGTGTTGGACCAGTGTCCTCATGCCAGCTAGTCACAGCAATGATAATGTCCTAGTGCTTATACAATCACGGCATATAAACAAAAGCACTGAGCTTGTTATGAGAGGCATTGCTGAAATCCATGTTTAAACCAATACTGAATGATCTATAGCAAAAACCTGCTGACACATTCCCTTTAAGTTCTTTCACTGCAGCTGAATCCCCCTTCACTTGGTCTTGTATTCACTTTGTAACTCTAGACATATTATTGTGTGCATTAGGAGGGGTCTGAACATTTGCAAATCAGTAAATGGGAGAATTTAATAACTTTTAAGTAAATCTCCAAGCCTTTGTAATTTTCAAATAGAGATATCCATGCATGCCTGCTCCTCTGGATAATGACATCCCCAATGGTTTCAGAAATGTATCACAATTATGCCTATGCCGAATGTAAATGAATACTTCTGGTACTTCATATTTCAGAGTCCAAAAGATCAACTAGAAACCATAAATTCAATGTCAAGAGCAATGATGCCTTGCAACCTTGAAAAGTCCACCACTGAAGCATTCCTACAAGGTGAGATGTCCATTGTATGTGATGACTGTTTGGCCATTTGGGGAATAAAGAGGTGAAACCCAGGTATTGCAAGGCACACCATTTTTTACAATATACAATATTTTTATGTGTTAAAATATGGAAGGTATGGCAGAATAATTAGGAGCACCCAGGCTTTTCTATGGGCTGCAGCAGACATCTTTGCAGTACTCACAAATCTAAGTACCCTCAGTCGATGTTAAGAAGATGAATCTGTATGATTTGGATTTTTTTTAATTATTTTAGATAAAAAAGCCAAGTTTACAATAAATACAATAAATCTTTATATGAGATTTGTATTTTTTCCTTCTTGAAGATGATATGTGAGCATTCGCTTCTGTAGTGAAATATGAGTTGACTTACAATTCTAATCTTTATCCTATAAAAAGTGTAATATCAAAAAACAATGCTTGAGCAGTACCTGACAGATGCAACCCTGTCCATGTAGGACTCCATACAAATCAATACCATTGCTGTGCAGAATGATGGCATGGGAGCCCCAGATCCATGATATCACCAGCCAGAATCAATGGAAACACTTGAGAATGTATATTTGCTGATATTTATATGGGGTCGTTATCGTGATTTACTCACATGGATACAATAAAGGTGATAAGCGGATCACATCCTTGTAGCCCCACTAACTGGCCACTAATACTAATCCTCTTGTGTAATGCAATATCATGCTGCTATAAGCTGAGGAATAATTTAGCAAAATGAGGCCTTGCCCTCCGTCATGTGAAAACCATTTGACGGAAAAGAAGCAGCGCCCTGTGTTATATTCCTCCTTTACATCTATATACAATGTATCATACCATGCACCAATTCTCCATGGATCTTCCAAGTGTTCCAATGTTCTGCTGGTGGAATTCTTGTATCAGGAGAAAAATATTTAGAACTGAGAGTCCTCAGTGGTTGATACCTTTTAATGGCTAACTGAAAAGATGGTAACAAATTGCAGCTTTCGAGACTACTCAGGTTCTTCATCAGGCAAAGACTGTGCCTGATGAAGAGACCTGAGTAATCTCTAAGCTTGCAATTTGTTACCATCTTTTCAGTTAGCCATTAAAAGGTATCAACCACTGAGGACTCTCAATTCTAAATATTTTTCTATCGACTGCCTAACACGGTACCAAGATATATATCTTTCCTGTATCAGGAGTAGTACCGTAGTTTGCATTTCCCCACATATCTTCTTGGATGGCAGTAAAGTCAGATCTACACTAGAGGAAGTTACGGTACTACTTCCAGGCACATATGGCCGTTATAGAGATAATGATCAGTACTGGTTGTAGATCATCTTTACATCTGTGGACAATTTAAAGGAACCTTTCTCCAGGTTTTCCTAATATAAAGTACGGCCACCACCTTTGAAGCCTCTTTTACAGCATTCCAGTAAGCTCTATGTATCATCCCAATGCCCACTGCATAGACCAAAAATACCTTTTATAATTCCCCTATACGGTGTGGTTCAGTCCCATGGGCGACCTCTCTTATCGCAAGTGTCATCTTCCTTCCTCTTTCTCTCTGAAGATGCAATTTGCATATCAGTGTCATCCATATTTCATTAGAGTTTGGTCTGATTTTCATCAGTCTTTTTTCTGTGTGAAAAAAAAGTGTCTCCACCTTCTCGTATCTAACGGTCCATGAAGGCAGGGCGTTCAAGTGCTGTCCAATTTTTTCACGGACCCATAGACTTGCATTGCCAATTTTGGTCTGAAACTCGGATCAATATCGGACATGTCTATGTGATTTTGCACTGACCGCTCGGTCTGAAAAAAGCACAGACATGTGAACAGCCCAATTCACTACTATATATACGAGTGCTATTCGTGAGAAATACAGATAGCACTCCTACGCAAACAATGGCGTCCGAATGAGCCCTAAGGCTACGTTTACATGACCGTATTTTCGATATTTCTTAAAATACTCTTCCCTTTTTTCGGATGAGACTTGCCTATTCAAGCATTGGATTTGTAATCACACATTGCCATATTCAACACAAGAAACTGTGGGACTTGTACATTTTATTCACTGCTGATATGTAAAAATGGGTGACAGCGACAATGCAGATGACAAACCCTCTGTGTGCTTGTGAACTGAGCATTAACAACAGTTCTGTTCTCTGTTTGCTGTTATTCCCATGTGTTATGACTATTAGTTGTAAAGTGATAGGGTATGTTCATGTGGGACGGACACTCTGCAGATTTACATATTACCAAATCTCATCCTCTCGCTACACGGAAAATCCATGTGGAAATTAACTGGTGGCACGGATTGTAAATCTGGAGCATGACACTGTCCGCTGTGGATTTCCTCCGTTGCACTATACAGACGCATGTCACATGTCGCACCATAGATGTCCCCCGATGGGAATATACGCCGAAGAATACAGGAGAAGGGTTTGGATCAGCTTTTAGGAAAATGGTTTCCAGATGTGAATATTCCAGCAGAAGACAAGACAAGCTTTGGTCATGCCTACCGCAATCTTCTAGCCTCACTTCTACTGTTCTTTATACATGACCCTTTCAATTTATTCCCTAGTATTGCGGAAATGAAAAAGCTAATGTGCAGGGCTTTCACTGTAATATGTGAAAATCTATAAATTCCCTACTTATTAAGACACTGTGAGCGGGACCTTCTATAATACGGCCTTGTATTTGGCTAAGGCTTAGCATGGAGAACAGTCAGGGACCACACAAATGTCGCTGCCAACCTTCTCCAAAGGCCGATGCTTGCAATGTAAAGGTCACTATGTAATTGCAGTCCCCTGGGTTAAGGCTACAAGATGCCACGGGATACATACACCCCATTCTCTTGCACGGCTTTTACATACAGATATTGTAATGAGTTTGTAAATGTGAGAAAATACATAATTATACTGTAGTTGGGGAATATATGCCGGATAGTATCCTGGAGGATCTGTCTACTATGTGGACAGCTATGGGTTAATTTCATACAAGGCTTTGTGCTGCTGCGGGGCTCCATATTTTATAGATATTATACATGCAGAAGTTTGGCATCTGGACTAAGTAAAATCTGCGTAGGTCCATAGGGATACAAAGCAGAGAGTGGCGGGTGCCATATTAGATGCGGTGCCGTTCTGCTGGAGTGTTTTGACCATATAACTATGTATGCCTTTCTGTCTAGATCTCCGTCGGGTAAGTTCTCGTTTTAGGTAGCAATACAGAGGCTACAAAGCCAAATCTGACGCGCCTCTGTATATTGTGGGTGTGCAGTAGGCACTTGTAGTGTGGATATCACAGAAGTGATTTTAAAGGGGTTGTCCACTTTTCGAGACTTTTTTTTAACTTAAATTACTCTAATTGGGGTTAAAAAGGGTTGTCCACTACTCCGACCACCTCTTCTGAATCCAAATGTTTTCCCCCTATAAAATAATAACACTTACACTCTCCTCCGGAGCCAGATCCATTCCATTGGTGTCGGCACTGGCTCTCCCGCTGATTTAGGATCACAGACCACAACAAAGAGCCAGCAATAATCAAACGGAGCAACATTTTTAACAAAATCCAATTCCAAAAATGATCTTGAGCCTCAAATACATGCATTTAGGTTAAAAAATAAATAAATAATTGTCACCAAAGTTGGACAACCCCTCTAATGCTCCATGCATGCAGTAATGACAACAATTGAAAAAATATATTAGGCAGGGACTGGTTGCATGACATCAGTTCTCAGAAAAGGAGCGCGACCAGATAATTCTGCAATTGGGTTTTAGAATAATAAAAAATAAACAGCCAAATTTCTGGTCATGTGCAAGTCTTACAATGGCGTCTTTTAAGAGCAAAGCTGTGCGCAACTTGCAATAAAAAAAAAAAGGGTTGTATTTTTTAGAGAAAGCGGTGTTGTAGTAGGTTGTGGGTTGCAAGGCTCCCCCATGAATCTTGTCTAATATACAAGGACAGTAGCCACCAATGAGCAGGGTAAAGCAAAATATGGCTAATCTGGGATAGCTGTGCATGCTGCTGTGCTACCGCATGATGATTAATACGTATACGTGACTGTTAATGTATGATAAAAAGATGTTCTGCAGAACGGGCACATTCACGCTTCTCCTTTAGCGTCTCCAGTCCTCCGTGTTAGAGGTGGAGACCCAGCAATGTGTGCTTGTTTGCACTGCAGCCCTCCACCGTCCCTACCATTCGATACTTGTGCCGTCACCTGCCTCATTTATTAGGCCGGCGGGGTGACATATTGCAGTGTCCCAAATGAATCATTTTGCTCTCCTGTGCAGATGAAGTAGTGCGGCTATTTTGTTCATCTGTTAATAGCTCCCATTTTTGCTTTATGGTTGCACTTACAGTGACATTTGGTTTTGCTCCAAACAATTTGTGATTCTTTATATGTTTGGCGGTCATTTAGCTTCTTGGTTTTGTAAAAAAAAAATAATAATTACAAATAAATATCAGTTTTGAGTAGACTTGTAATAGCCAAAATAATTCATTTCTGTATGCTGCAAAATCTAGATGACATTTAACTGTTATATGAGCGCGGGAGGCAGATGCCAACTAACCAATATACTGACTGTGGTTCTCCTGATGAAGACAGTAGTGACCAGCGAAACACAATGAGAATAAAACTGCATTCCCTGTTCTACCTTATCAAGTTTTTACTGCACATCTATATTTATTGTGATGCCAGCAGCGCAGTATATCCGCTTTTCCATATCTACGCAACTAACCAATATACAGACACAATAATGCTCATTAGGCCTAGTCAGAGTCATTTACTGCAAGAATTTCAATAGAATATGAGTGTAAGAACATAATAAACAAAATGAGTGCAATCTTTCTAGTCCTGGGTGTAATGGAAAATAGCACTGACTAGCACTCTGTCGCCTCGCCATGCTTTACACTACAGGTCTGCTAAATGCCACTGACTATTGTACAAGCTGGGCTGCATTGTGAAGTACGGGCTAGCGACTTCCCTAATGAGGTGGTGCTCCAGTATCCAGGGTCAATGACTAGCAGGTAGGATTGTTGGTGACTTACATATACATACAATTAAGAAACATAACAGCTTAATTTACAACTAAAAAAGTACCTGGCAATGCTCCACTCAGGTTCGATCCGCAGCACCTTGGGGTCATCTATGTACTCAAACTGCAGGCCGCTCTCTAGCTGGGCTCTGTCCACACTCACCGACACATGAACAGCCCCCAAGCCATGGAGGGATGGCGCTGACACACAGACTATCTCATTCAGAGACCTCCTGCAACAAAGAAGTTGAGATCAGGTCATTTTCAAGTCCATTCCTTCTAATATATTGCTATTTCTGTGTATGTGATATAAACTGCTGGATGAAGCATATCCACATGGCAATAGGTGCAGAGAATAAAAGGACAGGTGCCCAGGTCACCTAGGGAGACACCTACCTATCTTGCACCCTGTATATTCCACAGGTACATAAAGGGTACAAATCTTACAAGCAAGATTTATTTTGACATCATTTTAAGGTTTAGAAAAACTTTACTGGTAAGCCCCAAAAGATTAACCTTGGTCAAAGCTCCCTATTTGTCTGAATACACAATCTGACCTTAGGAGTCGCTCTGTAATCAATGTGTGATGAAAACTATTCATTATTGATGAAGAAGGAAAGTGAAGCCCCCATACATTTGGATGGCTAACGTCCAATGGTTCAGCAGGCAGCCATTGCTGCCGACTTTCCCATACACAGGAGCTCGGCCGTGCTGCTGTGTTCTCTATGAGAAAGTTGCTGCCAACATATCTTGAGGCAGACTTCTTACTGAGAACAAAAGGATGGGCAGACCGAAATGAGACATAGCGGATCATTAGGTTCCCCGACAATCATCTGACTGGGGCCCCCAATACACAGTAGACTGTCAGACACGCCTGTCGATATCGGTACGTTTGGCCAACGTTAGTCTAATGTATATGCGGGCCGTTAGGATGCACTTACACTCACCGATAGTCGGGAATAAGCATTTCTAAGAATCACCCAAATATCATCCGACGTGTGTTTTGCTCATTCCTCAGGTTGATTATTGTCCTGTTTCGACAAATATATTTAAGCTTGCTTAAAAATCATCGTTCTCTGAACCACGTCATTCAGGACATTTTGCTGCCGAGAACAATGATATTCTATGCGGAATAAGATCATATTAACCATCATTCTGTGCACATAGAAGTGTGGGCGGTCTGTCTAAACAGGCTAGGAAACTGGTCTTTTAACAGCCAGGATTGGCCAATACAGAAGTACACTAGAAAACATCCATTCAGAAATAACTATTAATAAATGAAGTGTAAATGGAGATCTTTTGGGTAAAGATGCTCCAAACTGGGCTTTTTATGCTACAAAGAAAAAATAATAGAAGACTAATCATTAGAGCTTTCTCGTTGGAAATGGAGAGATCCTGAACAAGCAGGAGATGATAAGTACAACGTGACATATCAAAATATTAGGTCCCATTCCATAAAATAGCATGCCGACTGCAGCCACGGTATAGTACTAGGAGCTCACTGAGATACATTTCAGGCCGTGCTATAGAACAACATGACGACATAATTACAGCAGTGAACACTATTTTAGCGGCTGCATGAAAGGAGCCTTCCATTTTACACCGAAATATATATGAATTGTGCCAAGAACACTTCCCCTCCCCTTCCTCACTTTTGCTTAATCTCCGCTACCCTCCACCACTGTTGTTTCCCATGTGGATGTCACGTTTGCACGGAGTGCGGTATTCTACAGAAAAGATAAAGGAAAGTGAGGGTGACCTTACAGCCGCTGTGATGGGAGCACTGTGTTTGGGGCAGCATTTAATGAACTCCGACAGATTGTGAGAATCAAGCACCTGCTCGCCGAGCAATAAAATAAACGTTACAGGGTGGAAAGGAGCGAGAAGCTGAATCCCAATTATGTGTTTTCTATATCGGGCTGCCTCTGGACTTAATACAGAGGAGCTCCCGGGAAGATGTCTTCTACCCTTACACTTCTCCGTGCTTATGAGTGGGAATGACACACACTCTGCAATTAAATTAAAAAATAAGTAACATAAAAGCAACTTTTGTAGCAGCTCATACAACGTCCTCTAACCTCCATCACTGGAAAAATATTTTACCAATACTGAAATAAATGTTTAGTGAACCATCTACATCGAAATGATATGATTGACATGTTTTCTATATACTCCCGTAAAGTATATGCTAGAAAATGGCATAATCTGTCTACGGCCTGTCACTGAGTCATCAAGCACAATTAGGCTCCTTGTACATGGCTGTATTACTCACGGCATCCCATGCAATTGGCAAAGTTTTTCATGAAAAAAAGCTTCTCTGCCATAACACACCTGAATGCATGACTCAATAAAGAATATAGGACAACGGAGAAATGTAGAGAACACATAAAGGTATGACAGCTGGCTGTACACATTTGATAGCTGTCCCTCCTGCCCCCGTATACTTATGCACCCTATATGAGACTGGCATTGTACCCCTCAGTCTTAATGAAGTGGTAAGCAGGAGTGAGGGGCACTGAAATTCATTTAGAGCCGCATTCAGTGGTGTGAGTCTGGGTTGCCAACTGGACTTTTCATTCTTTCTGGACAGATAACCAAAAAGTCACAGACAGACAAGATTTTTATGGACCTGTTTGAAGACCATAACATGTCATTATTACAGATTAGAGAACTCAAATTGTAAAGTTCGGGGTTTGCACCAGACACCTAATGTCCGATGCTGAACTCCGAACGAGGACTTCTCCTAGTCTGCTTAAGTGGTAGAAGATCCAGGAGAAGAGAGCGAGAGAGACTATCTAATGTGAGTACAAAAGGATAAAGTTAAAATGCCCAAACCTTCTATCGCCTGACCTCTGTGGGGAGGTCCTCATAGATAGGACATCTAGAATTCCCCTGTTCTGCTGACATACATTTTTTTCAGAAAACAACATTAGAAGTGAAGATAAGAACCTTTGTAATACATCTGATCAGAGAAATATGCCTCTTTACCCACTAATCAGTCACTTTTTGTTTCCTGCACTGATCTTTCAGTTTCAAAATCTGCTAAAATCTGCCTACAAATCTGTCTGCAGTAAGGGATAAAATGACAACTTCTTCCTATAAACATCTATGGATTGGAAAGGCAGGATGCTGGAGGGAAACAGAAAGGAGAAACTGCTGAGGCTTCTAGTGAGGGGGAAAAAACTGCTAAAAATGCAAGATCTATTTGCCAAAAATAGTATTTCTTCCTGGACAGTCACTGGAAAGGACCATTACACTTCGACAACCTATATGATGAACTTCTTTCTTCAATATAGAATTATATATATTTGATATGCTGTTGAGAGTATATTCATATACTGCCATCACTGGCAGGAAACTATTGCCTCTACAATGGCCAATGAAGTAATGAATGTTATCGTTTCAAACTGACGATCGAGATCTCCTAGATCAGTTGGATAGCCATCCTTCCCTTAGGGTCATAGAGGGGTTCCTCTCGCTATGGCATCCATAAGTGTCCTGAAAGGGTTAACTATACTTTTGCTGTCTTCTCTTCAATTAGAAATGGTGTTATAGGAGGTTTGGTGACACACAGTCAGGGAATCAATGGAGAATTGACAATACTTGCAATTCTGTACCTGACATACCTATCACCCGTATGTAATGGAGTAACGCTCATGGAGCTCGGGGCTGGAACACTCGCTCACAACAATCTCTGCTGACTACAGATATGCTCTTTATCTATGTCTGTTACTGAATCCTACTGAACATTTTAGACGTTAAATGTTGTTTTCTTTAAAGTATTAATAAATTAAGTGTCAAATTCTAAAATGCTGCATGATCAGGGTGCCCAACAATGCAGACAAATAGGCACCAAATCACTGACTTGAAGAACACTTAGTTACCACGCTTTCATGGGAGAAGTGCTCAGACAATCCTGTTACATGGGTATGATTTCTCTCTCGCAGCACATGCGTTACAATGAATATCATCCCTCTTAGAAAATAATTAATCTTCATGGTGGTAATAACCATTGAAATAAAGATGACACAATAAAAAAGAAAAGATTTCTTCTCATAGGCACAGGCTGTGCATATGTGCATTGTGCTGAACCTTATTAGCCTGCGTACCAAAGTAATATTTCTCCTTCCATGTTATATGGTAATGCAATTAATGAAGCACACTGCTTGGTGTTGTGACTGTTACACTGTTACTCCTCACAGACTTCGCCCACACAATTCATGTAAGTAGACTTCAATGTGAACAATGTCATAAGACCTTAAGAAAGAAATTCATTAAGTAAAAAATAAAAGTAACTGGGATAAGCAGACACTATCTGCTAAATCATATCAAACTGACAGCTAAGGTCTTCGCACAAGGCAGTGATAGATGGATAGATAGATCTACAGATAGATAGATGATAGACAGATACTGTAGATATGGGATGGACAGATAGATAGATAGATAGTAGTAGTGATGAGCGAATATACTCGTTACTCGAGATTTCTCGAGCACGCTCGGGGATCCTCCGAGTATTTTTTAGTGCTCGTAGTTTTAGTTTTTCTTGCCGCAGCTGAATGATTTACATCTGTTAGCCAGCATAAGTACATGTGGGGATTCACTAGCAACCAGGCAACCCCCACATGTACTTATTCTGGCTAACAGATGTAAATCATTCAGCTGCGGCAAGAAAAACTAAATCTCCGAGCACTAAAAAAATACTCGGAGGACCCCCAAGCGTGCTCGGGAAATCTCGAGTAATGAGTATATTCGCTCATCACTAATAGATAGATATGGGATAGATAGATCGATAGATATAGATAGATAGAGAGATAATAGATAGGTAGATAAATAGATAGATAGGTAGATAAATAGATAGATGATAGATAGATAAAAAATAGATATGTATTAGTGAGATTGATATATAAAAAGATAAGTATTAGATATATGAGATATAAAAAGTTGGATAAATATTAGACCGATAGGAGATAAACACATAGATAAAATGATAGATGGATGGACAGATAGATCTAGAGCCAGAGATGTTTGTGCAAAAAGAAATGAATTCTGCCCCATAAATTCTACATTAAACATCATTAAGCCCTTGTATCTTTCGGCTCCCTGGATCCCATGTAGGACATATGAGCAGACATTACAGGCCTCCTGTCCTCCACAGTGTACAGTACATACAGTACAGCCGTCCATCAGGCATCCCTCCCTTCTGCCAGCTCCATCCAGCACGATACATTACAGCTGGCAGGATCTTGCCCCTTCCCTGTGATCAGTTAATTAGCTTCCCATGCTATTATTATGCCGTCAAGCAGAATCTACCCACAACTCGGTGTGCAGGCTGAAGAATGGGAAGCTGTAATTAGCCCCAATCTCGTTATAAAATGCTTCATCTAATCAGGCTCCCCAGCTACACACTGACTGGGGTAAGTGTTCTCGAAATAGGACAAGGGAGCCAGTAAGCACAGCATGCATGGCCACACGTACCAAATGCTATTCTATCTTCCGGCATGTTGCATCTCCTGTATAATTACTATACGTACAAGGAATCTAAAGCATGTAGGCAGACCAAGACAATAGGAAGGCAGCACGATATTAACTTCATCCTTAACTCATGATGTGTGTAAAATCCCATGACTTATCCAACGGTAGGAAGCCACAGATACAAGCCAGAAGAAGGCAGCGGCGTTGTCTGAAAAGAGGGAAATTATACATATATATATATAGTGTATATGTACTGTATGTACATATACATATATATGTATTCTACAGTGCAAATTTTTTAGGTGGGAAAAAAGAGTGCAAAGTAATAATGCTGCTAAAGAAGTATAAATCAGATCAATATTTGGTGTGACCAACTTCCACCTTCAAAACAACATCTATTCCGCTAGGTATACTTCCACACAGTTTTTGAAGGCGGTTGTTCCAAACATCTTTGAGAACTAACCACACATCTTCTATTTCTTCATGTAATCTCACACAGACTCCATGATGTTGAGATCAAGGCTCTGTCATCATTCGCCGGACCCCTGGTTCGTCTTTATCCTGAAGATAGTTCTTAATTGGAATAGTTGTATGTATGAGGTTTTTGTCCTGCTGTAGAATACACTTGCAACCAATCAGAAGCCTCCTTGATGGTAACGCAGTGGTATTAAATGATGGATAAGTATCTGTATATATCAGCATTGAGAACACCCAAGAAATGGGCAACATTGAGGATTGTAGACGCAGTGTTCATCTTTGGAAACTTAGTTGAGAAGATGAAAGACACATATGGTAGATGTCCAGCAGTGCCATCAACTTAGTACTGTCAGCAACAAGTGGAACCCAGTTGCACCCAACTACTTTTTGGATACATCTGGCCAGAAGTGGTCATCATGGAAGAATTGTGGCCAAAAACAATAGAAAACAAGCCAAAATTACTCATCTATGCAAGATAACATAGGGGTGAAGAAAAATGTCAGCTGGTGCTCTGGACTGGCGAGTCAAAATGTGAAATGTTTGGCTGTAACAGAAGGCAGTTTGTTCACTGAAGGGTTAAAAAGCAGTACAATAATGAGTGTCTGCAGGCAACAACAGGTTCCTTGCAAGTTGGGGTCAGCATTTCAGCAAAAGGAGTGGGAATTAGGTCCAGATTAATGGTGTCCTCAATGCTGAGAAATTTAGGCAGATACTTTTCAATCATGAAAACCCATCTGGGAGGCATCTTATTGGCTTTAAGTTTATTCCGCAGCAGGATAATGACACAAAACAAACAGTCAATGTCATTAAGAACTACTAATTGTCTCCATAGCGATATCATAAAAATCTCATCCTCAATGCTGATGTTATAATACATTGAGGATTTTCAGGACAGAAATTCGGCTGCATATTGGACCTTTGTAGATATATAGCTAAAAGGAATCTATCATCAGAAAATACCCTATTGTTTAAATCCGGTTTGTTAAATGTATTTTTCGCCAATGTTTTTTTATTTTTACATAGCACAGTTTGTATTAAAAATAGAAAAAATAGGAATCTATTTCCTTCCCACTGGCCTGCCGATGGCCCCTATAGCTCCCATGTTAGTCCTGCGGTGAAGCTCAGCCATATGCTGAGCTTCATAGGAGAACGGACATTTCTCTATATACTGCAATAAAACGGTATTATAAGCATTGTCAATCAAACTATCACACGTTAAAGACAAAAAAGTTTTAACAACAATTCAAATCACCTCCATTTCCCCCTACTAAAAATAAATAAATAAAAAAAATGCTCTGTGGGTGGAAAAATAAAAAGTTACAGGTCTCAAAAAATGGCAAAAATCATAATGATCTCTAAAATCATGTTGCCAGGCCATTTTAACAGCACAATTACTATGCTTTCTTATGTGGCGCCATCATATTTTGCAGCACTTTACAAACGTTATTATCAGGTCCGTGACGAAGGCTTGTATAGCTGAAACGCGTTGTCCAATGTTTAAAAAAAATGTTCTAATTTTAATATGTACCATTTTACATCCCAAGTGCTGGATCGTAAATAAAGCAAATAAATACAAAAACTTTTCATAAGTTTACTGAATTTTTCTCTACATGTAAAACGCAAATTGGGATCTGTGCTACAAACGGAAGTGCCTCCGGATCTCCATTCCCTGCATCACGTCCATGTGGAGGAGCTTTTTTAGGCAAGGAAAGCAATTCCCCATGGTACTTGGATGAGTGGCATGCCATTGAAAGGCAGCAACTTTAATCTATGTCCACTATTTACTACGCTCAGATGGCGCTTTCCTCTTTCCCTCAATTATCCCCTGCCTAGACTTTATCTATAGATTCCCTATCACTATGACTTTGGAGTGTGGAAGGAAATCGGAGAACCTGGAGGAAACCCATATAAACACGGGGAGAAGACACAAACTTCTTGCACATGTTGTTTTTGATGGGATATGAAACAGGGCGCTGCGAAGCGACAGTGCTAACCACTGACCCACCATGCTGCCCAATGATCTTTGTAAAAACCCCAAAACATCAATGACGGTATTGAAGGGATCTGACGCCAGTTTTTTGCTATGAGATCACTGTAATGAAGGAGCAGATATCCTGATTACTGTGATGTGTCACTTACTAGGCGGTGTTTTGCAGTTTTAATCAGTGTTTTATACAATACAAATAGTGTTTTATAAGCAGGAGATTACCACTGCAGGACAACTGTCCTTGTGCTGCCCCAGGCACTGATGAGCAGCTTTCTGTCACTATACAATGTACATAGAAAGCTGCTAATCAGTGGTGTGTGTGGCATTATACACGGATCAACATTTGAGCTCTCCTACATCTGCAACAGAGAAATCTGTGATTCTATTATAACTGCTGCACCCAGTAAACTAAGTGATCACTAGAACCAGGGTCTCTGATCCTACATACTACTGCTGTCAGATTACACAGCAAAAACCTGCTGAGAGATTCTTTTTTTCACATTTTCACCGCACCTGTAACTTTTTTTTTTCTGTTTTTCAGTACATTAAATGGTAAAATGAATGGTGTCATTCAAAACTATAACTCGTCTCACAAAAAAAAGCAAGTCATTATATGGCTATGTTGTCAGAAAAATAAAAAAGTTCTGACTCTTGGAACGAGGGTAGGAAAAACAAAAATGCAGAATGAGCTATTCCCTGGATAGCTCATCAATATCAGACCAATGGCGGTCTGCCAATGACCCCGCCGATCAGCTATATACGATGCAGGCCGCATGTGATCAGTTGAGGAGCGGAAGAACACAGCGCCGTCAACTGTATAGTGGCCGAAATGTGATATTACGCATCCTTTACTATCCAAATAAATAGAAGTGGATCTGCAGTGCCGCAGTGGCCACAGTTGACTGGGCTGTGACATTCAGCTTGTAAACCAAGTGTCAGACCCCCACAGATCTAACAGTAGTCGACAAACCCTTTAAGGAGATAATGGTAGCATTAAGACACTTCTTGGCATTTTTTCCAAATAATGCTATGTAGTATAATAGCCTGTTTGCAGCTGCCATATACATATTTATACACATGTATTATACACAACATAAAACATATGCTCACATAATTCTGTGATAAAGTATAACACTGCGTACTTTAATGGGTAAGGCAGTGTTCACATCTCATTTACCGTAGTTAGTATGCTCGGAAAGATGCCAACATATAAGCTAAATGTGTCCATAGGGATATGCATCAGCCAGGCAGAGGCCAAAAGAGTTTTTGGAATAGCACAGTAAACGACACTATTACGTACAATGGAATTTAGCGTAAAACATAGATATTAAACAAAAAAACCCTCTGCTTACAATCCGACCTTATAGTTAAGAGGCATCTATTTAATTTATACAATAATTGCAGGCCGTGTAAGAGATGTCACCAGAGCTTTATGGCAGTCATATGATAAAAGGAATCTGTCACCATAGTTTAGCTACCCCATTTGCATGATGTAGGGGCAGAGACCCTGATTGCAGCAATGTGTCACTGGGTTGCTTGCCGCAGTTTTGCAAAAGTTTTTACCTCAGTATTTGTAAGCCAGCACCAGGAGTGGGTGATAAATACAGAAGTGGTGCATATGTTTCTATTAGGGCTTGTTCACACTTTCCTTTTTTTGCTGCAGATTTTTCAGCTGCGGGTTTGGAAAAACCGCATTGCAAAACCGCGGTGGTTTTCACTGCGGTTTTTTGTGCGGTTTCTACTGCGGATTCCACTGCGGGTTTCCAACTGCACTTTCCTATTGGTGCAGGTGTAAAACTGCTGCGGAATCCGTAGAAAGAATAGACATTATTATTATTATTATTATTGTTTATTTATATAGCACCATTAATTCCATGGTGCTGTACATGAGAAGGGGTTACATCAAAATACAAATATCACTTACAGTAAACAAAACTAACAATGACAGACTGGTACAGCGGGAAGAGGACCCTGCCCTTGCGGGCTTACAATCTACAGGATTGTGGGGAAGGAGACAGTAGGTCAAGGGTTGCAGTAGCTCCAGTGGTGTTGAGGTGGCCGTGTGGTCGTTACAGACTGTAAGCTTCTTTGAAGAGATGGGTTTTCAGGTTTCTTTTGAAGGATCCAAAAGTAGTGGATAACCGGATGTGTTGGGGCACTGAATTCCAGAGGATGGGTGATATTCGGGAGAAGTCTTGGATGCGATTGGGTGAGGAGCGAATAAGCGTGGAGGAGGAGGTCTTGGGAGGACCGGAGATTACGTGAGGGAAGATATTGAGAGATTAGTGTGGAAATATACGGAGGAGAAAGATTATGGATGGCTTTGTAGGTCAGTGTTAGTAATTTAAACTGGATACGCTGAGAAATTGGGAGCCAGTGAAGGGATTTGCAAAGAGGGGAAGCAGGAATGTAGCGAGGAGAGAGATTAATTAGTCGGGCAGCAGAGTTAAGGATGGACTGGAGGGGTGCGAGAGTGTTAGAAGGTAGGCCACAGAGGAGTATGTTGCAGTAGTCGAGGCGGGAGATGATTAGGGCATGCACGAGCATTTTGGTAGAGTGTGGGTTGAGGAAAGGACGGATTCTGGAAATATTTTTGAGCTGGAGGCGACAGGAGGTGGCGAGAGCTTGGATGTGCGGTTTGAAGGACAGGGCAGAGTCAAGGGTTACTCCGAGGCAGCGGATTTTGGGGACAGGGGAAAGTGTGACATGCTACTTCTTTTTTTCCGCAGAAAATCAGCGCGGATTTTCAAGCGGAAAAACGCAAAGTGGGCACAGCGGTTTTTGTTTTCCATAGGGTAACATTGTACTGTACCCTGCATGGAAAACGGCTGCGGATCCGCAGCAAAAACCGCAAAGTGTGAACATAGCCTTATACTTTTCCTCTGATTGTTCCGCTCCTGATTTTGACTTACAAATACTGAGGTAAAATACTGACCAAATACTGAACGTGTGAACATGGCCTAATAATCAATTGCAGACAGGTACGAACTGGGGCTGAAATTCAGTCCTGGCATTTGAAATCACACAGGCCCATGTTGTCCCCGTCCCCATGAACCAGATGGGATATATTACTAATATTACCCTGATGGAGGAAAGGAAGATCCATCACAACTCTTAACAGTATGGGTGTCTTGAGAACACCAATTCTGTTAACAATGTAGCAGACAAGGCAGCCCGCGACCAGACTGGCCCTTCTGGCATTTGCCAGAATTGCCAGGTGGTCAGTCCGGCCCTGGCTGCAGATAATAGGAAGGTAGTGGGAGATAGCACAGACAGGACCAAGCTCCCTGGTCCTGTCCTACTGTTGCAGTCCTTGCCCCTTTTCATCCTCTCTGCTTCTAACCCAACACTGGCAGGAGGCTGAGGACTATGGAGGATGCACGGCACACAGGGTAAGTAGTGCTGAGCATCCTCCATTCACACCACAAAGGATCAGTAAAAGCAAGTGCCCCTTGTGGATTGGGGCTCTGGGCAATTGCCAAATCTGCATCTCCACCTAATGCTGGCCCTGCCGACAGGTATAAAACTGAACAAAAAATCTATACTTGAAGAAACATACAAATCGTGTGCAAACAAGACCACCAAATCCACCCAGACGTGCTTTTTGATGTCAGGCTTTCTTAAGGGGTGCTACTTGTTCTCAATACCTCTGATGTTTAATAGTCTTAGAGCAAGTTTTCAGCTATACTGTATATACTCAGATTTTGCTCTGCGGATTCCCACACTTCCATTGTAGTGATTATTATGGATGTGTGTTCTTATTGACAAGCTGCATTTATCTTGCAATTTATTTCTTTTTATTGACTGTGTACCCTCCCTTGTGGTTTTCACAACATTTTGTAAACTTCTTTATTTGATGAAAAAAAAGCATGATGATAATTGTGTCAAAATTGCTGCAAAATTGAAAATATTCCCAAACCTATTTTTCACTATGGAATGTGTGAACTTGGCTTTCAGGCAATGGCTTATTAACACTCACCCATAAAATTCACAGGTCTGGTTGCCAAGAAGAATAGACACAAGGCTTCCAGCTCCGAGATTGTGACCAGTGATCGTTATCATAGTGCCCCCGGATTCTGGACCTCGAGTCGGGCTAACGTGAGACACGGTTGGATTCTGGAAATGAAACAAAGGAGGGAATCAATTTTTAGCTATTTTTCGATTTTGTGTTGATAGCATTTGTAATCCATCACTTCTGAGTCCGTCAAGTGCCCTTTTACAAGTGGTCAAGGTATATTTCCTGCTTTTATGCTGCTAAGGAAAGGAGCCAGCACCTACGAAGGCACCGCTGTTTTATTTATATTCTGATGATATGGAGAAGCTTTAATGCTGTTCCCGGTCTGGCAGAAAATTCTCTGATAGTATAAGAAAACGGAGCCAATAAATAAGCTGAATATAAGAATAGGTTCCAGATAAACAGACAACTTCATAGATGACAGCCAAGGGCATAGGCAGATTCATAAGTGGCTGATAAAAATATACAGCGATCTGCAGCCTTGTTTCAAGTATTTGCAATTATTCTATTTGCAGACTCTTCTCCTAGCCCAGAGCAATAACCTGCAGTGAGCAGACAACAGAATGGCTGCAATAAGGGGTATTATGTCTGTCATGCCAAGCAATAATGATAAAAGTGGATAGGGAAATCTGAGGATATTCGGGGCACTGTGGAGATACTGCCATGTCGCTCGCTGCTGATGGAGGAGATGGAGCAAGACGCCGCCGAGGTCTCACAAAGGTTGTTGCAGGTTCAGGTTCCCATAAATCAGAAATAATGAGTGGGATTGTGTGTTGTGGGTGCAGGTACGCAGCGGTGGAATCCATTACATTGCTGGCAGATACACATGATCCTGGGACAGTGGGATGTCTGCATACTGAGCTTAGATATGCTGTATTCTCAATTGAAGTGCTACTGCTAGAAGCTGAGCCCCCTTATCTCCAGTCCTTCCGACCTTGACCGTGTGACCTTTATCCAATATACCGTGTGCCATCTGATGTAGTGAGATAAAATGTTCTCTATTCTTCCACAGCCACATTCAATAACATCACGTTACCATCCTATTGTGGGGGCGAAACCCACCAACAGGGCTGCAGTCAAGGGCACGCATATGTAAGGATAAGAGCGGAGGAGATTTATGGGAAAACGCTGAGGAAGACAAACACTGTATTTGCCAGTTAATTGTAGGTTATTGGCCTCCTATGGGATTGACTGGGAGCCGCATTGGGAACCAGCACAGATTCCCCGTAATGCTAGAGAGAGAGAGCACTCAGGCGGTTCGGAGAAATAAGTAAATCATTTTTGTATGCATTTTTTAAGCAAATTTTCAACTGTAATTTTCAGAAATCTCATGCACACAGCTCGGCTTTTTTATCATCAGGATTTTGTGCTTTTCATGGCTTTTTGCACAATAGAGCATATCACTTCTTTCAGCGTTTTTTCACTCATTTAAATGAAAGGGTGGTGAAAAAACGCTGAAAAAGGCACCAAAACCGCATGTGTCAGGTTTTTCTGCGTTTTTACGGTGCCAAAACCTGATTCTATACAATATGACTTTTTTTTTCAACACTAAACTTTAGCAGCATTCACAAGAGACAAATCTAAGATGCCAAAACTTGCGGGAACTTCTCAGTTGTGGAGCTGCACAGCACAGCGCTGTCGACTGTATAGTGGCCGTGGCAGGGTACTGCACATCCACCTCCTATTGAATTGAATAAAGAGCAGGTGACGGCCACACAGAAGGGTTTCACCGGCTATATGTGGCCTCAGTTGGTGCACCACTAAACCAAGGGGCACAAGAAGTCACCTAATCCTTCAGTGAGCACAGAGCGAGGTCAGGACTCAAAAACTTTCTACTAAGCCAATACAACGCCTATGTTAGCTGAACGATTCTGGCCCTTGGATTGAGCAAACAATGGTGGGGTCTCAGGACCCGGACCCCTACAAATGAACTATACATAAAAGGTGTACAGCATAGCAAAAATGAGGGCAAACTAAGCACAATCAAAACAGAAGTTCTGTCCTCATTTTGTTGGCATATTGGGCATACTGACCGGACGTCACGACAATGATAAAACAAGAAAAAATGTTAGAAAACTGGAAGTTAATTCTGTCAACCAACATGATCTGCTATGTGTGCATGTGGCCCTATCCTCCTCAGTCAGCGGAAGACAGGAGCCTCTATCAGGCGGTGGAGCGAACAGAAAAATGAGAAAGGGTGTAAAATGTGTTGGAAGCTTAGAATCTCATGGCGCTGCATGAATATGGCGGAGACAGTCACCTGAGACGCAGAAATAGTCACCAAGGCAAGGTCACCATGAAGAAGAGCGGACAGGAAAATAAAACGTCATTAATTAACAGAGAAAGAATGACGTCTGTTCTATGAAGTGGCTCCCTGAAATGGCACCATTACTGGGATGAACTCCTTTTAGGGCCCTCACTCTCTCTGCCTATCTGTATTTTCCAGGCTACTTTTGTTAAATGACATCATAAAGCACAAAGTGACAGTTATGGCTTGTTACATGATTAAGGGGAGCCGCGTGCAGTTGAGCTGCAGAAAGCTTAGCATTGATTTTTCAGAAAAATGTGTCATTTTATCATGAGCTTGAGCAAACCTATAATTTGCTGCTTGGGAGGACGAGGTGCGGTGGATTGGAGGACTGAGCTGCTGCTTCCATCATCTCTATTAGCTGTGCACTAACAAAGCAAATTGCAGGCAAGCAGAACAGAAATGGCCACTGGAAGAACCAGCCTTACACATTGGCCAACCTACTGAAAGTGACAGCACTGGTCCTTTATGACTTTTTGTGGTATGACTAATATTGCATACTTTTTATGGACTATGGATACTTTTAATGGTATGAAAAAAAATGTTTCTGGTTCAGTTATGTTCATCCTCATGACTCGCCTATTAACGCCGAACATTGACATCTTCAAGCTAACCATTATTGCTTTGTGCATCCATCTTGGTACTATGTCCGGAACAGCTGGCACAACCTTTGTAAAACTCCTTTATGATAGTGTCTGCTCAGTTTGACGAGAGCCAATTCCAGAAGGGCACAGAACAGACAGACATGCCGTTTGCTACTCACCACAAAGCTGTACTGCTGCAAAGATCGGGCCATGAACTCTGGCTTACATTCCCCGATGCACAGAAGCACTGGTCCAGAGCTGGATGTCGAAGGTGCCGGGCCCATTTCACATACAATTCTATAAAAAACAATGGATAGAAACCTCAATACAGTCAAGTACATGCAGCCCTGCCTAGATTTAGTCCATTTACAGAGAAAGCCCTCATCTTAGCCTCCCAAATCCTGCTTTCGCTTACCTACCATTAACTTCATCCTCTTCACTCTTTTCGACCTCGTTTTTGAGTTCTTTCTATTCACTCTGGTTTTTCATGATCTTTGCGCATTTACGCTATCGCCCGTATCCTAGCACATAACATGCCCCCCATTGTTCCCCATCACCCTTCTCTGCCTGCCTCCAGCTGACTGTCTCTTTTTCCTATTAGAACCCTCCAGAGATCTGCATTAAGCTTGCAGATTGCCAGATGGACACCCCTGGATTCACACCAATAAAAGTAACAGCAGCTCACAAAACCTTAACCCTTCTGTCCTTTTCCACTGCAGTGCATCTGGAAAGCCCCAACTGAAAGCGCTGCGGACTAAGAGCTTAAGTCTCCACGGGAAACAGTCTCTAAGCGTAGATTTAGAGGTGCTTCGAAACCCAGATGGACGGAGTCAGACTCTGTCAGCCATGACAGATGAGAAAAAGTGCTGTGTGATCCCCAATTGTGTCCTAACACAAAAGGGGTGCACTCCATCATCCTGACATCTGCACTTGTAAGCCCCAGTCCGGCTGTTCTTTTCTAAGCTCTGCGGTAGGCAGACTTCTCACTGTAGAGACAGGTGCACATAAGAAATGCTTTCATCTTTCCACAATGTATCAAGCTGTAAAGTCTCAATAGTTAATATGCGAAAATCCAAAGTCATTTGTGGACTATTTCCTCAGAATCAATCAGATGCATGGAAATCTCCAGTCGTTCACAGCTCTGCCAGGCGACTTCCAGCACATTTCATTCAGCGCCATTAGTATTCTACACCTCTGCTCCAGGCATATGGCATTATCTACAGTACAGCAATCATGTCGCTCCTTGTATATGAAACGGCACTTTGGATTAGGTGGCATTAGAGACGTGAATCTGTCACCAAGGAAGAATTAAATAATGTACACATATATGGCATAGCGAGTTTTGGTGCACCTTGAGAAAGAAAAGCGAAACGCGCGACGGTGTTGGCATGGCATGTGCCCGGACGCTGTTATATTATGGGCAAGCAAATTTTGACTTAAGGGGGATTATGGACCCCATTGATCAAGAATGCATTTACTATGATCGGTGGTAATACTGGTACCTTTACTGTGGACTCCCTCAAATATAACTTTGCTCTAAGCACTTTACCGACTACCCATTATATTATGAGAATGTCTGGACATTGGTAGCCATCACTACCTGATCCTAGTCTCTAATACTTTATTTGTTGTGATTAATAAAATTTATACTCTTTTATATAATTGGACTTGGTACTCCTATTTTTTTGTGTGATAAGTAATTTATGTATATGTATATGTCACTGACATCTATATATCTACCTATTCTATTTGATTTAATGTATGTAATCCATCTCTTCTATCCTGCCAGCTCCAGCTGTGATATTACTCTACACACTAACTAATATCTAAGAAAGGAGATAAAGAAATACAAATTATTCAGCTCTGTAGCCACTGTTCCATGATGTGGACAGTTTAACATGCAAAAACTAGTAAAATGTCATATTCTCACAATTTTATTAGTATTTGCAAGTTTAAGAAATACTGTCATTATCACTATTAGGCTACGGTCACACTATCGGTATTTAGTCAGTACTTCACATCAGTATTTGTTAGCCAAAACCAGGAGTGGGTCAAAAATACAGACTTGGTGACATGTTTCTATTATACTTTTCCTCTGTTTGTTCCATTCCTGGCTTTGGCTTACAAATACTGATGTAAAATACTGACCACATACTGATAGTGTGATCGTAGCCTTACTTAGGAGTGCTTCCAGTCTGTAGTGACTCATTATTAGGACTTATTCAGATGGCCACAATGCTGGTGCATTTTAGCAATAATATTATGGTTGAAACTCCCATCCCTACTGTAGGTTGACCTGAACCTATTGGTATTGTAGAGATTCACGATACTGACATTCTGAATCAGTAGACTTGAAATCAAGCCCGGCTTTGGGACCATAATAAAGATGTTAAAATGTAGCAGAGTAACGGCCCTCTGAATAAGGCCTTAACCTCTCCTGCTTTAGAAGCAGGCCGCTCACCTTATGTTCTATACTCCTATGAGCTCTGGACATACAGTATATGTTACACAGAGATTGGGACGGATGGCTAACTGAAGCATCCGTCATATGTAGACTATAATAGTCTATTCATCCACTTAAAATTACAAAGTGGTTGTAAAAACAGGTAACCTTGCAACTCACTTGTAATTAAAAATCCTCTCTTTTCTCAGGAAAGGAGGGATTTTTTATTCTATTGTTAACTGTTTGTTGCCTACGTTACTGACCACAGCCGAAGCCTAGCCGGACATGTGCACTGCTTAGGCAATGATGCCGTTGGTCCACACTTCCCAGCAAGCAGGAATCTGGGAGGCAGGAGAGCTGAGACAACCCCTTTAACAGAAATATTTCCATAGTCTTTATAATGTATCCTTAAACAGATAACATTAGAGCCAATATTAGGCATCCCTTTATTCTATCTGCCACCCATAGATTACCATGGCATCCATTTAATAGATGCATCATGTAAAGCTATGACATATTAATTTAATGGATGCCTGTGACAGATGCCATATGGTAGCATCCATCATACTTAAAGGTAAGGTACCGCGTTTGTAGATCATTAATAAAAAAACTGTAATGTAGCATAACATGCTGTTATAACCAAGTTTTAAATGCATGTGAAACAGATTTCGTGTGTTATATGTGTTTAAAGAAGGAACTGGGGGCTGACATCTTGGTTTTGCAGCAGTAGCAGGGCACTAACAGTGTCATTTTACAGCACCCCATGGACATAGGAGATAATAGACCGGCGCTGACCCTATCTTTAACATTGGAGAGGTGTTAGCAGTGAGCTGGGCACGCCTCTGTGGGCTGCACAACTCACTGCTGTAGGTGTGACTGGCCGCCATTTTATTATAGCCCAGTGCTCTCTGCCCAGCTCCACTTACTCTCTATCGCAGGAGAGACGTGCACTGCCCCTCTGTACTCCAGGCACTGGGCAGACATCCTCTGCCCCTCACACGCTGCCCTGTGTGCTTCTCCTGCTGTGTCTCCCCTCCCCCCTCACACACAGACCCTCATTCCCAGCCTGCAGAGAGAGGTGACACCTGACACCTGACACAATGTATCCCTCCCCTCCCTCCACAATGCCTGGCCATTCACTGCAGACCTGGATCTCCTTATCTTACTGAGGGATGAGTCACAGACAGCTCTGCACAGACAATGCTGCTGTATGTGGACACACCACAGAAACTAACTGTGCTTCTGATGCACTAACTGCTGGTGATAGCAGATCACAGGGCAGTCACACACAAAATGGCTCTGCCCTGTGATGCTGCTCTTCATTCTGCCCTAGGGATACTAGACCACCCAAAAGGGGAGGGAAATGCTGATGTCAGCAGTTACTGCCCAGATTTTCCAGCTAACAGTAAAGCTGGTAAGTCTTACTATAGCTGCTTGAGGTCTAAAACGGAAAATGCTCCCCCTAGTGGTCAATATATATATTTGTAAGAAAATATATAATATTTTTCATATAGAAATGTTTGCAAACAGTGCAAACATTGTATTAATACATTTTATTTACTATTTTAAGCTTAATTTCATTAAAAAAAAAAATTCAAGAAAACTGGTGGCACCTTCCCTTTAAGCTGCCATATTAAAAAAAATATATACATTTAACATATATGTTTTTCCTGGACTGGATAGCATAGAAAAGTGCAGTCTACTACTTCATATTTTCTTTAGAGGTGCATATTAGCACATGCTGTATAGGTGGAGGCCTCTATCAGGTAAGTCAGTCATATGGACAAATTCAGAATGTACATAAGAAATGTGATGAACTACCCCCCATTGAGATCTGGCATCGTGGCTCACATTCACTAGAAGGGCTGGCTGCTGGAGAGGGGAACATGCTGATTGGGACCTAGAATTAAATAGTGGATTCCTAAGTAAATACATTTTTAATCTTTTTTTTATTACAGCAGTACTGAGGGGACAGAAGGTAGACGGAACATACAGGGCACTTAAAGGGAACCTGTTGTGTTGAAAATGGTATCTGATCCGCAGGCAGGATGTTAGAGACTAGAAGGAACTGATCAGATTAATGTACCGTATATTTTTCGTAGGAAAATTTTCATTAAAACTTGCATTGTATTTATTGAAATCCCTGGTGTTTGTATGTGTAGAGTCAAGAGGGCGGTCCTAGACAGATATTGCATGAGTCCAGTGGGTGGTCCTCTTCAGTGATTGTTAGTCTTCCCTGTATGATTGTGCATTCAGAGATAGCTGTCAATCACTCAGTAGACTGCCCACTAGACTCATGCAATATCTGATTAGGACCGCCCACTGGACTCCTATACATACAAACACATGGGATTTGAATGAATAAAATACAAGTTATACTAAATCTTTTCCAACAAACACACATATGATGTCCAGCTTCTACCATGCTATCCGCCGATCAGGCTGAATGTAGAATGTCGTTTACATATGCACTGAAGCTAGCCTATAGCGGGATTTACATGCCTGTTCAGAAGACTTATTGATGCAAAGTGTAAGCTCATAAGCCTGGGATTTCTTGATCCAGCAAGGTTATTTGTTAAAAATAAAATTAGTCAAAAGGTCTTACTGTTCTGCAATGATGTATTCCTCTTCCACAGGAGTGCATTGTACTCCCGCCACCAGTACGTTGTTGGCAATCTCAGAAAAGTCGAGGCCTAGGTTCACTCCCCGAATAGTGACGCGAGTGCCTCCTTCCGGGGGTCCAGACACAGTGAGAATCTAGAAGACCAGCAAGAAGAATAAATAGAGATATTTAATGTATAGATATGGAGAAAATAAATGATTGTGCCTGACTGCAGGAGAGGGACTGTACTCATTTTAGATAAATCCATGCAGTAAGTTTTAGCTCGAAGAAAACACTGGTCATATAAAGGAACAGAAGTAAACAGTACAATGTGCAAATGGCACTTATACATATACAGGCCAAACTATAGGCAGCCTAAGGTGCACTGTATGGAAAACATGGCAGCCATAGCAGAGACCACTCACACATACTATATATAATGCATAAAGCTCCAGGCACTGAAGTGGTTGATTTTGTAGGAGCAGCATAGACCAGGGTTTCTCTGTGACCTACATTCCTTTGGACGCTAATTGAGCAGTTTGGAAGTAACTGTGTCACAGCTCAGCCCCCGGCTGGGACAGAATGAGTTTTATTAATTACAGCTGGAGAAATGCACGATAAAAACAACATACACCACCGATGTATACACACCGCCACACGCACCGCAAACGGGAGAAACTCATGCCTGTTACATAAAATAAACCCACACAAATCCATATACCATATGTGAAGGCAGCAGTGATAGAGGGAAAGACAGGTACATAGAGATGGATGGATGGATAGATAGATATGAGATAGATAGAATGATAGAAAGATATGAGATAGCAGACAGACAGATGGATAAATATATATATATATATATATATATATATATATATATATACAGTATATATATAGATAATAGATAGAGAGCAAGACAGGTAACAGATATGGTGGTGTTAAAAAGTGTTTGCCCCCCTCCTGATTTCCTATTCTTTTGCACGTTTGTCACACTTAAATGTTTCAGACCACCAAACAAATGTAAATATTAGACAAAGATAACACAAATAAACACAAAATGCAGTTTATAAATGAAGGTCTTTATTATTAGGGAAAAAAGAAATCCAAAGATGCTGGGCCCTGTGTGAAAAAGTGATTGCCCCCACCACCCTTAAAACATAAAGTAACTGTGGTTTAAAACATCTTTGAGAAGCGGAGTTCAAATTCCCTAGCAACATCCAGGCCAGATTACTGCCACACCTGTTCTCAATCAAGAAATCACTTAAATAGCACCTGCCTGACAAGTGAAGTGGACCAAAAGATTTGTAAAAGCTAGACATCATGCTGCGATCCAAAGAAATTCTGGAACAAATGAGAAACAAAGTAATAGAGATCTACAGTCTGGAAAAAGTTATAAAGCCATTACTAAAGCTTTGGGCCTCCAGCAAACCACAGTGAGAACCATTCCACAACTGGCAAAAATATGGAACAGTGGTGAACCTTCACAGGAGTGGCCGGTTGCCCAAAATTACCCCAAGAGCGCAGCGAAAACTCATCCAAGAGGTCACAAAAGACCTCACAACAACATCAAAAGAACTGCAGGTGTCCCTCAGTTAAGGTCAGTTGTTGTGAATTCCGCTCTTGGGCTCCCTCCGGTGGTTATAAGTAGCATTTTTGTGAATTCTGCTCTTGGGCTCCCTCCTGTGGTTTTGAGTGGTATGGCTGCTTCTTGGATTTAGCATCAGCAGCTGTTCTCACTGATCGTCTTTCTGGCTCGGCTATATTAGTCTGGCCTTATCTCTAATTCAATGCCAGTTGTCAATTGTTGAGCTTGGAGTCATGGCTGTTGTGAAATTGGATTTTGGGCTCCCCCGGTGGCCACTGGTGGAATTGAACTGGTGTGCATCATCCTCTCTGTTCACCTGTTTCCATCAGGATGTGGGAGTCGCTATTTAGCCTTGCTCCTCTGTCACTTCCATGCCGGTCAACATTGTAATCAGAAGCCTTTCTGTGCATGTTCCTGCTGCTAGACAACTCCCAGCTAAGTTGGACTTTAGTCCTTGTTTGTTTTTGCATTTTGTTCCAGTTCACAGCTGTAGTTTCGTTTCTGTGTCTGGAAAGCTCTTGTGATCTGAAATTGCCACTCTGATGTTATGAGTTAATACTAGAGTCTTAAAGTAATTTCAGGATGGTGTTTTGATAGGGTTTTCAACTGACCATGAAAGTGCCCTTTCTGTCTTCCTGCTATCTAGTAAGCGGACCTCAATTTTGCTAAACCTATTTTCATACTACGTTTGTCATTTCATCTAAAATCACCGCCAATATTTGTGGGGGCCTCTGTCTGCCTTTCGGGGAAATTTCTCTAGAGGTGAGCCAGGACTATATTTTCCTCTGCCAGGATTAGTTAGTCCTCCGGCCGGCGCTGGGCGTCTAGGGATAAAACGCAGGCTACGCTACCCGGCTACTGTTAGTTGTGCGGCAGGTTTAGTTCATGGTCAGTTTAGTTTCCATCCTTCCAAGAGCTAGTTCTTATGTTTGCTGGGCTATGTTCTCTTGCCATTGAGAACCATAACACATGGCTCTCTGAGGATTTCCCTGCCACTCTGACCATTTCAGCAAAGCTAAGTCCTTGCTTGTCTTTTTGCAGTTCACTTGTTGTGGACTTTGTTGTTTGGCATTTTCTATGTTTTGCTCATTTGTCCAGCTTATCAGTATGGATCTATTTAGCTAAGCTGGAAGCTGTGGGCAGCAGAGTTTGCCCTCCACACCTTTAGTCAGGTGTGGAGATTTTTGCATTTCTCTGCGGTGGACTTTTTCTAGTTTTTATTACTGACCGCACAGTTTTCTGTTCTGTACTAATTCTGTCTAGCTAGTAGTGGGCTCCTTTGCTAAATCTTGTTTCATACTACGTATGTCATTTCCTTATCCTCTCACAGTCATTATTTGTGGTGGGCTGTCCTATCCTTTGGGGATTTTCTCTGAGGCAAGATAGCTTTCCTGTTTCTACCTTTAGGGGTAGCTAGTTCTCCGGCTGTGACGAGGTGTCCAGGGAGTGACAAGAACATCCCATGGCTACTGCTAGTGTCTGTTTTAAGATTAGGAACTGCGGTCGGTATAGTTACCACCTGCTCAGAGCTAGTCGCATGTCGCTCCTTAATCACCAGACCATAACAGTCAGTGTTCACGCATTGCAGAGTTCCAAGACGAAAACCACTGCTAAGCAATAAGAACATAAAGGCTTGTGTCAGTTTTGCCACATTTTGTTGATCCCCAAGACTTTTGGGAGAATAATCTGTGGACTGTCGAGACAAAAGTTGTACTTTTTGGAAGATGTGTGTCCCATTACATCTGGCGTAGAAGTAACATAGCATTTCAGAAAAGGAACATCATACCAACAGTAAAATATGGCTGTGGTAGTGTGATGGTCGGGGGTTGTTATGCTGCTTCAGGACCTGGAAGACTTGCTGTGGTAAATGGAACATTGCATTCTGTTGTCTACCAAAAAATCCTGAAGGAGAATGTTCTGCTATCTGTACATGACCTCAATCTGAAATGCACTTGGGTTATGCAGCAGGACAATGATCCAAAACACACCAGCAAGTCCCCCTCTGAATGGCTTAAGAAAAACAAAATTAAGACTTTGGAGTGGCCTACTCAAAGTCCTGACCTTAACCCCTTAGTGACAGAGCCAATTTGGTACTTAATGACCGAGCCAATTTTTACAATTCTGACCAGTGTCACTTTAAGAGGTTATAACTCTGGAACGCTTTATCGGATCCCACTGATTCTGAGATTGTTTTTTCATGACATATTGTACTTCAAGTTAGTGGTAACATTTCTTCGATATTACTTGCGATTATTTATGAAAAAAATGGAAATATGGCGAAAATTTTTAAAATTTTGCAATTTTCAAACTTTGTATTTTTATGCCCTTAAATCAGAGAGATATGTCACAAAAAATAGTTAATAAATAACATTTCCCACATGTCTACTTTACATTAGCACAATTTTGGAAACAATTTTTTTTTTTGTTAGGGAGTTATAAGGGTTAAAAGTTGACCAGCAATTTCTCATTTTTACAACACCATTTTTTTTTTAGGGACCACATCTCATTTGAAGTCATTTTGAGGGGTCTATATGATAGAAAATAACCAAGTGTGACACCATTCTAAAAACTGCACCCCTCAAGCTGCTCAAAACCACATTCAAGAAGTTTATTAACCCTTTACGTACTTCACAGGAACTGAAACAATGTGGAAGAAAAAAATGAACATTTAACTTTTTTTTGCAAACATTTTACTTCAGAACCATTTTTTTTAATTTTCACAAGTGTAAAAACAGAAATTTAACCACAAATTTTGTTGTGCAATTTTTCCTGAGTACACCGATACCCCATATGTGGAGGTAGACCACTGTTTGGGCGCACCGCAGAGCTTGGAAGTGAAGGAGCACCGTTTGACTGTTTCAATGCAGAATTGGCTGGAATTGAGATCAGACGCCATGTCGCGTTTCGGGAGCCCCTAATGTGCCTAAACAGTGGAAACCCCCCACAAGTGATACCATTTTGGAAACTAGACCCCTTAAGGAACTTATCTAGATGTGTGGTGAGCACTTTGAACCCCCAAGTGCTTCACAGAAGTATATAACGTAGAGCCGTGAAAATAAAAAATCACATTTTTTCTACAAAAATGATCTTTTTGCCTCCAAATTTTTATTTTCACAAGGGTAACAGGAGAAATTAGACCACAAAAGTTGTTGTGCAATTTCTCCTGAGTACGTCAATACCCCATATGTGGGGGTAAACCACTGTTTGGGCGCACCGCAGAGCTTGGAAGAGAAGGAGTGTCGTTTTACTTTTTCAATGTAGAATTGGCTGGAATTGAGATCGGACGTCATGTCACGTTTGGAGAGCCGCTGATGTGCCTAAACAGTAGAGACCCCCCACAAATGACACCATTTTGGAAACTAGACCCCTTAAGGAACTTATCTAGATGTGTGGTGAGCACTTTAAACCCCCAGGTGCTTCACAGAAGTTTATAACGTAGAGCCGTGAAAATAAAAAAATCGCATTTTTTCTACAAAAATGATCTTTTTGCCTCCAAATTTTTATTTTACCAAGGGTAACAGGAGAAAATGGACACCAGAAGTTGTTGTACAATTTGTCTTGAGTACGCCGACACCCCGTATGTGGGGGTAAACCACTGTTTGGGTGCATGGCTGAGCTCGGAAGCAAAGGAGCGCCATTTGACTTTTCAATGCAAAATTGACTGGAATTGAGATCGGACGCCATGTCGCGTTTGGAGAGCCCCTGATGTGCCTAAACAGTAGAAACCCCCCAAAAGTGACCCCATTTTGGAAACTAGACCCCCCATGGAACTTATCTAGATGTGTAGTGAGAACTTTGAATGCCCAAGTGCATCACAGAAGTTTATAATGCAGAGTCGTGAAAATAAAAAATATATTTTTTTTAACAATAAAGATTTTTAGCCCCCAAGTTTTTATTTTCACAAGGGTAACAAGAGAAATTGGACCCCAAAAGTTGTTGTCCACTTTGTCCTGAGTATGCTGGTACCCCATATGTGGGGGTAAACCACTGCTAGGGCGCACGGCAGAGCTCGGAAGGGAAGGAGCGCCATTTTGGAATGCAGACTTTGATAGAATTGTCTGCGGGCGTTATGTTGCGTTTGCAGACCCCTAATGTACCTAAACAGTAGAAACTCCCAACAAGTGACCCCATTTTGGAAAATAGACCCCCCAAGGAACTTATCTAGATATGTGGTGAGAACTTTGAATGCCCAAGTGCTTCACAGAAGTTTATAATGCATAGTAGTGAAAATAAAAAATATTTTTTTTTCCCACAAAAAAGATTTTTTTAGCCCCCAAATTTTTATTTTCACAAGGGTAACAAGAGAAATTGGACCCCAAAAGTTGTTGTCCAATTTGTCCTGAGTATGCTGGTACCCAATATGTGGGGGTAAACCACTGTTTGGGCGCACGGCAGAGCTCGGAAGAGAAGGAGCGCCATTTTGGAATTCAGACTTTGATAGAATTGTCTGTGGGTGTTATGTTGCGTTTGCAGAACCCCTGATGTACCTAAACAGTAGAAACCCCCCACAAGTGACCAAATTTTGGAAACTAGGCCCCCTAAGGAACTTATCTAAATATGTGGTGAGAACTTTGAATGCCCAAGTGCTTCACAGAAGTTTATAATGCATAGTAGTGAAAATAAAAAATATTTTTTTTTCCCACAAAAGATTTTTTTAGCCCCCAAATTTTTATTTTCACAAGGGTAACAAGAGAAATTGGACCCCAAAAGTTGTTGTCCAATTTGTCCTGAGTATGCTGGTACCCAATATGTGGGGGTAAACCACTGTTTGGGCGCACGGCAGAGCTCGGAAGAGAAGGAGCGCCATTTTGGAATTCAGACTTTGATAGAATTGTCTGTGGGTGTTATGTTGCGTTTGCAGAGCCCCTGATGTACCTAAACAGTAGAAACCCCCCACAAGTGACCAAATTTTGGAAACTAGACCCCCTAAGGAACTTATCTAGATATGTGGTGAGAACTTTGAATGCTCAAGTGCTTCACAAAAGTTTATAATGCAGAGTAGTGAAAATAAAAAAATTATTTTTTTTTCCCACAAAAAAGATTTTTAGCCCCCAAGTTTTTATTTTCACAAGGGTAACAGGAGAAATTGGACCCCAAAAGTTGTTGTCCAATTTATCCCGAGTACGCTGATGCCCCATATGTGGGGGTAAACCACTGTTTGGGCGCACGGCAGAGCTCAGAAGGGAGGGAGCACCATTTGACTTTTTTAGCGCAAAATTGGCTGTCGTGTTTGGAGACCCCCCTGATGTACTTAAACAGTGGAAACCCCCAAATTATAACTCCAACCCTAACTCCAACACACCCCTAACCCTAATCTTAACCCGATCCATAATCCTAATCACAACCCTAACGATAATCACAACCCTAACCCCAAAACAGCCCTAATCTCAACCCTAACCATAACCCTAATCAAAACCCTAAATCCAACACACCCCTAACCCTAATCCCAAACGTAACCCTAATCCCAACCCTAATCCAAACCCTAATCCCAACTCTAACCCTAACTTTAGCCCCAACCCTAACCCTAACTTTAGCCCCAACCCTAACCATAACTTTAGCCCCGTCGTCACAAAAAAAGTTCAATGTAACCTTTTTTTTGTACGTCGCGTCCGCCATTTCCGCGCATGCATGGCCGTAACTCTGCCCCCTCCTCCCCAGGACATAGACTGGGCAGCGGATGCATTGAAAAACTGCATCCGCTGCCCACGTTGTGCACAAATTTCACAACGTGCGTCGGTACGTGGGGCCGACGCATTGCGACCGCCCCGTACCGACGCAAGTGTGATAGAAGCCTAAGGCTACTTTCACACTAGCGTCGTACTCGGCCCATCGCAGTGTGCCGGGCCGACGTACCGACGCTAGCGTTGTAAGCGCCGCACAACGGGTGCAGCGGATGCATCCGCTGCCCCATTGTGAGGGGAGGTGGGGGCGGAGTTCCGGCCGCGCATGCGCGGTCGGAAATGGCGGACACGTCGCACAAAAAAGTTACATGTAGCTTTTTTTGTGCCGACGGTCCGCCAAAGCACGACGCATCCGTCGCACGACGGATGCGACATGTGGCAATCCGTCGCAATGCGTCGCTAATGCAAGCCAATGGAGAAAAACGCATCCTGCAAGCACTTTTGCAGGATGCGTTTTTTCTCCGACGCATTGCGACGGAAGCCAAAAAACGCTAGTGTGAAAGTAGCCTAACCCTAACCCTAAATTTAGCCCCAACCCTAACCCTAGCCCTAACCCTAACCCTAACTCTAGCCCTAACCCTAACTCTAGCCCTAACCCTAACCCTAACTCTAACCCTAACCCTAACTCTAACCCTAACCCTAACTCTAACCCTAACCCTAACTCTAACCCTAACCCTAACCCTAACCCTAACTCTAACCCTAACCCTAACCCTAACCCTAATTTTAGCCCCAACTCGTCTTCTCCTGCTGGCCGGCAGATGGCAGCAGATGGCGGGCGCACTGCGCATGCGCCCGACATAAGGAAAAAGCCGGCTGGCAGGAGAAGACAGAAGAGGACCCAGGGACACCGGGTGAGTATGTTAGGGTCCCCGAATCCCCCTATTTCTCTGTCCTCTGATGTGTGATCACATCAGAGGACAGAGAAATACAGATCGCTTTTTTTTTTTTTTTTTTGCGGTCGCCGGTAAACTGTTAATTACCGGCGATCGCAAAACAGGGGTCGGTGCAAACCGACCCCGATCATGTTCTTTGGGGTCTTGGCTACCCCCGGCAGCCGAGACCCCAAAGATCTTCCGGGTGCCGGGCGGCGGGCGTACTGCGCGTGCGCCCGCCATTTTTTCCCGGAAAAAAGATGGCGGCGCCCATGGGGACCCACGAGGAGCACCGGGGGAGGTAGGTAAGTATCGGGGGGCTATTGGGGGCCATCGGGGACCCTATTTCTCTGTCCTCCGATGTGCGATCACATCGGAGGACAGAGAAATTAAACGGCACATCGCGTTTTTGTTTTTTTTTGTTGCGACCGCCGGTAAACGGTTAATTACCGGCGATCGCAACTCGGGGGTCGGTAAAAAACCCCCGAATCATGTTCTCTGGGGTCTCGGCTACCCTCGGCAACCGAGACCCCAGAGAAAATCCGACTCTGGGGGGCGCTATTCACTTTTTCCACAGCGCCGTTAATTAACGGCGCTGTGGTTTAAGTACCCTTAGCGGCCGCTGTTAAAAGGCGTATCGGCGGTCGTTAAGGGGTTAACCTGACTGAGATGCTATGGCATCAACTGAAAAAGGTGGTTCAAGCTTGGAAACCCTCAAAAGTGACTGAATTACAACAATTCTGAAAAGATTAGAGCTTCGTAAAAGACTCATTGCCAGTTATTGCAAACCCCTGACTGCAGTTGTTGCTGCTAAGGGTGACCCAACCAATTATAAGGTTTAGGGGGCAATCACTTTTTCACACAGGGCCCTGTAGGTTTAAATTTCTTTTTCTCTTAATAATAAACACTGCATTTTGTGTTTACTTGTGTTATCTTTGTCTAATATTTAATTTGGTTGGTCATCTGAAACATTTAAGTGTGACGAACATGCAAAAGAATAGGAAATCAGGAAGGGGGCAAACACTTTTTCACACAACTGTATATTGATTGTATAGATACTGCAGATAGATGATAGATAGATATATCTATAGATCTATCTACCGGTATCTATTATCTATCTATCTATAGATCTATCTATCTATAGATTTTTCCGCTTCCTTACAGGAATACTTCTGCATCTACAAACTGAATTCCATCAGGCAGACTTTGTGACAGTGTCAGTGTTTTGGGCTTTGCCGACTGAAGAAGCACAAGTACACATCCTGGCTGCAGTGCAGCATATTTGCAGCCTACATTTCACCAGCGATCTGATACAACAGGGGTGAGCGGTATGGAATATAACAGCATGTCTCGATTTCTTCCTGGACTCGTTCCTTTTTCAGTAAGAGAAGCTTTATTGCCAGTGGTCCGCACCAGCGCTCAGCCACCAGTGTGAGAGTGTGTCCTGGTGTTTTTATGGCAGTTTTGCGGTTGTAAGATTCCTGTTACATGGACATTAGTGATGTCACACATATGGATTTAATAAAAACAGTTGAAAAAACATTTCTAAAAAGTAAGTGATAAGGAAGTAAAAATTGAAAAGACGAATAGTACGAAGAGCAGAAAAGGAACGGCTCTACAATCAGCCAGTGTGAACCCAGCAGTACAGCTGTGTGGTTCACAAGGGCTCAAACATGGCTTTGCGCAGCAGAAATTAGTGAAGGAGCCATAAGCTCTCTGTGATGTAGCCCCTCTCCGCTAGAGCCCGAGTCTTTCCGCCTAGCAGAGAGCACATTTACAGCCTAATTGTTACGAGAGAGAGGGACCCGATTATTCATTCTGACAGAACAGCCTTAAGCTGCTGTGCGGAGGGCATGTTATGGTAATGGCAACATGCGCATTATCTACTTCTATAGAAATAGACACAGATAAAGGAACAGATATGTACACAAGCACTGTAAACACTCGTATCGCTCAGAAATACAGATATACATTGTATGTCATATAAATGATATCACAACAACGTACTATGGGCCGAGTCATTATTGCATCTGTGCATCTTTTTGTCCAGTATTTGATGTTTTTCGCCTGTCTATTTGCACCAAACTTTTCTCCTAACATTTGACTTTTTTTTGGTCTATTTTATGTGCTTGTCTGTATTTTTTATACTTGACATTATGGGCAAAGTTTTCGTCTCCCAGATTTTTGTGGGCGATTCATCTGCAACTTTTTAAAAAGACGCCCAATTTTTGATCAAAAATATTTTCCAGTCTCTTCCCCCATATGAGAGATTTTATGTATGCCTGCATTTATTGGCACAAATTTAGAGACATTTTAGCAGAGAATGTGACTTTTTGCTCTTAAGAAACAAAAAGTAAAAATGAGGAGCATTTTTTTTTTTTGCTATTGTGCAAAATCCATGAGCCATTTGTGCGTAAACAAAGGCCCAAAAAATAAAAGTGACTTACATAAAAACGCAACTGATGAATTGGGCCCGAAGTGTTTTAGTATAAGCGAGTGTGAAAATTTAATTCGGGTGAAGCACTAGCTTCCATGTGTTCGGCTAGTCCTTAGGCATAATTTACGAATTCAAGCAGGGCATTCATCTGCCCAATTTTCTTTTACTATATTAACAGATTCAAGCAAAGGCCTTTAAACCATTTAGGGAACAGTAACAGAAAGTGAGGGAAGTGTCATGAGATTTTTTTCTTCTCTCTTATTCCATGCTTCTTATTTGTTAACCCATTATCTAACAATGTCCTTTTTTTGGGACGCCTAATCTTTAGCTTCTAGCAACTAAGATTTTATAATTTTTATAATTAGGTCCAATTTTTTGTGTTGTGTTTGTAAAATGAATGTTTTCAAAATAGGAAATCATGTCATTGTCATTTTTAATTGAATATTGGGACGCCCTTTTCTGAAAAATCCGTACTTGTAAAAATTTTAATTTGGCAAGTAATGGGTTAAGGGTTTACTTATTTGGGATGGACCTTCTACCTGCTCTCCAATAAGGCTTCTTGTGCGTTTATGATGCTGTACTGGAATTATTTGTTATTTATTTTCTTGACACCTTCCTTGTGTACAACAATCTTGGGTATGAAAGTTACTTTCCTGACACCTTCGTTGTGTACAATATTCTTGGATATGAAGGTTATTTTCTTACCACCTTCATAGTGTACAACGATCTTGGGTATGAAAGTTATTATTTTCTTGACACCCTCCTTGTGTACATCGATCTTGGATATGAAGGTTATTATTTTCTTGACACCTTCGTTGTGTACAATGATCTTGGATATGAATGTTATTTTCTTGGCACCTTCATAGTGTACAACAATCTTGGGTATGAAGGTTATTATTTTCTTGACACCTTCATAGTGTACAACGATCTTGGATATGAAGGTTATTATTTTCTTGACACCTTCGTTGTGTACAATGATCTTGGATATGAATGTTATTTTCTTGACACCTTAATAATTATTATTATTATTTATTGTTATAGCGCCATTTATTCCATGGCGCTTTACATGTGAGGAGGGGTATACATAATAAAAACAAGTACAATAATCTTAAACAATACAAGTCATAACTGGTACAGGAGGAGAGAGGACCCTGCCCGCGAAGGCTCACAATCTACAAGATGGTGTACAACGATCTTGGATATGAAAGTTATTATTTTCTTGACACCTTCGTTGTGTACAATGATCTTGGATATGAATGTTATTTTCTTGACACTTTCATGGTGTACAACGATCTTGGATATGAAGGTTATTATTTTCTTGGCACCTTCATAGTGTACAACGATCTTGGGTATGAAGGTCATTTCATTGGGGGCTTGACCCCTGATGTGTCCTGTTTATAAAGAACTTAAAACAAAGAGTGACACAAGGCCCCAAATCCAAGATGAATGCAAGTGCTCCAGCAGTGAATAGGTTAGGAGTGACAAAAAGGGGCAGCGGGAAAGAGCAGAGGACACTGGACCATGCCAGTGACATCACAGCAAAGTGTGATTAATTGCAGCCAGCCGAGAAGCAGCGCTGCCACTCATGTTTCCTGGGCGACCACATCCACTTCTTAGAAAAGTTACAATTCAGCTGGAAACGTTGGGCAGATTTAAAATCATCCGTTCTGCTTCACTGGTTGCCGCAGTTGTCTGGGCATCCCGTAGACAGAAGCATTCATGTTAGGTGGCCCCCTCCTTCTCTTCCTCTCCTCAGCAAATCGATTTGTCAATGGGCACATCTGCTCCCCGGTGCCTGTCTCGGGGACTGCATTTCCATAGCCAGCGTCTGGTTGACCTTTGGCTTTGGATGTGACACAGAATAAAGGACCCTACGGGGGATTCTGTAGTGATTAGCGCCTCTCGCAGGCACACAAGGGTTGTGGGACCATGGGAGCCTGACCGAGACAAAGGATTTCTATTCTTGTATACGTCTTCCAGCTCTTCATTGGTTTCCTCTAGAACTAGCTTGCTTTCTGCAGTGCGTGACCCTGCGTGCATACAAAGCAAATGACTGGAGATGAGAGAGAAGAAGGGGTGGTGCGATCATACATTGAAAATAAGTCTATGAGAGCCTGGCACTTTTTTACACCTTCTTATACAACTATTCTACAGGCCGGAGTTAAATTTTTACTTGCATCCCAATACTTTCCTTTTTTTTTTTTTACTTTAAGCTAATTAATCAAGTACTTAAGATTAATGGAAACACATTCTCCGCCATAAACTCCTTTGTTGCTGAATGAATTCCACGTTCTATTAATACAGCACCCCCAACCGTTCCACTTATTATACATATTACGATGCCACCATCAGCAAGGAGATAAAGTGGAATTACAGTTAATGCCAGATAGCGTCAGAATTAAACAGGCTTTATGAAAACGTAAAGCTATTATTTTTTTACAGGGAGAACATTAATTTAATAGGTTAGCCTGGTGAAGGATCGGCTATGCGCATGAAAAATTAGAGGAAAATGCATTTGATTATTCTGCTGTAGATTTTTTAGAAATTGATTTACACCAGAGCAGCAAAATACGCTGCACAGTCTTTATGCTTCAAATGTTTGCTACCCCATGTCTAAGAATAAAGTTGTATTTGTAATTTTTTTTTTTTTATTTAGCATTTCTTTATTTAACCCAATTTCCTTTACTTTGGCCATCTTTCGGTCTAAAAGGTGAAAGTGGCAGGAGAGGAACCCAGGGCCCCAGGGTTATGTAAATGAGCCAGCTTATTGACTGACATTTCATGGAAATGTCTGCCCCACTCATCGTGACCTAAGTGTCCCCAGCCCTCCCTGTAAGGGGAGAAAATGTCCTTCCTGAGAGTATCGATTCACTCTATGCGCTTCACTCACACTTTTTATTTAATTAACGGCTGTGAGCATGTGGATATTCTGTGCGTGAGACTGACGTTAAGCAGCGAGTAAAGACAGCAGCTCAGGACAGGAAGGGAGGCGATTACAAAAATAATAATGAAATAAGACAGATGGGGAAGATTAAGGAAACAGGCGTAATTAGAAGGTCACGGTCCCACAGTGCGCTCTACAATCTGACTGCACACAGACCTCGGTGATCCGGGGATTGGTGCACTTCACATTCCGGCTGGACCAATCTAGCCACTGGTTCTGTGACGTGGGACAGTGATGGTGCAGGGTACACCGCCCTTCCCCACTGCACCAGCCACACTCGAACTTCTGATCGGCTTTCAGGCACAGGCCGCAGCTTTCCCTCTGAGCCGCGCACTTGTACAGGTGAACTATAAAACAAAGAATGTTCGGTTAGATCTTCGCACATCACAATCTCAATAAAAATGCAGAAATTGACAATATCTAGGCTCTATTATGGGCTCCACAGGATAAAGATTTCTCCGGGATTCTACCTCTATATCGGTAGAGAAGTGTTTTCCGCATTGTCCAACTCCGTTTTTGATGTGGAAGATTTATCGTTTTCTATAAATATTAATAAAGGAGAGATTTTTTAATATATAGCTGACTGGTTGCCATGGCGCCAGGGATTTTAACATTTCACTGCTGGAGACAATATGAAATCTGTGTACAAAAGACACACGGCTAAATAAAAGCCACGCCACCAGTCACGAGTCTGGTAATACAATGCACAATGTAATTGGTTCTGAAGTATCATGCTGAAAATGGGAATTAATTAGATGTTCTGGACTGTAAAGCATGGTAACATGATAAAGCCGTACAAGGCAGACTGATATTATTATCATCACTTTCATACAGAGAAGTAACGCTGGAGCCGCTGGGACATAGAGATGCCCTGGACAAGCAGCAGGTTAGGATGGCGCTCACCGGCTGCAGCCCCGATATCAGAAGGTCGGTTTACCATGGACTGAAATTTTGAAATGTGCTATTAAATGGTTACTAATCCGTATAGAGGAGTAAATGCAGCCTGGTGTCTCAAGAATGAAAAAAAATACACTTAACACAAAAACCTGATTTAAACAATAGGTAATTTTCTGATGACCATTCCCTTGAAAATACAGTATTAAAAACCTCTCTCCATGAATTTTTTATTGTGGGAAGTGAACTCATCCTTGTTAATTGATCCACTGATTGCAGTGAGTAATGTGTCTATTGCTATAGGGCCCGATTTTGGCGCACTAAAATCATGCGACTTTTGGAATTTTCACCTAGCTCTGACTAGGTAAGCGGAGCTGGGGCAGGACGGGGGCATGGCGCCCACCGCATGTCAAATTCATGATGAGCAGTGGTGTTCACTATGCCACAAGGGCAGGACAGGGGCATGGCAACCACTGCATGTCAAATTCATGGCGAGCAGTGGTGTTCACTATGCCACAAGGGCAGGACGGGGGCATGGCAACCACCGCATGTCAAATTCATGATGAGCACTGGTGTTCATTATTCCACAAGGGCAGGACTGGGGTCTGGCGCCCACCGCATGTCAAATTCATGATGAGCAGTGGTGTTCACTATGCCACAAGGGCAGGACAGGGGCATGGCAACCACCGCATGTCAAATTCATGATGAGCAGTGGTGTTCACTATGCCACGAGGGCAGGACGGGGGCATGGCAACCACCGCATGTCAAATTCATGATGAGCACTGGTGTTCATTATTCCACAAGGGCAGGACTGGGGTCTGGCACCCACCGCATGTCAAATTCATGATGAGCAGTTGTGTTCACTATGCCACAAGGGCAGGACAGGGGCTTGGCAACCACCGCATGTCAAATTCATGACGAGCAGTGGTGTTCACTATGCCACAAGGGCAGGACAGGGGCATGGCAACCACCGCATGTCAAATTCATGGCGAGCAGTGGTGTTCACTATGCCACAAGGGCAGGACAGGGGCATGGCAACCACCGCATGTCAAATTCATGATGAGCAGTGGTGTTCACTATGCCACAAGGGCAGGACGGGGGCATGGCGCCCACCGCATGTCAAATTCATGATGAGCAGTGGTGTTCACTATGCCACAAGGGCAGGACAGGGGCATGGCAACCACCGCATGTCAAATTCATGGCGAGCAGTGGTGTTCACTATGCCACAAGGGCAGGACAGGGGCATGGCAACCACCGCATGGCAACCACCGCATGTCAAATTCATGATGAGCAGTGGTGTTCACTATGCCACAAGGGCAGGACGGGGGCATGGCAACCACCGCATGTCAAATTCATGATGAGCACTGGTGTTCATTATTCCACAAGGGCAGGACTGGGGTCTGGCGCCCACCGCATGTCAAATTCATGATGAGCAGTGGTGTTCACTATGCCACAAGGGCAGGACAGGGGCATGGCAACCACCGCATGTCAAATTCATGATGAGCAGTGGTGTTCACTATGCCACAAGGTCAGGTGGGGGCATCGCAACCACCGCATGTCAAATTCATGGCGAGCAGTGGTGTTCACTATGCCACAAGGGCAGGACGGGGGCATGGCAACCACCGCATGTCAAATTCATGATGAGCACTGGTGTTCATTATTCCACAAGGGCAGGACTGGGGCCTGGCGCCCACCGCATGTCAAATTCATGACGAACAGTGGTGTTCACTATGCCACAAGGGCGGGACGGGGGCATGGCGCCCACCGCATGTCAAATTCATGACGAGCAGTGGTGTTCACTATGCCACAAGGGCAGGACAGGGGCATGGCAACCACCGCATGTCAAATTCATGGCGAGCAGTGGTGTTCACTATGCCACAAGGGCAGGACAGGGGCATGGCAACCACCGCATGTCAAATTCATGATGAGCAGTGGTGTTCACTATGCCACAAGGGCAGGACGGGGGATGGCGCCCACCGCATGTCAAATTCATGATGAGCAGTGGTGTTCACTATGCCACAAGGGCAGGACAGGGGCATGGCAACCACCGCATGTCAAATTCATGGCGAGCAGTGGTGTTCACTATGCCACAAGGGCAGGACAGGGGCATGGCAACCACCGCATGTCAAATTCATGATGAGCAGTGGTGTTCACTATGCCACAAGGGCAGGACGGGGGCATGGCAACCACCGCATGTCAAATTCATGATGAGCACTGGTGTTCATTATTCCACAAGGGCAGGACTGGGGTCTGGCGCCCACCGCATGTCAAATTCATGATGAGCAGTGGTGTTCACTATGCTACAAGGGCAGGACAGGGGCATGGCAACCACCGCATGTCAAATTCATGATGAGCAGTGGTGTTCACTATGCCACAAGGGCAGGTGGGGGCATCGCAACCACCGCATGTCAAATTCATGACGAGCAGTGGTGTTCACTATGCCACAAGGGCAGGAAGGGGTATTGCGACCACCGTATGTCAAATTCATGATGAGCACTTGTGTTCACTATGCCACATGGGCAGGACGGGGGTATGGCAACTTCGGCATGTCAAATTCACGATGAGCATTGGTGTTCAGTATGCCACAAACCTTACTCCAGCAGTGACTGGAGTTGGAGGCGCACACAGAGGTGCGAGTCACTTGGCCAGTGCTCCTCATTCATTAAGCCTCTTCATGAATCAGGAACGTCTGACTTCAGGACACCTCCTTATCAAGATCACTGTGAACAATGCTGGTCATGATGAATCGGGCCCTAAATCTTTTTTAAGATATTTGATGCTATTGTATCTCATATTGTAATCTCAACTGTGAAAATACATCATAAATTCTTCTATGTTCCTCATAAACTTATGTCTTCCTGAAAGTTACATGGGTACAGAAGGATCCTTCTGCTACTGCTTAGTGGGTCTGGACCAGTAAGTCACACCCCATAACTACACCTCTACCAATGGTCATATGTCGGCAGTAAACGGAAAGGAAATAAACACTTATTGAAGGATATTAGCCAAGCGTTTCCAAGAGCATTCAGAAAATCATACAGATAAACAGCAGGGGCAAAATTATCCCATTTATTTCTATCATTGATATCTAGGTTTAATGTTCATACAATCGGGTATGTAAATGTCACAGCCCAAGCTACTCTATTTTGTATGGTAGTTTTATTATCACCTGATCAAACCACAAATGCCAGGTTATATCCAAGGTGACATTTCTCATATGTTTCTATATCCAGTAGGATGCCCCTGCTGTTACCAATATGTCATTCAAAATGTGGTGTAGACAATGGTTAAAGTTGATCATTGTGAAACCAGTCTGTGTAATCCAAAACAAGTATGTAAGGAGACAATACGGCTACACTCGAAAATGAGATTTTCTATTCTTCTGATTTATTTTATACCTTTGATATCTTGGGGATTGTCAATAATAAAATTTCCGTTCCAGACAACAGAGAAATTCACTGCTAGGTCACTGATATCCATTCCTTCGTAGAAATACTGAGAAAAAGAGTGAAATCAGTTACAATGCCACAACATATGAAGACTTGGAAACTAAAAACATTGGAAAACTAGCAATTCCTGCAGCTTCTTGCTCGGCCATTTATATGTCATCCCTTTGTGATACCTCTTTTTACCTCCCCTTTATTGCATTACTAATACTGGACAAGCGTTTTGTGCAGCCAATCAGTATCATTAAATTGGTCCTGTCGCTAAAGGGAATGATTCTCCTGGTGCTATTCTAAAGGGCTATCCACATCACATAAAGGGATATTATAATATAAGGATATGTCATTACTTTCCGATTGTGGGGGATCCCACCAATCAGTAGAGTAAAGCAGATTAATCAATAGAAGAGCTATTGATGCTGGCAGGTAAGAGGCGGTTCTCAGAGCTCCTGTGAAGCTGTCAGAAATTATAGTCCAGGTGGCTGGACTGGGTCTTGCAAATCGATTCGCAATATCTCCCTTTGCAAGTTATGGGTCTGAAAAATGTGTCTTAATATAATCTGCTCCTATTTATTATCAAGGCAGAAAAAAAATAAAGTCAGCACACAGCAAAATCTCCACTTAATTTGTTATCAGAATTGCAGAAAGAATAAAAAACGTGGATCATGCAAACATAATTGAAGACAAAAGCATGGGAGGCAGTACGGCGTGGTGCACCTATACAGCGAGAGCGCCCCCTGCAGCTGTTTGATCAGTGGAAGTGTTTATTTACTCCTCTGGCTCGGCGTCTGTCTCCTGCAGACCTTCTGTTGCACTGCCAGAAGCAACTGTATTAGGAATTCTATCGAGTCGGCATGAGCTGGGGACTCGTAAAGGCAGATAAGACTTTCCCGTTCTGCTTTATCAGCCTGCTGTAAATTAGCTTTTTGCTTCAACCCTTTTGTCAGATTGCTGTCTTATTCCACCAAATGACCCCCCGCAGGCTGCGACAGGGAAAAGCCAGATAAAGCGTTCCATCCTTTCGAAGTAGCATCCCAATTTACAAAAGCTTGGGTCAACGTGGCAGCACAACATTATTCTGCTTTTACTATATTGGTGGATTAAAGCCGCTTTTTCGTCGTTTGTTTCGCGAGTAAGCAGCAAGTCATCGTTTTGTCTGTGACTATAAAGAACTGCATGCAGATGGACCGCCATGTTGTCATCCTTCAGCACTTACCGAACTATTCTGGCACTGGACGCTGGAGCTGTTAAAGCGTAGAGCAGGCATCCGGTGTAACACACCCTGTATATTCAACACGCACTCGTATCCCCTCTGGCCCGACTGCGGTTGGGGCAGATTTCGTGCCTTCAGAGTAATTGGCTTCACCTCCCCGACTGGGATCAGGATTTCTTCTGTGGGTATTAACTGTGGGCAGTCCTGTGGCAAATCCCCCCCAAAAAAATATCGTTATCAACTTCCAGAAATACTAGTGGTGAAAAATCTTTGGTGACGAAAACTAGAAGAAAAGATTTCATAATGTGCGATGCTTCATTCCCAGATCAGGGAATGGGCTAAACTACACAATCTGTAAAGATGAGTCCTGAACATCCCCCCCTATAAGGAGTGTTCTACTACATGAAAAGTCTACGGACTAATTCCCATTTTTAACCAAACTGACTTCACTGGCTTATGCACTGTAGGGAGCCCATGTTGTACATTTTTTAAAAGACAGGTCTATGAATCAATATTGCAATAAACTTTCTTAGTGTTTGCTTCATTAATCAGCAATCGGTTTGCTTTCGCCAGCTCTACGAGACATGCATTATCCCTGTTCCTGCTCCCCAGCAGTAGTGATAACTGGCATTCGGCGGCTCCGTACTCCCAGAGAGAGCTGCGCATATATACACGGCGTGGTTAAACAAATTTCATTACTTACTCTGCTAGAGTGCTGCTCATATGCAGCGCAACCCCAGAGAAATGGACCAATCCATCACAGCTTTTGCCACTAACCTCTAGTAAGTTAAATAACAGTATCCCTGGGATAACAAACACGCATTATGCAAATACGCTCGGCTTTCTAAATCTCCTCTGCAGCCGTCTCCGGCGCCACGTGTGGTGCTACCGTCTCACCCCGGCACTGCAGCCTGCAAGTAAGCACCATTTCCACTGTGATAGAAAAATCGCTCTGGTCTGTTTCATTACCAATCACTACGATAAATATCTTACAAGTATGGACCCCGTCTCATCAACCCGCAGACAACATCATAGAGCAGGAGGAGCGAAGGAAAAGATTTAGCCTGACTATTAATTGCATCCCTGCTCATTCTGGGCTTAGCAGATCAGTGGCTGGTTCTACTTATCTCTGACGCTTATCTCTGAGTTGGACCACCCAGTAGGATGTTAAATCCAGAAAGAGCCAGGATTAAGAAGGAAATCCAAGATGAAATATCATCTGTTCCTTGAATCTCTGCTGATTCTGGGTTTGGAAGTCCAGTAGGTAGCCCAACTCTGTAGCTCACAAGCGTTCCCTGCATGATTGCCTACAGAGAACGTTGTCAATAACTAAGTAGCCCACAGGACCCTCAGAAAATATTACCCAAGTACCAGTAATATCACTGCTTATGCTCTGTAAAAGCATTAAAGAGGTGCGAGGCACGGTGGCGCAGTGGTTAGCATTGCAGCGCTGGAGTCCTGGGTTCAAACCCCACCAAGGACAACATCTGCAAAGAGTTTGTATGTTCTCTCCGTGTTTGCATGGGTTTCCTCCGGGTACTCCGGTTTCCTTCCACATTCCAAAGACATACTGATAGGGAATTTAGATTGTGAGCCCCATCGGGGACAACGATGATAATGTGTGCAAACTGTAAAGCGCTGCGGAATATGTTAGCGCTATATAAAAATAAAGATTATTATTATCTTTCATTATGAGCAGTAAATAGCTCTAGGAATGTAGATCAGACCGTTTTTTTCTCCTCTCCATTGTGAAGATACAAGACGCCAAAATTACTGGTTTATTTCAAGGTGTGTATTTTTAACCCTCTATGATTCTGCCCTATCATAAAAAGGCAGCATCCGAGGCTTGGTAAAGTATACAGTTGTGAGAGTGGAGGCATACATCGGCATCAGGATGGCCAGCAGAGGAAGGGTGTCGCAGGAGAATATCCACTATGGGTAAGTATTAACTTCTCCTATACAACAAGCATTGCTCTGATACATTTTATAGCCACAATATTTAACACTTTGTTGACCCCATTTTAGTCCCATATAGCAACGAGCTTTACTGCAAGTAAACAACAGAGAGGGGGACGCTGATTTCACCCCTATAATAAGAGCAGTATAATAAGGAGGGGGAACATATCGCCTTCCTCATTACACTGATATATCTGCTCATTGTCCAAGGGGTGATATGTGCCTTGTGCCCCTCATTACACTGCTTGAAATTGAGGGGTGAAGTCAGCCTCCGCTACCCCACACTCAGTTATATTTGGGGTGGTGCTCATTGCCATTGGAGACTTATATCAGGCCTGCAAAGTGATAAAGATAGTAGCCATCAAAATGATTATCAGGCCAATGCTTGTTTTATATGGAAAGGTGATTTGAAATACTTACCCGTAGTGAGTCTGCCATCCGGGGTCCGCAGCTGCTGCATTATAAATGCTTATAATCTACATTCCAGCATCAATATACAGTTCATAATGTAACAGTATGGTATGTGAAGGGTCCTCTTTAATAAAGGAGGGACAATGATTTGCTTGGCTCTGCCTATACAACAAAGATGACAAATAATTGCGCCAACATTAACCATTAAAAATAAGATGGATACTCCCATACTGAACAGCTTATGTCTATCCAGAATGAATACAAACCCCTAATCTTACCTCCGAGACATTAACGCGGCCCTCCTGAAAGGAGCAGGTGGTGGGATCGTGGGTGCACAGGTTGCGATACTTGCACCAGTGACAGCGGAATGCACTATTCACACAGGACAAGCAGCTGGGGAGAAAAATGGGAGGAAAAAAAAATGTCAAAAACCAGAAAAATAATGGCCACATGTAGCCAGTACGCACATTTATATACTCATCTCCATATATATTTATAGAAAACCTAAAAAATATACAAGGCAAATGGCGAGAAGGTTTATTTTCAGAGTCTGGTGTGATAAACATTTGAATGCAATGACAGACGAGGAGATGATAGAGAATACAAAAAGCCCACCCAAAGGGCCTGGCCGGACAAAGGCACCTCCGCATAGCATTGACATTGGATTAAAACAACCCCGGGAACTGCTGAAGGAATGGATTGCAGGATCGGACACCGTCTGGTCTTCTTTTAGTGCTCTGCTTTCTTTTTAAGGTCTAATATTTATTTTTCCTTGCTAGCCGCAGAGGTTCGCAGGCATAAAAAAGCCGAGACATCTCTAGAAGCAGCCAGCTAGTATAAACAGCGGCTTCCTCTGCATATACACTGGACATGGCCGGGAATAAACAATGCCGGCTCCCCGAAGCCATATATGACTCGCGCTGCATAAACACTGCATCACATTGACATACATTAAATATACATATATTTGCTATTAGCATCTCCGGTTACACACTTGTGGCAAATTCCATCACTCAGTGCAGCCTCAATATTTATACCAGCGCGGATCTAAACACCTGACTTCCATACATCATGCTACCTCCAACCTGCAAACATTAAATCAGTGTTTTCTCCAAACCTTGCAAGAAGTCACCAACGTGGCAAAAGAGAGCACTGGCATCACTAAGACGTCAACATCACAATAAATGAGAAACATAAGCATTAAAGAGGTAGGAGGCATTAATTATTATATATTGGAATTATTACTATTTCTTCGGATGGAGACAACGATGCCAGGAAGCTACGCCGATCTCCTCGTGGTACAGGCAGGAATCGTAGCCTTCCTCACTGTGTGCCCGGGGAGACTGAACAAGGATATCCCAAGGTTACAATTTGGACTTTCAAGGCTGAATTCCCTATTATTACAAATTACAGCTTTCTCCGGACTCACCAGTGGGCGGCACCGGATGGGGCGCATGACTTTATGCCTGGCACGCCGTGGTCGAGTTCATATTATTATTTTCTTACGCATCAGACAAATTTTAGTTTCCCTTTTTTGAGCTGTCATTATTCAAAGTTAACCAGGGTATGTAATTAAATCTGTGCACGATCAATTATATATTTGTGGGTGCTTAGCCAGCGGGAAACAACATTTTTTTTTCATCCATTAATTCTGCTCATTTGTACAGAGAAATGGGCTTTATCCATTGAGTCATATAACTCTTTATAACTTTGCCTCTTATTATTAAGTGAAAATGCAGCTAGAATATTAACCATGAGTTAGATGTAGGTTTTTTAGAAAACATAGCTCAGAGCGAGTTCATTTTATTCTTCATTTATAGCAATGTTTTACAACATTACTGTAAATATGGTACAATAATACTAAAGTACCACTTCAGCGTTTGTTCTTAGCCCATCTGTTAGATATCAGAAATGTATGTTCAGTAGCTGCATTAAAATACTTACTTATTGCCATCTTCTGCTGTTTACAGCACTGCTCCGGTCCTCTCCTGGATCATGTGATCACACCTGTGACCAGCCGGGTCACACAGCGTTTTCTGTGTACACCGCTAGTCACTTTCTCAAGGTAAAGCTATGAGACTCAGGGACGACGTTCTCACAGGCTTACACTTAGGCCTCATTCACACATTCTCGAACTTGTTTAAACACATACGTGAAAAAAACGTTTCTCCTATCCTTTGCCATGTTAAATATGGACAGCACCATGCGTGCTCTACGTGCTTTTTCATGCTTCCATAGACTTGTACTGGCACTTTTGATCTGTGATAAAAAGGAAAAATGGACATGACATGGCTCCATGAAAAACATGGATATGTGAACAGCTCCAAAACCTATAATGGATACGTGCTGTATCTGTGAAAAACAAGGATAGAACACGTATGTGCAACATGGATATCCGAATGAGGCCCACGAGAAGAACTAATGGTCCATGGCGTGAGCCAGAAAGACAGAGCTGTGGTCAAACGATACAGGAGAGGACCGGAGCCATGCTGGAAGATGCAGCAGATGACAGCGACCAGTAAGTATCACGTATACATTACTGATCGCTAAAGGATGGGCAAATGTAAAAAAAATACCAGAACATGGTAACAATACTAGCAATAACAATATTATTATATCACAATATTTCATAACAGCATAATAATGGCATATATTACAGGCACGAATTACAGCCTGACCATGGGTCTAATGATCACGGCTAGTGGATCTATGGTGCTGTAGTTTCTGGTCTTATATCCTTTGTTGAGCTGGGGTGTGTGGCCATGATACAGGTACAAAAATCTACCTGTTTTCAACTTGTGTGAAAGCAACTTTATGCAAAGATTTTATGGCCATCTCTGTCCATTAAAGAGGTATTCCCATCCCCAAGATCCTATCCCAATGTGCAGTAGGTGTAATAATAATAATATTAGCAAATACCTCCAATTAGACTTGTAGTATAGTTTTTCTGATTCCCTATGTATCTTTCCTCATGTGAAGACATTGCGGGACCTTAGGTATCCATGGTTACGTCCACTGACAAAGTAACAGTTAGCAAGTTGCTAGTGGTCGTAACCATGGTCGATATCTAAGGTCCTGCAATGCCTGCACATTAGGAAAGAGACATAGTGAATCAGAAAAAGTATAGTACAATTCTAATTGGAGGTATTTGCTAATATTACTATCATTACACCTACTACACATTGGGATAGGATCTTGGAGATGGGAATACCCCTATAAATGAATTTGTCCCTTTTTGGTCAGTAAGTCTAGCGAGAGTTCAGTTCTTACAGTTGGTGCCCGCTGCAGTTGTAGAATTTGAAGTCCGTGCTCACAAAGGTCTTGCCGGTCTCTTTGGAGATTAGCTGAAGCTCCACTCCAAACCAGTCTAAAAAAATAAAAGTAACGGCAACAATTAGAGGACAAGCCACTCTACATAGCAATATACTTTTTGGTTCACTTTTCACAGGCGTTAATAGAAAAGCTCCAACTATTTGCCAAAATTCATAGACAGTCTCAAATGTAACGTTAATTGGTAATGGTGAACCTCTGGATTCTTCATGATCAAAAAACAAAAGTGAGACAGTAGCAGTGGTCCTCTGGCGGGGAGATGGCTTTCAGGACGGCTGCCACCCTTGTGATCCTTATTTCCATGCTTAAAAAACTTCTATTTAAATTACCAATATACTGATTAATGGAATTTATCTGTGATGTGATACGGCCTATTCTTTACAGAGAGCTCCATCACATACACTATATAAGCTAGTGCAGGCAGTCATGGAGACAGACAAAATGTCTCACACTATTGGAACTGATGTATAACGGGGGCACTCTGGGATTTCTGTAAGCGCTGTGCCTATTTCCTAACATCGGGAAATAATCCTTTTATTCCTTGTCCCCTAACAAGATAATCTCAGCCTCTTCCTAAATAACAGGCTCCCCTCTGCACATAAGCTCCTAGGCATAGAGAAACCTCTTCCAAGTTGCGTGATTTTCCTGTTATGTGATTTCCAAGTGTCGGAGACTTAAATCACCCTCTGGGTATTAGATGCCGATTCCGTGTGGCAAGCTTTCCTAAAAGCTACTGTGAAAAAAATACAATAGAGGACGACTTATAGTAAATTACACCTCACTACGATATTCTCATATATGGGGCTTGGATACAAGGACAGGGGCTCCACAGTATGACTATTGCTATATCGTAATATTTAGAGGTTAATGGTAACTGGGACGCCCCGGGGAAAACAACTAATCATTGTGCAGATGTCGTATGTACAAAAATCGGATGTTTCAGCCATTTCACGGCGATTGACTGACAGGGGGATCAAAATCAAAGGACCACTCGCCTGGTGACTCAGTGAAAGAAGAAAAAGCTCTTTGGTTAAACCTAATATGGCTGAAAAGGCTCCTGGGCTCCAATCTGTAACAGCGCCCGCCACCTACCAATTGCCAATTCTGATGCCATATTATCTGGCATATGGTCTTTTGGATCTTCTCAGGCAGAAGTGACTGCTACCTCTGAATCCCCCATAGCTGTGCCCCTGCTACCCGGCAGCTACATGTCCATAAACTATAGATTGGAGGATAGCGACTTTGAGAAGCTCAGCAATACATCACATCTATCTGTCTTGCAATGAAATGAATGAATGTAAATTCTCACCTTGGTCTGAAGGTATGATGGGAACATCTTTTGCTGCTGGGGAAATACAGACTATCCGATTGCCAGACACCTGTCCTTCTACCTGAGTAATGTTACCGATGGAGCAAATGACACCAGCAGACAGATCTGGGACATCGCTAACTTCTAAAGTCAGCTAAAAGAGAATAGGCAAAATAGTAATATAAAATAAGGAATCACAACAATAAATGGAACGCTAGCTTGCTATTAGATGTCTCTGAGCCTCCGTTCACTATAGAAATGTCATCAAAACGACAGACATGAATCCCAACAGAAAATTGGAGAACCCCCACTGTAAGTCACTGTGGTTTGTCATGGTGCTTAAAATGAATCAGTCATAGATGTCATAGTTCTGTTATGAAGGAAAGCCCTGATGGCCTGCACATATTTCATAGCCAGAATGGCATAGCAGAGTTGCTACAGGTTGTGTGTGATAGTGCAGCATAGCCTCATTTATTCCCACTCCCATAGATCAGGCTTGCGCAACAAATGTGGCCCGCCGAAGGATGTTGTAAGGCCTGCAGAGAAGCGAGAGACTCCGGTTCTCATCTCCCTATATTCAACTGTATTCGAGTCTTTCAGACGCAAATAGAGTTACATAGTAACATAGTAACTTCGGTTCTGGGACTGGAGCAGAGCAGGACATAGATCGTCAGCTCCTGCCGCGACATGCAGCATCACGATGAGGTCATCATGGCACGCTATGACTTCATCACACTACTGCTGCTGCTGTCACCAGCACCGCAGCTCTGAGGGGGCAAGGACAAGCCGGAAAATGGAAGAGCTGCCACACCATGGGGCAACGGGGAAGAGGATTGTGAAGGAGCAACTGTATACATCAGGGAGGGTGGGGGTGGGGGGGAATAATATGTGGAGAAACTGTGTGGGGGTAATATTACAGTTAGGAACTGTGGGGGAGAAATTACAGAGAAGAGTTGTGTGGGGGGAATATTACAGAAAGGAACAGTGTGGAGGGACATTACAGAGAAGAGTTGTGTGGGGGGAATATTACAGAAAGGAACAGTGTGGAGGGACATTACAGAGAAGAGTTGTGTGGGGGGAATGTTACAGAAAGGAACAGTGTGGAGGGACATTACAGAGAAGAGTTGTGTGGGGGGAATATTACAGAAAGGAACTGTGTGGAGGGACATTACAGAGAAGAGTTGTGTGGGGGGAATATTACAGAAAGGAACAGTGTGGAGGGACATTACAGAGAAGAGTTGTGTGGGGGGAATATTACAGAAAGGAACTGTGTGGAGGGACATTACAGAGAAGAGTTGTGTGGGGGGAATATTACAGAAAGGAACTGTGTGGAGGGACATTACAGAGAAGAGTTGTGTGGGGGGAATATTACAGAAAGGAACAGTGTGGAGGGACATTACAGAGAAGAGTTGTGTGGGGGGAATATTACAGAAAGGAACTGTGTGGAGGGACATTACGGTGAGGAGTTGTGTGAGGGGTAATATTATGGAGAGAAGCTGTGGGGGAAATATTACAGAGAGGAGCTGTACGGGTGGACATTACAGAGAGGAGCTGTGGGGGAATATTACGGAGTGGAGCTGTGGGGGAATATTACAGAGAAGAGCTGTGTGGGGCAATATTATGGAGAGAAGCAGTGTGGGAGAATTACGGAGAAGGGCAGTGTGAGAGGGACATAATGGAGAGGGGCATTGTGGGGGGAATATTATGGAGAGGATCTGTGTGGGAGGGACATTAAGGAAAGGGGCAGTGTAGGGGAATATTATGGAGAAAGCCAGTGAGGAGAAATATTATAGAGAGGCAGTATGGGGAAATATTAAGGAGAGGGGCAGTGTGTAGGGGAATATTATGGAGAGGGGCAGTGTGGGGGAATATTCTGGAAAGGGGCAGTGAGCGTGAATATTATGGAGAAGGGCAGTGTGAGGAGAATATTTTGTGCAAAAGCATAGTGAAGGGCAATTATTTATTCAGGGGAGGGACATGCAGGTTTACGTGATGCAAATGTATATGAGGCTGCCCTAAAATGCAAATTGATCACTGTACTAGGCTTGGTGATGTATTCATGTACTGACAGTGGTTCTGGCACTGCTTTCATGTATTGACAGTGGTTCTGATCACGTAGCAATTCATAATTTGCTTCAATTTAAACTGGAAAATCCTCAAAATTAAGTCGTGAGATTATGAAGAGGATTTATTTGAGTTTCTGCTACAAAAACTCAGTTTAAGTTTGGGCGTGTTCACATAGATTTTTTCTAGTACAAACTCTCAAAATCCTTCTCAAATACTCAAAACTTGGTTCTCCTGATATATTTATGTAAATACCCCTATACGTTTTTTGCGGCCCTTTGATTTGGTTTAGTATGATAATGTGGCCTTTGTACCAAAAAATATTTTTCATCCCTGCCAAAGATAGATGATCACCCATCTGTCTCTTACCGGTAGGCTGTGCTCTGAGACTGGTAGGCTGTTGGGCTGCACTGTAACCTTAACACACTGATCAATATTGCTTGCAAACCGGAATGGTTCCCCGGCACGGTCACACTTATCTTTTTGGGAACACCTGGGAATTGCAAATGTACATATTTCTTAAGTACATACTGTACATATAAGCATAAACCCAGTGGAAAAATACCCCACAATTTTAAAGCAGATCTGTAGCCAGATTTTACAAAACAAACTGCAACATTGCAAAATAGACCTCTTAGACCAGATAAGGATGTTGAATTTACTTTGAAAATATCAGGATGTCTGTATATTCCTTTATGAAAACATAATTCATTCTCCTCATACCCTTCCTAAGTGACATTTCCTCAGTGTTCTTCCTCCCTGTTGCTGAGATCTCCCACTGCTCAAAACAAGCTGCATATGTCAATTAGGCTGGGTGGGTAAAGACTGAATATATTTGAACTCATGAGATATTTCATTCTCTGGCTGGTAGTAAGGCTCATTAAATGGTTGATATTGACTTTTAGAATTGCTGCATCCAATAGGAGACATTAGAGTTCAAGTCCTCTTCCTCTCTGAAGAGGCTATTTGCGCATTTAATATCCCAGAAGAGCATTGCATTGCCTATAAGTCTCCTTATGGCAGCTTGGCACTCTTACTCCTGCTTTGCACTGATGAGGAGAAAACACCCTGAAACACATGTCTGCAAATGGAATGTCTGGTTTGGCTTCTTTACCTAAGTAATGTAAAAAGGCTTGTAAAAGGGTGAATAGTGACTTTTAAGATTGCTATACCAAATAGGTGGCGCAAGAGTTCAAGCCCTCTTCTTCAGCCTTATTGAAGTGAGTTTGAAAAAAATACATGCGTTTCATAAGGTCAGAGAGCTCTATTTAATAATGTATGCAGCTTGAATAGAAAAAAATCTGGTGACAGATCCATTTTAAACCCTTAACATGCCTTTACTATACATAAAAAGCCTCAGTTTTATGAAATGTACATGTGACTTGATTTGAAGAACACAAAAGCCTCATCTTTATCTTTGAGAACAAGGTTCCTCTCCTGCCAAAGGCGACATTTCGAGGACAGTATGATTCCACTTTGTTTCTTCCACTGATTTTAATTTCCATTGATTATTAAGGAGCCAACATACTCATCAATGGCTCTATAAATCGGTTATCAATAGCAACTTTACTTCCACTTTAAGTAGCACGCATCTAGGGCTTATTAATAGAATATGATGGGAACACGCAGCTGCAAAATATTTTACATTTGGTAATAATCTATACTGTGAAACACACATGTAGAATCTGGAAGAAATGTACCTGGGCACAATTCATTTGTACAGCTAATATACTGCTAGTATGCAGGATTTTGAAGGAAAAATGAGCCGCTGACCCTGCATATCTGAAAATGTGATTTTGATGCCTTAGGCACCGTTCCATAAAGTCATTTGCAGATGAAGTCAGGACTAGGATATGGAAATGGCTTTTCTTGTATAGAGTCGATGACAATACCAATACGTGATGGGATCTGCAGACCATAGGCATGGTTGTAACAGTTTTAGCAGCTGTATAAGAGGGCAGCTTGTGATTCTGTGCACCTAATGTTCTCCTGAAACTCTCGGTAATACTCTGCTATTTATTGCAGGTATAAATGATAAGTGGAGGTTGTTACTCTCACTCTATAGGAGCATTCTTCCCTTTTTATCACCTTCTTTTCTTGCTTTATAGCTTGGAGACAAAAATGTCCAGATCTCAAAGAGACATAATATCAACGGTAATGGAATTGGCAGCAAGAAGACTAAGGAACAATGGCCAATCCATCAATACCAGTTCAGATTTCTACAATACAATAAGGGTCAAGAAAAAAGCTCCACAGAGACCTGCATCCTTATAGGCTCACAGTCCTAAATCAAGCCAAAATCATACTCAAAGTCAAACCTAGGGCCAATTAGTAATACTAGGAGACCAATCAGGTTTCTAATGTAAGAGGCAAAATTCTGAATTATTTAGAACCCAAATCTCATTTGTATGTTTACAGACATGGATCCTGAATATATATTCTAACATGTAAGATACTGATCCTTGGTGATCCACAAATTTTGGGCAATACCAGAAATTAATGATCACACAAAAAACAGTCCCAATTTATGGTCCTTATGATAATTCCGGAACTCACATGTTGTGCAGCACACACCATCCGCAATGTGGGTCTCCAGAACTTAGGCACTCCCCGCATGTCGAATATTGCTCACAGGACTCCACCGGGACCCTCGAAACCTGAAACAAAGAACAATGACTGAAGATCAGTGATAGATCACGTCTCATTCGACCTCAATTCAGCCTTTCCAAATGAGATGAAAATGTCAATACTAGGCCAAATGCTTCATACATGGTCCCACGGGATTACCTTCACAGAAATAAATCCTACATAGATCTAGACGACGATCCCTAAATAAAAAAGACTGTTGATTGCCCCTCCAAAACGAACAAGATACTAACAAATTATTATTTTGTATCACTGTTATTATTATCATCTTACAATCAATTTTTCTAGCATTTGTAGATGGGAGTACGACAAGGTCACTAAGAGTCAGTTGAATTGTAATTTGCATTTGTCAGCTCACAGGCAGTGATTCTGCCAATGAAGAACTGATCCAGACTAACCTCTATGCGGTGCGGCTCCTAGGAAATCAGCAGAAGATGACAAGTTTCAGGCCCCGCTGACCTCTGCCCTCGCTGCGCACCATGCACTATGCTTCCATTCTACAGGCCCAGTCCGGGCCAGTGACCAGCTCCGGAAAAGAAAAAATCCTTTCTTTTTAATGACTTCGGGGAGAGCGGAGCGGCTGTTGCCGCAGTAATTCAGTGTAATTAAACCTATCTATCACTCCAGCAGCTGGAACACGATTCCTGATGAACTTTGCAATGGGATTTCGCAGTCACTGACTCGCAGCCTCAAACGTCCTCAGAGGGAGATGGGGAAAAAAAAAACCCTCTCTTAAAATCACATTTTAATGTGGCCTCTGACGGCGCAGTTCCACTTTCTAGCCATTTTTCTTTTCTTTCCTTAATACAGTTTCTAAATCTGATCACACACTGTGAAATTCATGTAGGGAAATATAAATTGTAAAAACCATTTCTAGACCCCTTAATAGATAGAGATCCATGCTATTGCCTCCCATATATATACACATGGGCGCCCGCTGGTATTCGTGCATACGTGCCCACATCACCAGTGTTATTGTGCATATACAGCGACATGTCTGTGCATTGTAAGTATATATTATCCACATACAACCAAGTGATGGTAATGACGGCAAGCTCATTAGCACTGCTCTCTGATGAATAATAAGCCCTTCATAAGCCAAATAATGAATATTGCCGGCATTAATTCTCCTCCTAGAGACGACATTATTTAGAGGTCGACCGTAATGAAAATATTTCCGCATTAGTAGAAATGGAAATGGCGCACAAATCTAGAAATGCAGCAGAGCTGAGTTTGCTCTTGAGCCTAAATGACAAATACAGCTCTGAAATAACTGTAAGCTTCTGCCTGGCTGGGGCTGACTATCGAGCAAAACAAATACATGCAGACACAAGGGATAGCCTGACAGAGGGCAGAAGGGGCAACAAACAGAGAAAAGAGACTTGATTTCCCAGGCTTGTCAGCGGCTGCCATCGGCTCCCTTGTTTTAGACACTCAGGTGCTACAGGAATGAAAAGATGTTCTGGAGGTGACACATAAGGGAGAGATGAAGGGATGAGTGTTTTGCTTGATGTGAGAGAGAAGTCAGGAATCTTTGCAGAGCGCAGTAACCCACCGCTGCTATCATAATCTCCTTGTGAGCAATTTCATCTTAAAAGCAGCTGCTGATTGCCGTGTGGGGAACGCGGGAACTTATAATTTCAGCACTCAATGCAGCCGGGAATATAACAGGTTAGCGTCGCCCTAGATGAGCTACCTCGGGAATTGTATCATATTACCGAGATAAGTGAAAGTGATGCCGGTCCCCAAAATGTTGGGAAATTTACACTTGTCATACCAGATTTTATATTAAAGTGATTAAATGTAGCGACAAGGTGCTGAGAGTGAGGATGATAATGATAAAAGAGCTTCACGAGAGGATGTGTGATATATACAGCTCTGGCAAAAACTAAGAGACCGCTGTAAAATGCTCAGTTTGTCTGATTTTTCTCTTTATAGGTATATCTTTGAGTAAAAAGTTAATTGTTCTTTTAGTCTATAAACTACTGACAACATGTCTCCGAATTTCCAAGAAATAAATTTTGTATTTTTTTTCTGAAAAGGAGAAATGGTCAAAATTACAACAACAAAAAAAAACCCAGTGCTTTTAGACCTCAAATAATGCAAAGAAAACAAGTTCATAATCATTTAAAAACAACAATACTAAGGAAGAGTTCAGAAATCAATATTTTGTGGAATAACCATGATTTTTAATCACAGCTTTCATGCGTCTTGGCATGCTTTCCACCAGTCTTTCACACTGCTTCTGGCACAAAATGTAAGCAGTTTTTCTCTGTTTGATGGCTTGTGACTATCATCCTCTTGATCACATTCCAGAGGTTTTCAATGGGGTTCAGGTCTGGAGATTGGGCTGCCCATGACAGGATTTTTATGTGGTGGTCTGGTCTCTTAATTTTTGTCAGAGCTGTATATATACACTTTTTATACCATTATATCTTTAGAGGTATAAAAAATCTACACACTGCAGTTAATACACATGGTTTTTGTCATGTAAAAAAATCATACCAGAGCTTTATCCGCCTTTAATGTCACTCATATCTGTGCTAATCCATTGAGAAACAAAGTAAAGTCATTTTGAGCGGGGAAATTAAAACAACAAAACTAACATAATGTGTTTGCATAAGTGTGAACACCCTGTTAAAATGGAGGATGTGGCTGTGTCTAGAATGAGCCAATCACATTTAAACTCATAATAGTAGTATGTTCACAGCTGCCATCATTTGCAGGGATTCTCATATAAAGTTTTGGTGGTCTAGTAGGATTTTCCTGACATACATTTAGTTGCAATTTATGGAAAAATCCATGGTCCGTAAACAGCTTACAACACAGCAAAGGGAAGTCATTGTTGAAAATTATCAGTCAGGAAAAGGGAGAAAAAAAATGTCCAAGGTATTAGATATAACATGAAACACTGTCAACATGGTTGTCAACAAGTGGTTTTATTTTATTTTCGCACAAAAGTGATATTATCTAAACCTGGACTTTCCTCAAAAATTGATGAGAGGACAAAAAGAAAATTGGTAGGCCTACAGCAACATTAAAGGAGTTGCAGGAGTTTCTGACAATTACTGGTTGTGTACTGCATGTTACAAGAATCTCTCATATTCTTTATATGTCTGGTCTGTGGGGTGGCAAGAAGGAGGCTTTTTCTTACAAATAAAAACATCCAATCCTAGCTGAGTTTTGCAAAAATCTATATCATGTATATCAAAAGCATGTGGGAAAACGTGTTACGGTCTGATGAGACCAAGGTTGACATTTTTGGCCCTAATTCCAAAAAGTATGTTTCGTACAAAGCTAACACTGTGCATCTCCAAAAGAACACCAAATCCACAGTGAAACATGGTGGGGGCAGCATTATGATTTTCGACTATTTTTCAGCAGCTGGAAATGGGGCTAAAGATAATGTGGAAGAAATTATTAACATTTCCAAATATCAGTCAATATTGTAACAAAAAATTCAGGCCCGTGCTAAAAAGCTGAAGATGAGGAAGAATTTCAGTTTTCAGCACAACACTAAGAATACCCCCAAATCAACACAAGAATGAGGTTCGCTAGAAGAAGATCAAAGTTTAGGAATGGCACACCCAGAGTCCTGACTTGAATCCAATTGAAAAGGGATCTGAATAGGGCATTGTACACAGGAGATGCCACGAAGTCTGGCAGACTTGGAGCACTACTGCAAGGAAGAGTGGCCAATTCTAGATGTGCCATGCTAACTCCTACCCAAAAAGACTGAATGCTTTCAGAAATTCAAAAGGTACTTCAACAAAGTACTCGTCTAAATGCGTGTGTACTTATGCAACCACATTACTTTAGTTCTTAATTTTTCTTTTTCCATCCAATAAAATTTTAGTTGGTGCGAAATGTTCTGAAATTATTATTTTTTGTATGATTTTTACATGAAAACTCCTGTAAAAAAAAGTTATCACATATCAGCATAAAAGGTGATAACTTATATTTTGGTGGGGATCTGACCATGGGACCCACAACAATTGGAAGAGTGAGGAATTTTAATCCCTAGTGTGGCACTATTATCCCCATTATTATGGAACAGAAATATGCATGCTTGATGACGGCTCCATTAATTTCCTATGGGGCTGCCAGAAAAAGGTGAGTGCAGCGCTCGGCAGTCCCACAAGGAATGACTAGATGGGCAGTTGAGCATGTGCACTGCTGCTCCATTTTAACAGGAAGTAAAGTGCTATTTTCTGCCAATCAGTGCAGGTCCCAGCAACCAGGACTTTCAGCAATCAATTAATTATGACCTATCCAACAGCTAGGTGACAGCATGTTTTCACTGAACTACGTCCATTGCTCATGGTCAAACCAATGAATTAAGAAATCAGAGTTATAAAATAATGACTTCCTATAGTTGTTCAATAATGCCATCATGTAAGATAGAGCTAACTGCTATACTTACAAACTTACCGTAAATTAATTTAGAATGTAAAGAAATTGTCGTTTTTTTATCATTTCATTCCTGTTGCTTCTATAGCTCTAATATATTCCACAGCATTGTACAGAGATTGCCACCATTCATAGCAGGTCTTGACCCCCATGGGGCCCACAGTGTCATTTCTCGCCATCTCTAATATAATCTCTCGCTTACACACATCAGGGCCATTTTCGCAAGAACTAATTAACCTATTTGTATCCATGCAACCACAGAAAGCGCATACAGACTCCACGAAGATGTCGCTCTTGGCTGGGAAAGTTGGATAAACTAAAGAAGATACTGTATGTGGCATGATTCTTTGGCGATTAGCTGAAGGGCGCAGATAACAGTTTTGCACCAATGTCAATGCAAATTTAAGTAACTTCGTAACATCAGAAAATTATGCTTCTGTCTCCACTTATAAGCCACTTCTTCACCTACACCCCTGCCTCATAATCATAAATTGTTCATTCACTTTAAAAAAAACAGCTTATACACAGTATGTCTGTCAAAATAAGATGGATTCTTGGCTGACTCAGGTTCCAGTTTACAGCTGTCTGTTGAAGTCTATGGAAGGAGTATGGAGAATGGGGTGGTAGGGTGCGTGAAAGAGAGAGGCACATACACAGACCTCTGCAGCTAGTCTACTATTATTGTGAGCTGGATTTTCAGCTACACTGCTCGGTACTACTGTATAATGTCTATCGTGATGTGCTACACAAGGACAGGAGAGAGGGAATCCCTCATGTCTGAGTATTCTCTGTATAGTAGACATCATAGCAAGTAGTCTCCACCCACTAGCTCAGAGACAACTGAACATAAGAGCACGCAGAGAAGAAAACAGGTAGAAAATGGAGGCTAGAAGTCATATAATGGCCAGAAATAGTGTTATTCCTTATGTATACATAGACAGCTTGTTCTAAAAAAAGTGACATGAAAAACCAACACGCTTTAAGCTACTGTGTGTGCAGCACTGTGGAGAAAAAGGGTATAAAGAAAAAGTAACATACCCCAGAGATAACTGTCAGTCAAATGCCTGTTTTGCCAAAAGCTATTTCTCCCAGTTCCCTGAAATACATACATGATGGGCTGTAGAGTGGGCATGTGTTCTCAAAAGAGGGTGAAGAGGGTTCTCCCAGGGGAAAAAAAACATTGGGACTCATAAAATAAATTAACTGCTCACCCTGATGAAATTATTGGGTCCGGCTGACAATAATTTAATGCGTATGGGCATCACAGCTCAGCACAAAAATGCAAATATATGAAGTGCCATTATGTTGCAGGCAGGGTGACAACATCTATGTGCAATATGACGGCTGCTATTAGCAGTTGTAATCTATCATCTTTTATGAAATGTTACATAACTCAATGATTTATATTTCCAGAATAATATGGTTTTCTTTGGGTGGGATGTCTAGTCCTAGGAAAGCCATAAGGATGGATTGTCAGGTGACAGTTTGGTTGCAGAAATGTCCATGCGGATATGTGGAAGGGGCTTGCAGGAATCCGTGTACTTGCAGCCAAAACAACCCCATTCCGGCCACAGATATTCATCAATGTATCAACACAAGTCAGCCACATGTGAATATACCCTGAATATTACATGTCTCAGCAGCTAGTACCTCCAAGGCATTCTCATTGACTTCTAGGACTACGTCAGGCCATGGTCCAAAGACCAAATGCGCTACTTTATGCCACTAAATACATTTTCTGTTGGTTGGGATAAAATGTGAAACTCCGCTCAGAAAGCTAAAACCTTCTGCAAATCCATATTCATAGCAGTGCATGATGCAGAATCCCACAGGATAAGATGTAGTGGAGGTATACGGTGCTGGCATGTAATGATTAGCCTCCCTGCCCACCATCCCCTCCCTGAACACCAGCCAATCCACTTAGCAAATTAATTATAGCAAATAATTGTAACCTGGTGCTCAGCTCAGCCCCCCATGCCAAATATAGCACGGGGAATAATTTGGAAGTGTAAGCTGAAGTAATTAAGCATTCTGCAAACACCTACACAGTTGTGCAACGGTTATTAAGCCAGAGTCTTAAGCATCGACTCACTGGGGACTCATTAATAACACACACACACTTTTCAGTGACACTGTCATTTATCCTGGACAAATCCCACCTAGGGGGCCCCACCTGTGCCCATTCTATGCCTGAGGACAGTTAGTGCCTGCAGGACTTGGCCACTCTTCTCATGGCTGGGACAGACAAGGCATCCGCTCGCCTGGTTCCTTACCATCGAACCCCCACAGGTCCCAGTTGTAGTGACTTACAATGGCAAAAATCATCTTGGCTTCATTTTACATGTTCCATAATATTATGGAAATAATATTACTGTAATGCAGAGGTACAAAACAGAGGGGTATGATTCAAAGCAGCATGTAATAATAGTTATTTCATATTAACCCTATAATAAGATTAGTGAATTAGGTGACTTATAAATTAGATATTTCACCGCTATCATCACAACCTTTGTGTCCTGCTCACTAAGGCTGGATTCACACTATGGCTAGTCTACAGTCCACAAGTTCTGGACCGGCCGCGGGTCTCCTGACCAGAAATCACCGCCTTATAGACATATATGAGACCATAGAGTTTGGGTCAGGAGACCAGCGGACGGTCTACAAATTGTGGTCTGCAAACTTCGAAAGCATGAAACAGAACTAATACTGATGGAGGGCTGGTGATTCTGTCTTCTGATTAGCAGGGCCAATTATGCTAATCACACTCTGATCTAACTCTGATCAGAGAGTATTTTGAATATCTTGGATGACGAAAAATTATGAAAAAAAATGTCCCCACCTTCTCATTCTGTCAGATGTCATCCAAGTGCGGTACGTTTTTACCCACGGACCCACTGACTTGCATGGCCGAGTGTAATCCGAATATGGGATGCAAATTGTGAACTCTGGGATTTTGTTTCGGACTGACTTGGTCCGGGGAAAAAATTGGACATGTTCACGATCCCATAAAATAACACTGGTCCAAGTACAAGCCGATGTTTTTTCGGCTTGCACTTGGACCAAAAATACAGCTGTCTGAGCGAGCCCAAAAAGTTAATGGTCATGTCACAAAGAATGCTTATTACAAAAATGTAAAAACATTAAAAATGGTGTTGGTCAATTGGCTGCAGAAGAGTAGAAAGAAAGGACTGTCCTTTGTCATAAACAGGGTCCCTTTGGTCCTTGGGCTGTCTCTGGTATTGCAGCTCATTCACATTGAAGTGAATAGGACGGAGCTACAGTACCACAAGAGCGGCCCCCGTTTCTGGGAAACAAGATCACATGTTCGCCTGATCCCACACATACACCAACAAACAGCTGCTGGTGCGGCATCTCCTGAGTAGGCGCTTGTACTGTGGATTTATTCTCCTCCTCGTAGAGTCCATACATATTGTAATTGATAGACTGTGTTTTAGGCATACTTGGAGCCTGGCCTCCTCGCCAGTAGCCCGGGTGCAGTAACAGTGTATTTCCCAAGCACCCTTGAGAAGAGAAGTTTAAGGAAACAAAATGCCCTTGTGTGCTTTTTCTCCTGCTAATTAAGTTCTCATTACAGAGGCGCCCTTCCTCGCTCTGATTGCTAAATTACGGACAAGAGGATATGTTTGGGTACATCGACATCGGCTTCTTTCTTTTTATGGCAACAGGGCACTTGTCTCGGCAGACACAATGCTTGTTAATGACAGCACGGAAAGGGATCATAAAGTGTCTTCTCCGGAACGCCTGGATTTATGGCTCTATAGTATCGTGTTAATGCTTTTAATGTTCTGCACTGATAGCATTTAAACAGTGAGTAAAGACAAAGCCGAATGTAAAGATCACCCGTCCTGCAGCTCCGCAAACAAGCAACTGATCCATGCGGAGACAAAAGAGTCATCCTCTGCAAAGTATGGCAATACATAGTAATACATTGTCACCATGAAAGATAGCGACTCCCCCACTAAAATCAGAAGCTACAGACGTCACAGAGAGGTAATGGCTGCCATAGAAACAATTTAATGTTTAGGACTGTAGTAGATACACTAATGTGACTTGTCTCCCACTCCATGCTTACAGATGGGCAATGTGTATGAGTATGAGTGCAGTATCAGACTACACTGGGTTTGTTTGTGGTCTGTTACCATGGAAACCTACTGTATGGGAAAGCAGAAGAGCTGCCAGATACATCAAAGCTTTTGCACCATAATTCTGGTGAATCTTTTAAAGATTCAATTTAGAAACACGCACCGTTTGATGGATCAGGAGCATCTGACTCCAGCACACCCCTCTCATTAAGTTCATGGGGAAAACCGCCAATCTTGATGAATTGGTGCCTTAATGGAGGATGATTTTTAAAGGGATCCTGTCATTTGATTCATTCTACCCAAACCGTGGAAAGCATGAATTTGAGCCTAGGTGCACGATTGCAAAGATAGAGAAGATTTAGTTTGATGCGGTGGCCAGGGACCATAGCAAGAGAGGAGACCAGTTTGGCCGGCCCTTCCCAGCGCTGCTGTAGGTGACTGACATGTCTCCCCTTTGGTCAGAGAAAAATATCCCTGGCTGCAACGATGTAGCCCGGCTCTGATTTATGTTGTCTGTGATTTGGGCAGCATAAATTAAATTGAAAGTTCCCTCTAATAAAACTTCAAAAAAGTTGCTTCATTATTAAATTAGGATGCATTGGAGTAATGTAAATGTTGTGTTATTTTTTAACAAGTCATAATCCTATGCTTTGCCCTATCAGGAGCTTTTGATCACTACCAACAGGATAATAACCAGCATAGGTAGCTGCTCCAGGTCTATACATGCGTTCAGCTTAACCATGATATAAATCAGCAATCCTATCAAAATCCAAGTTTATAGACATCAAACGCCCGTTTGGGTTTACCGCACAATGCTCATGATAGCTGCAATGACTTTGCTGTTCAATGAGTTAAGTATATAAATTCAGATCAGTCGTTTAATTATGTTTTTGTCTGGGAAAAATTATGATTGTCAAACAGGCTTTGCCAATTACGGCGCTGTGGCCGAAATGACATACCCTTGGCATTACACCGCTTCTCTAAGCCTGACAACATTAAGCAAGAGAAAAAAATGCACATAATGTATACCGTATGAAATCAGAAAAACGCAATCACATTTTAATCACACAGGATATCAAAAGCAGGGGGCGAATGAGATGCCCGTGGCAAAGTCTGGAACACGGCACTGAGAACCAGGTCAAGCAAAATGTTCCATTTCAAGGCTGAATAAAAAATTAAATAAGCTGAATTTAGAGATGGAGTGGTATTTAAAAAGTAATGGAAGTGCATGTCGGAGGAAGACTTGGACAAGTCAGGCTGAGGGGAATGCGATGAAACAAAGCACAGAATTAATATGACCTATACTACAATCGTGTAAATGCGTAGAGTCCTGACTGGCTGCTGCAGACGAATCCATTCATAGCCTCTTACCTACTGCTAGAAATGGCTTAGTATTGTGCTGCTGGGGATGGACATGATTATTCTATATCTGCAAGGACGGCATGTGTCATTCACAATGCACAATGTGACCCTTGCCTTTAGAATAACTCTAGTGTTTGCTGGATATAGGATTGCGGAAGTCTTCACGTATCGTCCTGCCTCTGCTATTGCAGGACAATTCCCTCTGGGAAGGTCTCACTGGTTACTGTGTCACTCAGCCCCAACAATCGCCGGCTTTCACTCCTTCTCTATGACAGACACAGAGCACAGTGTTAGCGCATTTAGGTTAATATCAGCCTCCTGGGGATTACTGTGGAGAGAATTTTGGACACTGGTGTGTGCTGTGAAAGCAGAAACATCTGTTGTAGCTATGATCGGGTCCGGGAAAACCCTCTGACAGTTGATTGTTTTATCACTCACCAGAACAATGACTGCCATAGAGGTTTATTTATGGTCTCTGCCACATGAAATGAAACCATTAAATATCTTCCCATAATACTTCCTCTGATGTAGCTATCTTATGCCTTATGGGTACAATTCTGGCCTAAAAAGCTTTGAAAAGTCCCAGCATTTTGAAGGAAAGCAAGGCTGCGCTAAAATTTTGGTTATCTGGTGCCATTTTTGCCCAGCTCCGACCAAGTGGGCAGAGCTGGGGAGGGACAAGTGACGGAGTTCCTTATGCCACAAATCTCACTCCAGCCCCTGCACACCACTTTTCAAATTATTCTAATATAGTACGAAGTGTGTGCCTCTTAATGAATCAAGATTGTCTGACTCCAGTACACCCCCTCATCAAGACCAGCCTGAAGAACACCAGCCTTGATGAATCGGGAGTCGGGACCTATGCCTTCTAGAGGATATCAGGAACCACTAAAGGAGTCTTTAACCTTCTATACCACCTCCACCATCTCAGGAAGATCAAACTGTCTCACTCTGGAAAATCAGCCTCAATCCATCCATATACGAACATATATAGACTTGGAATCGAGTCTGACAATTTCTCACCAGTCTTGATGAGAGGGCATGTTGGAGTCAGATGCTCCTGATTCATTAAGAGGCGCATTGGATAAGTGGCATGTGCCTCCATGCATCACACAACAAATCTTACTCCAGTCAAGAGCTAGAGTAAGTCCCGAATTGGACAAGCTGTGGGGTCATGCCCCTGCTTTGGCCCAGCTCCAGCCATTTTGGCAGAGCTGGGAGAAACTGGCGTGAAAACGCCAAAAGTCGCAAAAATTTTGGAGCAACTTTGAAAATTCAAGGCGGAATGCTTTGATGAATCGTGGCTAATAATTTCCAGAAACATTCTTCCTGGTTTCTAGATATAGCACTTGGCCTACAAATGTACATAGTCCCTAAATATAGACCAGTGGATTTTCTATTCCTTTACTATGAAATCTCTGTTCGTTTGTCACCACAGATATATTTTTATTGGTGCTATAAGGTTAAAAAGGTAAGTCTCTTTCCCTTCCATGGGGTTTATCATTGTCAGCAGGTAATACTACATCCCTATAATGTGTTTTATCATTCTCTGTGAGTACTCTAGGTTCATGGTGAAGTTCATCGTTCACAGTATGATCATAATGAGGTCCACAACATTAGATACACTACCACCTTACTTCCCAGCTCTGTAAGTATTATATGCTCATAGCAAGGCTTAGCAGTCACAGTGGGTACTATACATTCAAGCTCACAGATGGACTTTTATGCTCAAACCCACCATTTACACTATGACCAAACTTACCCATTGCTGCATTATACAGTATATTCACTTCAAAGGTTGGGATGTAAAATCCTACTAAAATAGAACAAGGCTTCATAGAGACATACTAAATGAATGCAGGCCTCTAAGACATGTTACGAAAGTTACCGTACTTGTGCCAAAAAATGCAAGAAGCACTGACACTAATGAACTTGTCTTCAGTACGCAGCACTGAAATGTTCAGGTGTGAACAGGTTACCATCGTCTCCTGGGAAAGCCACATTGTAGTAACCAAATTCAATAAAAAAAAAATTCTATACTTAATTCAGTAAAAACACGCACCAGCCTGTTTGATGTCAAAGAGATATATATATAGAATTTTATAATTCTACCTTTCGAATGGCCTAGGGAGTTTACATTAGTGGTTTCTGTATTAAAAAATAGTAACGTCTAAAATATTTTCTTCTCTTTGCTGGTGATGAATAAATCATCAAAGAAAACAGTTCTGATTATGTAAAACAAAAAACAAATACGGTACACTGAAGTGCAGCAAATAGTAAGGTTGTTACAGAAGAATCTGAAATTTACTTAAACTTCCCAATACTGTGCTCCTTTGAGGTTTTAACACCAAGTTGATAAATAAATTATTAAAAATCAAAGTAAATCATCAGCCACTTAAATTGAACACATTTTCTACCACAAATCAGTTCTTTGCTACCTTTTCCATTGTCAGTGACATTACTTTCCCGATTTAAAAGAATGTGGAGAAAAATGTTGCATTAGCTACTAAGCGATGGATCCGTTTGAGACAGTGACCTATTCTTGGGCATAGAATATAATAATTATAATAATTTTATTTTGATTTTTTTTTAGAAAAAATTAGAAAGCGGAAAGCATTGGATTAGTCAAGTGAGGTGATAGGCTTGCTTAAAGAAAACTTGAGCAGCACAAGAGAAGTCTTGGAGATGGAGGTGGGATGTTTGGATTATGGAGGATGATAGTCTCAGATCAGTTGCAGAATGGAGAGCATGGGAGGGGTGATAGACAGAGCTGAGGGAGGAGTTGTAGGGTGATGCAGAACTCTGGAGAGATTTTGGGTGAGAGAGATAAGTTTATGTTGTACTCTGTAGCATATGGGCAACCAGTGCAATGACTGGCACAAGGTAGAGGCATCAGTGTAGCAGCTGGACAGAAATGAGACCTTCGCTGCCGCATTCAGGATGCAATGAAGAGGAGAAAGCTTTGTAATAGGGAGACCAATCAGTAGACAGTTACTGTAGTCCAGATGAGAATGAATGAGAGCGACAATACGTTTATACAGCTTCAAAGGTGAGAAAAGGTCAGATTCTTGAGATGTTTTTAAGATGCAGGTAACATGAGCAAGTCAGCGATTGGATATTGGGGAATAAAGGAAAGTTCTGTGTCAAATCTGACTGTAAGACAGCGAGCGTGCTGCTTGGGAATTATGGTTGAACCAACCAAAGAAACTGCAGTATTGGGAGTAACTAGCAAGTTCCATAAACATAGATGAAAATAAAATAATTGACTGATTTTAGCAGCTCAATGAAAAACATACTTTTATGGCATAGGTGAAATGACCCACTTAGACAGGCCTGTCTCTGTCACTTAACAATTGCCAATCAACTTAATACATGGCAGTCAAAGCTCATTTACCGACCTGTTTACACCGGACTACAAAAACCAACAAGAACAGATTAAGATTGTTCTGTCCCCATACAGTACCGTGTCATCGGCACCACACTCCCTGTTTACACAGGATCATGTACTGCCAGTAACAGTTTTTAATCCAACATAAATGATCAGATCACCCTAGAAAAGAGAATTTTGCATGTTCACTGGAGTCTTTACATGGACTGATAAATGGGGATGAGCATTCTTAAGAAAACTCATTCCCTGATTATTGACTTGTGTAAATGTGCTATTATGCAGATACAAGTAGAAACAAAGGAGAAATTGCAGCTGTATGTCAGGGGGAGGTTGGTGAGTGAAAGAGCAACAGTCGATTGGCTTAAAGTGTATTTAAACTGGAAGATTATCGGGAACGAGTGTTTCTAGGAACCCTCACTTTATTATAACCTTTCTGTGTAAGCAGACCACCACTCACCCGATGAACGAGCAAAACCCTTGTTCATCGGGGGAAATGATCTTTGCTGTTCACAAAAGATCATCGTTCTTAGCAGCACATGTGTAAACAGGACTCGCACTGGCAAAAACTATGGCAGCCTATGTATAGCCAGACTGTATATATGTTTTTACGAATATTTGAGCCCATGGATCCATTCTATGTCGATTTTGCAAGCCGGCGAGAAAATCTCGCCATACGGATGACACAAGGATACTTTTTGGAGAAAAAATTGCATCCTGGCATTGAATACGGATCACTGTTCAAGAACTTTTCTGCGTATCTCGGACCGTATTTTTATACGTTAGGTCTGACCCCAGCCTAAGGGCAGACATCAGGCCACAAAAAGCCTACCTATCATAGGTAATAAAGACAGACAAGAATAAAAATCTACAGTTGGCTAAAGAGTGAGTAACCATGCGTTACAGCAATTCCATTGTATCCATGATTGAATACACAGCGCTACAAGACAGGTTAGTGTCACAGGGGTCATAAACAAGAGCGCTGCTATTACGCCAATAAGGTATAGGACTACTGTTCTCAGAGAGGAAAACAATTAAGATAATGTAAAACTTTCACACTGAACTTACCAGGAATTTCATAGGTATGGCCATATAGTTGAAATATTGAAGCTGCTATAAAAGTAAGGGCTTTTTTATTTTAATAGAAAGTTGCAATGCGCTTACATCATTTTCACAGATTATGCTGTTAAACAATATTTATTGCCTTTATAATACTAACCCCATTATGGAAAGATTCAGCAGCGCCGTACACACATTGGAATTACTCACATTCAATTGCTAGAGCCAATTCTATGGGAAGCCAATTAATCTACAAACATGTTTTTGGAGTTTAGAAGGGAATTGGCGTATCTCGCGGAAACCCATGTAACCACAGGAACTCCACAGGTCTAATCCGAAGCCAGCAGAGCTGCCGAGTCAGTGCTAGATAATGAGTGCCCATGACACCCGATACCAACATGCAGTGGTACCTGAAATGAAACCGATCACGTTGATCACGGTGTCCTAATTGCGGGCAGCATGTCAAGGAGCGAGAGGAGAAGAGCAGATTGATATATTATTCTGTAGTAACCAAAAATAGTATAACTTGGAAAATATATATTTTAAATCCCTACTCTTTCAATTCTTAGGAGTCAAGGGGGTGGTCCTTATCATTGATTGACGGTTTTCCCCGTATAAGTGTGCAGGGAAATAACGATAAAAAAACTGATAAGGACCACCCACTGGACTCTTAAGAATAAAAAAAGATAAGATAATGTAAAAGAATATATTACAAGTAATACTATTTTTTTAGCACAAACTAATATTAATCAACTAAGCTTCACCCGCTGTACGCCATGCTGCTGACAATCAGCTGGCATGTTTGGTATTACAGCTTCCCTACATAAATGTGTTCTGTATTGTCCATTCATCTATGTTCTCAAGAATCAGCTAAAAACTTTACGACTTTTATCAGCATACTAAAAAGCAGCCCATCAGGCATTATTTGTAAGGCTTACTATAGCCTATTAACCATGCCACTGTCCTCGGTTCGCAGAATGGACTGATCCATAACAGGCACCAGCGAACCTGCCAATGCTTTTGGCTCACAAATTCAATTATGCATCTTGACCAAGGGCGTGAAGAATGAATCTCTTTAAAGCATCTAATCTTTATATTTCTGAGTGCAAGGCCAGAAGGGAAAAAAAGATAGATAAGAAGCACCAAACTTCTTAGGTGTGAAAAATGGACCCAATGCAAATCTCTCGCTGCTGGAGATGACAGTCATTTATAAAACAGGGGCCTTTAAAGCAGCACTCTGTTTGTCTTTATTTTTTATTACATGATCTGATCTCGCGGTTTCTTCAAGACGATCTTTTGTCTTGTCTCCAAAGACTGAGCACCCGAAGTTATTTACTCAATTTATCCCCACTGTACAAGAAAACCTGTCCATATAGACAAGTCCACCAGTCATAGCGATACTGAGCCCCTCTCCACACCCCAACGCTATACTAATCTAGAAAAATGCATAGCAAAGGCTGAAAAATACAGAAGCACCTCTGATACCTAACAACGAGCACAGTGCCTGGACACCTAGTGACAATTTACACTAAACCCAATGCCTGCAGTTCATCTGTTCATCTATTTTGTTCCTTAGCAGAAACAATTTTGATTAAAATAAAATGACATCTTACAGAAATTCTCAACAAATGTTTGGAAAACAGTCTTGACAATGAACATTTTTAAGCAGCGTTGTAACATTTTCCAACAAATTTGCAATTGGATTTCCACTGGTTGGAGATGGAGCCAATTTTCTAGTTACCATAAATGTGCTTATTAAAATTATGTCCGTATTATGAACCCCCTAGCCAAGACCATTGATGAGCTACCCTTTAAGGCTACTTTCACACTAGCGTCGGGCCGAGGTTCCCGACGCTAGCGTTGTCTCCGCCGCACAACGGGGGCAGCGGATGCATTTTTCCAGCGCATCCGCTGCCCCATTGTGAGGTGCGGGGAAGTGCGGGGAGGTGGGGGCGGAGTTCCGGCCGCACATGCGCGGTCGGAAAAAGCGGACCGTCGTGAGCAAAAAACGTTACATGTAGCGTTTTTTGGTCCCGACGGTCCGCCACAACACGGCGCAACCGTCGCACGACGGTTGCGACGTGTGTCAATCCGTCGCAATACGTCGCTTAATGTTAGTCTATGGGGAAAAAACGCATCCTGCAAGCACTTTGCAGGATGCGTTTTTTTCGGCAAAACTACGCATTGTGGCGGATTGCAGTTAACGCTAGTGTGAAAGTAGCCTAATGGTCACATTTTTTTAACGTCATCTACATAGCCACGACTGTTCACACTATTTTGGGATAATTAAAATTTGCTTTATTTTCGTATGTGGTAGTGTCTCAGGCCGCACATGCTCCAAACATTGGAAGAAAGAGGAATGCAATTCTTTTTCCAGGGACAATTCCATCTTCGACATTTTATCAACACTGTCATGCTCTCTAAATACAATTACTGCTGAAATATGACATTTTGATGCTAAACCAGAATATTTTTGTACTGGAAATGTCAATAAATCACTTTATATGTCGTGCAGAGTGGAACAAGCACATTTCAAGACACCTGCATCGCTTCCTATTAAAAAAAAAAAAAAAATCACAAATATCCAACTGATTTAAAATCATTATATTTAGGCATGATTAGGTGATGAAGGAAATATTAGTCTGAAAGCCTCATGGCATTTAGTGTGTGGCCCTGGAAGATGAGTCTTAGAGGGAAAGTTCCTCTACAGCTCTCTTTATTACTGTAGTGGTAAATATTTAATGGGCTGTAATGCTTTACTTCTGCCTACGGAAAAACAAGCCTACATATTTTGTCTGGAGGGCACTGCATCAACCAAATGGGTTCAAAAGGTGGGCAATACGTTCCACCAAATATAGAAGATGATCTATGAAAGCCATGCCAACATATGGAAATACAGTAGGTGAATAGAATATTAGAGGGAAGCTGTCATCAGAAAATGACCTACTGTTTAAAGGTTTATTGTGTTACAAGCATTTGAAAAAAAGGGAATGTTTATTTTCATATCACATTCTTAATTAAAAATAAAATTAGTCATATTGCAATTTCCACGCTGGCCAATGGGGATTTTTTAGACTCAGTAAGGCTCCTTAAAGCACCACTCCAGCTTTTTATTTTATTACTGCAGTGGTGCTTTAAAGGTAAGTCCCCTGCCCCCTCTGATATTCACCTTCCATCTTTTTTGTCTGTTTTTGCCATGGTCTGCGGTGAAAAGTGACCTCCCGACACCTCCAGTGTGTCATGGAGAGGCGCAGAGGTCACTACTCAGTAGATCGCTATGAGAGCCTCCTTCAGGCCGCCTCGTTATGACTCTCGTAGACTTGTATTGAGAGCTTGTGAGGAATCTTCTGACTTCCGTCCAGTCAGAAGCTACTGACACAAGATGGCACCAAGGGACTGTCACAAGATGGCACCAAGGGACCGCAGCAGCAACAAAAAACGATGAAGATGCTGGAGGGTGAGTGCACGAGTGGGAGCAGGGGGCTTACAGCGCTATTCCAGCACTAAAAAACCCTGCTGGAACGGTGCTTTAATCAGTAGAAGCAACCTTAAAATGACAGGTGACACCTTTATACAAAGCTGAGAACACTGTATGAAAGAGCTCAGAGTGGCCCTATCATATGGTGCTTTTTTCCAATAAGTATGTCATCAGTCCTCTATACACTTTACTTCGTCACTCTGTTGGCTGTGCCTGTCAGTTTTCTCTGAAGTCAGCTTCAAAGGAAAGGAAGGAAATTAGTTACTATAATTTCTGCTACACACTGCACCCAGCAAGGAGATCCTGCTCCCCAATATCTCTGTCAAACACTCAAAAACTACCTCAAAGTAGACATTATACTGAGCAGTGTAGCTCTGAATCCATCATTGGAGTACATTAAAACACTTACTAAACGCAACATTAAAAGCATCTCTGTGTGTGTCTCTGTCTGTAAGAGAGAGTCTCTTTGCAGATACTTCCTCCTCTTGCTATCTACTCTACAAAGATTTCTATGTCTAGCAATTGCAACCTGATCTCTCAGTGAGCTGATACCTGATCTGCCTCTCTGACTGGGAATTGTACCCTGATCTCTCAGTGAGCTGATACCTGGTCTGCCTCTCTGACTGGGAATTGTACCCTGATCTCTCAGTGAGCTGATACCTGGTCTGCTTCTCTGACTAGGAATTGTAACCTGATCTCTCAGTGAGCTGATACCTGGTCTGCCTCTCTGACTAGGAATTGTACCCTCATCTCTCAGTGAGCTGATACCTTGTCTGCCTCTCTGACTAGGAATTGTAACCTGATCTTTCAGTGAGCTGATACCTGGTCTGCCTCTCTGACTAGGAATTGTAACCTGATCTTTCAGTGAGCTGATACCTGGTCTGCCTCTGACAATTGAATTTACACAAGGATTGATATTGAGTGATCAGTGAAGTAGTCAATGGGATGGACAAGATCAGTCTGATAAGTAATGTGGTAATTAAGTATATTACAAGATTTGCTACTTTTGAGTAGTTTCCTGATATATATATATTTTTAAAGATATTTGTCCCTCTTTAATGCCAATGGTTTTGGGATATGATGTAACATTTTGTAGTTTTCTCCAAGGTGTCATACAGTTACGGAGCAACAACTAAGTTACTATTTAGTGAAAAGATTTTATGGAGGAGTGACCATGGTGAAGTTCATAAACGCCTTATCAAATTGTAAAATTAAGTATAATTTTACCAGACTGGGTTATATTGGGAATTTCGGAAGATTTCCAAAGAAAAGGTCACAAAGTATCAGGTTGGGAGACTGATGAAATACAGAGCGCACACTTACTTCTCCTGTCCACATATTGTAAACATGGAAAAGACCCATTAATAATACACGGCCGGTGGAGTGAATCTGTGACTTTTCCCCCGGTTCAGCTGAGAGATGTGTATGTAGCACCCTGCAGTTGACGGATAGGAGAGTGAGCGATAGAAGGTGGCGCCGAATCCTGTTACTGACTCCAGGGGAAGTGTAAATTGAAAAAGCTCCAGGGTGAAGGAGCGGAAGAGTAGATAGGTACAAACCGTGCCCCGCTAATGAAACTCTGCACACTCGGCGCGGCTCCATCTCATTGCTTCAAGCTAATGTATCTCTTGGTCAGCTTATATTTTATTTTCTCATAGCCAGACCATGGAGCAAGCAATGTAAAATGCATAGAACGGCTGATAACATATAAGTATTTTATAATGGCACAGCAGCGGGAACACACGCTCTTTCACGATGTGTAATGACATGTTGGGCGAAGATAACAATAGGAATAGAAGATTCAATGCTGCTATCAATTTATCTACTGGACCATTTCACTGCTTTCTCACATTTGTTTTTTACCTTAGATTTTGTGTGTCATGTGCGGGGTCTAAATTATTACATCTGCTTCATCAGAATATCAGGTTATAGTAAGAATATACATCGTATACAATATATAATGACTATCTTACTGTGATAGTATCCACACCTAAACCCAAGAAAGATCCCAGATTACATGGCTGACCATACAGATGGATCAGTATAAGGCCAGTTATACACATTCACAAATCACGTTACGGACTGGCAGTGGGCCTCCTGACCCGAACCCATACAGCCTTATATGCAGCCTCATATATGCCTATTAGGCTGCTCATGCATCATGGTCCTTGACTCAGACTGAAAATCAACACCCCCATATAGCAAACCAAATATATGGGCATGCAGGTCGCTAAAATGTAAATTCATCAACCTCTTCATATCTTCTATTGGTCGCTGCAATCCTTAGTAGTTATCATTTTATTTCATATGCAAATAAGACGTTATGTGCTTTGGGTGTGACGAAGCACTTAAGGTACCGTTACACTAAACGACTTACCAACGATCACGACCAGCAATACGACCTGGCCGTGATCGTTGGTAAGTCGCTGTGTGGTCACTGGGGAGCTGTCACACAGACAGCTCTCTCCAGCGACCAACGATCAGGGGAACGACTTCGGCATCGTTGAAACTGTCTTCAACGATGCCGAAGTCCCCCTGCAGCACCCGGGTAACCAGGGTAAACATCGGGTTACTAAGTGCAGGGCCGCGCTTAGTAACCCGATATTTACCCTGGTTACCATTGTAAAAGTTAAAAAAAAAAACCATTACATACTCACATTCTGATGTCTGTCACGTCCCCCGGCGTCCACAGGGTTACGCACTGCTGCTCAGAGCTTCCTGCACTCACTGAATGACGTCACCGCTGTGCTCTGCTTTACGGCCGGCGCTGACACAGTCAGTGCAGGAAGCTCTGAGCAGCAGTGCGTAACCCTGTGGACGCCGGGGGATGTGACAGACATCAGAATGTGAGTATGTACTGTTTTTTTTTTTTACTTGTAACCAGGTATTTACCCTGGTTACAAGTGAACACATCGCTGGATCGGCGTCACACACGCCGATCCAGTGATGACAGCGGGTGATCAGCGACGAAATAAAGTTCTGGACTTCTAGCTCCGACCAGCGATATCACAGCGGGATCCAGATCGCTGCTGCGTGTCAAACACAACGAGATCGCTATCCAGGACGCTGCAACGTCACGGATCGTCGTCGTTCTCACTGCAAAGTCGCTTAGTGTGAAGGTACCTTTAGTGTGAAGGTACCTTTAAGCAGCTTCTGCCTCCTGAGGTTGTTTCCCTACCCAGCACCAGTCTCTTTAGCTTGAATGATAGCTCACTGTCTATCTGATGTCAGGTACCAGGCAAGGAAATCAGACAGTGAGATATCAATCAAACTAAAGGCATTAGATCTAGGCAGAGAAACAACCTGTTGAGGCACTGGCTTGTCAAGTGCTTGTCACACCCTGAACACTTAATGCATAATTTGCATATGCATTGAAATGCTAATTTATCAGGAATGCAGCAACAGATATATATGTAAAGGTGTCAAATGATTTACATTTCAAAGACCTGCATGACCATATCTTCTGGGTTTTTTGGGGGGTTGGTATAGGGGGGAACCTTACTTTACTTTAAGGACCTCTTATCGATATATCCACGACCACAGGATGATCACAGTACTTATCAGGCTGTATGTCTGCTAACCTTGCAACTGTAGACCATATGGGATCGCGATGACCTCACTGCTTCAGCCTACATACAAAGCATAATCGGCTATCAGGTCATGGCGGCTCTGCAATGACTATCAAAATGACTACTGCGAAAAAGGAACAATACTGACCAATTGGTAGAGAAATATGCTACAATTAATTACAAATTTTTCCAGCTTTTATGCAAATAAGAGAGTGGATTTCATTCTTCAAATTAATTTGTTTACTGTCAGTGAATGAAATGGAAAATGCCTCCCGACGAAGAAGCGAAACGTGCGTCGGGGCGGTGGAGACTTCAAACGAACAGGTGACCTACTCATTTAAGTATTTCTTTTCCAAGTACTTTTGCCTGACTTGCACTTTAACTGGGAACATTGTATCCTGGTAATCAACTACGGATAATAGTCCTTACCCTCATATGAGACCGTATGAGCTTGTGTCTCAAGAAACCTTGTTCACACTGAAATTGTGATTAGTTTATTTTTAATTTGACTTAATAAATTCTGTTTTTATTGGCAATTTATACTGCTTTTGCTTTTTTGTTGCTTATTCAGTACTCCATTTTTTTGCCGTTATACCTTGATTTATGGGTGTTTTTTCTGTAGTCCTCTGATTTAAGGACATCAAAATTTAAAGTTTGAAAATTGTAAAATTTTCAATTCTTTTGTCAAACTTTCATTATTTCCATAAATATACGCAAATCATATTGACCAAAATTTACTACTTAATATGAAGTACAATATGTCACGAAAAAACAGTCTCAGAATCACTGCGATAATTTGAAGTGTTCCAGAGTTATTACCTCATAAAGTGACACTGGTCTGATTTGAAAAAAAAATGGCCTGGTCATTAATTTCAGAAAATTAGCTCTGTCACTTAGGGGTTACACCTACACTACAATACATGTACATTCAATAATTCACACAGGTTTAGCCCATCAGAATTGTAATGGGAGTACTTCTGTAAGTCCCTGTGGCACCATCCTGTGGTTTAGCCAATAATATTTTTATTGGGATTGCTTCTGTAAGGTCCATTGCAAGATTATTGTGAACAAGTATTCCTAGCAACGCTCCTTTCATGATAACCTTACACATCTAAAAAGACAAAACGCTTGTTCGTAAGGTGAAATGATCTTTTGTGCTGCACAAAAGGCTGATTGTTCTCGGCAGCACATCTGTGTAACCAGAACTTGCTTTGCTGAGAACTGTGGCAGCATATGCCATTGAGCCATCAATTACAGATCGCTCAATGCGCATCAGTAGCCGAGTTGGCCTTTGCAACCAGGCCCTTAAATACCCGCTGGTCACCAAACAAGCAGCCCCCAGTGTACATGGACTAACGTAAAACACGACAAAGTTTTATTGGATGGCCCTCGATCCAAAAGTTATACTATGGGGCAGTGCTGACCATCGCATCAGATAATCGCATCATGCGCACACATACAAGTCTATCTACATACAGAGGCCTACTGGAAATGTCCCTCAGATCCTCAGGAATGATTTTGTGACGGTCCATTGGTGGTTTAAAGACTTGGTGTTTGTAGAGACACCTAAAAGCCAGTCATACAATCCACGTAGTTACAATGGCGAATGATAATGACTTTGTCCATAGCACTAATGGTTCCTCAGCATCTGTATAAGATAACTTTGTAGGCTTTCCTAGAAAAGTGTGTGTGATAACACAATATTTCTTACAATGCAGCAATTTGCTAGAAATGTATTGTACCGTTACACTAAGCGACGCTCCAGCGATATAGACAACGATCCGACCTAAACTAGATCGCAGGAGCGTCGCTGTTTAGGTCGCTGTAGAGACATCAAACACAGCAGCTCCAGAACGATGCAGGAGCGATCCAGTGACGTAACGGCGACTCACTTATCGTTCACGCTCCATGTAAAAACATTGCTGACATCGTTGCTTTTGCTGTCAAACATGACGATACACGCCGATCTAGCGACCAAATAAAGTTCGAGACTTCTAGCTCCGACCAGCGATATAACAGCGGGATCCAGATCGCTGCTGCGTGTCAAACTCAACGAGATCGCTATCCAGGACGCTGCAACGTCACGGATCATTGTCGTTCTCGTTGGAAAGTTGTTTAGTGTGAAGGTACCTTAAGAATAGCGGTCTCAAGGAGTACAACAGCTGAAAGCTCTTCCACCTCACAAAGGAATTAAGGCATCATGACAGTGATGGACGGCTACACCTGATCAATATCTGATAGAGCCGAAGCCCCTGTGGTAACAGGAGAAACCAGTGTTCATGGGATGTTTGTTTTACAAGCTGGTTTGAGTTGATCCCTCTGATTAACCCCGGCTGTATAACACGGGACCTATAGAAGGGGCTGCCAGTCACACTCCATTTCCCTGCATTAAGGGCCTTTGTGCAGACTCGCCCTGCTCTCCTGCCTACACCCGCCGCCCTGGCTGCCCACATCTCTGTGCTGACACACAGACAGCTCTTGATGTTGGAGGAGAAAATATAGCATCTGTTTCCTTTTTATCTAACGGTGGAAATGAACTCTTGAGAATTGTGAAATGTGCTGTGCTAGGTCTCAATTAGGAGGATGCTCACAATAGCAGCCATTTTTAATCGCCTCAGGAAATAACAGGCTGTAATAAATTTATTTCCCCTGAATGGAATCATGATCCCGCTTTTCACTAATACAAAATGAATTGATATGCACACGCTGCCCACAGATCAGCAGATATTACACACCTGACACCTTATATCTGCCGAACAAAAGACGGTTCAATATGGCCTAAATGAGATCTACCGTCATAGGGTAAGGAAGAGACAATCCCTGTCACTGCCGGTCACAGCCACGCAAGGCCTCCTGCACAGGCTCCTCTTTTCTGGTTTTAAAATTCATAAAAAATGAAATGTGCATTTTTAGGACATTTTCGTGCTATTTTTATTTAGTGTCATTTTGTATGTGCCTTTTTAATCATATTTTTCACATTATACAAAGAAAACTGTGGTAAAAATGGTGTGGTGCTTGGAAATAACGTCACAATAATGTAGTGAGGGGGACAGCTATATAGGGACAAATGAGAGTTCTGGTTTGTCCCCGTATTATTGTCGGCAACACATATGCTGCTCACACAAGGGAAAATGCTGCAATGAATATTACGCCACATAACAGAGTTGATCGGCCAACAAAATGGCTCATTTGTTGGCTGATTGCCGGCATGTTTATATGAATGTTTTTTCTGTCAGTCATGGGATCATGTAAGAGGGGTACTCCCACCCTATGCACACCCCTTAAATCTATTTTATTAGGATAGGTCGCTGAATTGCATTGGTACAGTATCAGGAAGCCCACCCACTACAAAGGACACGTTATTTTACAGTGTCGGTCGTCTTCTTTCAGACCATGGCAGCCAAATCTTTTCACGTCTCTTAGTGATTCCCTCCTGATTTCAGGCAGCACAGGGACCTGCAATCACTGTTTTTACACATAGTACTACAGCTACAGTTTTCCAAAAAATAATTCTAGAAACTTGTCCTTCAACTGCTGCTTCAAAGGAAACTGTCACCAGGTTTTTGCTATCCCATTTGAGCGTAGCATAGTGTAGAGGCAGAGACCCTAATTCCAGGGATGTATCAATTACAGGGCTACGTGGTACAGTTTTGATGCAATCACTGTTTTATCTGAAGCAGATCTAGTAGTTCTCTGAATGTTGAGCTCTGTATGTTGAGCTCTGTATAACCCCGCCCACATCACTGATTGGCAGCTTTCTGTGTACACTGTGCATAGGCAGAAAGATGATCAGTGGTGGAGGGAGGGGTTACACACAGCTCATGAATATGGAGGACTACAAGGCAACAGGTTTATTAGTCCTCTTGTTATCTCCTGATGATAAAACTAGGATTGCATCAAAACTACAGCAAGCAGCCCAGTAAGTGACATATTGCTGGAACCAGGATCTTTGTATCTACATTATGCTGTTCTCAGATTAGTTGGCAAAAACTTCTTTGATCGAACCCTTTCATGTCTCAGCTAAGGCTTGGTCCACACCTCCATTAGGAGGCTCCATAAGGAGTTCTATCATTTTTACCACGATAAACAGCGCAGCATTTTGCACTTTTCTTTCCATTACAATGAGTGACACCCTAACTGAAAATAAATGGACCCCATTATAGTCAATGGGGTTTATCTAAATTGTGTTTGTCATGGGACAGATCTGCTCTAATGATGCCGGCGTGAATACACTGTGGCTTAGCGCTCCCAGGACAGGCTTGGACGTGTGATCTGCCTGGGCTCCTAGTGGGTGGGGAGAGTTCCGGATAATCTATCCCATATATCCTGTCTTAGAGACTCACCAATGATGACACAGGAGTTACTAGGAAACTAGCAAACATACAGCGGACAGCTGAAGACATTTTCAGGAAGTCATTTAGAAGCGTATTCAGATGGTGCAGTGATCTGGATATGCAGAATAGCATATTCCTCCATTGATGACTGCGGAGCAATCACTTTGCCTGGATAAATATGACCAAGGATTTGCATAGTATCTGAGTGTCATACACAAACCCTCAGTCTCACAACGTGAGCTCCATTTGTCCTTCCAAATTTACCTATCAGTGTTTGAACTGGATAAGGTGCTTCTATCCGAGCGGCATCCCGCGGAGACAATAAATATGTATAAGCGGATGATAGGCCTCCGAGCTTCCGAAGGTATTGATGGCTCATTTCTATGGAGCAGCTGTGCACTCACAAAGCAAAGTGCTCCAGCTGTTAGAGGTAAGAGACTTGGATGTTCCTATGCTTGGCAGTGGAGGCTGCTGATAAATATTCAGGAGGGAAGAGCGGGGGTCTGGCTGTGTGTTTTGACATTTGACTTGTCACTTTTTCAAAAGGATGCCAGCTCTGAATGTGAGAGAGACTAAACAGGCACAAAATCCCTCTCCGAAACCACACCTCGTGTTTAATGGTGAATTGTGAGGCAGAAAAGCCGCAGAGCTGCCAAATCAGGCATCTGAGCTGGCACGGGGGGACGCAGAAGAGCATTTAGGGGGTGGGCTTCTATTTAGCGCTGACACTCAGCGTAGTGTTACATGTTATATGACTGTGGGCCGAACACACCGATTCCCCCTATTGAGAAAATGCTTGTCTATGGGGGCCTGGTGAACAGCTGTGACAGGGAGCGCGTATACCTGACTTATTTGTCCAATTTAAAGGGGTTGTCCACTACCCTTTGAAATAAAGTTGTCCCCATTGTAAAATCGCAACATTTAATCAACTCCCACACTGCAGCGAAGTCAGTGCTGCGGTTTGCATGGCGTTGTTGTGCAGCTGATTATGGGAGCAACTGGGCTACTGCACCCTCAATTGTCTCAACGATCCACGCACACCCTGGCAGAACCAGCACCAACACTGCTGGAATGGTGTGGGAGGTGAATATGTTATTTTTATTTTCCAAGGGGGACTACTTTATTATAAAAGGGTGGGCTACCCATATGAAGCTAGCCGCATAAAGTTTACCATGGGAAAATCCAGGCTATTTTATGGTTGTCTGTTTAATAAAAAAGGGGACACTGGAAGGAAATGTTAGAACATAACAAAAGTATTACCAACCCATTCGATGCCCCTGAGACTCCAAAGACTTTTTGGTTGGTGCAGCAGTGACGTCACGACTACAACATAAGTGTAACCCTGACTTCTATCGCGCTATGTATGATCACCAGGATAGATCACCAACAGTGAGTGTGAAATACAGTGAAGGAATTTGATCTCTTGCTGATTTCCAGAAAATCACACTGTATATATTATATAAATGTATTTGCATTTTGCAGTGAGAAATAAGTATTTGATCCCTCTGGCAAACAAGGCTTAATATTTCGTGGCAAAACCCTTGTTGGCAAGCCCAGCAGTCTGATTTCTTTTGTAGTTGATGATGAGGTTTGCGCACATGTCAGGAGGAATTTTGGTCCACTGCTCTTTGCAGATCATCTCTAAATCATTAAGATTTTGAGGCGTCGCTTGGCAACTCGGAGCTTCAACTCCCTCCATAAGTTTTCTATGGGATTAAGGTATGTGGACTGGCTAGGCCACTCCATTATCTTAATTTGCTTCTTTTTGAGCCACTCCTTTGTTTCCATGGCTGAATGTTTTGGGTCATTGCCTTTCTGGAAGACTCAGCCTTGACCCATTTTTAATGTCCAGGTGGAGGGAAGGAGGTTTTCACTCCGGATTTTACAGTACATGGCTCCATCCATTCTCCCATTGATGCGGTGAAGTAGTCCTGTGCCCTAAGCAGAGAAATGCCCCCAAAACATAATGTTTCCACCTCCATGCTTGACAGTGGGGATGGTGTTCTTTTTGTCATAGGCAGCATTTCTCTTCCTCCAAACACGGTGCACTGAGTTAATGTCAAAGAGCTCAATTAATTTTTGTCTCATCTGACCACAGCACCTTCTCCCAATCACTCACAGAATCATCCAGGTGTTCATTGGCAAACTTCAGACGGGCCAGCACATGCGTGTTCTTGAGCAGGGGGACCTTGTGGGCACTGAAGGATTTTAAACCTTTACAGTGTAATGTGTTAGCAATGGTTTTCTTGGTGACTGTGGTCCCAGATGCCTTGAGATCATTAACAAGTTCCCCCGTGTAGTTTTAGGCTGATCACTTACAGCTCTTTGGTCTTGCCCATGTTGTAGAGGTTAGAGTCTGACTGATTAATTGAGTCTGTGGACAGGAGTCTTTTATAAAGGTGACTATGTAAGCTGTATTTAATGTATGTAATGAGTTGATTAAGAGCATCTAACTGGTCAGTAGGAGCCAGAACTCTTAATGGTTGGTAAGGGATCAAATACGTATTTCTCAATGTAAAATGCAAATACATTTATATAATTTATACAATGTGATTTTCGGGATTTTATTTTTGATATTCTATCTCTCAATGTTTAATTAACCTACCCTTAAAATTATAGACTGTTCACATCTTTGTCAGTGGGCAAACTTACAAAATCAGCAAGAGATCAAATACTTATTTCCTTCACTGTACATGTGTGTGATTATCCAAGTTTGAAGTGTCCTTTTAGCTGCAGCAACGTTATTGTGAAAAAGTCCAAACCAACATCCCTGGCAGGAGCAGGGGAAAATGTTCTCCACGCGGCTCAGTGGTTCCAGTCCTTCTTCATAAGCAGGATTGTTGTTACACGTCTGCCTTTAGCCATCATTCATAACTATTTTCCTGATCCACTCATGTTTCACAATCTGGCACATATTTTTTAAAGAAAGGAAGTGTCAGTCAGCAAAATGACTATTTTTGCATTTTTCGGTAAACGCTTAGAGGAGATGAGGGGGAAATCATACTTCAGTCCTAACAACGGGGAGTGGGAAACCACAATATCCGAATACTGCGGAGTGTACTGAGCCGCCACTGAGCACTTTGATAAACCCTCAGTGGAGCCGCTTCCACCTACTGAAGATCAGTGTGCAGACTCCATGGAGACTGCAGCTCGGAAGAAGAGACAGCAGATCCTGGTGGCACAGACTGCTGAAAGGGGCATTCTTGCTCTGAACATCAACTAGCGAACTGATTCAATCTTGTACCTCCCTCCCCTGCCGTATATTAACAGCTGTTTCCTCAGAACCTCAATTATTACTTAAAAGACGAAACGCCACAATTAAGAAATTGAATTTTCATGGAAGGATAATAATGTGGCGTTTGTATAAAGTATGCAGACGCTCTGATTGCCACAAGGTGCAATCCAGTCATTTACATATCAAAAGGGGAACAAAGCTAACGTAAGAAGTCTTAAAATAGGCACTTTTTATTTAGTGGGGCCCAAACATCTGCTCGTAGTGCCAGCGGTGCCTTATGTCCCCCGTGCTCAAAGTCTTACTTTTACTATCTCTAACCAGAAGGTCCATCTTTTCTTGTACAATCCCTTCATATGGAAAGGAACTGGTGCACCTGCCAAAGGGATACCCCTCATTGTACTGTGGCTCTATGAACATGCCACCACCTGTCCAGAGCCCAATAAATCTGCTTGTGATGATTTTCTCTTCCGATTTTAACTCCTTCTACCCATTCATCTCACTATAAAAAATTCTTCTACAAATCAACTTTGTCAAGATTTTTTTTCTTTAGAAAATGCCAATGTTATAACTGCCCAAGCACATACACACAGGTAACGTACAACCCAGGGAGATTAATACCTAACCCTGACAGATCCTTGGCTAGACTGGTAAATGCCCTACTCTGGCCTTGGTCTGTCCCTACCTGACCGCGGAGGTTGGCACCCTAAGATAAGGCAATGGCATCCCTACTCAACGGTGGCTCACCCTGAATGTCCCCAACAGCTCCTAGTATTGCTAGAGTAGCAATTCCCTAAGGAATAAAGGAAGCACACACAAAACAGCTGCAACGAATAAAAACTACAGCTGAGTGACAGAACCCAAAAGACATTATCACCAGCAGGAAACACTAGCAGATATAAAGCCGCACCTGAAAGGTTATAGGGCAGACAAACAAAGTAAATGAAAAACACCTGTTACCCAAAACTGAAACAAGGATAATAGAGCTAAAACTCCCGGAGAAAAGGTGTATCTTTTGTTGCTCGGCGGAAAGAGAAGCTGACCACAGAGCAAAATTCAAGGGTTTGCATCTAGGCGTATAACAGCCTCCTACAGGTTTTGCGTAGAGGGCTTCAGTGAAGTGTCTCCATGGTTACAGACTACAGAAAAATCCTGTGTGTAGTCGGATCCCATAGTTGCTCCACTCCAATATACGACTCTTCATGTGAATGTATTTTCAGACCGTAGCAGAGGGGCCAATAAAAAGTTGGTACGGTATCTGGGCAGGACAGTCCTAGGTGCAAATCCCACCACAACATCTAGCAGGATTATGTTCTCCTGGCATTTGCATGGGTTTCCTCCCACATTCCAAAGACATACTAGATAGATAGCATTCTGATGATGATGATATAGCATATACTGGTATACTTCTATAAGTCTTTACTAGTAATGTCCCTTTTTCCCTCCAATACATTTTTGCTAAATTTGCCAAGAGAATAAAGTTAACTGAATTCTAAAACGTTCATTAATACAGTTGTTAAACCTGTGAAACTGCTCAGTATTATTGTACTTTCTAATACAGGAAAGAGCAAGGTTGGCAATATGTATGCCAAAATCCTCAGAGTTTATTACAGTGTATGAAGGTGTAATAAGAAAATATAACATATACTACTGTGCTATGTCTTCTTGTAAAGGCCATGTAATAACTCCCAATAATGGCCATGTGTGAAAATTAAAAAAGGCAAAATGCAAAAAGCTGCTCAGTAGTGACATAGAAATAATAAACATATACAGTCTTACATAATAGCTACCATATGTAGTATGGATATACTGTTTCTTTATGAAGCTGGGATCATGAGAGTTCTCACCCTGCCACCAGCCAAAAACAAACCTAAATGAACAGACCTGCCAGGAAAATCGGCCCAGTGTTGTGATCCGCTTTTTGGGCTCCCCTAGTGGTGGCTGGTGGTACTGGAGACTTGTGTGTTCTTTTCTGCCTCAGCTCACCTGCTTCCATCAGTTTTGGGAGTTCCCTATATAGCCTTGCTCTCCAGTCACTTCCTTGCCGGTCATCATTGTAACCTGAGTCTTTCAGTTGCATGTTCCTGCTACCAGTCTGCTGATCAGCTAAGTGGACTCTTGTCCTTTTTGTTTTGTATTTTTTGTCCAGTTTACAGTTTGTCATTTCCTGTTACTGGAAGCTCTTGTGGACTGAAATTGCCACTCCTGTGTCATGAGTTGACACAGGAGTCTTAGGGTATGTTCACACGATCCTGATTTCAATCCTTTTTTTTTCAGGACAAAAACCGCAGCTCTTGGCAGAAAATGCAGGTGCGTTTTTGGTGCGTTTTTGGCGCGTTTTTGATGCGGTTTTTAGTGCGGTTTTTTATGCCGTTTTCTCTGCAGATTGTCTGTGTTTGACACAAATAAAGCTTTAACTGCAGTGGGGGAAAAAAAAAAAAGAAATGATGTCATTTCCTTGTCCAACCCTTTTCTTCTTCCATCCTCCATTTTGGGACTAAACACCAAAATGAGTGGACGTGTTTTGAATGACAGCGCTCCGCAGAGTGCGGAGCGTAGGCCAGATCACAGCCCGCGGATCCAGCTCTATCCAGCTATGCGTCATGCGCCCCTATATTTAACATGGGGGCGCATGGACATGCGTCGCACTTGCGTTTTGCGCCGCATGCGTCACTGCAGCGCATGCATCCGGGCGCAGAGGACGCAGCAAGTTGCATTTTTGCTGCGTCCAAAATCAATCAAAAAAAGGACGCATGCGGCGCAAAACGCAGCGTTGTGCATGCGTTTTGCTGCGTTTTTGTTTGCGTTGTGTTGCGGCGCCGACGCTGCGGCGCACAACGCAAATGTGAACATAGCCTAAGTGCCACGTATTTAAGTGCCACGTATCACGTATTTCAGTGCCACGTATTTCAGTGCCACGTATCACGTATTTCAGTGCCACGTATTTCAGTGCCACGTATTTCAGTGCCACGTATTTCAGTGCCACGTGCCACGTATTTAAGTGCCACGTGCCACGTATTTAAGTGCCATGTATTTAAGTGCCACGTATTTCAGTGCCACGTATCACGTATTTCAGTGCCACGTGCCACGTATTTAAGTGCCACGTGCCACGTATTTAAGTGCCATGTATTTAAGTGCCACGTATTTCAGTGCCACGTATCACGTATTTCAGTGCCACGTGCCACGTATTTCAGTGCCACGTATTTAAGTGCCATGTATTTAAGTGCCACGTATTTCAGTGCCACGTATCACGTATTTAAGTGCCACGTGCCACGTATTTAAGTGCCACGTATTTCAGTGCCACGTATCACGTATTTCAGTGCCATGTGCCACATATTTAAGTGACACGTATCACGTATTTAAGTGACACGTATCACGTATAAGTGCCACGTGTCACGTATTTAATTGCCACGTATTTAAGTGCCACGTATCCCACGAAGATTTTCCATGGAGAACAGACACATCCAGAGACATGTCTGCTCTCCACGGCTGCAGCAACACACTGACAGGAGCCATAGTTCCTGTCGGTGTGTCACTGCGCATGCGCGAGCGAGTTTACCGGCGGTCATTGACCCCGGCACTCTCGCTTAACGGCAGTGCTGCGTGGGAAAGTTCAACGCAGCTGTACTGCCGTTAACCGAGACGCCGGAGTCATTGAACTCCGGAACAGTACGCGATACACTGCTAGGAGCTTTGCTCCTGGCAGTGTATCGCCGGAGAGCAGGGGATCGGCGTGGGACACTCGTTTTATGGATTCTGCGGACAGGGAGTATGAATTTGATTTTTTATTTTGTGATTTTTTCCTGGAGGATCGAGGGCTTCGCCTACAAGTGTGCTGTTGGTGAGTATATACTCTGTGTTATGTGTTGTATGTACTGTACTGTGTGTCATGTATGTGTATTGTGTGTAGGTGTTTGGTGTAACTTTACAACTGTGCTAAGTCGCCGGACACAGGGACAACTCTCCCATCCTAATACCGGATGGGAGTCGTAGTCCCATACGGCGACTTAGCACAATGGTGGCACTAGCGTCGCATGGGGACACACACACACACACAGACACACACACACAGACACACACACAGACATACACACACACACACACACACACACATACCAATTCAATCAAACGGCCGACACGACCCCCATGCGACGGTATGCCTCCATGTCTCTCCGCCCAAGCACTTCCGCCCACGCACTTCCGGCCGCTTCCCCGCACTTCCGGCTGCAGCGGTTCTGCACCACAAACCGCAATAAAACCCGCAGATATATTTTTGATCTGCGGGTTTTACTGCGGGTTTGACCTCACAATGGAGGTCTATGGGTGCAGAACCGCTGCAGTTTCGGGGAAAGAAGTGACATGCTCCTTCTTTTTTCCCGCACCGATTCATCGCGGCTTTTTAAGGGAAATTCAGGACCGTGTGCACAGTGGTTCCTGTTTTCCATAGGGGTACATTGTAATGTACCCTGCATGGAAAACAGCTGCGGAACCGCAGCAAAAAAAACCGCTGCGGTTCTGCAGTAAAAAACGCACTGTGTGAACATGGCCTTAAAGTAATTTCAGGATGGGTTTTTGAAAGGGTTTTTCAGCTGACCGTGAAGTCCTCTTTTGTATCCTTCCTCTATCTAGTAAGTGGACCTCGCTTTGCTAAATCTACCTTCATACTGTGTATGTCTTTTCCTCTGAACTCACCGTTAATATATGTGGGGGCTACTATCGTCTTTGGGGAATTTCACTAGAGGTAAGCCAGGTCTGTTCCTTCCTCTTCTAGGCGTAGTTAGTTCTCCGGCTGGCGCATTGCATCTAGGCAGCCGTAGGAATGCTTCCTGGCTACTGTTAGTTGTGTGGTAGATTTAGGTCACGGTCAGCTTGAGTTTCCATCACCCGAGGGCTAGTCTGTTATTTTGTGTTTCTGATGTTCCCATGCCATTGGGGAATCATGATAGTATGACCGGCCACTGTTAAAGTAATTGGCAGAAGAAAGGAGAGTAAAAGAAGTCTGTAGATTTTTTTTTTTTTTTTTTTTCCTCACATGTTTGCTACTTAGTTGGCTCAGTTGTATTTCTGCTCTATTTACAGCCTTGCCTTTCTCTCCTTCTAATCCTTGATTGGCTCTGATCTCTCCGGTTTAAGGATGGACTCTCAGAGTTTGGCTGCAGGTTTAAATAATCTTGCTACGAAGGTTCAGAATTTACAAGATTATGTTATACGTACTCCTATTTCTGAACCTAAGATTCCTACACCAGAGGTATTTTCCGGAGATAGATCTCGGTTTCTGAATTTCAAATGTAATTGTAAATTATTCCTTTCTCTCAGACCTCACTCCTCTGGAGATCCTGTTCAGCAGGTTAAGATTGTGATTTCTTTGCTGCGAGGTGACCCTCAAAATTGGGCATTTTCATTGACACCAGGGGATCCTGCGTTGCTCAATGTGGATGCGTTTTTTCTGGCTTCAGGGTTGCTGTATGAGGAACCTAATTTGGAGATTCAAGCTGAAAAAGCTTTAATAGCCCTGTCTCAAGGGCAAGATGAAGCTGAGATATACTGCCAAAAATTTCGTAAATGGTCTGTGCTTACTCAGTGGAATGAGTGTGCCCTAGCGGCAATTTTCAGAGAAGGCCTTTCTGATGCCGTTAAGGATGTCATGGTGGGGTTTCCTACGCCCACAGGTGTGAATGAGTCCATCACAATGGCGATTCAGATTGATCGGCGTTTGCGGGAGCGCAAACCCGTGCACCATTTGGCGGTATCTTCTGAAGGGACGCCAGAGAAAATGCAATGTGACAGAATTCTGTCAAGAAGCGAGCGGCAGAATTATAGGCGCAAAAATGGCTTGTGCTTCTACTGTGGTGATTCCGCGCATGTTATATCAGCATGCTCTAAACGTACTAGGAAGGTTGACAAGTCTGTTTCTATTGGCACTTTACAGTCTAAATTTCTTCTGTCTGTAACTCTGATTTGTTCATTATCAGTTATTACCGTGGATGCCTATGTGGACTCTGGCGCCGCTCTGAGTCTCATGGATTGGTCCTTCGCCAGGCGCTGTGGGTTTGATTTGGAGCCTCTGGAAGTTCCTATACCTCTGAAGGGTATTGATTCTACACCTCTGGCTTGTAATAGACCACAGTTCTGGACGCAAGTGACTATGCGTATGACTCCAGACCATCAGGAGATGATTCGCTTCCTCGTGTTGCATAATTTACATGATGTGTTAGTGCTTGGATTACCATGGTTGCAATCTCATAACCCAGTACTGGACTGGAAAACTATGTCTGTGTTAAGCTGGGGATGTCGGGGGGCTCATGGGGACATACCTTTGGTTTCTATCTCGTCATTTATTCCCTCTGAGGTTCCGGCATTTTTGTCGGATTTTGGGGATATTTTTGAAGAGCCTAAAATTGGTTCTCTCCCTCCCCACAGAGAGTGTGATTGCGCCATAGATCTGATTCCAGGCAGTAAATTTCCAAAGGGTCGTTTGTTTAACCTATCTGTACCTGAGCATGCTGCCATGCGAGAGTATGTTAAGGAGTCCCTGGAAAAGGGACATATTCGTCCTTCTTCATCACCTTTAGGAGCTGGGTTTTTCTTTGTCTCTAAAAAGGATGGCTCGCTGAGGCCTTGTATTGATTATCGACTCCTGAATAAAATTACTGTCAAATATCAGTATCCGTTGCCGCTGCTTACTGATTTGTTTGCTCGCATAAGGGGGGCTAAGTGGTTCTCCAAGATTGATCTCCGTGGGGCGTATAATTTGGTGCGAATTAAGCAAGGGGATGAGTGGAAAACCGCATTTAATACGCCTGAGGGCCACTTTGAGTATTTAGTAATGCCTTTCGGCCTTTCTAATGCACCTTCAGTTTTTCAGTCCTTTATGCATGATATTTTCCGTGAATATCTGGATAAAATTATGATTGTGTATTTGGACGATATTTTGATTTTTTCTGAGGACTGGGAGTCTCATGTTCAGCAGGTCAGGAGGGTTTTTCAGGTCTTGCGGGAGAATTCTCTGCGTGTAAAGGGTTCTAAGTGTGTTTTTGGGGTTCAAAAGATTTCCTTTTTGGGGTACATTTTTTCCCCTTCTTCTGTTGAGATGGACCCTGTCAAGGTTCGGGCTATTTGTGACTGGACGCAGCCTACTTCTCTAAAGGGTCTTCAGAAGTTCTTGGGCTTTGCTAATTTTTATCGTCGATTTATAACTGGTTTTTCTGGTGTTGCTAAGCCTCTTACGGATTTGACTAAAGGTACCTTCACACGAAACGACATTATAACGATATCGCTAGCAATCCGTGACGTTGCAGCGTCCTCGCTAGCGATATCGTTTCGTTTGACACGCAGCAGCGATCAGGATCCTGCTGTGATGTCGCTGGTCGCTGAATAAAGTCCAGAACTTTATTTGGTCGTCCGATCGCTGTGTATCGTTGTGTTTGAAAGCAAAAGCAACGATACCAGCGATATTTTACACTGGTAACCAGGGTAAACATCGGGTTACTAAGCGCAGGGCCGCGCTTAGTTACCCGATGTTTACCCTGGTTACTAGCGTAAAATGTAAAAAAAACAAACAGCACATACTCACATTGCGTCCCCTGCAGTCTGCTTCCTCCTCTGACTCAGCGCCGCAAAGTGAAAGTGAAAGCAGCACAGCGGTGACGTCACCGCTCTGCTCTCACTGTACGGCGCTCAGTCAGTCAGGAAGTGGACGCAGGGGGACGTGAATGTAAGTATGTGCTGTTTGTTTTTTTTAGATTTTACGCTGGTAACCAGGGTAAACATCGGGTTACTAAGCGCGGCCCTGCGCTTAGTTACCCGATGTTTACCCTGGTTACCAGGGGACCTCGGCATAGTTGATCGCTGGAGAGCGGTCTGTGTGACAGCTCTCCAGCGACCAAACAGCGACGCTGCAGCGATCGACATCGTTGTCGCTATCGCTGCAGCGTCGCTTCGTGTGAAGGTACCTTAAGAAGGGTGCTGATGTTGCCAATTGGTCCTCTGCCGCTGTGGAGGCCTTTCGGGAACTTAAGCGCCGCTTTTCGTCTGCCCCTGTGTTGCGCCAGCCTGATGTTTCTCTCCCCTTTCAGGTTGAGGTCGATTCTTCCGAGATCGGAGCGGGGGCGGTTTTGTCGCAGAAAAGTTCCGATTGCTCAGTGATGAGACCTTGTGCGTTCTTTTCTCGAAAATTTTCTGCCGCCGAAAGAAATTATGATGTCGGTAATCGGGAGCTTTTGGCCATGAAGTGGGCATTTGAGGAGTGGCGTCATTGGCTTGAGGGTGCTAGACATCAGGTGGTGGTTTTGACTGATCACAAGAATCTGATTTATCTTGAGTCTGCCAGGCGCCTGAATCCTAGACAGGCGCGCTGGTCGTTGTTTTTCTCTCGGTTTAATTTTGTGGTCTCATATCTACCAGGTTCTAAGAATGTGAAGGCAGATGCCCTTTCTAGGAGTTTTGAGCCTGATTCCCCTGGTGATTCGGAACCTACAGGTATCCTTAAGGATGGGGTGATATTATCCACTATTTCCCCAGATCTGCGACGTGCTTTGCAAGAGTTTCAGGCGGATAGACCTGATCGCTGTCCACCTGGTAGACTGTTTGTTCCTGATGATTGGACCAGTAGAGTCATCTCGGAGGTTCATTCTTCTACGCTGGCGGGTCATCCTGGAATTTTTGGTACCAGGGATTTGGTGGCTAGATCCTTCTGGTGGCCATCTCTGTCTCGAGATGTGCGTGTTTTTGTGCAGTCTTGTGATGTGTGTGCTCGGGCCAAGCCTTGTTGTTCTAGGGCTAGCGGGTTGTTGTTGCCCTTGCCTATTCCGAAGAGGCCTTGGACGCACATCTCGATGGACTTTATTTCTGATCTTCCTGTTTCTCAGAGGATGTCTGTTATCTGGGTGGTGTGTGACCGTTTTTCTAAGATGGTTCATTTGGTGCCATTGCCGAAGTTGCCTTCCTCGTCTGAGTTGGTTCCTTTGTTTTTTCAAAATGTGGTTCGCTTGCATGGTATTCCTGAAAATATCGTTTCTGATAGGGGTACCCAGTTCGTTTCTAGATTTTGGCGGGCATTCTGTGCCAGGTTGGGCATTGATTTGTCTTTTTCGTCTGCCTTCCATCCTCAGACTAATGGCCAGACGGAGCGAACTAATCAGACTTTGGAGACGTATTTGAGGTGTTTTGTGTCTGCGGATCAGGATGATTGGGTTGCCTTTTTGCCGTTGGCGGAGTTTGCTCTTAATAATCGGGCTAGTTCGGCCACTTTGGTTTCCCCTTTCTTTTGCAATTCGGGGTTTCATCCCCGTTTTTCTTCTGGTCAGGCGGAGTCTTCGGATTGTCCTGGAGTAGATGCTGTGGTGGATCGGTTGTATCGCATTTGGGAACAAGTGGTGGACAATTTGAATTTGTCCCAGGAGAGGACTCAGCGGTTTGCTAACCGCCAGCGTCGGGTTGGTCCTCGCCTTCGTGTTGGGGACTTGGTGTGGTTGTCTTCCCGTTTTGTCCCAATGAGGGTTTCTTCTCCTAAATTTAAGCCTCGGTTCATCGGTCCCTATAGGATTTTGGAGATTATTAACCCTGTTTCCTTTCGTTTGGACCTCCCGGCATCTTTCGCTATCCATAATGTGTTCCATCGGTCGTTGTTGCGGAGATACGAGGTGCCGGTGGTTCCTTCTGCTGAGCCTCCTGCTCCTGTGCTGGTTGAGGGTGAATTGGAGTACGTTATAGAGAAGATCTTCGACTCCCGTATTTCCAGGCGGAGACTCCAGTATCTGGTTAAATGGAAGGGCTATGGTCAGGAAGATAATTCTTGGGTAACTGCCTCTGATGTTCATGCCTCGGATTTGGTTCGTGCCTTTCATAGGGCTCATCCAGGTCGCCCTGGCGGTTCTTGTGAGGGTTCGGTGCCCCCTCCTTAAGGGGGGGGTACTGTTGTGATCCGCTTTTTGGGCTCCCCTAGTGGTGGCTGGTGGTACTGGAGACTTGTGTGTTCTTTTCTGCCTCAGCTCACCTGCTTCCATCAGTTTTGGGAGTTCCCTATTTAGCCTTGCTCTCCAGTCACTTCCTTGCCGGTCATCATTGTAACCTGAGTCTTTCAGTTGCATGTTCCTGCTACCAGTCTGCTGATCAGCTAAGTGGACTCTTGTCCTTTTTGTTTTGTATTTTTTGTCCAGTTTACAGTTTGTCATTTCCTGTTACTGGAAGCTCTTGTGGACTGAAATTGCCACTCCTGTGTCATGAGTTGACACAGGAGTCTTAAAGTAATTTCAGGATGGGTTTTTGAAAGGGTTTTTCAGCTGACCGTGAAGTCCTCTTTTGTATCCTTCCTCTATCTAGTAAGTGGACCTCGCTTTGCTAAATCTACCTTCATACTGTGTATGTCTTTTCCTCTGAACTCACCGTTAATATATGTGGGGGCTACTATCATCTTTGGGGAATTTCACTAGAGGTAAGCCAGGTCTGTTCCTTCCTCTTCTAGGCGTAGTTAGTTCTCCGGCTGGCGCATGGCATCTAGGCAGCCGTAGGAATGCTTCCTGGCTACTGTTAGTTGTGTGGTAGATTTAGGTCACGGTCAGCTTGAGTTTCCATCACCCGAGGGCTAGTCTGTTATTTTGTGTTTCTGATGTTCCCATGCCATTGGGGAATCATGACAGCCCAGTGTCTGTGTCTGGGGAGAGCGGGTTAGACAATAAGCTATATCAGAGACGTCTCTGCCTGCGGAGTGTGGCTATGCTTCCCGCCGGCTCCATGCTCTCTAGCATGCTTATGGTAGAAATGGCTTCTTGGGACAATGATCCCAGTGAGGAGACCAGAAATGGTCCATATGTGGTGCCCATTAGCTACTTGATAGGATTTCTCGGTGTACCTTGATACATGTCAGTTTCTTTAAAATAGCAATTTTCATATCACAGCAGCTCCACTAAATGGGCATAAAATGCTGCAGGATAAGGCCAGCTGTCAGGCCTCTGGCCATACGATAGTGTGATTAAAGTTATCTTTGGCAGTGTCAAGGCCCATCACCCTCTCCATAGTCATTCTGAACTCACTTCCCTGAACTGAATCTAAAATTTGGCATCTGCAGGCAGGTGACCCTTCAGGTCTGCCAGCTCCTAGCAGCAAGACTTCCAATTTCCAGCCATCCATTATAACTGGACCTCTCGGTGCAGCCAGTAATGAGCAAGGGCTGCTCCATTCATTACAGAGGAATAGTGAGGTTGGATGCTATCCTTAATGAATCAATAAAGCAGCCGTAAATGATTATTGAAGCTATAAGGACAAAGGAATTTGTTTTAAAAAGCTGAAAGAAGAAAATGGTTGTGATGGGAGCAAGCAAGGTGTGGGCATAGTTGGCAAGCGGGTTAAATCATACAAAACTATAAGGGCCCATATAAAACAGGCTGATAATCAGGTGACGAGCTTATAGGAAAGCTCATTGCTAACGACTGTATGGGATCATCTAAGGCACGGATGTCAAACTCAAATAGACAGAGGGCCAAAATTAAAAACTTGGACAAAGTTGCTGGCCAACCTTGATATTTATTAAAAAAAATGTCTACAATTGAGAATGTTTTTCCTTATGATCAAAAATAATGATGAAACTTTTTACATGGAACCAAACTTAAAGGACTTGTTCCATGAAGAAAGTACATTTTATTAATACATTTTAGAATAAAATGAGCACATAATCACAAACGGGGAATACTGGAATAATATAATATGTTATTTAAGAGCAGTAAAAAGCATATGGCTCAATGACCTAATTTAAATATGCAATAACAAAGGATAAAAAAACTTGAATTAGTAAATGATATAAATGATACAAAAATTAAAGTATGATGCCAACAAAAGTGCTCCAAAACACAGTAAATTTCTCCACAGTACCCTCCACACAGACCTTAATGTACTCCCCAGCAAAGTATGATGACCCAACTGTGACCCCTACACAGACCTCCAAACAGTATAATGGCCCACATAGTCCTCCATACAGTATAATTGGCCTCACATAGTCCTCCATACAGAATGGACCCCACATAGTCCTCCATACAGAATAATGGGTCCCGCATAGCCCTCCATCCAGAATAATGGTCCCTACATAGTCCTTCATACAGAGTAATGGGCACCACATAGTAATCCATACAGTATAATAGGCTCCACATAGTTATCCATATAGACTAATGGGTCCCACATAGTCCTCCATACAGTTTAATTGGCCCCACATAATCCTCCATACAGTAAAATGGGCCCTAAATAGTGCTCCATAGAGTATAATGGCCTCATATAGTCCTCCATATAGCATAATGGCCCCACATAGTCCTCCATAAAGTATAATGAGCCCCACATAGTCCTTCATACAATATTATGATCACACATTGTCCCTGACGTCAAGGGCCAAATATACCATAATCACCCTGAGGGCCAGATTTGTCCCGCGAAGCAGAGTTTGACATGTGTGGTCTAAGGCCTCATTCAGACATCCGGTTTTCACATACATGGTCTACAAGTACTTTTCAAGTGTAGAAGCCTTTATAACCCATTAGAATCTATGGGGATGTTCACATGTTCATGTTTTGTTGTGGGCCACGTGTCTCAAAAAAAATCTCGGAGACATGTCTGTTTTTTATTAGCATCATGGCTGAAAATCACCCATACAAGTCATTACGTCTGTGACAATCACAGACAATACATGGATGGTATCAGTGTACTATCTGTGTGCTGTCCATGATTAACATTGTAAAGGATAGGAAAGACTTTGCAATTTATTTATTATTTTCCATATATGAAAATCACTGATGAAAACTAATGGTAAAAACTGACCATTTTTCACTGACGTGAAAAATCACAGATGTCTGTAAGGTGAGATGATTTTTAAAAATCATCATTATCGGCAGCACATCGTCCTGCTTAAATAGGTGATGTGCTGCTGATAACATGATATTCTGTGATCACTCTGTTTGGTCAGTGAATCGAAACATGCCATTAAACAAAGGCTGATCAGCTTTTATGTAGTCGATCAGCAACCGTTTTATGGCCGTGATCATTTCATGTAAACCTGACATAAGAGCTCTGTCCTATTATTTTGCACTACAGGGCATGCACATGGGAATCTGTCACCTTACCCTACAGAGGCTGAATGGAGAGGGGAATTTAATAAGTGCGGTTAGTTAAATTAATGATCTGGTTAGCTAAAAGGAAATATTTTACATGAGCCGATGATCAGCAGACAGACCTTTATATGAATGTTCATTCCCAAACACTAGGCCTTCTGTTGTTTGATCTCATCTTGTACTCCCACATTAAAATCATTGTTTTTTGAGAGAATCCAGTGTAAACAACAATGACACTGTACGTGAATGAACGATCACACTAAAGATCGCATGGTCACATACAGTGGGGCAAGAAAGTATTTAGTCAGTCAGCAATAGTGCAAGTTCCACCACTTAAAAAGATGAGAGGCGTCTGTAATTTACATCATTGGTAGACCTCAACTATGGGAGACAAACTGAGAAAAAAAAATTCAGAAAATCACATTGTCTGTTTTTTGATCATTTTATTTGCATTTTATGGTGGAAAATAAGTATTTGGTCAGAAACAAACAATCAAGATTTCTGGCTCTCCCAGACCTGTAACTTCTTCTTTAAGAGTCTCCTCTTTCCTCCACTCATTACCTGTAGTAATGGCACCTGTTTAAACTTGTTATCAGTATAAAAAGACACCTGTGCACATCCTCAAACAGTCTGACTCCAAACTCCACTATGGTGAAGACCAAAGAGCTGTCAAAGGACACCAGAAACAAAATTGTAGCCCTGCACCAGGCTGGGAAGACTGAATCTGCAATAGCCAACCAGCTTGGAGAGAAGAAATCAACAGTGGGAGCAATAATTAGAAAATGGAAGACATACAAGACCACTGATAATCTCCCTCGATCTGGGGCTCCACGCAAAATCCCACCCCGTGGGGTCAGAATGATCACAAGAACGGTGAGCAAAAATCCCAGAACCACGCGGGGGGACCTAGTGAATGAACTGCAGAGAGCTGGGACCAATGTAACAAGGCCTACCATAAGTAACACACTACGCCACCATGGACTCAGATCCTGCAGTGCCAGACGTGTCCCACTGCTTAAGCCAGTACATGTCCGGGCCCGTCTGAAGTTTGCTAGAGAGCATTTGGATGATCCAGAGGAGTTTTGGGAGAATGTCCTATGGTCTGTTGAAACCAAACTGGAACTGTTTGGTAGAAACACACCTTGTCGTGTTTGGAGGAAAAAGAATACTGAGTTGCATCCATCAAACACCATACCTACTGTAAAGCATGGTGGTGGAAACATCATGCTTTGGGGCTGTTTCTCTGCAAAGGGGCCAGGACGACTGATCCGGGTACATGAAAGAATGAATGGGGCCATGTATCGTGAGATTTTGAGTGCAAACCTCCTTCCATCAGCAAGGGCATTGAAGTTGAAACGTGGCTGGGTCTTTCAACATGACATTGATCCTAAGCACACCGCCAGGGCAACGAAGGAGTGGCTTCGTAAGAAGCATTTCAAGGTCCTGGAGTGGCCTAGCCAGTCTCCAGATCTCAACCCTATAGAAAACCTTTGGAGGGAGTTGAAAGTCCGTGTTGCCAAGCGAATAGCCAAAAACATCACTGCTCTAGAGGAGATCTGCATGGAGGAATGGGCCAAAATACCAACAACAGTGTGTGGCAACCTTGTGAAGACTTACAGAAAACGTTTGACCTCTGTCATTGCCAACAAAGGATATATTACAAAGTATTGAGATGAAATTTTGTTTCTGACCAAATACTTATTTTCCACCATAAAATGCAAATAAAATGATCAAAAAACAGACAATGTGATTTTCTGGATTTTTTTTTCTCAGTTTGTCTCCCATAGTTGAGGTCTACCTATGATGTAAATTACAGACGCCTCTCATCTTTTTAAGTGGTGGAACTTGCACTATTGCTGACTGACTAAATACTTTTTTGCCCCACTGTATACAGTAGTGTAGAGTACTGACCATCTTACTATACTGTCAGGGTGTGCTTGTTCGGGGTTCAAAATAAGCCAGTGTAACAAGACCCAGGTGATCTAGTGCCACCTATAGGAAGCAGCAATCTTAAAAGTCAATGTTGACCCTTTAACGAGCCTTGTCACATGACTTAAGCATAAAAGCCAAAACCAGACCTAATTTGCAGACACTGTATTTCGGGCTGCTGCCCCTCGTCAGTGCAAAGTGTGAGATCTGGTTTGGTTAGGTGAGAGGCGTCTGACAGGACAGTTCTAGCCCTCTTCCTCTCTGAAGAAACAATTTGCGTATTTCCCAGAGGAGCATAGCGGCTTAAAAGTCTCCTCATCTCGGCATGCTTGACATGTCACTCTCTGCAAGAAGAAATGTTACCCTCAAGACCCAGATGAGACACAGGCAAAAATTGTTGATTTCAGAGTCATGCAACAAAAAGACAAGCAAAGTTTGCTTCTTTTAAAGCTAAATTCCATATTTCCCGCTGCTTATAGCTACCTTTTCCATTCAGATTTATTGTTGAGTCGAATGGTGACTGTTTAAATCCACAGCCCATTAACCACAATCATATAGATCTGTATAGTGTAGAGGGTCACTCTCATAATATCCTTGGCTGCATCTCCCGAGGACAATGTTACCCCACATCAAGAGCAGGTCCTGCAGAGCTCTGGACATTTCAGCAAAAATACAGCTGCAGACCTCATTAGTCCGCCAGCCCAAAACCTAATTTTAACTATTTTAATAGTTCTATAGAGGACTTAGTCCTTATAAAACTCATTCCTGCAGTATAGATATACCTTCTTCAGTCATACAGAACACAGTTTTATTGAACATGCAAATGAGGGCTTCTTTGTGTACCCTTGGTGTGGCCGAGGGCTCAGTGCACCATTCCGTCCCCTCAATCAACATGGCACACACTTACCCTTAACTTGCTTGAAAAAGGTCACTTGCCCAGTGTCTGTGCGGGCATACGCTCATCCTGTCTCCTGTCTGCGGCACCCACTCGCTGCACACAGCGGCTCCTCACAACTGTCTGATCCTGTGTGCAGTGGGTAGACTCCGCAGACACAGGAAAGAGGGATGTGGGTGCATCCACACTAACACTGAGTGCTCGCCAGTTTAGCTCCTGCAATATAAGTGCAAACATGCTCTGGGCAAGCGGGCGCCTTCATTCAAGCTAAGGGGAGGAGCGCAGTGTGCTGAATGAGGTGGCGAAAAGGTGTTCTTCACCATTAACCATGCTAAAGGTTCACCGAGTAGCCATCATTTGCATATGTAAAAAAATAATGTTTTTTTACAATTAAAGAAAGAAAATCTATACTGCAGGTGTAAGTTTTATAGGGGCTACTATAGGACTGTATACGTGGTTTAAATCGAATTTTGGGGTTACATATTCCCTGTAAATCAAGTCAACCAAGAATGAATGAATACGATACTCATTTTTTAATCTTGCTGTTGCAGAATGAATAATTACATTGTCTATTGCCTCTAGATGTCCACCATTTGTCCATCCTTCTATCTCCTCTGCTTCTTCCATGGTTGCAGTTCCATGCTCCAGCCACTAGATACTAGAGAACAGGCCCTATAGGGATGTAAGACAGATTTCATTCTGTGCCTGCATTAATACAGCAGAGAGGCCCACCCTATCCCTTTTTCCATTTCACCCTTGGCTGGATCATTTTCTGCCTCTATTCCCGTTGCTAATTCAAACTAATTAAAGTATAAAATAGAATAATTTGTGCGTCTCTGTAACTCTCCGACATCCACCCTGAGTTATGTCTCTGTGTTAGCACTCAGTGTGAGCAATCCCCTTTCTGATCAGCTCACTAACCGTGGAACTCATTTACTACAGAGTGTTGCTGCTTCGAAAAGACCCTGCAATAATGAAGAGGCGAGAGGAGGAAAAAAAAGAAAAGAAAAGACGAATACTAGGCATTTCTGCTCTGATTTCAAATTTCACACTTCACCACTTCCAAAAATGGGCATCGTGAAATTTTTCATTTTTCTTTTCATGTAATTATCCAGCGTTGGTTAAATGGATTTTTTTCCTTCCTATACAGAAATGCAAAGAGCAAAACTGAAGATCAGTAGGAAAGCGGCAATAAGGTTAGGGCATCTGTCTCTGTAAAGCATATACACTGGGGAGCTTACCATAAACCACAAGTGAATGGTATGGCTCGCCACAAACCACAGCTTCTGTTTTAACGGAGGATCTAGTTTCCTATTCACAGAGGAAAAGTACCGTAATGTAATTTACTCCAATGAAGTTTACTTAGTCAGAAAGCAAAGAATTGCAAATGTGTGCCACTGATTAGAAATGCGTGCGCACTGGATTGTGCTCATGCTCTGGGGCACCAGTATGAAAAGATGGAGAGTTACATTTGTGACAGATTTTACAAGTACTATATCAAACACCAGTTGGAGATTTATGGCCTAAATGCATCTATAGTCCAGGTGAATCATGCTTAAAAAGAACCTGTGATCTGTTCACCCCAGGCTAAACTGCTGCTCCAAGGTTCTGCCTGTGTCTCTATTTCATCCCTACGGCCCAGGATACCTGAAGCAACGTCATAGGTCAGAGTTGTCCCTGCTTTCCGCAAAAACAGCACCTAGTTGCTCAATTGGTGGGCTTAGACCACTGTCAAAATTCCCCAATGGCATGGGAAGATCAGAAACACAAAAATAACAGACTAGCTCTCGGGTGATGGAAACTAAAGCTGACCGTGACCTAAATCTACCACACAACTAACAGTAGCCAGGAAGCATTCCTACGGCTGCCTAGATGCCATGCGCCAGCCGGAGAACTAACTACGCCTGGAAGAGGAAGGAACAGACCTGGCTTACCTCTAGAGAAATTCCCCAAAGATGATAGTAGCCCCCACGTATATTAACGGTGAGTTCAGAGGAAAAGACATACACAGTATGAAGGTAGATTTAGCAAAGCGAGGTCCACTTACTAGATAGAGGAAGGATACAAAAGAGGACTTCACGGTCAGCTGAAAAACCCTTTCAAAAAACCCATCCTGAAATTACTTTAAGACTCCTGTGTCAACTCATGACACAGGAGTGGCAATTTCAGTCCACAAGAGCTTCCAGTAACAGGAAATGACAAAACTGTAAACTGGACAAGAAAAACAAAACAATAAGGACAAGAGTCCACTTAGCTGATCAGCAGACTAGTAGCAGGAACATGCAACTGAATGACTCAGGTTACAATGATGACCGGCAAGGAAGTGACTGGAGAGCAAGGCTAAATAGGGAACTCCCAAAACTGATGGAAGCAGGTGAGCTGAGGCAGAAAAGCACACACAAGTCTCCAGTACCACCAGCCACCACCAGGGGAGCCAAAAAGCGGATCACAACAGACCACCCTATGTGCCTCTTGTAATTCTTACAGTCCTTTTGCCTCTGATTGATTTGGGTTGTCCCCTACGTCAGCCATACCAAGCTGTCTTGCTCTAGTGCTATGGAGATGAATCCAGGCAAAGTACATAGAACATTGTCCTGAGTACGGAAGTGTTAAATGCGCATACGCCAGGTCCAGATTCGTCTATACAGCAAGAATGCTGCATGGATGACTAAGGGTACATACAAAAAGGGCATGTTGTCAGTATCCCAAGAGCTCCTGAGAATGGTCCTGTAAACCGGGACACTCAGAATGAGAAGACCTAATGAAAAGTACATTTTAAAGAGAACCTCTCATGTTGTGATACCCTGATAGAATTATAGAAGTGAGTGCCAAACAGTGAGGATGAAAAATGATTACTTCCTGGATCTATAGAGTGACATGGTATATCACATGATTTGCTTCACCAGTCAGCAGCTCTGATGAGTCATGTGATGCTGTCTGTCACTCCCTTTTCTGTTTGGTATTTTTTTTTTAGAGGAAATAACCTATCTGAAGCTAAGAAAGTAGCAAAAACAAATCAGCTTTGATTAAAACATAACATGACAAAAACTGTAGCATCAAAAAAGCAAGAAAAAATTATTTAAAAACACAGTCAAAAGCATGTATAAAAATCCAAGGAACCTAATTTACCTAATAGGTGACGAAATACTACAGAAAATCTGCAACATCAAGAACTCACCAAATCCTCATCATGTGCACATACCCTTACTCAGATTAAGAAATTAGCAGACTGTTACCTGCTATTTGTATGGCCATTACATCCTGAGTACCGGAAGGGTCAGAAGATGTCATGTGATTACCAGATTTCTCTATTTCTATGGTTCACCAACCAAAAGGGCGAATTTTAGCTGTTAAAGGATTTGGCTACTTCGGTGCAGAGTCCATAGGTGACGTACGGCACAGGTGGGATAATTATACAGACTGTAACAGAAAGCCACTGACCTAATTAAGTAGCTGTCAAATGAAGAACAGTGTCCATTAACAATGAGCAGAGAAGGTAGCAATTAGACAGAATGCTCCATTTTTGGACTGGTGTGAGGGGAGGGGGGAACAATTAGTGGTAATTAAGAATTTTACTTGTCAGGTATAGTAGCTTGGCTAATTATCACAAAACTCTTGGCTGAGAGCACATAGTAGAAGATTTTTAAGATGCCTATTTCATATAAAAATGTCAAAAATAGGATCTTGATTTTATTTAAAGAAGCAGTATAACATTTCGAAAAAAAGGTGGAACCTACAGAAAATTGGTTACATGCTTACTTTTATTAAGCCTTGCATTATAACTAACTAAACCAGGATTGGATGACATGGCTATTACACACTCAGTATGAAAGAGTCCCTCTTCTTTTGTTAGTCACGCCACAGTATACAGTGGGTACGGAAAGTATTCAGACCCCTTTTCATTTTTCATTCCTTGTTTCATTGAGGCCATTTGGTAAATTCAAAAAAGTTTTTTTTTCACATTAATGTAAACTCTGCACCCCATCTTGACTGAAAAAAAACAGAAATGTAGTAATTTTTGCAAATGTATTAAAAAAGAAAAAACAAAATATCACATGGTTAGACATGCTCAGACACTTATTTTTAAGTCACATGGTGTTCATTTCCTTGTGATCCTCCTTGATATGGTTCTACTCCTTCATTGGAGTCCAGCTGTGTTTAATTAAACTGATAGGACTTGATTTGGAAAGGCATACCCCTATCTATATAAGACCTCACAGCTCACAGTGCAGACCAAATGAGAATCATGAGGTCAAAGCAACTGGCCAAGGAGCTCAGTGACAGAATTGTGGCAAGGCACAGATCTGGCCAAGTTTACAAAAAAAAATTCTGCAGTACTCAAGTTTCCTAAGAGCACAGTGGCTTTCATAATCCTGAAATGGAAGAAGTTTGGGACCACCAGAAGTCTTCCTAGACCTGGCTGTCCAGCCAAACTGAGCAATCGTGGGAGAAGAGCCTTGGTGAGAGAAGAACCTCAAGATCACTGTGGTTAGGCTCCAGAGATGCAGTAGGTAGATGGGAGAAAGTTCCACAAAGTCAACTATCACTGCAGCCCTCCACCACTTGGGCCTTTATGGCAGAGTGGCCTGACGGAGGTCTCTCCTCAGTGCAACACATATGAAAGCCAGCATAGAGTTTGCTAAAAACCACATGAAGGACTCCCAGATTGAGAAATAAGATTCTCTGGACTGATGAGACGAAGATAGACCATTTTGGTGATAATTCTAAGTGGTGTGTGTGGAGAAAACCAGTCACTGCTCATCGCCTGCCCAATACAATCCCAACAGTGAAAAATGGTGGTGGCAGCATCATGCTATGGGGGTGTTTCTCATCTGCAGAGACAGGACGACTGGTTGTCATAGAAGGAAACATGAATGCAGCCAAGTACAGAGATATCCTGGATGAAAACCTCTTCCAGAGTGCTCTAAACTTCAGACTTTTTGGAAGGTTCACCTTACAAAAAGACAATGACTCTAAGCACACAGCTAAAATAACAAATGAGTGGCTTCAGAACAACTCTGTGACCATTCTTGACTGGCCCAGCAAGAGCCCTGACCTAAACCCAATTGAGCATCTCTGGAGAGACCTGAAAATGGCTGTCCACCAACGTTCACCATACAACCTGATGGAACTGGAGAAGATCTGCAAGAAAGAATGGCAGAGGCTCCCCAAATCCAGGTGTGAAAAACTTGCTGCATCATTCCCAAGAAGACTCGTGGCTGTACTAGCTCAAAAGGGTGCTTCTACTCAATACACAGCAAAGGGTCTGAATACTTATGATGTCTTCATTTCTGTTTTTTCAGTCAAGATTTGGCGCAGAGTGTACATTAATGAGAATAAAATTAACTTTTTTGAATTTACCAAACGGCTGCAATTAGACAAAGAATGAAAAATGTAAAGGGGTCTGAAGACTTTCCGTACCCACTGTATATTGGCTGCAAACTTTCATACAGCTGCACAACCTTGTGGCCATCATTAATGAACAGCATTTACATCTGCACGTTGGCGCTGTTTTGTTTAGATCGCAGCAGTGATGCAGCCGTAATGTATGAACACAGCTTCACCTGTCTGGAAGGTGTTTCCAGTGCACACAGCTTAGAGGGAACCAAGCCTTATGATGAACCTTACAAGCCTAAGGGAAGAGTCAGAAGGCTAAATAACTCGGAAAAGGATCGCAGCGCAATGCTCAGATTGGCTGGAGGCTCTCCCGACCCAAGCGTGACAACTGCATAGAAATACATGCCGTCACGCTTATGTCGGGAGAGCCTCCAGCCAATCTGAGCATTGCTCACTTTTGGAGTGAGAGCTGTTTGGTAAGTACAGGAAAGCCTTCTCGCTCTGAGAAAGTTTTATAGGTAAGGGAAAAGTCTGACGGCTATATAACTTGGACAAGGATCGCAACGTAATACTCGGATTGGCTGGAGGCTCTCCCGACCCAAGCGTGACAACTGCATAGAAATACATGCCGTCACGCTTATGTCGGGAGAGCCTACGGCCAATCCGAGTATTACGTTGCGATCCTTGTCCGAGTTATATAGCCGTCAGACTTTTCCCTTACCTATAAAACTTTCCCAGAGCGAGAAGGCTTTCCTGTACTTACCAAACAGCTCTCACTCCAAAAGTATAAAAAGAATCAGTATCAAAATGACTTTTTCTCTGAGATAATTTGACTTGATTACAGCACAGCAATGCTAAATGGGGCCCAGAAGTAGCAGTTCCACCCAAGCTCTGGTGCCTGAGGAGGTCAACAATAGGAATATCCATATATTACAAAAAAATTGCACATTTTTAAGCCATCTTGGACATTTACTAACATAATCAGTGTGGATCATGGGGAACGAAAATCTATGGAAATTCACATCCCCAGCATTGTCTATTCGTCACAACCAGGGAGGTGGAGTCAATAAACCAAACTTCCAACGTTTCCAGGCTGTGACTCCTTCCTCAATGGCCCATAATTTAATCATCTGCATGTCATGAGTTTTTTTGTGGATGCATTTCAATTACTAAGATAGGAAATTGTATTTCAGCTTTATTATTTATTAAATTGTTCACATACGGATGTAGACAATGGAATCACGGATGGCATATGGATGACAATACGGATAGGCTATCGCCTGAGCAAGGCCTTATGCGATCATGGGAGGCCGCAGTTTGGTACTGTGTGTACTGCTCTCCTATAGCGCTGCATGAAACAATATGCGTACATGTGACTGTGATATCACGCTCGCAAAAAATATTGAATTCTTCTCGATTAACAGAAATCATGGCATTTTCTGTGTAAGGTGCTACTAAGAACGTATTCGACATCACAACACAATTTAATATGGAGGAGTGCAGCATATGCCCCTCTCGTGGTGTTTTAGTGGGTGTACCCTAATAAAGCAAGTTATTTCTAGCTGGTAGGAAACAATCGCCGGCATAGGTTGTATCTGATAGTAATAACTCTGCTGTCTAACATCTCATCTCACTTTGTTGCATTAATCTCAGATATTGCACATTCCTGAATCAGTCACCGTGGACTGATGTGCGCTCCTTCCTAAATACCCAGTTAGCTGCACTGGTCTTTCATTATCAGACTGCCAGCAGCCTAAATCGCTTCCCTAAATTTGCATGAAATCTGAATTCTACAAGGCTGCTATCCAAACAGAACAAACTCTGGCCGCTCTAATCTTTACATGGAGAAGTCAATTTGCAAGAGAAAAATGTGCATTAATGTTTCCCGCAGCGAGCAGGAGAAAGGATTAAACATCTCTCGCTTTAATTCTGAATTATCATAAACCCAACACAAACAATTACGAGGTGTGGAGAAAAGGCTTCCATGTTTCCGATATGAGGTGGCTCAAGCCGACACCTTGGAAAATGTGATTTGGACAAATTACGCAGACCTACAGCCACTCAGTTTTATATCCCCCTCGCCGCTGTACATCAGATTTGCTGCTGGAATCCTTTCGGGTGGCGGATACAAATATATAATCGATGATTCTGAGCATAATTATGCTGCATTTTAATATTTCATAGTAACCGCCAGAGAATGCCGGTCTCCAAGACAGAAAATGGGTAATGTCAAGTGAGACAGTAATATTCAGGATGAATTGTTGTATGCTGCAACAATGTACAGGCATCACCAGGATGTGCGGCAGGAAGTCTGGAACACATTAGTGAGCGGCTGTACACTGACGCACCTGCTCTGGGAGCCACCATGTCACTGCTGCTGTCATATGTTTCTGGCATTCTACATCCTCTCCAAACGCCCGACCCAACCGAAAAGCGTCCTGCATCATAAGCCCCCAAAGACCTCCTCCCTGGCATGCTTGTCTATGAGAATGATCATTAGGTCTGGGTGCACAACCTGCGAGGGGGCACGCTATGCCATTCTGTGCGGCCACAAAACATCTGCTCACAGACATACTTACCTGCATGCAGTTTCCATAACAAATAAAAGAAGGATAGCACACAGTCATTTTGATGCGCCCTGTACATTTTTTGGAGAACGAGGTCCCTTGACATCTTTTTACTACTCCCTAAAGATATATAAGATTTATAAAGGCATTCTATGCTTGTGTCTCTATACATTGTAGTATGGCATTAAAGGAGTATTCCCATCTCCAAGATCCTATCCCTATATGTAGTAGGTGTAATAATAATAATAATAGCAAATACCTACAATTAGAAATGTAGTATAGTTTTTCATGTCTCTTTCCTCATGTGCAGGCATTGCAGGACCTTAGGTATCTATGATATGACCACTAGCAACTAGCTAACTGTCACTATATCACTGGTCGTAACCATGGATACCTAAGGTCCTGCAATGCCAGTGCAGCGCCCCAGAGTCCTGGTCGTTGCAGTACTGTGGCTCCGCCACTAAGGGGAGCTATGGTACGTCTGATGGCACTGAAGGAGTTCATCTGACCAGGTATCACAGACACCAATACATTTCACAGCCGGGCCTCCAGGGGGAGCTAAGGGTTCTATTCATTAGGCCACTCCCCACCATTGTGGGTAAACTGGGGGTCAGGCAGGAAGTTTGGCAGAAAGCTGACTGGGTTGGAACCAGGCAACACCTTGTGGCAGAGGGTGTTGTGGGAGAAGATTCGGTAGGGTCCCTGTCAGGGGTGGGATCCTGACAGAGGCTTGGCAACTTGAGCGAACGTAACGGGACCGTGCCTGCTCAGTATAGCGGCGGTACCCAAGGAGGGATTGGAAGCGAGATAGATTGTGCTGAGTGAGAAACGAGATCAAAGCAACAAGGAGAAATACCAGTAGGAGTCGTGCTGTAAGACCGAGGCAACATCCTACTGAGGCGCACAACCAGCGGCCGGAACGCCGAGGGAGTATTACAATATTCAGCTTCAAGCAATACTCTAAACCAACGGCAGGACAGTCAGTCTAAGGCGGGCTGTCTCACCTAAATCACCTATGCAGTCTTGAGGGGCAACTTGTGGAGAGGGGCGACTCTAGGGTCCCGGAAGAGCTCCGAGCCTACCCGTCATACGGGTGCCGTCCTAACCGTAACATCAGGGAGGGACGGAGGATTAGCAGGACATCATCTAAACGAGTTGTGAGGGAACTTAAGAAACGGACACAACAGTTGCGGGGACTTTCCGTAAGCACAGCAGGGAAGGACCACAACACACAGCGCTAGCAGGAAGGCGCAGATTTCCACCTGTTAAGAGAACTCTGGAGGTGCCATTGGACCGGCCGGACTTGCGCAGCCTGGTTATCCGGATTCCGGACTGAGGACCCAGAGATCTTCAGTAAAGAGGTAAAGAGACTGCAACCTGGTGTCCTCGTTATTTACTGCACCGCACCACTACGGCATCACCACTACCATCATCTATCCGCATCTATTATTGTACGCCCCTCAGCAGGGTCACGGACTGGGTCTAGCCACCGTGACAACCCCAGAGCAGAGACTCAGAGGTACGGTATCGGGTACCCCTCGGCCCTGCGGCAGTGGGGGCGCTACAACTGCACATGAGGAAAGAGACATAGCGAATCAGGAAAACTACACTACATTTCTAATTGGAGGTATTTGCTAATATTACTATTAATATTATTATACCTACTAGATATTGGGATATGATCTTGCACATGGGAATACCCCTTAAAGTTTACACTGGGTAGAGCCACATTCAAGTGCCAACTGGAGGTACAGGGGGCCCCTATTATTCCCATAGGTGCTGGTTCCACTATAGCCTACTATCTAACATGCATTTATGGCATATAATTTCTATATATGATATATGGTAATACCCCAACACATTTTATAATATATGACAATGAGGCTCTCTGGCTAGAAAAGGTTGTGCACCTCCTCATTAGATGAAAGGAGTTGTACAAGAACAGAATGATAAAATAGTGATACACCTGCCTCAGTCACGTCAATGCCACCAAGCTGCAGCACTACACACAAAAAGTGGAGGCTATATATTCATAGTATTAAAAATATACATAGAGAAAAAAGTGGCAAACTATCAACCATGATCAACCAGCAACCCAGATCCAACATGGCCGGTGAGTTTTCAGGCAGGCATTGTTCGGTCATACCCATCACAATTATCACAATCTTCCCTTTCACATAACTCCAATAAATATGTGTGGACAACTTTGTCACAATTTGGTCACAGTTTCTTACCTGTCTTTCTGACATGATGTAGAGGTATTTGCTGTCCGTGGAAAATGCCATGTCCCTAAGGATTGGACTTCCATCTCTCATTGCGTGTACTACTTCATACTGAATGCCACCGTACGGAGGACCATCTGCCCGAATCTGAAGAAAACAAAAACACAGAATGCTCATTAAGTCAACCCAACTCTATTACAGAATGGTCTGTAAGAAATTAAAATAAATGGAAAAAAAGTTTGTTTTTTGACTAATTCCTCTAGAAACTTGAGACATGTTAATAAAAAAGTTCTGTAACCCTTTAAGCTCCACTCATAGGTTTGCCAGTACTGTACGTCACTACAGAAGTTAATGCCCGCTACTGGCAATGGAATCTCAAATACATGAATGAGCAAAAGGCACCAGAAAAGGAAAGAACGTGGCATGCCCCAAATTTATTATGTGCTCTAGAGATACTTTATAAATAATAAAAAAACGATGGGAAGTACTGAGATAAAGGAAAGAGCGAAAGTGACAAGAGCAAAACATCATACCTGATAAGCTCATTTCAGGTATTTCACAACATAACTTCCATCATTGTCTGGTTTTGAGATATAAAACAACTTCAATGGGGAAATATCACCATTCACAACAAAAAAAATCACAAGTCTACTGTTTTTTAGTTGTAAAAACTACCACCACACCAGCAGGGCTCTGGAGTGGGTAACCAAACCACTGACTCTGCTCAATTTCCCTGACTTCCGACTCCGAATCCACCACTCCGAGCACTGCTTCACTACTGAGCATGTACGTAAAGTGCGGCACAGATTCATCTCAGCTAAAAGCCGAGATCCTGAAATCAGGAACAGAACACACATTTATAGGACATTTTGTAACTTTCTCAAATTCTTATGAAAACATTTATTTTAGGGCTCGAAGTTGGCACATTTTATATCGACTCCAACTTCACCAAAATGGACAACAACTTTGACTCCAACTCCACAGCCCTGCACACCAGCAGTTAGAGGAGATCCCAGAAGGAAAGCCCAGCAGCCAGCAGCTCTTCTCCAATTAGCGTTCTGTTTGGACCTAGCAATCCTGATGATTAAAGAAGAGGGACTGGCAGACGAGAGTCTTTTCCTTAAGCATCGTCCTCACATGTTTTTTTATGGGGAGTCTGGAAAACTGTGGTATATTAGGCCTGTACAGGGTTGTTCTAACTGGTGTCTCACGACACTGGCACTTTAACCTACTACCAATATAGTAATTTAGAACATTTAGCAACACATCCATCACCAATGTAGTAAGCGCCATAGTAACAAATTGTTACTGATAATTCCGAAATTTAGCTATGCAACGTCATAATGTACACAAAACACATATATACTCTGCATAGATACTAACTAGTAAAATAACAAAGACATTTGTACAAGATATATTCAAATCTGTAACCTTTTTGCATTTTTTACCAACTAATCATGTACGGTATATTTGGAGGAACCACATTCTAGACTGCAAGCAGCAACACCTAACATGAACTCAACATCCACTGCCTGCTTCGTGGAGACACTCGGCACTGAATAATTGTGTGCCTCGTGTCTGTCCTGCCGGAGGAGTGGGGTTTTCTGATGTTTTGTTTTCCTTTAAGCCGTCAGTAATGTCAGCAATATGGGTAGAACTAACGAATGTAGAATATTAACGGGGTTGGAAGAGGCTATGGATGTCAGTTTCCATTTTGCTATACACTCATACGACTGCCTCTAAACTACGTCTTGCCATCATTATTAGACAGGATCGTTGCTTCTTCCAAAAATGACCTTTCCACTGAACTTCTCAACGCCTACTGTACCGTTATTTATATCACATAAGTGTTTTATTAATGTCTTATTTCTTGTGTTGTATGAATATTACTATATATTACACATATATTTTTGCTGTACATGTAGGAGATGGCTAGCGTGTAAAGAAAGGCTGCAGAGTTGAATAGCGCCCTTGCCTTTAGAGGGGGGAAGGGTGAGAGTTTGCCTCCTGCCCGCACGTGGTGGGATTTGCATTTTTGAATAGCCATTTGATTGTAACATGGTGTCACACTGAGAGACGTGGAGAGATTGAGGAGGAGGCTGGCATGTGTCTACTGAGAGATTAGAGCAGCCAACTGAACCAAAGGCTTAGACTAGCCCAGCGGCCCATTCGGATATTGATACTGTCACATGCTGGCCAACAAGCCAGGATAACTGGGACGGTGTATAATTTAGCCACTATCTTAGCTGGAAATAGCCACAAATGGAAATATAGAATGTAGGGCAAAAGTATCATTGAAAAAGAGAGCAGATCCCACTGTGTAAGCAAGCAGTCCAAGCATTAAACACGCTTAAATGGGATTTTCCATGGTAAAATCTAGTCAAAAGTCAGCAGTGTAGAGTAAGCCACAGACTCAAATATGTCCCCTTATTCCCTCCAAATAAACCACTACATAAGATATGTTTAGATATGTTTCTAGGATCAGGACATGAAATGTACAAGACATGGGAATGCTTCCACTAATCTTGTTAAATGCTAAAATAGATAATCTGGGATGATTAGGAACCAAAATAGATATTTGTAATAAGCACAATCAGCTTTGAAATAGGTTTGCATTAGCTGGAATCTAATAACATCATAGACGTGCAGATCCTGCTGGCGCTATCATGGGTATCGTCATAGTGTATCGCCACCTGTAGGCAAGAGAAGCAATTGTCCCAGTAAGACCTAGTAATAGTAGATGCTCCCATAGACAGAATGTGCGGAGACGCTGATGAGAGGGAAGTCACGTGTGTATAAAAGACCGATAGATAAGGAACAGCTTAGGTCAAGAGCGCTAATTGAATTTAATTGCAATATATTGGACAACAGATGGTTGTAGCACAATGCAAACCTTCCACTAGATCCAAATCTCCAAATTTCTAGTATCAATGTATATATATATACACATATATATATATAATCCTGTATAATAGCTTAACTATAATTATGCATAAAACAGCAACATTCTTGTCGTTGAAGGACATAGTAATTTGACTGACTCCTTATTAATCAGTAAAAGAGGGTGCAGCCCACACGAGCCTGTCTAGCACGCCTTAGCCGATCACTACTTTATCTGTATGAAGTCCTACCGCATACATTCCCTATATAATATTCCTAAATAATATTCAATTCAAAGTGCAATAAAGCTTCCATGGCACCATGACTATTAGTACCATTAAATAATTATTTCTATAGTGTCCATATTACGTCAGGTATAGCGCCTATGGAAATATATGATGCCCATTTATCATTGTCATCCATTAATACAGCCCCTAGTGACCATATAATAGTGTCATATCATAATACTCATACAGTAGTAGCCATAGTACTATATCGAGCTCACAGATAGGGTTCATTATACTGTATTATACTCGCCTGCTCAATTTTCTACACTGGTCACCACCTCCACCAACAGCAAGGATGTGCCATATGAGGAGGAGACTTCAATTTCTTGTCCTCATGTCTGTTAACAGGCACAAGAAACAAAAGTAAATTGGCGCCCATCAATGGCCCTGAACTCTGCCAATTGTAAAGACGGGGCTGAGGATAGTGAAATATAGGTGCTAAATAATTCGCCCTCCTAGTATTCGTCCTCATATTTGAAGGAAAATCTGCTCATAATGCCAAAATAGATTACAAGTCAGGAAGAGGCACAATCTACTGGCACTGGCCACCAATTCGGCCAAGGAGGAAATGAGAATCTGTTGGGCATCAGAGTATGGCAGCCGGTAGATCGCTGACCCTTCACAATCCCCAAGATAAATTCCAGGGCACCCTTGGGAAATAAAGAGGTTGCCTTCTGAGAACCTGTGCACACCCCACTAAGGCCGCTGTTGCTTTGTATGACCCCAAGTTAAAGAGATTATCCGTTGAATAGAATTTACCACCTCTCTGTAGGATAAGTGATAACTTATTGATCTGTGGGGGTCCAACCGCTTGGCCCCGATCAGTAGGACAGGGAACTATTCCGTGGATAGGTTATAACTTATCTTCACTGGAGAAACCCTTTAAGCAAGTTGGAAGAGCTAATGTAAGAAAATCACAGAGATTTATTAATGAATACTTGTCAGAAGGAAAGTTCTTTAATGAGCACAAAATATGTATTGTAAATTGCCCATTATATTCTAATAAAGCTGCTTCTGTTCTGTAAGCCTCATGAAAAATGTAATATAGAATTGAACTGGTTGCGAGAAAACATCCGGGAATTCAGCAAGACTGTATGGGATATGCAATTATCATATTAAGAAATGTAAAAATAGAGAAGATCCACAGAAAACTTTTCTCTGTGGCCAATTCAGGTCTTTGTGACTTAGAGGCGCACCGGAGGCAGTTCCAGAAGAGGAGCTGTGCAAGTAACGGATTTTCTATATTTATGACTCTTGTTTTCACTGCACCCTGGCCTGGATTTTTTATGGCTTTCCGCAGAGGTTTTACACGGTGCAGAATGGAGCCGATTAAACTCTGGCCTTCGTCGGAAAAATGCCCATTATCTCTGCTAATAATAATAACCGTTACAATAAGTGGGTAGTAATCATTTCCCATTGCCTTCTGGCACCTAGCGTACAGAGGGTCTTGAATACAGAGTGAAAAACGGAACTGCTACAGATATTGGCCAAGGAAACGGGGAATTCGGTTAACTTGGGAAAAAAAAGCACCAGTAGATTCCCAAAGATGCCGAAAAGAACAAAACTGTAAAATATGCTAATTTCACATCTTGCAATTGGTCCTCTACATTGTGAATGTCACCAGACTGGTTCATTCTGTGATCTTTTCAGGAAAATACGAGTAACAGCAAACACTCCGTATACCTCTTTAAAAAAAACACGTCAGAAAGCCAAAGTCATGAACACAAGGTCAATGTGAGCCAACAACTGGTGCATCCCTGTTCAAAGACAAGAGTCACAGCCTCCAAATCTGATTCTTACACATAAAAGCAGAGGAGAATTTGTCAGAAGGACGCCGCAGTTGGTCCACCACAGTCGGGGTCCCGTCTTCAAAGAACAGCAATGACTTTCACAGTCTCAGCCTCATTCTTACTTTCGATTCCCCCATCCATCCCGCCATGTCCCCACGTCGTTAGGGCAGCTGTTTAATAAAGCGGTTGCCATGGCAACTGCCTATGAAGCCCATCCACTAAAAGACCTGATGTTAATTTAATGAACCCTTCAGCTGCCAGACACTGCTAAAGTGTTCTGTCCGGATGAGGAGCATCGACCATGGACAATTATTCCTTACTCTCGCTATTAATCCAGTTAACTCTTTCGCTGATATTTTCCCCTTTTACTTCCAATGTGATTTTTTTGTATTGCTGCTGGTAATAACATAAGCGACAGAACCATATTAGCTTTGGGCAAATGAAATTATGTGACACATTGTGACTTCCTCATAAAAGCGTCATTGCCTTTCCCTTATTGATTGCACATAAAATGCCGTAAGTGTAACTAGATTTGGCATTTTAAGTATGCGGTAAGAACGTGAGCCTGTTACTGCCCAGGCGCTACTATTGATACGGTTTCCCTATGCATTATTTAATTTCCTAGAAATCTTCATCTTGAATGCAATGCAATCGTATGCATCATAAAAACTTCACATTTAATCACCATCATGATACTAGGAGACTGCTGGGAGACAAGACGGAGAATGTGGCAGGATGATAACCACTGATGACCCACACTCTTCAGTGAGACCATTTAGGGACCACACCACAGGCAGGACCGGATAAGCTCACTCAAAATCATGACCAGTTATTACTACTTACCCAGAGCAACACAATATTGTTCTAAGTTTGGGTTTCTGAAATATAATAAGGTGCAACATATTCTGAAAACAGAGAATCTCTGGAATTTCTTTCTTAAAAGTTCTGTGTCATCTTCTTAAGCAGGTAAAATTGCAGAGTGCTTGTAAAAATAAACTATGCAGCTCGCCATTCTCAAAAGTTGAAGGATTTTTAATCTTTTAGTTTAATGCTCATTGCCTGAATCAGAGTGATAACTGATAGGCTGTAGCAGTGGCTGGCAGTGCTTTGAACACAGAGGATACCCCGCCATGCCCAAAGCGCCGCTCCCTGTTGTACACGCGGTGATTCCAGATGTGTTCATTGAACACAGGCGGAATCACCACATCGTATTCATAGACCGGGTTATTTATCTTGCGGAGACGGGGTGTCTCCGCAACATAAATAGACATGCTGCAGTCTGGAAAGACGCGCCGCATGTCCAGGTACGCAGGGCCGCTGGATGCGGCCCTGAACGCATAGTGGAGACAGAATTTCATAAAATCCTCTCCACTATGCTGTAACATCTGGACGCTGCGGATTGGACGCTGCGGCTGTACGCAGCGTCCAATCTGCGGCAAATCCTGAACGTTTCCTGACCGTGGAAACATAGCCTAATGATTCGGGTCTGGATTGGAGTCTTTTTATTGCAACCACTGGGCAGTGTGCATAGACAGTGGGAAGTCAGAGGTCGGTACATGGAAACAGCAATACGGAGGAGCAGCAGGTAGCAGTGTAAGTGGGATGTCAGAGGTCGGTACAGGGGAACAGCAATGTGGAAGAGCAGCAGGTAGAGTAGTCAGTGGGAAGTCAGTCGGTACAGTCGAACAGCAATGTGGAGGAGCAGCAGGTAGCAGAGTCAGTGGGAAGTCAGAGGTCAGTACAGGGGAACAGCAATGTGGAGGAGCAGCAGGTAGCAGAGTCAGTGGGAAGTCAGAGGTCGGTACAGGGAAACAGCAATGTGGAGGAGGAGCAAGTAGAGTAGTCAGTGGGATGTCAGAGGTCGGTACAGGGGAACAGCAATGTGGAGGAACAGCAGGTAGAGGAGTCACTGGTAAGTCAGAGGTTGGTACAGGGGAACAGCAATGTGGAGGAGCAGCAGGTAGTGGAGTGTGCGGGAAGTCAGAGGTCGGTACAAGGGAAGAGAAATGTGGAGGAGCAGCAGGTAGCGTAGTCAGCGTGAAGTCATGAGTCGGTACAGGGGAATGGCAATGTGAAAGAGCAGTAATGTGGAGCAGCAGGTAGAATAGTCAGAAGAAAGTCAGAGATCGGAACAGGGGAACAGCAATGTGGAGGATCAACAGGTAGCGGAGTCAGTGGGAAGGCAGAGGTCGGAACACGAGCAGCAATAAAATAAAGAGGAGCAGAAGGTAAAACAGCAATGTGGAGGAGCAGCAGGTAGCATAGTCAGTGGGAAGTCAGAGGTTGGTACACGGCAACAGCAATGTGAAAGAGCAGCAGGTAGTGTACTCAGTGGGAAGTCAGAGGTCGGTACATATGAACAGCAATATAACAAGTAAGAAAAGAAGGTAACATAGTCAGTTGGAAGCCAGATGTTAGCACAAGATAACAGCAATGTGGAGGAGCAGCAGGTAGCAAAGTGGGAAGTCAGAGGTCGGTACATGGGAACAGCAATGTGGAGAAGCAGCAGGTAGCATAGTCAGAGGTAGGTACATATAAGCAGCAATATAACAAGGACGAGCAGAAGGTGGCTGAATAGTTCAAAGAGAAAAGCCACTGCCTGGTGCACAGGATTCACAAGGTTCTAGTCCTAATTAGATCAGTAGTTACATTATCTTTACTTGAAGCATTGGACAGCTTTCAGCCTAGACCTGGCATTTCTTCAGAGTCTTCTCTGGGAGAGTGCTCTTTCACCCCTCCCAGATGCTGTCAATCACATTTCAGCAGCCTCTGAGACTGTTAAATCAGCCAATGAGCTGTGCTTGGTTGTGCTTGGGAGGGAGGAATGAAAGTGCACACCCCCTAGAGAAGACCCTGAAGAAATGCCCAGTTGGTCTTCAAGCAGAGATTTCACATACTGATCTCCAAGAGCAACAAATGTAAACATCTTTGCAATAGATTTTACAATGTATTTAACTACATTTTTTGAGTTAGTGACAGGTCTTGTAAAATCTACTAAGTCAGATGTTCTATATATCTTGTTCTTATCACATGTACTTCTTTTCAGAAGGATCAAGCACCAAATTTTGTCCTGTCTGGATTTTAAGAGTATGACACCATTTTGTAGCAAAGAAAGCCCGAGATGCTAAGGCTTACCCTCACCGATCACAACTTCCTAAAGTGAGAAAGAAGCGTAACAAGCAGTTTGAGGTGTCTGCCCTTGGTAAAATGCAGCATCTTATGTAAGTAAGGCTTTGAGATTTCTGATGTTTTAATTACACTTGCAAGAACCTGTTTAACTCCTGGATTTCCCAGACCCCTGTGTCCCTTCTGAACATGAGTGCTTATAATGTGCGCTGGATTCCCAACATTGCTGTCACTGTCCTTTCTGTTGCCTTGGTAACAGTGATGTCACACACAAGAAATAATGAATTCAATGAATGAAGTAATGTCTTCAAAAGGAAGCGACAATGCGGTTGTCCCCATAGCAAAATATTGCTGCTTCACAGGTATGGTATCTATGTGATCAAAAGAACTAATGATGGTGTAATGCGGTTATATGGCAGTGTCTCAAGAAAATGCTAATAATACAGAAATAACCAGGAGAAGTTCAGGAATCTCCATGCTGTGATGCATGTCAATGCATTCATTGCACAACTGATCTCTATATCCTGCACTTCGCAGGCAGATGTAAAAAGAAATGCAGAGATTTAGGCCCCGATTAATCAAGACTAGTGTTTTGTATGTCAGTCTTGATGAAGACTATGCTGGGCTTGTTTCCGGCAAATTCAGTTGCCATGCGCCAGAATAAGAAATGTATTTTAGCAAGAGGCGGATCTATATTTGTCATAATTTATGGCACTTTTGCCAAATAAATTGGGATAAAATTGACTTCCGCACTTGGCCACTCCCCCTCCCAGTTAAACAATAACCATTGTTTTAATTTAAAAAAAAACCAAAACAATAGCATACATTAAAATGAGAAACTTGGTAATATTTCTCATCAGAGAAATCCCCTTCTTTGACCTCCTGGACTGATCATTCACTTTCAACTCATGGGTAAATCTGTATTCAGTGGTGACAGATTTCCCCATTACTGAGATAGGAGATGACAGTTGGTCCTTTTAAAGTTCTATGGAGAGGGAGGAGCTAGAGGCCAACATTCTGCTGCAAGTTCTCCTGAAATGAGGTACAGTTCTCCATAGAACTTTACGAGCAACAACTGCCATCTCCTATCTCACTAATGGAAAATCTGTGTTCCCTGAAGACAGATTTTACCTCTAAATTAAGAATTTGGTGAACGAATGTCAATCCTAGGAGAAAGAAGCTGATTTCTCAAAAAACTGTTTAAAAAATGGGCGCCAAAGTGTTTCCAGCTCCACAAACCAGTGATACTCTACAATGTATGTAGGCTAACATTACTGAATACTCCTAATCAAAGCCTTTGCTGAAAGGCATTCCCATAGCAGTGTAGGAAAGGAGTCCAAAATTAAACATTACCATAATAAAATGCACAATACAGGCATTGGGGATTCATAAAGTGCTTTTCACCTTTATTTGATGTTTAGAAAATTGCAAAAAACTGTACAACTTTTTGATTGCTTTCTAAACACAGTCAAAGCATCAATTCTTCTGGTACGCTTGCATGCAGTTTTTGAAGGAGCTCAGCAGGGAGGTTGTTCCACACATCTTGGAGAACTAACTACAGATCTTTTGTGGCTGAAGCTTGTGCAAATAGTTCTGTCTCTGCATGTACAGTGGGGCAAAAAAGTATTTAGTCAGTCAGCAATAGTGCAAGTTCCACCACTTAAAAAGATGAGAGGCGTCTGTAATTTACATCATAGGTAGACCTCAACTATGGGAGACAAACTGAGAAAAAAAAATCCAGAAAATCACATTGTCTGTTTTTTTATAATTTTATTTGCATATTATGGTGGAAAATAAGTACCGTATTTGGTCAGAAACAAACAATCAAGATTTCTGGCTCTCACAGACCTGTAACTTCTTCTTTAAGAGTCTCCTCTTTCCTCCACTCATTACCTGTAGTAATGGCACCTGTTTAAACTTGTTATCAGTATAAAAAGACACCTGTGCACACCCTCAAACAGTCTGACTCCAAACTCCACTACGGTGAAGACCAAAGAGCTGTCAAAGGACACCAGAAACAAAATTGTAGCCCTGCACCAGGCTGGGAAGACTGAATCTGCAATAGCCAACCAGCTTGGAGTGAAGAAATCAACAGTGGGAGCAATAATTAGAAAATGGAAGACATTCAAGACCACTGATAATCTCCCTCGATCTGGGGCTCCACGCAAAATCCCAACCCGTGCGGTCAGAATGATCACAAGAACGGTGAGCAAAAATCCCAGAACCACGCGGGGGGACCTAGTGAATGAACTGCAGAGAGCTGGGACCAATGTAACAAGGCCTACCATAAGTAACACACTACGCCACCATGGACTCAGATCCTGCAGTGCCAGACGTGTCCCACTGCTTAAGCCAGTACATGTCCGGGCCCGTCTGAAGTTTGCTAGAGAGCATTTGGATGATCCAGAGGAGTTTTGGGAGAATGTCCTATGGTCTGATGAAACCAAACTGGAACTGTTTGGTAGAAACAACTTGTCGTGTTTGGAGGAAAAAGAATACTGAGTTGCATCCATCAAACACCATACCTACTGTAAAGCATGGTGGTGGAAACATCATGCTTTGGGGCTGTTTTTCTGCAAAGGGGCCAGGACGACTGATCCGGGTACATGAAAGAATGAATGGGGCCATGTATCGTGAGATTTTGAGTGCAAACCTCCTTCCATCAGCAAGGGCATTGAAGATGAAACGTGGCTGGGTCTTTCAACATGACATTGATCCAAAGCACACCACCAGGGCAACGAAGGAGTGGCTTCGTAAGAAGCATTTCAAGGTCCTGGAGTGGCCTAGCCAGTCTCCAGATCTCAACCCTATAGAAAACCTTTGGAGGGAGTTGAAAGTCAGTGTTGCCAAGCGAAAAGCCAAAAACATCACTGCTCTAGAGGAGATCTGCATGGAGGAATGGGCCAACATACCAACAACAGTGTGTGGCAACCTTGTGAAGACTTACAGAAAACGTTTGACCTCTGTCATTGCCAACAAAGGATATATTACAAAGTATTGAGATGAAATTTTGTTTCTGACCAAATACTTATTTTCCACCATAATATGCAAATAAAATGATAAAAAAAACAGACAATGTGATTTTCAGGATTTTTTTTTCTCAGTTTGTCTCCCATAGTTGAGGTCTACCTATGATGTAAATTACAGACACCTCTCATATTTTTAAGTGGTGGAACTTGCACTATTGCTGACTGACTAAATACTTTTTTGCCCCACTGTATTCCCACTCAGACTCGATCATATTGAAATCAGGGCTCTGAGAGGGCAATATCACCACTTCTAGGACTCCTTGCTTTTCTTTATGTTGACCCCAAAAATATAGCCAATGCCATTAAAGGGAATCAGTCAGCAGGTTTTTGCTAAGTCACCTGAGAGCAGCATCATGCAGGCAAGAAGACTCAGAATCCAATGATGTATCAATTAATTTATTGGCAGCAGTAGCACTGACACAATCAAAGTTCTTAAATTTAGAATGCAGCAGAGCTGAGAAAGCTGCTTTGGCCCACACCAGGCTCTCTATGTATATTGTGTATAGGCAGTGAGCTGCTTATCACAGGAAAGGGTGGAGCTGGACCAGTGCTCAAGAGCTGCTGTAGTCCAGACAATGATAATCACCAGGTGGTAAAACAACAGCATACAGCTTGACGTGTGACAAGAATTGAGCGAATGTTTCAGAATTCGGCTCCGATTACGATTGGCGGCAAATATTGCAAACACAATATTGTCATTGGAGTCAATGGGAGTATAAATGAACGAATATGTTCGGAATCGACCATCAAACATAAATTTGGCACGAATAGGGTAACAATATGGCACGAATATGGCAAATTCAGATTTGGCGACCGATTTCGAACATATTCACTCAACTCTACGTGTGACACATCACTGAAACTTGTATTAACCCCTATCTCATGATATTCTCAGATTACATAGCAAAAATCTGTAGACAGATTCCGTTTAAAAAATATTTTCAGCGTTAAGAAGCATGAGAATTTCAGCAATCTTACATCCATAGATGATCTGGGGTTAGTTCTCCATGATGTTTGATATCATGAACTTCCCGGCAGCTTCCTTCAAAAGCTGAGTGCAAGTGTACCTAGAATGCCTTGATGGTGTTCTGATGGCAAATGAAATATTAATTTTATTTCGCTTTCTCTTGTTCACTCACTTTGCATTTTGTTAATTAATAAAAAATAAACAATTAACTAATATATGAGGTTAATTAACCCCTTACCGACCTCCGCCGTACTATTACTGCGGAGGTCGGATCCCCTGCATTGATGTGGGCTCCGGTGCTGAGCCCACCTCAAAGTCGGGACATGTCAGCTGTTTTGAACAGCTGACATGTGACCGCAATAGAGGCGGGTGAAATCGCGATTCACCCGCCGCTATTAACTAGTTAAATGCCGCTGTCGAATGCTGACAGCGGCATTTAACCAGCGCTTCGCGCATCGCCGACCCCAGTCACATGATCGGGGGTCAGCGATGCGTCGGCATAGTAACCAGAGGTCTCCTTGAGACCTCTATGGTTGCTGATGCCGGCTTGCTGTGAGCGCCACCCTGTGGTCGGCGCTCATAGCAAGCCTGTAAATCAGCTACATAGGAGCGATCTGATGATCGCTGCTATGTAGCAGAGCCGATCAAGCTATGCCAGCTTCTAGCCTCCCATGGAGGCTATTGAAGCATGGCAAAAGTAAAAAAAAAAAAAAAGTTTAAAAAAATATGAAAAAAAAAAATAAAAAAAAATATAAAAGTTTAAATCACTCCCCTTTCGCCCCATTCAAAATAAAATAAAAAAATCAAACCTACACATATTTGGTATCGCTGCGTTCAGAATCACCCGATCTATCAATAAAAAAGGGATTAACCTGATCGCTAAACAGCGTAGTGAGAAAAAAATTTGAAAAGCCAGAAGTACATTTATTTGGTCGCCGCGACATTGCATTAAAATGCAATAACGGGCGATCAAAAGAACGTATCTGCACCGAAATGGTATCAATAAAAACGTCAGCTCGGCACGCAAAAAATAAGCCATCACCTAACCCCAGATCACGAAAAATGGAGACGCTACGGGTATTGGAAAATTGCGCAATTTAATTTTTAGCAAAGTTTTTTTTTACCACTTAGATAAAAAAGAACCTAGACATGTTTGGAGTCTATGAACTCGTAATGACCTGGAGAATCACAATGGCAGGTCAGTTTTAGCTTTTAGTGAACCTAGCAAAAAAGCCAAACAAAAAACAAGTGTGGGATTGCACTTGTTTTGCAATTTCACCGCAATTGGAAATTTTTTCCCGTTTTCTAGTACACGACATGCTAAAACCAATGATGTCGTTCAAAAGTGCAACTTGTCCCGCAAAATACAAGCCCTCATATGGCCATATTGACGGAAAAAAAAAAGTTATGGCTCTGGGAAGGAGAGGAGCGAAAAACGAGAACGCAAAAACGGAAAAGGGCAAGGTCGTGAGGGGGTTAACCAGGTTGGGCACCCCTGGTCAAAATTACTGCTATTGCTAACAGTTAAGCAAGTTGAAGATGAAATGATCTCTAAAAGGCCTTGAGCTAAAGATGACACATTTCCTCAATACCACACATTTACCCCCATAGCTTCTCTATCGATACATGATGCGGTATTCTTCACTCCTGAGCTGTATGCTACGCACATCACCTCCCAGGCTATTTCTTGAAGATTTGGTCATGATGATAACACTTGTACAATAACAGGAGTCGCAATGACTCTCACTAGAGCACAGAAGGGTAATTTTATAGATGCTCTTTAGAAAAAAGGGTCTGTCTGCTGACAGATTTGCTTTCTGTTCCCTTTCAGAAATATACACATATGGGTAGTAGATCTTCCTAAATATCTGCATAAGTAAACCATATAGGAAGTTATTTCCTTCATAGTGTCAGTGTGGCTTCATCTAAAGGATGACTTTCAATAAACACAATTACATTTTATATTTTTTTCACTTAAAGTGCTTTTATTGCCTCATTTACAACTCCTGGACATAAAGTGCGTAATGATCAAGCAGAGATACCTTCAAACAACACTTTGCGAATCCCATGAAAGTCCAAGGGGATTCTGGCAGACTCATCAACCATCGCTAAATAGGCGAAAACTATTCGGTTTGGCTATAATACAAATAAAGAAAATCATTTCTCTTGTGCCATTCCAGTTCAATATTTATTGGAGACAATTTGTTTCCCTAATGAGAGAGAGGCGTAAAAATCCCCAAGGCTTCCCGGAGACATAACAAGGAGCAAGTAATATCTACCATCCTTTGTTCTAGCAGCTTTAGAAAAATCGAGGGAAAAAATTACCTCTCAACTTAAGGGATTGAAGAATGAAAAAAGAAACCTTCTGCTCGTATAAAAAGGCTCTTTGGAATAACCACTTAGGCATAATGCAAATCTGACTCAAATGTCTTTTCAATTCAGACTCACTTATTTCGTGAAAGAAAAAAAGCAACTCTCCTTTCTCCGACTCTTTTGTCTCTTGTAATTGTGACAAAATGATCTAATCTGTCACGCAGGTCATTAGGAGCAGTGACAAATGGGGACTGATGGAGAGTGGGAGCATGGGGACTTCTGGGGACAAGCGCTGAAAGTAAAGGTCTTTTCTAAAAGCCATTGGTCCAGCAGTTGATCCCTCTCTGCAGTATGACATTTCTTTTCTGCAGTCTTATGTAGTAAAGTTCTAGCTAAACAGAAGGCATGGCATGAAATGACTCAATGTACGTCATGCCCACGAGATTATATTATTAGCGATATCCATCAGACTTTTTATTCATCAACTCAATGGATGTATTGGGGATTGTCATAATCTAAAAAGATACCATATCAAATGGCACCCACAGACAGTATGGTGGATGGAATGTGAGCAGATACAATATCACACATGTCTTTATCTCTGCAAGTGAAGTCAGCAGGACAATGTCTATAGGCCCCGTCTCACATAGCGAGATCGCTAGCGATATCACTGCTGAGTCACAAGTTTTGTGACGCAACAGCGACCTCCATAGCGATCTCGCTATGTGTGACACGTACCAGCGATCAGGCCCCTGCTGCGAGATCGCTGGTCGTGTCGGAATGGCCTGGACCTTTTTTTGGTCGTTGAGGCCCCGCTGACATCGCTGAATCGGTGTGTGTGACACCGATCCAGCGATGTCTTCACTGGTAACCAGGGTAAACATCGGGTTACTAAGCGCAGGGCCGCCACTGCTGCTCTCACTTCTCACTGTACGGCCGGATCTCAGTCAGAGCAGGAAGCAGACGGCAAGGGACCTGGACACCGAAAGGCGAGTATGTACTGTTTGTTTTTTTGGTAACCAGGGTAAACATCGCGGCCCTGCGCTTAGTAACCCGATGTTTACCCTGGTTACCCGGGTGCTGCAGGGGGACTTCGGCATCGTTGAAGACAGTTTCAACGATGCCGAAGTCGTTCCCCTGATCGTTGGTCGCTGGAGAGCGGTCTGTGTGACAGCTCCCCAGCGACCACACAACGACTTACCAACGATCACGGCCAGGTCGTATCGCTGGTCGTGATCGTTGGTAAATCGCTTAGTGAGACGGGGCCTTCACTCAGGAGCAGTACCACCTTCAAATGCACCATCAAAGTGCTTCCCAGGGCAAAGAGAGTGAAGAGAAGCTGGCCAGAGCTGTCTGGAAAGCGCACCTTGAAGTCCCCGAAATGTAAAAGGGCTTATCTCCAGAAGGAGAGACTTCACAGGCTGTCTTCTGAGAACTTTGAGATAACAGACTTGGAAGAGGTTTAATGAAGAAAGGCCTTCAGGCCTGAAGGTGTGAGAGCAAAGACACATACGCCCTCTACTGAGATGAACATGCCTTGGCGGTGGCCTCACTTACTAAGCTGTCTGAGCTGGGTACATCTATCAATCTCAACTTTAACCTCTATTTATGAAAAATAAGCATTATTTGTGGTAAAAGGTTATATATAATAACTGGTAAGTGAAAAGACGAGTCATTTTTATTCCACAAATAACTAGCTATACATTACAGAGACCCTCCGCCATAATAGAGAACACGATGTCTGATGAAGATAGCATTACAATGCTTTATGTATGCAGCGTGAATAACATTCCTTCACCTCTCACTACGTAGCTACATGGTGCAGTATGGTGGTTAGTCTTGTTCTCTGTATATCCCTGCACTAGTACTGATGCTCTGGGACCTGTCACTGGACGAGCAGCTCAGGGACAGACTAGTAGTACTTGATGGCACCAGAGTGTGGAGTCGGTAAGCCATACTCATGTATAATGCAGTATAGCATCCTTATCACTGTTTTTTCTATAAATAGGGGCTTTATATTGATAGAACATAAAATATATTTGCGGTATATGAATAAACTTTCCAAACTTGTGTGGATATCCATGAAAGTAAATATGTAGTAAGTTATGTATTTAATAAGTGGACTATATAATACTAATAATAGATATTTAATATTATAATTTTGAAGGCGTAGTTAAGGTTGATGACAAGGGAGACCATGTTTGTCCCAGTCCATGGTGTAGTTAACTGTTATGTTTCAACTTTTTATCACCCCGGCGTCTTGTACGCCCTACACACTCCGTTTACTTATGATTCATAAAAGATTATTTTTATCTGGATATGGACTGAATAACATTTCTAATTTTTATATAATTTTACAGTGCTGAAATTCCTTATCCCCTTTAGTCTTTGTGGTTACACAGCTCCGTGCATCAACATCGCATTCTGGCATTGATGACAACAATGGTAAGCTGATAATTCCCCCCTGCAACGTTTATCTTCTACAGCCAATCCTTTGCTGGGCAAATGATATGTTAGGTAGCTCCTTCAACCACTCCTTGCCCAATCATTGGTTCCCAGTTGCTTGTCGTTGGATCCTGTGGGGCGATGTTTGTTCGGTCTATCCTGCCATTGACCTAGCTCGTTTATCTATAATATAACGCTGGGAGCATCACTCTGTCCGAAGCCTTTATAGATTGCGCAAGCGCAAGCGCCGGCACAGTCTGGACCCCACAGAGTGACACTCCCAGGAGATCGCGGTATGCGTAAGCACTGAACGCACACCGCGATCTCCAACGGAGAAGCAGGGACGAGCCAGGAGGCGGAGGGTGAGTATATTTACCTGTCCCGTTCCACTGCTGCGCGCTGCTCCATCCTCCACCTGCGACGTTCAGTTCAGATCGCGCGATGACGCGCTTAATGCGCGCCGCCCTCTGACTGAACAGTCACAGGCAGAGGACCCCGGAAGACAGAGAGGCGCGCAGCAGTGGAACGGGGGACAGGTAAATATAGCAAGTGCCGGGGGCCTGAGCTAGCGGTGACTCCGGCACCTGACCCCCACAGCGCGCCGGAGTCCCCGCCTGCTCAGGGCACTCCGGTCAGCAGCTGTAGACCCAGGGACTGCCCTCAAGTGGTAACTCGTGACTACCTACGGCCAAGCCTATCCTCACCATCAGAGGCTCTAGAGAATACCAGCTAGTCACTTAGCTATGCCTCTCCAGGGTAAAACCGGCCCGTGGCACAGTGGGTCCACTCTCCCCCGAGTTACACTTTTAATAAAAGCCCATTTCCATGAGCCACTAATAGTGGACAAGCATTTGTTACATGTAGACATGCAAGCAGTCACTTGACAAACGAGTCTGGTGTTTGGATCAGTCAAGGAGGCTTAAAAATAATTGTTACCAGCAGCATAACAGTGTAAACTGGACATGTGGTGCCAATAATGATGATAAAGACCTATCATATTAATGATTGTTTTGTGCCAGGAGTACAGAATTCTGGTTGGTTAGTCTACACAGGCCACTAAACAACTGCTGTTTGGCTTGTGCCGAGCTGATCACTAAAATTAAAAGCAGCTCACTGAAAAGGCCATCCACTCCAAGAAAACCATCAAAGAATAAAGGCCAAACTCACCAACACCTGGTCACAATAGCAAACACTGCAATACACTGTTTTTATTATTATTTGATATTGTTTTCAGTGAAGTGCTTTTACTTTTAGTGTACGGACTCGCACAATGTGGACACTTGCCATGGGTTGTGAGAGTGCATATTTTGGACAAAACCTTAACTGTTACTTCAAATATTTTTTTCATTCTTGTAGGACTCAGCCAGACCTTGCAATGTTTTAGGGAGGAAATAGGGTGTTTGTTCTTGTGGGGTGCACTTAACTAGTGCTGGGCAGCCCGCCTCTAATAATATGGGCGTCACTAATAGGCTGTAAGCCAGCATGGTGCATTATACGCATCTTTGTGACTGGTGGTCCTCTATAAGCCTTATCTTGTGCATCTGTAATACTAAGCAACCCACAGTTTCATGGATGGTAGGTGTGTGCGTTGCTCTTCATCAGTATTTCGCACCTATGCTGCCTCCACCTTTATAATGGGGGCTTTTCTGAATCCCGTGGTATATTGGTATAGTAACCAGATATTGGTAAGTGTGGCCTTTTTATATAGCAAATCAGCGGTCTTTTAATGGACACAATTGGCAAGTGTAAATAGGCGCTAAAACATGGCCAGATAAATCTAGTGATGTCTGAAATCTTGCTCATGTGTAATGACAAATGTGAGGTACAGTGTGCTCCCGGTGACTTGTTTGTGGCATCTGAACAGAATCGGGTTAAAACATAAGGACTATGGTTGTCAGTAAGTAATATGGATTTGCGCGATGCCTCTGCCAACAGTGTGCTTATAGTGTTTTGGTCCTCGTGCCCTCTGAAATGTACTGGAGCATTACGGACCACATGGGAGGCAAATGCGCTGTCTGTGGAGAAGTCCTGAAAGAAAAGAATGTGGATTATATGTGGCTGACAAATCCATCTTGTACCTTGCATCTGTTTGCCATCTCTTGAAATTGTATTTCAATCAGATTTGGTGTTTTCATTTCTCTCCAATTTCCAACAGCTCTCATCATTTTTAAGTTCAACTTCAGCAAATGTACTTTTTTACATCATTACACTGCACAAACAACCTTTCCGGATATGCAATGTTCCTCTTCTTATGTACTCAATGATATTTCTTAGGCTTTGTTCACGGGGGGGATTTTTCTTGAGGATAAATCTGACATGAATTTGAATATGATTTCTGAGAGCAGATTCACAGTTCTATTATGTGACTTATTGTTTTCCTCTCCACTATTTTCAAGTCTGAGGTGGAAAATTCCATATCTGTATGAACAGAAACGTGGATTCCCTATTGAAAGCAATTGGAGACATATTTCTCATACATTTCAGCAAGGAATACACTGGAACTCCTGTATCACTGATTTCTCTTTCAATATTCCCGTACCCCTATTATACTATCTGTACTCCTGTGTCACTGATTCTACCTCTAATATACCCGTACCCCTATTATACTCTCCATACTCCTGTGTCACCGATTCTATATCTAATATTCCCGTGCCCCTATTACACTCTCCATACTCCTGTGTCACCGACTCTACATCTAATATTCCCGTACCCCTATTATACTCTCCATACTCCTGTGTCACCAATTCTACATCTAATATTCCCGTGCCCCTATTATACTCTCCATACTCCTGTGTCACCGATTCTACATCTAATATTCCCGTACCCCTATTATACTCTCCATACTCCTGTGTCACCGATTCTACATCTAATATTCCCGTACCCCTATTATACTCTCCATACTCCTGTGTCACCGATTCTACATCTAATATTCCCGTACCCCTATTATACTCTTTATACTCCTGTGTCACCGATTCTACATATAATATTCCCGTACCCCTATTATACTCTTTATACTCCTGTGTCACTGATTCTACCTCTAATATTCCCGTACCCCTATTATACTCTCCATACTCCTGTGTCACCGACTCTACATCTAATATTCCCGTACCCCTATTATACTCTTTATACTCCTGTGTCACCGATTCTACATCTAATATTCCCGTACCCCTATTATACTCTCCATACTCCTGTGTCACCGACTCTACATCTAATATTCCCGTACCCCTATTATACTCTTTATACTCCTGTGTCACCGACTCTACATCTAATATTCCCGTACCCCTATTATACTCTTTATACTCCTGTGTCACCGATTCTACATCTAATATTCCCGTACCCCTATTATACTCTTTATACTCCTGTGTCACCAATTCTACATCTAATATTCCCGTACCCCTATTATACTCTTTATACTCCTGTGTCACCGATTCTACATCTAATATTCCCGTACCCCTATTATACTCTTTATACTCCTGTGTCACCGATTCTACATCTAATATTCCCGTACCCCTATTATACTCTTTATACTCCTGTGTCACCGATTCTACATCTAATATTCCCGTGCCCCTATTATACTCTCCATACTCCTGTGTCACCGATTCTACATCTAATATTCCCGTACCCCTATTATACTCTTTATACTCCTGTGTCACCAATTCTACATCTAATATTCCCGTACCCCTATTATACTCTTTATACTCCTGTGTCACCGATTCTACATCTAATATTCCCGTACCCCTATTATACTCTCCATACTCCTGTGTCACCGATTCTACATCTAATATTCCCGTACCCCTATTATACTCTTTATACTCCTGTGTCACCAATTCTACATCTAATATTCCCGTACCCCTATTATACTCTTTATACTCCTGTGTCACCAATTCTACATCTAATATTCCCGTACCCCTATTATACTCTTTATACTCCTGTGTCACCGATTCTACATCTAATATTCCCGTACCCCTATTATACTCTTTATACTCCTGTGTCACCGATTCTACATCTAATATTCCCGTACCCCTATTATACTCTTTATACTCCTGTGTCACCAATTCTACATCTAATATTCCCGTACCCCTATTATACTCTTTATACTCCTGTGTCACCGATTCTACATCTAATATTCCCGTACCCCTATTATACTCTCCATACTCCTGTGTCAGCGATTCTACCTCTAATACTGTATATCCTTCCCCCTATTACACTCTCTGTACTCCTATGTCACTGATTCTACCTCTAATACAGTTAGGTCCATATATATTTGGACAGAGACAACATTTTTCTAATTTTGGTTATAGACATTACCACAATGAATTTTAAACAAAACAATTCAGATGTAGTTAAAGTTGAGACTTTCAGCTTTCATTTGAGGGTATCCACATTAAAATTGGATGACGGGTTTAGGAGTTTCAGCTCCTTAACATGTGCCACCCTGATTCTACCTCTATTATACTCATACCCCTATTATACCTTCTGTACTACTGTGTCACTGATTCTACCTATACTCTTCCCATAATTCTCTATACTCCAGTGTTGCTGATTCTACGTCTACACCTCCCATATCCCTATTATGCTTTCCTTCCATCTTGTTTTCTCGCCATCTGCTTATTTTAGCTTCTGTGTTGTTCATTTTTCAGTGTCTGCGGTGCTTCCAAATCGCATATATTACCTAAATTTTGAGAATACACAAGGTAGCTCCCCCATTCGACCTGTCTGACGCAGTCCCCTGAGGCTTCCTGTATAAACCATCGACTTTCACACCCTGTCTGGTATTCCTCATTATTTTTTTGCATTAAGCAGTTCTTTACAGCAACTTGTTTGCTCTGTTTTAATGTGCTCAAATCTTAGGACTGCAGCAGAAAAAAAAACATTTGCGGAGACTGCTGGCAAGTAACCTTTTGTTATTTTAACAGTAGCAGAACTGAGATCTTATCTGCTCAATATTTAGGCAAATAGTTATGTCTCTCAACCCTTGATTTTACGAGAATTACCGAAAAATAGCATTTTTTAAGAGTAAAAAAAAAAAAAAAAATGTACAGAGCTTTTATTTTATACAACCCCTCTAGCTTTTTGCAAGAAAATAACATCTATATTAAGAAATACTTCACGTTCCATCTTTCCCCCCTCCCTGAATACAATCTATATCAGAAGGAAATTAAGTTACTGCAAAAGGAAAACATTTTTAATGGATTTTCCCCCAAGAGAACCTGGCTAAATTAATTAAATCTTTATTTGCATAAGATGAAGCATAAAACCTCTACATTTCTCAGTGTCATGGGTTACATGGCAGCTGCCGGTACTCCGCACTACAGCATCATATTGATAAATAATGGAGGGTAGATGTGATATTCAGACAAGGAATAAAGGATTTCTCTATATATCACCGGAACGTATCAACATCTGAAGCGCGATTATACGTCTCTCCGGTATTCTAAAAGTAAAAGTGAATTTCGTCTGCATGTTTTCGGTTAAAATAATGCTCAGATGAAACAAATGCATTTGGGTAAAATATTTCTTTTTGATTTTCATTTTTCTTTGCCCAGCTAGCAGATTTCCCCAAGTACCACTCTAACCCAGAGAGGCTTCATTTCATTTTCAACATAGACACGTTTTCAGTAATAATTCATAAAACTGGAGGAAGTCCAAAATAAGTAAAAATTCTGAACTTTGCCATGTAGCCGATACTCACCACAACATGAACTTATGACTAGCAAAGATGCTTTTGTAAAGGGAAACTACCAGTCTTCTGGTTGTAATAATTCATTAAAGAGAACTGTAGAGACTTATGAGTTAGTTTACCTGCTTCTTATGGGAATTTTATAGGCTGATATATTAATGACTCCCAGTATAGGCCATCAATATTTCAATAGTGTGGGTTCAACCCCTAAACCCAGGTCACTCAACTGAAAGAAGAAACCACTGAACTCAAGTAAGGTAAGCATATTGTGACACATGTGTTGGTGCCTGCCCTTCCTTTCTCGCCTTCCTTTTTTGAAGGATGCAAGGCGTCAACTCTGGTTCTATGTCCCCTGGCACTTGTAGTTCTGCCTGTCCTGGTAGATCAGGAGTTCAGTTTTCAGAGTTTGCTTCCTTTTGTGTAGCGTGGGCAGGTTTGCAGACTATTTAACCTCCTGAAAGCCTGTTGCCCACTGTCAGTTATAATTTGACTTGATCTAAGAGAACTTCTCAGTACCCTGCTCTAACTCCTTGCAAGTATTTCTGATTTTGACCTTTATTGACTACTCTCCTGTCTAGTGATTTTGTCCTTATATTGGCCTCCTGGTTCTGATCCAAGGATCCCTGTTAAGTCCAGGTCCCTATATAGGGGTTAAACTGTGAAGCCCAGGGCAACATCACTAAGCCTGTTCATGGTGCAGTGCTCTTGCTACAAATATCCTCAGCCACAGCGCATTTATACAGCTATAGCCTCATTCTGCTATTCTTATGTCAAAATGTGACAGACTGAAACAAATGAGCCTAAAACTGTCCCTGGAAATGGGACCCTAACGATACCTGACACAGGGGTACTCTTGATGGTAGAGAGGCCTGGGTGTCCAACTTTACTATGCTCCTGTTAAACCCTAATCTGTCCCTTTCCCCACCCCATGAGGCATGGGACAGAAATGTAAGGGAAACAAGACACAAAAGACAGACAGGGTTAACTGAAAGCCATTACCATACAAAATACTTAAGAAAAATGGGGAGGAGGATAAGGAAAGGGAGGAATACACTAAATAGGAATAAGGATGATGAGATAAACACTCACAAAACTACTGCACACAAAACACTCCAGCAACTACTCCCAACTCCAACACTAGACTGCTCAACACTTCCAGGAAGAAGATTCTTTAACTGGCAAGGAAGAAAAGGCCAGGGTTAGTATATATAGGGAGAGGAAATTATATCTGCAGCTGAAAGCAACAGCTCTATGTGTTCCCATCCAGCATGGAAAAAGTCCTTAACACTTTCAGCACCGATGGACAGGAAATCAATTTAAAATTGGACAGGAATCACACCATCTCTAAAGATTTGTCCATTATAACCTTTTAACTCCAGGTCTCCCAGAGACGTGATACCCTCTTGTCACCTGGTGATTGTGGCCTTTACACAGTCAGCTACATGTAAACTGCTCAGTGGCCATTTAATTACCTGTTTAGACCAGCCTACCACAATTTTATGCACAGAGATGATCAATAATATGATTGTTCTGTGTCCATAGATTATCACGTCACCTGCAGCACATCACCTGTTTACATAGGATGCTGTGCTCCTGATAATGATAATTTTAAAGATAGCTGAAAATCATTAGACCCAACAAAAAAACCTTTTGCTCATTCTTTGGGCGCTTAATGCCAATAACCAGAAGAATAGAAGTAGAAAATCTGGAGAGCAAAAAAAAAAAGCACAAATAGGGTCTTAACTGGTTAAAAACATGGGGTGCACCAGGGAGAGGTGCACTCACCTTGTTTTGTTCCAATTAAACAACATATGAAAAGCATTGATCAGCTGCTGCAGGACACAGGTCCAAAGACTGAGGATAATGGAGAAACCGGGTGTATGTATCCAAATCTGCACTGCTGATAAAGATGGATGGCAGACAATATTCTTCAAAGCTTTATTTCAAAACAGGTTATTAGTCCCTAATGCGTTTCGAGGTCATGCAGGACCTATTCCTCAGGACAAAACCATACAAAAGGTTTAATAAGGTTTTGTCCTTAGGAAGAGGTCTTGTATGACCTCGAAACGCGTTGACTATTAACCTGTTTTGAAATAAAGATTTGAAGAATATCGTCTGCCATCCATCTTTATCAGCAGCGCAGATTTGCACCAATAACTAGTAATTTCCTATGAAATGCTCATTTCCCGACTGGGCCCTTAGGAAAGGATGTCAATATTTAAATACCAGAAAACTCTTACAAAGTCGGTTTTAAGTCATTTTTCCCAAAACGTCCATTGAAAGGACTTACAAGTTGCTGTAAATGGTTTTCAAAATGGAGTTTCCTAGCTAAAACATTCTTTATCAATATACTTGGCAAATAATAACAACCAAAAAGCAACTCCTTTTATTTTTCTAAAATCCATGACAAAGTTCCCTTTTCCTCAAAATGGGTAGCACAAAATCTGTTCTATCAGCTGATGGCAAATGAAATGATTTCTAGCAGAGAAGATGCACTTCTTTCCCCTGCTTGCCAAATGCAGCAGGTACTGCGAATGGCCCGAGCGCTGAAGGATGACAAACAAGTACCACAGATCTTGAACCATGCTGTGCCTGAAATATCTGGCCTGCTTTCCATTGAGAGAAAAATATATATATTGCTAAATTACAATCATTTTCAGAAAGAAGGATGACTTGAAAGCCCTTAAAATATATAAGTGCAGGAGAAAACATCCATTTTCTTTGCTCAATTATGTATTACTTTTAGTGAATCTTTTCAGCATCATTTTTCCCTTAAGAGGGAATTTTCGCATAACTGGACATTTTGTTTAATACATGGTCATTTGTCCCTAGCGGCTTCAGAGACATTTTCTGGCACTCTGTCCATGACCCTCTCTGTACCGCCTGGAACACTCCGTGCTGCCGCCTTTATACAGTTCTGTGCCAGCACTTCAATAAGGTGTGGTGGCCACTGGCAGACGGCATCGCGCGCGCAGACACATATCACTTTATCATTTCTGTATATGATCTCTTGAAGGCTGCCAATGAATGAGGGCTGAATTCGGCTAACGGATGCTTCGCCAGATAAACAGATGTAAATCTCTTATGCGTTCACTTGTAATCGTGTCACAACGGGATTGTTTTTCCAGTAATGCTGACGACGATGAAGCTACCTGCACCAGTTCACTGTTTGGTAAGTCGGCAGGCAAGAAGAAAAATTCAGTCTTACAGGAATAAAGATGTGGAAATCACCTTCAAGTCATTAACGAATATCCCTGGAAAATAAGATTAGTCCTGCAGAACAGATGCATTAGCGCCACTAGAAAATAAAACTATGGGAAAGTATAGACATATAGCATGATAATGTCATTTATTGTACTGTCATTTCTTCTGATGAGCATGGGAACAGAGCCGCAGACACGATCAGCCTAATGGCATGGGCATAAGGTGGTATCATTCTATACATGAACTGTAAAGATGGACAAGCAAGGACCTCAGCACATATAAACCCCCGGGCTCCGTCCTGTTCAATACTCGGCTACGCTCCTTCTTCACACTCTGTTAGGCACAGATGGCAGCAGCCTTACTTCGCCCCTTGTGATGAACTTCACTTCTGTACCCATTCATTTCCTCTCTCGTAGCTCCTGTAATAAACGTGGACAGTGTTGTATTCCTGTGTCAGCAATGCTGCAAACTCTGCTGCTCACCTTCTTGGCAAGTAAGCCAAAGACGTGACATCCCCCTCCCATTCTCAATTCCATACTGTAGCTGTCTGAGAGCTGAAGCAGGCAGGTGGGAGGAATCGCTCAGCTGGCATTAAATGTAATCTGCCCTTTCCTCTCCTCCTTCCCCCCACGGCTCTGATAAAGTCCCATCCAATTATGCTGGCATGCCCAAGCCCTGCTTGGCATCCATGCCACTAAGATGCTGTTGCCATACACTAAATACGCTTATTCCTAGAGAACATTGGAGTAAGGATATTTTTTTTTATAAAGTATACTGACTGACAACCGTAAAGCGACTGGTCTTGAAAATCATGATGGACATTTGCTGCATGTGCATACACAGCGCTGGGCTCCTGATGTAAGGACAGTGCCCTTGTTTGGCAAGCTTTCATAATTTTTCACTGACTTTTTACTGATGTGCTTAACTCTACTATAGTATAATGAAGATCCTTTAAAGGGAATCTGTCAGCAGGTTTTTGCTATGTAATCTGAAGACAGCATGCTGAGGGGTTAAAACACAGATTTGAGCAATGCCTCTCTTATTAAGCTTCTAGTTTCTTTTACTTGCAATATCTGTTTTAGTACCAGGAGCTTATCATTGCTGGACACAGCAGTGTATGCTAGTCCGACACGCCCCCTCCTGTGATAGGCAGAGCCTGGGGTGGGCGGGGTTAGCTTCCTCAGCTGTGCTCCATACTAAATCTAAATGCTGAGTGTGTCAGAACGGCTGCACCTAGTAATCTAACTGATACATCAATGGATTCAGCGTCTCTTTACCTACATCAGGTTGATCTCAGATGAGGTAGCAAAAATCTGCTGACAGATTCTATTTAACCCCTTCCCGACATCTGACGGTATAGTACGTCACATGTCGGGACCCCCGCTTTGATGTGCGCTCCGGCGGTGAGCGCACATCAAAGCCGGGACATGTCAGCTGTTTTGAACAGCTGACATGCGCCCGCAATAGGCGCGAGCAGAATCGCGATCTGCGCGCGCCTATTAACTAGTTAAATGCCGCTGTCAAACGCAGACAGCGGCATTTAACTACCGCATCCGGCCGTGCGGCCGGATATGAGCGCATCGCCGACCCCCGTCACATGATCGGGGGTCGGCGATGCTCCTCCATTGTAACCATAGAGGTCCTTGAGACCTCTATGGTTACTGATTGCCGGTGGCTGTGAGCGCCCCCCTGTGGTCGGCGCTCACAGCACACCTGCAAATCTGCTGTGTAGCAGCGATCTTATGATCACTGCTGCATAGCAGAGCCGATCGGGCTGTGCCTGCTTCTAGCCTCCCATGGAGGCTATAGAAGCATGGCAAAAGTAAAAAAAAAAAGTTTTTAAAAATGTGAAAAAAATAAAAAAAATATAAAAGTTTAAATCACCCCCCTTTCGCCCCAATCAAAATAAATCAATTAAAAAAAACCCCAACCTACACATATTTGGTATCGCCGCGTTCAGAATCGCCCGATCTATCAATAAAAAAAAGCATTAACCTGATCGCTAAATGGCATAATGAAAAAAAATTCGAAACGCCAGATTTACGTTTTTTTGGTCGCCACGACATTGCATTAAAATGCAATAACGGGCGATCAAAAGAACGTATCTGCACCAAAATGCTATCATTAAAAACGCCAGCTCGGCACGCAAAAAATAAGCCCCCACCTGACCCCAGATCACGAAAAATGGAGACGCTACGAGTATCGGAAAATGGCGCAATTTTGTTTTGTTTTGTTTTTTGCAAAGTTTGGAATTTTTTTTCACCACTTAGGTGAAAAATAACCTAGTCATGTTAGGTGTCTATGAACTCGTAGTGACCTGGAGAATCATAATGGCAGGTCAGTTTTAGCATTTATTGAACCTAGCAAAATAGGCAAGCAAAAAACAAGTGTGGGATTGCACTTTTTTTGCAATTTCACTGCACTTGGAATTTTTTTCCCGTTTTCTAGTACACGACATGCTAAAACCAATGATGTCGTTCAAAAGTACAACTCGTCCCGCAAAAAATAAGCCCTCACATGGCCAAATTGATGGAAAAATAAAAAAGTTATGGCTCTGGGAAGGAGGGGAGCGAAAAACGAAAACGGAAAAACGGAAAAAGCTCCGGGGGTGAAGGGGTTAAGCAAGCACCCTGGGGACCCGATAGTGTTGTCAGCTGTACATCAACACCCATTTGAGAGAAATACCTGCTAAAGCTAATTAAAGGGCATTGTAAAATGAAACAAATAATGCTTGTGTTGATTTAGTTATATAAAAGCATACACGCACTGATATGGGTTACAAATACAATAAAGAATAGGTAAGATTTATGTAAGCTTAGTATACAATACCTGTTCTACATATAAGTCAAAGACTTCCAGCTTGTGCATAATACATTGGGGCAGTGAGTGAGAAACTAACATTCCCCCGCTGCCCGCACCCTCATTGGATTTTATATCAAAAATTGCACATTTTTACTCAAACAAGATCTTAAAGTGATTCGCAGCGAGCGGTTTTCAGATGCTCAAATGTCTCTGGATTCACATCCTTCCATCTGCTGTCTTCAAATACACTGCAATAATTCTATTAGATCAACATTACAGATTAGAAGCAGACAAAGGTCAAAGGCAGGGGCAATAGGTGCCCCCAGTACAGATGCCTCCAGATAACTCTATTACTAGTGTCCTGACCTTGTGTTCCTGGGTCTACAGGCAGCTTGCAGCTAAGGTTTAATAAGGTTAATGGAGCCTGCCTGTTACTGGAGACCCAAGCACATAAAATATTAAAGTTTACGTCTTAGATTTTGCATCAGGTAATAATAAATAATAATAAAAATAATAATACATGAACCGCTATAATACACCAAGTACTAGAACTATAGGGAGTTGTTTGTTTTCCTTCTTTCCTCTGCTAGAGGCGATGCACTCCCCGACCAATATTTCATCTCCTCTGTTCTACACCACACAAGAGCTGAAAGGCAACTTGGAGACAGAAAATTAATTAGGGTCGATTACATTCACATTATTCCAGTCTATAAGATATGCAAGCTATAGAAATATAGGCTTGAGGGGGGTATATTTACAGGGTAGTGGTTGGAGGGGGCTTCATGTCCTTGACGAATACCATTGGTGGAGTTAGAAGGCCAAATTGTATATCTTATCCCTGCTAGATTCTAGACGTAATTACAAGCCTATGAATGATGCTGCCCATGAATATCCATAGTCACACATCACTACTGTTTGTGATCTGACTAATGTCAGGTGTGTGGATGACTATTGGTATTTTGTGTGTACATAGCCTTAATTAATAGATCTACTCATTTGTTATACATTTCCTCCATCCGATCATAAAGATTATAACAATATTAAGAAGCAATTAAAGGCTTAAAGTAAATTCATAATAAGGTGTCCTGTGTGTACATGAGCAATAACACTATATCTGGTTATTATATCACTTATATCCCACATTCTCACCAGTTTTCCCCTTTGCATGCTCTATCTATCTGAAAGTTGCAATCAATCCACTGGTAGCTGGCGGAGGACACGAGCTGCAGTGATTTCTCCCATAGACAGCACAGACAGGTGGGCTCCTGCTATTCATCACTTTTTAGCTCACAAAGACTAGCTGCAGCAATATGGAGGGCATTATTCAGCAGAGCTGAGCTGCCTTGATCTGAATCTATCTCTGAGACACTTATTACAGAGCTCTGCATTGTATTCTGATTCCCTCTCCCTGTTCCCTTCTTTACTCCTCCTTCCCCTCTCCATAAAGGATAATGTGCTATGTAATGACATATGAAGTCCATCTCCACTGAATACAATTTTTCAATTTTTGGTTGACAAGTTCAGGAGGCACGGGGAGAGGAAACAGTGATTCATAAATGGAGAAGGAAGTTGATTCCTTTGATATGATACATTACTAATTACCTTATAATTGCCTGTACTTTTAAGTTATGCAAAGTTTGATAAAAGTACAGTTTCACTTAAGTGATACGCTTCTTCCTAGCACACTGTTTGGTTGGGAGTATCCAAATTTGTCCTTTCAAAACTCCCATGATATGCCAGAAGAGTGTCATTAATGGCATACTAAATTTTATTAAACCAATAGTTGAATAATCCAAGTACAATGTCACAACTCTGTTGTCGGGTATCCTGGGACCAGGGCTCCTTCCCTGTCCCTAAGCTAGGGGCGCCCTAGCTTGCCCTGTTGCCCGGATTACTTCTGATAGTGAAAACGCCGGGGCCACGTACTTTGCCTTAGCTTTTGAGTCCGCCCTCTGTTTGTACCCCTTTCCCACTCAGGGAAGAGGGGAGTAGTAGTGTACCATAATACACCAACCAGACTAACAAGGTAATACAGACAAGGATAAAGGAAAATACCAATCAGGCAAATATACTCACACAAACAACAGAGCTATACACTGGGGAGTGGAGGATGGGGAAAAACCAAAGTAGGAGAAAAAGGGGATTAACACACACCTAAAACCTCGCAACAATCTCAGATAAATCCACAAATGTCTTCTCAAACAACAACCACAAACCACCATTTAACCATACAGCATAAGCTAGCTCTGGCAATGAATGCTTGCCAGGGCCCAGATTATATAGGAGAGGGGAGTGGCTAACAGTGAACAGCTGAGAGCCTTAATTCATGAAAGCTTCCAAGTGCTCTCAACTGAGCAGATTAACCCCTGCACTGCTAAAAGAAACCTGCACCATTTAATATGAAGGTGAAGTGCTTCTAATCAGTAGTAGGAGAAATCAGATACTGTGGTCTTCCGGCTCCTCTCTGTCACAGTACACCCGTGAGATACGGTGTTGTGGATTCTGTTTGTGGGCTCCCTCTGGTGGTTACTGCTGGTACTGGGTGACTTTGGTGGGTTGCGGCCTTTGGTTTCCACCTGTCCATCAGAGGCTGGGTGTTTCCTATTTTACCTGGCCTTTCTGTCATTCCCTTGCCGGCTATCAATGTATTCAGATGTGCTCTGTTTGGTTCCTGCCTACCTGCTCCCAGATCTTTCAGGATAAGCTAAGTGCTGATTTTTCAGTTGTTTGGTTTTTTGTCCAGCTTGCTTATTATGTCTCTATGCTAGCTGGTAGCTCTAGTGGACTGAGGTTCTCCCCATGTGCCATGAGTTGGCACATGGGTTCTTGTAATCTCAGGATGGTTTTTTTGATTAGGGTTTTTTGCTGACCGCTCAGTCCCCTTTTGTATCGTTCTGCTTTCTAGTTTACAGCGGGCCTCAATTTGCTAAATCTATATATATCATCTCTATGTGTGTGCCTTCCTCTCATTTCACCGTCAATACATGTGAGGGGGCAACTATATCTTTTGGGGTTCATTCCTCTGGAGGCAAGTGAGGTCTTTATTTTCTCTGCAGTACTAGTTAGCTCTTAGGCTGGTGCGTGGCGTCTAGAACCAACGTAGGCATGCTCCCTGGCTATCTCTAGTTGCGTTTGTCAGGCGTAGGGCAGCGGTCAGCCCAGGTTCCATCACCCTAGAGCTCGTCCGTTATTTATTTGTACTTTGCTTGGCCTGTGCTATCCCTAGCCATTGGGGATTCATGACAGTATAGCCGGCCCACAAAGTGTTAATTGTTTGGGCTGAAGCAGGAGAAAAAGAAGTGTTTAAGGGAATTTTTTTTTTTTTTCCCTTCAGAGTTTTGCTGCCTAGCCCTTAATTGCTGTCCAGCTGCTTCTTACCTCCTCTTAACCCTTGAATGGCTCTGATCTTAGCTGTTTAACATGGATGTCCAGAGTTTGGCTTCCAGCCTGAGTAATCTCGCGGCAAAAGTTCAAAACATACAGGATTTTGTTGTTCACACTCCCATGTCTGAACCTAGAATTCCTATTCCAGAGTTCTTCTCTGGAGATAGATCTACCCTCCAGAATTTCAGGAACAATTGTAAATTGTTTCTTTCTTTAAAATCTCGCTCCTCTGGTCAGGTGGAGTCTTCGGATTGTCCTGGAGTGGACATGGTGGTGGACAGGCTACATCAGATTTGGAATCAGGTGGTGGACAATTTGAAGTTATCTCAGGAGAAGACTCAGCAGTTTGCTAATCGCCGTCGCCGCGTGGGTCCCCGACTTCTTGTTGGGGATTTGGTGTGGTTGTCTTCTCGTTTTGTCCCTATGAAGGTCTCTTCTCCTAAGTGCAAGCCTCGGTTCATCGGTCCTTATAGGATCTCGGAGATTCTTAACCCTGTATCTTTTCGTTTGGATCTCCCAGCATCGTTTGCTATTCATAATGTGTTCCATCGGTCGTTGTTGCGGAGGTATGAGGTGCCCGTTGTTCCTTCGGTTGAGCCTCCTGCTCCGGTGCTGGTGGAGGGAGAATTGGAGTATGTTGTTGAGAAGATCTTGGATTCTCGTGTTTCCAGACGCAAACTCCAGTATTTGGTTAAGTGGAAGGGTTATGGTCAGGAGGATAATTCCTGGGTGGTCGCCTCCGATGTTCATGCGACTGATTTGGTCCGCGCCTTCCATAGAGCTCACCCTGATCGCCCTGGGGGTTCTCGTGAGGGTTCGGTGACCCCTCCTCAAGGGGGGGGTACTGTTGTGGATTCTGTTTGTGGGCTCCCTCTGGTGGTTACTGCTGGTACTGGGTGACTTTGGTGGGTTGCGGCCTTTGGTTTCCACCTGTCCATCAGAGGCTGGGTGTTTCCTATTTTACCTGGCCTTTCTGTCATTCCCTTGCCGGCTATCAATGTATTCAGATGTGCTCTGTTTGGTTCCTGCCTACCTGCTCCCAGATCTTTCAGGATAAGCTAAGTGCTGATTTTTCAGTTGTTTGGTTTTTTGTCCAGCTTGCTTATTATGTCTCTATGCTAGCTGGTAGCTCTAGTGGACTGAGGTTCTCCCCATGTGCCATGAGTTGGCACATGGGTTCTTGTAATCTCAGGATGGTTTTTTTGATTAGGGTTTTTTGCTGACCGCTCAGTCCCCTTTTGTATCGTTCTGCTTTCTAGTTTACAGCGGGCCTCAATTTGCTAAATCTATATATATCATCTCTATGTGTGTGCCTTCCTCTCATTTCACCGTCAATACATGTGAGGGGGCAACTATATCTTTTGGGGTTCATTCCTCTGGAGGCAAGTGAGGTCTTTATTTTCTCTGCAGTACTAGTTAGCTCTTAGGCTGGTGCGTGGCGTCTAGAACCAACGTAGGCACGCTCCCTGGCTATCTCTAGTTGCGTTTGTCAGGCGTAGGGCAGCGGTCAGCCCAGGTTCCATCACCCTAGAGCTCGTCCGTTATTTATTTGTACTTTGCTTGTCCTGTGCTATCCCTAGCCATTGGGGATTCATGACAATACGGTATATACTTTTTACTGTATTGTGTTATATGTATGCATATGCATTTTTTTCAGTATTTATATATATATATATATATTGTTCGGTCAGTTGATCTATTTACTATATATTATTTTCTGACTTGAACGCCCTGCCCTTCTCCATGTTTTAATTACATCTCAACACTATTGGTTCTGAGCCTCCTATATAAATGGCTTTACCCTTTCATTAGCCACAAGTAAGTGTTCACATTAGGCATTCAGCTCAGAAACCATAGGTAAGTGTTCACACCAGAGAGTCAGTGTAGTTACCCATTCGATCTGAGATTACCTTGACGTTTTGGTGAATGGGCTCACAATTTTTGCAAATCTTGTGCTAAAAATCTCATGTGTTTGTTCATTAAGTTCATAAGCCAGTATGCTATTCACACTTCACATATTTCACATTTTCCTATTTTTTAGCACAGATGAGTTTGGCGATTGACCTATTTTATATGCATTTTTTTCATCACGATCTTGATTAAAAAACAAAAATCAGTAATCTTGCAATTTACACACTGGCCCCTAGGTCATTAACTTCCAGGCCTTTTAGAAGAGTTTCCAGCAGGCTCTTTATCAGCAGAGACAGAAAGAAAATGACAGGTTAGGCTACGTTCACATCGTTTTTTTAGCTTATGGACAGTGGCTCCTTCGGGGCTCATGTATGAAGCCCTGGAAAACGGGATTCGGTCATATGCGGTGATGGGATAATTGCCTGTAATGATGCAGATATAGTAAGTGTGTGGTCAACTACATCTTGAAGCCCATGTCAAATAGGTGGATACGTCTGAAAATGATGTCCAACAGAGCATACAGTGAATCTAATTTACCAGGGCATTAGACATAAGTCCCATTGGAGCCACTAACTACAGGCTAAAACATGATGTGAACAGTGTCTAACACTTCTGTACACAGCTGATAACACGGAATCCACTAATCACAATAGGCGATGACACAGGATCTACCAATCACAATAGGAAATTTCACAGCTGACTCTTCTCCTCTTCCCTTCACAATGACCTCTGTACATGCTCATAAGATGCATCAATGCAAAAGCCAAAGTCTGTTCAATGTGGTTAATATCCATGTGCTATTTCCTGAAACAGCAGCAGGTTAGAGTCTAAATAAGCCCCAGTGGCCAGTGTGAAAAACGCAAGAGTTCTATTTTATTTATCTTCAGCACAAATTGTGAAACGGAAAATAAAAAATGTTAAAATAAATATATTTAACACATAAACCTGATCTAAAAGTCTTTTCTGATGATAGCTTCCCTTTAACGTGGTTGTTACATTTGGACAATGCCTCAGTGACATGACGATTTTCCAGCAGGGTATTGAAGAATAACACGAGGTTCTCCAAAACACAGAGCGAGCCTTGCTGCCCTTCACAAACTGATTCTCTAATGCAGCGTTTCATAGTGGTTGTGCTGACTTGGCCAATTCTTTCATTTTGATAACATCCAATTAAATTCTTATAAACTCAATATAAGCCTAATGAAGCCTAATGAAAGCTGCATACCTGCAGTTATTTCCATGTAATGTCTATTCGAGCCTATTTCTAGACACTATCATATAGCTAGCTGATCTTATCCCGCTATTATCAGCTCCAGAACATAACATACCGCACTATGGAAACCGCTTTCTAGACCGATAACTTTTAATAAACTGGAAATAACCCTTTTAAGCCGGCCACATTAGGAAGAATCAGATAACCGTTTTCAGGATGACTCCTTGTTGGTCTGTGAAGGTTGTCGCCTCTACCTTGATCAGTGCCCTGGTCTGGATGTTTTGCTTGGCATGGATGACTTCATCTACAGGACTTGACAACGCCTGAAAATGTCCAAGATGGCAGGTCAATGTTTCAATAGATATTTGCTATTGACTGTCATCTGTCATGCTCATGCCTGGTCAACAGAAATGGTCTGAATCAGTCATCCAAAATCCACTTTTCGGCAAAATTATTCATCTACATTTTCAGAAAACGTGTCTAATGTGGAAACTGTGCCTCCCTAGATTGGGAATCGGCTGAATATTATAAGGCCAACATATGTTATACGGAATATAGTTTTACAATTTTGACAACAAATGCTTTAAATTGCCTTTTTTTACAATTTGTGATAAACTTTATTAGTCATTTTACAAATAAAAGTAAATGACACGGTAACGATCAATGGTGGAAGAAGCACAATAACAGAACCACGTATTTCATGGAAAAGATATATCCTCATTGTTTCGGCGGCACAATGGGATACAGCGGCTGTCATACACTACCGTAATTGTTTTTCACTACACGTAATCATTTCTACAGTAACCTATTGATCCAGAGCCAAGAAAATCTAAATAAAGTCACCTGAAAACTGTAATTTGAAATCTATCTTGTATAACGCGAAGCACTTTACCACTACAATGCTTATTATTATATTAGGGGGTAGACTTTGCCTTTCACTGAGGTTAAAGTTGTTATTTCTCACCAAATGTGAGAATCCATTTCACCTGCCGTAGAGCGGTATAATAATTCTCGTCTGCATTCTGACACATGGCATTATATCAGTACAATACAGGGTGGCACAAACGTAGGTATACAGTCAAGTCAATGACATTGATCACATCAGATTAGGTGGAAACATACACACTGACACACAACATAGGAAGTATATTTGCATTTTATTACATTATTTATTACATCTACACTTGTTTAACATTGATTAGTCTCATAAGTGCTGAATGTTTTCCATCAATGTCTGAACGCTCCTATACCTACTTTTTGCCCACCCCATATGTGATATCAATTTCCTTCCTGTATTTACTATATTTACAGTGTTCAGGTTCATGAGGTGAGGTGAATACGCTAAGGTTCTGGTCCGGGTGGGCACACGGACTCCAGGCGTCGGTCCAGCTTCCAGAGGACATGTGGAATCATGGGGACTAGGACTAACTGGAAACTTAGGAGCAGAGGGATAGATGGAGGGGAACCAGCAGAGATGTATGCAATTTGAAACACATTAGTACAGATAATGGAGTATACCAAACAAGGAACACAAGAGTCTGAATCCCAAGACACGTGTGTCTATGGGCCTTTAGGTGTAGGGATATGATGTAATTGATCCACACTGGGCATCCTCCTACAAAATCCGACGTGGAGCACAACAGAGGGCAGCAGACTCAGGAGAAGGAAGCCATGCCCAGGATACCAGGCAGGTGTGTAATATGCAGTATATGAAGTCAGCTACTTCTTACTGTACAGTATAAGGCCGGGATCTCACACAGCGAGATACGGCCGAGTCTCGCAGGTTAAAACCAAGCTCTGGCACCGGCACTCCGGAGCGCAGCGTGCAGCCGCATAGCAACACATGGAGCTGCATGCTCCGCTCCGGAGTGCCGGTGCTAGAGTTTGGTTTTAACCTGCGAGACTCAGCCGTATCTCGCTGTAGTGTGACTCCAGCCTAAGACTGTAAGAAGTCACCAAGCAGTTCAGTGACCACATGCGAACAGAAAGCCACATGTCTTCTGACATTCCTAATAATTTAGCCTATACGTACGTTTCTTCTACGATATTTATCTCATGTGTTTGTAGATTAATTGGAAACTTATTATTGAATCTCCCTCTTAATTTTCAAAAAAAGACTCCCTAAAAGATGAGTTGTGTATTACAGTGGCAACCACAGCTCCATTGTCACCTATAGTGCCACCAAATAGAACCGGTTAAAACTCTCTGAAAAGAAAAAAAAAACAGCTAATAGTGCTTTTTCTGTGTTGTCTGTCTTATAGTGGGCTTTGTCTGATTTACGAACTAACATAACTAGCAATAAATGTTTAGAATTGAGAGTTCTCAGTGGTTGATACCTTTTAATGGCTAAATGAAAAGATGGTAACAAATTGCAAGCTTTCAAGACTACGCAGGTCTCTTCATCAGGCATAGACTAATAGAAATTCTGAAGAATCACATATTTATGCACAACACAGCACAGAAATAATGTCATAGTTAAGACAGGTGATGTGAAGCAAAACTACCATTATGGGAGAGTGATAAACAGTTATGTCCATAAATATTGGAACAGTTTATAGATAAGGAGTGTGAAAGTTTTATTGTCCTCTGATCGGGGTCTGGTTCTGTGTTATGATGCCCCCACACGGTCTGAAGAGCAAATTCCTTAATTGATGTAAAAAGGCCAAAAGACATCACTGGATTGTAAAACAGCCTAAATTTGACATTTATGATACTAAAAAATGTAGCACCCCCATGAACATTTCATGTAGAGCTGACCACATCGCCCTCCACACAAGGTCAAACATCACCAACACAAAGCTGGCCATGCATTAGACAGGTGTCGGCTAAACTATCGTTCCACTGACATCTCTCGTTCCTGACCCACCCATTCACAAGATCATCCTTGTGTTCTCTATGACAGATTCATTGCCAGAATGATTTGGCAATGCCTTATCTACCCACTAATATAAGGATTGGGCAAATTAATTCCAACCACATGATCCTTACGACCCCCTGCATAATCTGGTGGGGTACAGTTGGGAGGCACCCATACATATTAGATGGTTGACAGATTACATGGAAATCACTGGTTTGAACAACTTTTATTTGATGTATATGGGGGTCTTAAAAAGTAACAGTTCTCAAACCCGAAAGAGTACACAATTTTCATTCACCACTATCCTCAGAAATCATATGTGGCAGTCCAGTGGAAGGTTTGGATATCTGAGTCATATAGCAAAAGCCTACGACAATGACTGAGAAAATTATTCACAGTCCATTTCTTTCTTTCTATGGAATAGAGCTGTAAATTTATGAAAAATGTTGATGTACCGTATCTTTTAAAACTTGCCAGGAACTTCATGAAATAAAGTTGTGTGGTAAAGTGCTCCTGATTAGTTTGATGATCCCTATCTATTATAAAATCACTTATTTAGAAAATTTGGCATTATGCTGTATAAAAGTCTGTAAAAACAGAACACTGTGAAATAAAACTCATGTAAAGGATTTATCACTTGTTAGGAGTTGGCAAAACATTCTGTTCTTCAGCAGGTACTGAATATACTATTTTTATTCTTTGATCAAGTTGCTTTTCTTGTCAAGATAAATAATTAAGTGACAATCTGTAATTTATTCTTCATTTTATCTAGCCTCAGTGATAAAATCTCATTAATAGAGGTTCAAGCATCATAGTCATACCTTCATATCTAGATTTTCGAGTGCTACTCTCATCTATTTAGTCCCTTGTCATCACCATGTCCTTTTAATGTGATGCCATAATAGCCCCTGAAATCGCCATACAATGAGATGCCACCTTATTACAAGAGTTTGTAAGAAAGTTTGTTCTTGATTCCTAGTCCATGTAAATAGCAGAAATCATTGTGCAGGCCCAAAAATTATCACTGTAAGCAGCAGCACATCCTCATGTAAATGGGATGTGATGTCGACAATTTGCAAACTTGGAACGGAACAATTCCTTTTTATAGGGGGGGACAATTGACCAAAGAAGAGTTCTTTAGAATGCTTGTTACGAAATGCTAGCCCATGTACAGTACATGTGGCGGCAATCATTTGTCCAGGCCAAAAATTTATCGTTGTAAGCAGCAGATCTAAGGATTTGCTGTTGACAATTTGCAAACTGGGAACGGGGCGATTCTCTTTTATAAGGAGTGTCCATTGACCGAACAAGAGTTCTTAAGAATGATTTATACCAAATGCTAGCCCATGTACATGTGGCGGCAATCATTTGTCCAGGCAAAAACATCATCGATGTAAGCAGCAGATCTAAGGATGTGTTGTCTACAATTTGTAAACTGTGAAAGCAATGTATTAATGATCATCCATCCTCATACTTTGTGCAGTGAAAGGGCCTTACAACCTGCAAAAGGGCCTATAAACAAGCACTGATTAACTTGTTACAGCCCTGATTGCCACTTGTTATGGGGAGAAACCTCCCCGTGTAAATCAGCCTTCATATAGGGGCACAGGACTACTTTGTAGATACAATCTCAGACATTTGGCATCGTTTATCCGTCTAGGAGTGGGTATGAGGGCTGTTCTCTATCAGTAATGGAGTGTAACTTTATCAGATCCCACTCAGGCCTCTGGAACTCATTATACTGCAGATCTGTAAGCCGCTAAACGTCAGAACATGGGAGCAGACACAGAGTTTCCTACTCAACCTGTCGCATGTGTACATGGTTAGCTCTCACATCTACTGTGCAAACATTAACATTACAATCAAGACATTGCGGTATGTTTTCTAGAACAGAACGAGAGGAAAGTAAACCTAGGATAATCTAAACCAGAACTGCCTTAACAGTAGTATGTATATAAGACCCAACAGGCTGCTCGGAGGCCACAAGTCCCTGAAATCTCCATCGCTTCTTTTCTCAGGACATGACTTTTTCATTACATGACCAGCTCTCCTAGTACATTTTTATAAATGACATCTGGCCCACCCAACAGTGGCTCTGGGCTAGTTCTCTTCTGGCTCAGTATACTTGGATCTACCGACGGTGGATAAACATTTACTAAACACGGGCACTGAAATGATTTTTTTCTGTTCTACAAGTAAACAATTTTACCAGCTCACATATTTATTCGTAGGTGCCACTCAATGCCCCCATACAATGTAAAATGGCCCGAGGCTTACTGTAGAAAATCCCATTTTCTCAGGGTGGCCCAGAGCGGCATACTTTCTACAGCATGCTCTATATCTGGTATTTGCTTACAGTTTTTACTAAACTAATTTTAATGAAAAATCAGTGCTGTAACCTGCATGTAATACTAAATACTAGTTTGCAAACATGGAAACCACACTAATTAGCTGATTTCCAGACATGATGGCTTTGGTGCAGAATCCGCAACAAAGTATGTCACAAGGCAAGCGGCTGGTTCTACACCATGCCACACAATGGCCGATCTATGGATCTTGTATATTTTTGGAGCAGATTTTGCCTTTCTCAATCCTGAGACATGAATACTTTGCCATGGATTGGCACCAAATGCGGTCGAATGCCCAATGCACGTACTGATTCTAGAGATAAAGCTGAGCTCACACCCCACTATCTCGCTGGCCCTACTGACACCATAGATGTTGGCATCTCTCCGGGAGCTAATGACTTTGCAAATGCTGCTGTAGTTGGCACAATTTGTCAGTGGCGAGCACATGCCTGGTACCTCCTAGACATGCCATCTCACGGTTTAATGGAATATCAAGCTTCCACCTACTCATCAGCCCACACATAGATTCTGCAGCATTTCTTTCTCCACTAATTACTCAAATACATCTGTCTTATTACCCTACAACCTTCATGGAAAACATATGTATACAATTTTCAATTACTAAACTGACTGAGCCAGCAGGATACTGGGAAGAAACAAGCTACGGTATTTACTTAAAGTAAAAGAATGATCATTTTTCTCAAAGCAGCACATACAGCATGTAACTGTCTCTATCTTCTCCATTGTGTCACTCCATGGGAATTGGGCTGCACTTAGATGTCATCGGAGTGCAGTCCGATGTTTTGTATGCACTCATTAACTTGCATGGCCAAGTGCGATCCAAATATTGGATGAAACTCGGACAGGCAGCGACTTTTTTCTGCCTGAGAATATTGGACACGTGCCCAGCCTCATAGAATAACATTGATCCGAGTGCGATCCGGCCTAACTCAGACCGAAAATGCGCTCATCTGCACCCGTCCTTAAGGCAGGTTTACACGAGCAGATGTCAGCCAATAACGAGCCCAAATCACAATATAACAAGTCAATTGGCGCTCTTTTAAGTCTCTTTTACGCAGGCTGGTGCAAAATGTACTGGGGCGAATGATCAAGACAGCAATTGTCTTTTATGCCACATAAAGATGCGATCGCCCAACGACGAGGGTGTACTCATTTATCGCTGGCATGTTTACACTCATTGGAAATTAAGTCATGGCTCATTCAGCCAATTAGTGGCACAGATTTTTAGACATAAAACATGAACAAAAATAAAATAATTTTAATAAAGGGTTGCCCCAAAGTAATGGTATAATTTTGACATTATGACAGGATGATTTTTGGTTAGGCAAAGAAACCACAAGGACAGAAAAATATCTCTGCCGAAGAGCAGACAAAATATCTCAATGAGGCTACGGCAGGCTTGACCCCATGGCCATGGTATATCACATTGAAAAGAAAAGCTCCAAACTGACAATGTAATGGATAGAAATCCCAGTAAACCTTTTCTGAACTCGCAGGAGAATCACACGGTGAGCCCATGGTTGGGAGAGTGCCAAACATTCTGCCAACTAAATCAATCAGTTCAATGCCACCCTGGGCCGCTCTACCTTAAATTACCTGTCAGAAGACTTTTAAATATCCGGGGGGCCGGGTGAAATGTCTGGGAGCTGCCGGAGCTTGATTAAAGATCCTGATTTATGAGAGAAGAGGTGCTAGGTGTCTGTGAAATCCAGTTTACCGGCCGCCAGATTCTCCGGCAGCGACTTGCCGAGTTTCTCTGTTCCGAGCAGAACAGGGAAAGTAGAAGAAGAATGATGAGAAATGTGATTATTATTTGTTTCTACGGTGTCAGGTAATGAGAGGGGAGCTACATGATGTGCTGTTGAAAACTAGATTACGTCTGTGAAATACCCTCTCACATCCCGCATGTACGCGGCCATCTCCAGCAATATGGGGCGCAATGTACATACAATCACAGCTAGGGGTTTATGGGATTTCTAGATAAGACCTTCCATCCTTAAAATGGGAGGACCATAACATTGGAACTTACATCCCTTAATGATTTGGAGACGTTTCTGTGCACAAGAATCTGTCTACAAACTGAATGGTAAGCCTGACTTCTGAATACTGGAATATGTGTCTCCGCTCTATAGGACCTTTATAAGGGAAATATGAACATCAATAGATAAAACCCGCTTTTACTATGCATGGCACATTGTTGATGTGAAGATTTCCATCACCTCCTTCTTGTATTCTCTCCGCTCCTCAGTTTTTGTGCGCCTATGATAATACCGCCTGTCCAGATCAAATCACCATCCGCATCCTAACTCTGCCAGGCAAACCCCTTAAGACATTGATGTGGAGGGTGATTTGTATGACAGCATTCAAGGATCAAAGAAAGTGACAGGAAGTGTCATGTGCCACCTGGTCAGAGACACGGTAGAGGAAGTGCTGCTACCTCAACAGAGCCAAGAATGACAAATGAATTGGAGGTTGTCTTCTTGTAATTCCCAGTTATGGCATTCATTTATATAAGAAACATACAGGAATCCATTCACACTGACAGCATGTACATGAGCTCTTCTCCAGAAGGGAGGAAGCAATCTCTCTAGTCCCACCTACAGGTAACTACTCTGTAAATCAATGCCCAGCCTATTATCTGTCAGCGGTATTGGGTGTAGAATTTGAGAGAAGCATGATGTAGGGACAGAGAGCCTGATTCTTGTCATGTGTCACTTACTGGATTGGTTCAGTAAAATCTGTTTAGTCTGTTGTAGATGTAGCAATGGGCATAGTGCTGCGTTGTGCATAACCACAACCCTGATTGGCGACATCCTGGTACAAAGAGGCTAAACGGATTAGCCTGACTGCCTTGCACGTGACACCTAGTCCTGGAGTGATAATAATCTCTGCAACACTTGTACCTACAGAAAACTGCTGAGCAAGTGACACATCACTGTGATCAGACTCTCTGCCCCTATGTGACGCTGCTTTCAGAGTACATAGCAAAAACCTGCTAACAGATTCCCTTACACATTAGACTAATGTTGGCCGAACCTGCCATTATATACAGGTTCGACCAACACTGTGTATTGGGCCCCCAGACAAATGATTGTCAGGTGAGTTAAGTCAGCGCATCTGATTTTGAACTCCTTATTCTTTTCCCGGAGGTAAGTCTGGAGGCTCGCTCATAGAGAACACTGGAGTGCTCAGCTTAACCAGCGCTCCTGAATATGGGGGAGACAGCCTGCTGATGTAGGGATCCCTACACACTACACAGAAAGGGAAAAAGGGGTTTTCAGATCACCCTTGATTAGTTCCTGATGAACTTGAGGAGGAGCACAGAATCGCGTCTCTGCCAGACGCCGGTGTAGTCACTTGTGGGGGAGAGGAGGGGATCCAGCTTCATCCATTAAAATCAAAAACTTTTATTAATGTTGATTAAAAAAAACAACATGACGTGTGTTCTTACACTCAGTCGTCCATTGTCCATTGTCATCCTTCCTCCGGGTCATCCCGGTTGAATATGTCATAGCAGCAATTGTTCTTTTTTTAAATCAACATTAATAAAAGTTTTTGATTTTAATGGATAAAGCTGGATCCCGTCCTTTCCTCCACAAGTTACTACTCCAGACTACCTGCATATGTAGGGACTCTCACAGACCACCTGTCAATGTAAGGACTCTTAAAGACTGCCTGCCAATGGAGGGACTCTTACAGACAGACCACCTGCGTATGTAGGGACTTTTACAGACCACCTGTCAATGTAAGGAGTCTTACAGACCCCCTTCCAATATAAAGAGTCTTACAGACCCCCTTTCAATATAAAGAGTCTTACAGACCCCCTTCTAATATAAAGAGTCTTACAGACCCCCTTCCAATGTAAGGACTTTTACAGACCACCTGCCAATGTAACGAGTCTTAAAGACTGCCTGCCAATGTAAGGACTCCTACAGACCCTCTTACAATGTAAGGAGTATTAAAGACTGCCTGCCGATGTAAGGAGTCTTAAAGACTGCCTGCCAATGTAAGGACTCCTACAGACCACCTGCTAATGGAAGGAGTCTTAAAGACTGCCTGCCAATGTAAGGACTCCTACAGACCCTCTTCCAATGTAAGGAGTATTAAAGACTGCCTGCCGATGTAGGGACTCTTAGAGATGATGCTCCCTGCCAAAAAGTCTGCAAATGATCTTTCTCAGACGGAAAAAAATGAAATCATTAGTGCTCCTTCCAGGTATCTACCCTATATGTGTCCTTTCTCCCATCGCCGGTAAGACTAGCTACACCAGCTGCATCTCTATAATGAGAAGTGACAGCATTATGTGTAAAGCCAGATCACAAAAAAATATTTGGATAATAAACAAGTAGAGGCAGCGATTCATCAAACCTTCCCAATGAGAATGTCATCTCCTCGCTATAATGGTTATATTGCCCGTGGGCACATTTCTCCAACAAGTCTCAACTTCCAGAGGGTATGCAAGTCAGAACATGACCTCTACCCGGCCCTTGTATTCAAGCACCAAAACCTGGCGCTCAGTCTAGGATATTTCATCATTCAAATCTCACTTGAAGCTTTCAAAGGAAGAAAGGCCCAAGATTAATTAACCTGTAACTAACTGACTGATTTAGTTCACAAAAGGCCACTGGGCTTCATCTTCTCCTCTCGCTCTGTGTCACCGGAGACAAGCACAGGCTTCACAATTAATAAAGCTTTTATTCCTAGCACCAAAGGGATGGCAAGGCGGAGAGGAGCTGCTTATAATGGGAAAATCTGTTATGAATTTGCTGCCGTTTTCCAGTAACAAAAAAGCCTGACCAAATAATCAATTCCCGCTGCATGCTGCTTATCAGTCAGATTGTGAAGGCAAAATAAAGGGAAAAGAAATGACTGAACGTTCGCTTTGTTTTGCTCTTAGACAACAATGTGCGGGTGGCGAAGGTGGAGCTATGTGGGTTATATAAGACAACCCGAGGAACATAGGCAGATTCTATCTTGAATAATATTTCCATAATGTTAAGAGGACTGACATACACAAAATCATGCAGAACACTTGGTTTCATGGGAAGCGTAATATTGGCCAAGGTAATGGAGTTAGGGAGAGGCCTCGGGGAAAATGCATAGTAAAAAGGAAATTAAATTAACAGTAGAAAATACAGAGCAGATCAGAGCTACAGAGCAACACAGTGTAGCAGGCACGTGCGTCTACTTTATTTGTGGCTTCATCACTGAGGGACTACTCAGGACAGTAGATAATATAAAGATCTTTTTCACTTTACCTCTGTATGTAGCCTAAGTTTATATAATCTGCTTCGAGGGTTATTACTTCCTTGCCTATGTAGGATCAGTATATAATATTAGTTATGCACAGAGATTGTCTACAGACTATGATAAGAGAACAACAAAAGCCAACATCAGCAGAGCAGCTCTTCTTCTTATGGGCTGCTATATCAACGGGGCGTGACTGCAGACGTCATTCTGACTGATAGCTGGCTCCCCGCAGTTAGGAAGTGGGGAGCTGACAGTCAATCAGTATGACGTCGGCAGTCAAGCCCCATCACTAGAGCAGAGACAATTTAAAGCAACTGCTTTGTCAACGTGAGGGTCTGTGTTGTGAATTCTGCTTTTGGGCTCCCTCCGGTGGTTGTAGGTGGTAATGCAGTTGTCCCTGAGTTGCAGTCCTGGTCAGGTGTATCTGCTGATTGCAGCTCTGTCTGTGGTATTTAGGCGTGCAGGATTCATTAGTCCTTGCCAGTTGTCCATGGTTGTTGGGAGGTTTTGGTCCTGGTTTGGTTCCATCTGCCTTCTGCCAAATCAGCAAAGATAAGTTTCTGGTTTTGTTTCTGTGGCACACATGCTGTGTGCTTAATAATTCTGTGCTATTCAGTGTTTTTTTTGTCCAGCTTAGATTGTCAGTATTTTCTCAGTCTTGTTGGATTCTCTGGAGTGGCAGATATACATTCCATGTCTTTAGTTAGATTGTGGAACTTTTTGTATTATCTGCTGTGGATATTTTTGGAAGGGTTTTAATACTGACCGCTTAGTATTCTGTCCTATCTTTCCCTATTTAGCTAGAGTGGCCTCTTTTGCTGAATCCTGTTTTCTGCCTGCATGTGTCTTTCCTCTCCTACTCACAGTCAATATTCGTGGGGGGCTGCCTATCCTTTGGGGTTCTGCTCTGAGGCAAGGTAGTATTCCTATTTCCATCTATAAGGGTATTTAGTCCTCCGGCTGTGTCGAGGTGTCTAGGGTTTGTTAGGCACACCCCACGGCTACTTCTAGTTGCGGTGTTAGTTTAGGTTTTGCGGTCAGTACAGTTTCCACCTACTCCAGAGAAAGTTCATGCGGCTCCAAAGTCACCGGATCATAACAGGTCTGTGACTGCTGTGTGCCAGTGGAGATCAATTCCAGGCACAACAGTCAGGTAGTTAGCAACTGATAGTTTTTAGGCCTGTAGTATGGCAATTAAATTGTACTGATAACCCTTTAATTTTGGCCCAGAGCTGAATACTTAATAACACAATCCCATTCTTAGTTACAATCCAAATTTTATTTGAAAGACGGAGTCACTTACAACAGACTAGATGCTAGTTATACATGCTGAACTGCTAGAGCTTTAAAAACGGACATGTCTCTAGTGAACCCTGTCTCAGATGATTCTACTCTTCATCTCAAAGCTCATTTTGAAAAAAAGAAAACATATACAGTATATATATATATATATATATATACTAGCTGTACTACCCGGCTTCGCCCGGGTTAATGACTGCTGTTAGCAAAATAGAATGTGTTAACAAAAATTTATTCTGCACACAAAAACCACAAAACAAATAGATAGAAATGTAATTATTAAAAGGCAAAAACTAAGCAAATAGAAGCATTTCACAACATATATTAGCTTTGTTATACTGAGAATGTCTTTGTTGCCTATATTAACCAATCAGAGCTCAGGTTAATTAACTGTAGCAAAATAGAAGCTGAGCTGTGATTGGTTGCTATTGGCAGCCTGATAAATCCCCAGCCAACAGGAAGCCCTCCCCCCTGGCAGTATATATTAGCTCACACATACACATAATAGACAGGTCATGTGACTGACAGCTGCCGTATTTCCTATATGGTACATTTGTTGCTCTTGTAGTTTGCTTATTAATCAGATTTTTATTTTTGAAGGACAATACCAGACTTGTGTGTGTTTTAGGGCGAGTTTTATGTGTCAAGTTGTGTGTGTTGAGTTGCGTGTGGCGACATGCATGTAGCGACTTTTGTGAGATGAGTTTTGTGTGGCGACATGCGTGTAGCAACATTTTGTGTGTTGAGTTGCATGTGACAGGTTAGTGTAGCAAGTTGTGTGCAGCAAGATTTGTGCATGGCGAGTTTTGCGCGTGGCGAGTTTTATGTGTGGTGCATTTTGAGTATGTGCAAGTTTTGTGTGAGGCAACTTTTGCATGTGGTGCAACTTTTGTACATGTGGCAATTTTTCTGTGTGTGCAAGTTTTGCATGAGGTGAGTTTTCCATGAGGTGAGTTTTGCACGTGTGGCGAGTTTTGCGTGAGCCTAGTTTTGCATATGGCGAGTTTTGCATGTAGCGAGTTTTGAGTGGTGACTTTTGTGTTTCGACTTTTATGTGGCGAGGTTGGTGTGTGTGTGTGGTGAAATGTGTGCTGAGGGTGGTATATGTGTTCAAGCACGTGGTAGTGTGTGGCGCATTTTGTGTTTGTGTTCATATCCCCGTGTGTGGTGAGTATCCCATGTCGGGGCCCCACCTTAGCAACTGTACGGTATATACTCTTTGTCGCCATCGCTCTCATTCTTTAAGTCCTCATTGTTCACATCTGGCAGCTGTCAATTTTCCTCCAACACTTTTCCCTTCACTTTTTCCCCATTATGTAGATAGGAGCAAAATTGTTTGGTGAATTGGAACGCGCGGGGTTAAAATTTCACCTCACAACATAGCCTATGACGCTCTCGGGGTCCAGACGTGTGACTGTGCAAAATTTTGTGGCTGTAGCTGCGACGGTACAGATGCCAATCCCGGACATACACACATACATACATACACACATTCAGCTTTATATATTAGATATACCTGTATGTAATCTCCTGTATATAGTATATACCTGTGTGTCATCTCACCTATATATAGTATATATCTGTGTGTCATCTCCTGTATATAGTATATACCTGTATGTCATCTCCTCCTATACATAGCATATACCTGTGTCATCTCCTCCTGTATATACTATATACCTGTAGGTAATCTGCTCCTGTATATAGTATATACCTGTGTGTCATCTCCTCCTGTATATAGTATATACCTGTATGTCATCTCCTCCTGTATGTAGTATGTACCTGTATGTCATCTCCTCCTCTATATAGTATATACCTGTGTGTCATCTCTCCTGTATATAGTATATATCTGTGTGTCATCTCCTCCTGTATATAGTATATACCTGTGTGTCATCTCCCCTGTAAATAGTATATACCTGTGTGTCATCTCCTGTATATAGTATATAGCTGTATGCCATCTCCTCCTGTATTAGCCCTCGTTCACACGTTATTTGGTCAGTATTTTTACCTCAGTATTTGTAAGCTAAAATGGCAGCCTGATAAATCCCCAGCCAACAGTAAGCCCACCCCCTGGCAGTATATATTAGCTCACACATACACATAATAGACTGGTCATGTGACTGACAGCTGCCGGATTCCTATATGGTACATTTGTTGCTCTTGTAGTTTGTCTGCTTATTAATCAGATTTTTATTTTTGAAGGATACCAGACTTGTGTGTGTTTTAGGGCGAGTTTCGTGTGTCAAGTTGTGTGTGTTGAGTTGCGTGTGGCGACATGCATGTAGGGACTTTTGTGAGATGAGTTTTGTGTGGCGACATGCGTGTAGCAACTTTTTGTGTGTCGAGTTGCATGTGACAGGTTAGTGTAGCAAGTTGTGTGCAGCAAGTTTTGCGCATGGCGAGTTTTGCGCGTGGCGAGTTTTATGTGTGGTGCCTTTTGAGTATGTGCAAGTTTTGTGTGAGGCAACTTTTGCATGTGTTGCAACTTTTGTGCATGTGGCAATTTTTCTGCGTGTGGCAATTTTTCTGCGTGTGCAAGTTTTGCGTGTGGCGAGTTTTGCACGTGTGGCGAGTTTTGCATGTGGAGAGTTTTGCGCGTGGCGAGTTTTGAGCGGCGACTTTTGTGTTTCTACTTTTATGTGGCGAGGTTGGTGTATGTGTGGTGAAATGTGCACTGAGGGTGGTATATGTGTTCGAGCACGTGGTAGTGTGTGGCGCATTTTGTGTGTGTGTTCATATCCCCGTGGTGGTGTGATTATCCCATGTTGGGGCCCCACCTTAGCAACTGTACAGTATATACTCTTTGGTGCCATCGCTGTCATTCTTTAAGTCCCCCTTGTTCACATCTGGCAGCTGTTAATTTGCCTCCAACACTTTTCCTTTCATTTTTTCCCCATTATGTAGATAGGGGCAAAATTGTTTGGTGACTTGGAAAGCGCGGGGTTAAAATTTCACCTCACAATATAGCTTTGACGCTCTCAGGGTCCAGACGTGTGACTGTGCAAAATTTTGTGCCTGTAGCTGCGACGCCTCCAACACTTTTCCTTTCACTTTTTCCCCATTATGTAGATAGGGGCAAAATTGTTTGGTGAATTGGAAAGCGCGGGGTTAAAATTTCACCTCACAACATAGCCTATGACGCTCTCGGGGTCCAGACGTGTGACTGTGCAAAATTTTGTGGCTGTAGCTGCTACGGTTCAGATGCCAATCCCGGACATACATACATACATACATACATACACACACACACACATTCAGCTTTATATATTAGATATATACACTAGATGGTGGCCCAATTCTAACACATCTGGTACTCTAGAATATGTATGTAGTTTATTTATGAAGATTTTAGAATAATACAATGAATACACAGAATTCGGCTGGCCGGGCGCGACCAATTAGTGAAGCGTGGTTGAAATCCCGCTCCAATTCACGGCCGGAGTGCGCCTGTCACTGATTGTTAGCGGACAGCCACGTAGTATATAGCACAGCCACGTAGTATATAGCACAGCCACGTAGTATATAGCAGCCCACATAGCATATAACACAGCCACGTAGTATATAACACAGCTCACGTAGTATATAACAGCGCACGCAGTACATAACACAGCCCACGTATTGTATAACACGGCCCACGTAGTGTATAACACAGCCACATAGTATATAACACAGTCCACGTAGTATATTGCACAGCCACGTAGTATGTAGCACAGCCCACGTAGTATATTGCACAGCCCACGTAGTATATTGCACAGCCCATGTAGTATATTGCACAGCCACGTAGTATATTGCACAGCCCACGTAGTATATAGCACAGCCACGTAGTATATGGCACAGCCACGTAGTATATTGCACAGTGCATCTGAACAGCAAGGTGGATTGCTGTTGAGGGGAGATAGAGAGAAAAAAAAAAATCTATAAATCTTCAGCACAGCGAGTGTGAGCGAGCTGAGTGTGACCTGAGCGTAAGTGTGAACGGCGGTAAGTGTGTGACTTGTGATTCAGTGACTTTGGAATCAGGGAGTTTCCAAGGGAGGAATTGCTTCTGTTTTTTTTTTTTAATTAATACTTTGTATTTATTTTTAATTAACGTTTCTGTGTGGTGCAATCCCCATTAGGAAATGTGCTCCACAATTGTTAATGCCATCCAGTGCACATCTTGCCACATGTATGCAGTCCTTGACCAGCTGGTCGAGGGTGCATACTGCTGTGCGAGATGTGAGCACATTGTGCATTTGGAAACCCAGATACTGGATCTAAATGTGCAGCTGGCAACACTGAGATCCATAGACAATATGGAGAGGAGTCTTCTGCTCACAGAGCAGACGCTCAATGGGATAGATGAGGAGGGGGATGGTAGGATGGAGCTGCAGGACAGTGTGGCAGTTAGCTGGGTGACAGATAGAAGGCGGGGTAGAGGGAAGAGTGCCAGGGAGGCTAGTCCTGATCTGGCACACCCCAATAAGTTTGCTAAGTTGGCAGATGAGGGGGGTGCCAGTACAGGGGTAGCAATGCTGCAGCCAGGCATGTCCTCTGAAAGCCGGAGGAGTGACTGCTCCAGTAAGGAGGGAAATAGGAGAGCAGGGCAGGCCAGACAGGTGCTGGTAGTGGGGGACTCAATTATTAGGGGAACAGATAGGGCAATCTGTCACAAAGACAGGGATCGTCGGACGGTGTGCTGCCTACCTGGCGCTCGAGTCCGACACATCGCTGATCAGGTGACAGATTACTGGGAGGGACTGGTGAGGCCCCAGCGGTCATGGTGCACATTGGCACAAATGACAAAGTTAGAGGTAGGTGGAAGGTCCTTAAAGATGATTTCAGGGAATTAGGCTGCAAGCTGAAAGCAAGGACCTCCAACGTGGTATTTTCCGAAATACTGCCTGTACCACGTGCCACGCCAGAGAGGCAACGGGAGATTAGGGAGGTTAATAAGTGGCTCAAGAATTGGTGTAGGAAGGAGGGGTTTGGGTTCCTGCAGAACTGGGCCGACTTCTCAGTTGGCTACAGGCTCTACGCTAGGGACGGGCTGCACCTCAATGGGGAAGGGGCAGCTGTGCTGGGGGAGAAAATGGTTAGAAGGTTGGAGGAGTGTTTAAACTAGGGATTGGGGGGGAGGGTATTCATTTTATAGGAGGGGAAGATAGTGCAGATAGAGACCTGGGCACAAATAAGGAAGTTGGGGGTGGCGGTGGCATGGGGGTGGGGTTAGAACAGTTAGTAATTTAAGAAAGAATAGAGGTACAGAGAGTAACATCAAGTGCATGTATACTAATGCCAGAAGCCTCGCCAACAAAATGGATGAATTAGAACTAATGTTGTTGGAGCATAATTATGACATGGTGGGGATATCTGAGACGTGGCTGGATGAGAGCCATGACTGGGCTGTTAACTTGCAGGGCTATAGCCTGTTCAGAAATGACCGTACAGATAAGCGAGGGGGAGGGGTGTGTCTATATGTAAAATCTTCCTTAAAACCCATCCTGCGTGATAATATAGGTGAATTTAATGAAAATGTAGAGTCCCTGTGGGTGGAGATAAGGGGAGGGGGAAAAAATAATAAATTACTGATAGGGATTTGTTATAAATCTCCAAAAATAATGGAAGCAATGGAGAATAGCCTCGTAAAGCAAATAGATGAAGCTGCGACTCAAGGAGAAGTCATTATTATGGGGGACTTCAACTACCCTGAAATAGATTGGGGAACAGAAACCTGCAGTTCCAGCAAAGGTAATCGGTTTTTGACAACTATGAGAGACAATTACCTTTCACAACTGGTTCAGGACCCAACAAGAAGAGGGGCATTGCTAGACCTAATATTAACCAACAGGCCAGACCGCATAGCAAATATAAGGGTTGGGGGTCACTTGGGGAATAGTGATCACAAAATAATAAGTTTTTATGTAACCTTTAATAAGATGGGTAGTAGGGGGGTGACAAGGACACTAAACTTCAGGAGGGCAAATTTCCAACGGATGAGAGAGGATCTTGGTGCAATTAACTGGGACGATATCCTGAGACACAAAAATACACAAAGAAAATGGGAGACGTTTATTAGCATCCTGGATAGGACCTGTGCACAGTATATACCGTATGGGAATAAACATACTAGAAATAGAAGGAAACCAATATGGCTAAATAGAGCTGTAAGGGGCGCAATAAGGGACAAAAAGAAAGCATTTAGAGAATTAAAGGAAGTAGGTAGTGAGGAGGCATTAAATAAATACAGAAAATTAAATAAATTCTGTAAAAAGCAAATCAAGGCAGCAAAGATTGAGACAGAGAGACTCATTGCCAGAGAGAGTAAAAATAATCCCAAAATATTCTTTAACTATATAAATAGTAAGAAACTAAAAAATGACAGTGTTGGTCCCCTTAAAAATAATCTGGGGGAAATGGTGGATGAGGATGAGGAAAAAGCCAATATGCTAAATGACTTTTTTTCATCAGTATTTACAAAAGAAAATCCCATGGCAGACAAAATGACTAGTGATAAAAATTCCCCATTAAATGTCACCTGCTTAACCCAGCAGGAAGTACAGCGGCGTCTAAAAATAACTAAAATTGACAAATCTCCGGGCCCGGATGGGATACACCCCCGAGTACTGCAGGAACTAAGTACAGTCATTGATAGACCATTATTTTTAATCTTTAAAGACTCCATAATAACAGGGTCTGTACCACAGGACTGGCGTATAGCAAATGTGGTGCCAATATTCAAAAAAGGGGCAAAAACTGAACTCGGTAATTATAGGCCAGTAAGCTTAACCTCTACTGTGGGTAAAATCCTGGAGGGCATTCTAAGGGATGCTATACTGGAGTATCTGAAGAGGAATAACCTTATGACCCAGTATCAGCACGGGTTTACTAGGGACCGTTCATGTCAGACTAATTTGATCAGCTTCTATGAAGAGGTAAGTTCCGGACTGGACCAAGGGAACCCAGTGGACGTAGTGTATATGGACTTTTCCAAAGCTTTTGATACGGTGCCACACAAAAGGTTGTTACATAAAATGAGAGTAATGGGGATAGGGGAAAATATGTGTAAGTGGGTTGAGAGCTGGCTCAGGGATAGGAAACAAAGGGTGGTTATTAATGGAGCACACTCGGACTGGGTTGCGGTTAGCAGTGGGGTACCACAGGGGTCAGTATTGGGCCCTCTTCTTTTTAACATATTTATTAATGACCTTATAGGGGGCATTCAAAGTAGAATTTCAATATTTGCAGATGACACTAAACTCTGCAGGGTAATCAATACAGGGGAGGACAATTTTATATTACAGGATGATTTATGTAAACTAGAAGCTTGGGCTGATAAATGGCAAATGAGCTTTAATGGGGATAAATGTAAGGTCATGCACTTGGGTAGAAGTAATAAGATGTATAACTATGTGCTTAATTCTAAAACTCTGGGCAAAACCGTCAATGAAAAAGACCTGGGTATATGAGTGGATGACAAACTCATATTCAGTGGCCAGTGTCAGGCAGCTGCTACAAAGGCAAATAAAATAATGGGATGTATTAAAAGAGGCATAGATGCTCATGAGGAGAACATAATTTTACCTCTATACAAGTCACTAGTTCGACCACACTTAGAATACTGTGCACAGTTCTGGTCTCCGGTGTATAAGAAAGACATAGCTGAACTGGAGCGGGTGCAGAGAAGAGCGACCAAGGTTATTAGAGGACTGGGGGGTCTGCAATACCAAGATAGGTTATTACACTTGGGGCTATTTAGTTTGGAAAAACGAACACTAAGGGGTGATCTTATTTTAATGTATAAATATATGAGGGGACAGTACAAAGACCTTTCTGATGATCTTCTTAATCATAGACCTGAGACAGGGACAAGGGGGCATCCTCTACGTCTGGAGGAAAGAAGGTTTAAGCATAATAACAGACGCGGATTCTTTTCTGTAAGAGCAGTGAGACTATGGAACTCTCTGCCGTATGATGTTGTAATGAGTGATTCATTAATTAAATTTAAGAGGGGACTGGATACCTTTCTGGAAAAGTATAATGTTACAGGGTATATACACTAGATTCCTTGATAAGGCGTTGATCCAGAGAACTAGTCTGATTGCCATATGTGGAGTCGGGAAGGAATTTTTTTCCCCATGGTGGAGTTACTCTTTGCCACATGTGGTTTTTTTGCCTTCCTCTGGATCAACATGTTAGGGCATGTTAGGTTAGGCTATGGGTTGAACTAGATGGACTTACAGTCTTCCTTCAACCTTAATAACTATGTAACTATGTAACTAAGTATATTACACAGCCACGTAGTATATTACACAGCCCACTTAGTATATAGCACAACGACGTAGTATATAACAGCCCACGCAGTATATAACACAGCACACGTAGTGTATAACACAGCCCACGTACTATATTGCACGGCCACGTAGTATGTAGTACAGCCCACGTAATAAATTGCACAGCCTACGTAGTATATTGCACAGCCATGTAGTACAGCCCACGTAGTATATTGCACAGCCCACGTAGTATATTGGACAGCCACGTAGTATATTGCACAGCCCACGTAGTATATTGCAGCGACATAGTATGTAACAGCCCACGTAGTACATAACACAGCCCACGTAGTGTATAACACAGCCCACGTAGATTATTGCACAGCCACGTAGTATGCAGCACAGCCCACGTAATAAATTGCACAGCCCACGTAGTATATTGCACAGCCCACGTAGTATATTGCACAGCCACGAAGTATATTGCACAGCCACGTAGTATATTGGACAGCCACGTAGTATATTGCACAGCCCATGTAGTATATTGCACAGCCACGTAGTATATTGGACAGCAACGTAGTATATTGGACAGCCACGTAGTATATTGCACAGTCCACGTAGTATATTGCACAGTCCACGTAGTATGTAGCACAGCCCACGCAATATATTACACAGCCCACGTAGTATATTGCACAGCCGACGTAGTATATAGCACAGCGACGTAGTATATAACACAGCCCATGCATTATATAACACAGCCCACGTAGTATATAGCACAGTCACGTAGTATATTGCACAGCCGACGCAGTACATTGCAGAGCCTGACGCAGTATATAACACAGCCTACGCAGTATATAGCACAGCCCACGCAGTATATAACACTGCCCACGTAGTATATAACACAGCCCACGCAGTATATAGCAATGTGGGTACCATATCCCTGTTAAAATAAAAATAAAAAATAGTTATACACTCACCCTCCGACGGCCCCCAGATCCAGCCCAGGCCTTTCCCGCTCCTCGCGCGCCACTCCGGTCCCAAGCGGCAATAACACGTGATGATGTCATCATCTCCAGTCATTGCCGCAATGCATTCTGGGGACCGATGCGGCACGCAGGGAGCAGGAAAGGCCGGGGCTGGATCCGGGGGCCGTCGGAGGGAGAGTATATAATGATTTATTTATTTATTTTTTATTATTTTTAACATTATTTATTTTTACTATTGATGCTTCATAGGCAGCATCAATAGTAAAAAGTTGGTCACACAGAGGGTTAATGGCAGCGTTAATGGACTGCCTTACACCGCGTTATGCCGAGGTGTAAGGCAGTCCGGCTAGCGCTACGTGGGCGCTGACTGACGGGGCACTGACCGCAGGGGAGGAGGGAGGGGCCAATTTGCGGCCAGACTGTGCCTGTCGCTGATTGGTCGCGGCCTCGGGCCGCGACCAATCAGTGATGCGGGATTTCCGTGACAGACAGATGACAGACAAACAGACGGAAGTGACCCATAGACAATTATATAGTAGATATATATATATATATATATATAGATATATCTATGTACGTATATATATATATACAGCTCTGGCAAAAATTAAGACTGCAAAATGTTCAGTTTGTCTGATTTTTCTCTTTATAGGTATATTTTTAAGTAAAATGTAAATTATTCTTTTATTCTATAAACATCTGACAACATGTCTCTGAATTTCCAAGCAATACATTTTTTATTTTTTTTCTGAAAAGGAGAAATGGACAAAATTAAAAAATAAGCCCCAGTGCTTTCAGACTTCAAATAATGGAAAGAAAACAAGTTCATAATCATTTAGAAACAACAATACTAATGTTTTAACTCAGGAAGAAATCAGAAATCAATATTTTGTGGAATAACCTTGATTTTTAATCACAGCTTTCATGCGTCTTGGCATGCTTTCCACCAGTCTTTCACACTGCAGTTTAAGCAGTTCTTCTTTGTTTGATGGCTTGTGACTATCCATCATCCTCTTGATTACATTCCAGAGGTTTTCAATGGGGTTCAGGTCTGGAGATTGGGCTGCCCATGACAGGGTTTTGATGCGGTGGTCTCTTAATTTTTGCCAGAGCTGTATGTATATATGTATATATGTATATGTAAAGAGAGAGATTTCAGTTCCAATATACTCACTACCACATAGTTACAAGAGATAGGGGCAAATGCAGGGTCCACAAAATAAGGGAAGGTGCTTTTTCATGTGCCAATAATTGGCTGAATGAGCATTCTGGAGTTTATTTATGGTCACTGGAATATTTGTACAAAATTCAATAGATGATGTCTATGCAGTGTTCAGCATCCATCTTGGCTACAGACACAGCCAGTCAACCGTTTACCCGCTGTGACTGCAGAGTTATGAATCCCCCAGAGCATGCACTGAGTACTGCGAGGATTCGCTGGTTTTTGAGTCGAGACCGAAGGGCATGTATGACTTATACATACTACTGGGCAGAAGCCAGATCGTGGGTGTGGCTATGCTCCTTACACTTGTATTGAGTGAGGTCACACCTGTCTAGTGATGCGGCCGCCCAGTGGGTGTCGCCGACTCATACATACCCTCTGGTCCCAACTCGAAAACCAGCAAATCACGGCAGCACACGGTTTGCACGCTGGGGGAATTCATAAGTCTGCAGTCACACAGAGTGACTGCAAACTTATCAATTTGGACCTGACATCCCCTTTAAAGGAAAGTAAATATTTTTCTCTTCCTTCAGTAGCCCCTTTATTTGCAATTTATGCTTTCTATCAAGCTGTGTGAATTAGTGATTTTTCTAATTCTAATTAATTATGTGCATTAGATATGTCCATTGTGACCGGTTACATCACTAATTCTGCATATATACATGGACATTGATTTAAAAAAAAATAAGAAACTTAGCTTGGTCCAAGTAGGCACACATGCCGCACATAAACGCACGTTCACATTGGCCACAAAGCATACAAAACTCACAAGAAACAAAATGAGCAAAAACCCTGCTGTAACTAAATAAGCAAAAAGCAAAAGTGTATTTAAAAAACACAGGGTTCCCAGTAATACCACTTTTGATCACAAACAGCATAAAAGTCATTCCATCGTCGACAAGGTGACCCTGATCGGGACGGTCCTACACTGTCTAATATTAAAAACCTTACCATGTCTCAGAGTTGACCTCAGTGTGTGAATAAGGGCAGACAAAATGACCAGGTCCCAACCCATGGATACCAGTCTGTTGAGGCCTTTAAATGTAATTTCCAGCTCAGGAGAGGGAGGCCACACCTCGGCTTGCACAGAATGCAAAAATACAAAGAAAAAACACAAAAATTGAGCTTGTATATTGATTTGTATGCTGTGAGTAGGGCTCGTCCTTCTTTATCACCACTGGGTTTGGTTATGTGACCCATTTTTTCAGCCACCTCATCATGCTTTATGCTATATTGGCTGCTGATGGGTGAATTTTGAGAAGGGTTTTAGGGACAGCGAAGGAAAGTCTACATTGAGCTGGGGTTCCACAACTTGCTAACCTTCTACTAGGGTGCTAACCTCCGCGGCAAGGCAGTACTGGACAACAGGACTTGGTGATAAATTCTTTCCTCCCATCAGACCTATATCCCTCAATAATTCATAAGTGTCCATCCTTAATGAAGGGGATTTTTTTTGATACTAGTGAGCACCTTGGAATTGTTTCCCCCATATACACTTTTCATACATTAAACTATGCAGCGTTACCCTTAAATCAGAAGCATATACCAGGGAAAGCTCCCAACATATACCTGTGACACAGGGAGATGAATCTTGAACAGGGCCTACACTTGTGGACTGGATAGAACAAATGGTTGTTGACCTTTTGATTACCTTCTTTATCTGTTTTGATTCTGTTGCTGTTAGAGAAGGTTGTGGGATATCCTTGAGTTTTTCTACAAAATGGAATAATCTAATTGTGAAGATTACCAAGACAGAAGTGTCCTTAAATGGCCCACCTAGTAGAAGGGCTGCTACTTATAATATCACGAGTTCTATTTACTGACAGCAAGCATTAAATAGATCTGTATTACAGCCCTTTACACTACATCATATGACTACGGCTTTATGTTATCCAGACGAGCAGCCATTGGCATTACCTTATACATCAGCAGACACAAAGCATCAAGTGACACTCACTAACACTAACACTCAACAAGCTCTTCAGTTGACTTGAGAAACAAGAAACTGCTCTTAGGGTACTAATGGGAATTTTATAGGGATCTTACTCCACCTCTTGTAATTTGTTAGGCATATTGTTGTATCCGGCATGATTTATTGTGGAAAATATCTGCTTTTATGAGGTGCCACCATGGTTTGTAGCCACTCAGACTGGCTGAAAATCCCCTGTTTTAGTGTGTGCAGACCCAACATAGCAGTTGTTTAACCCCATGTTTTGTGGACTTCTTACAAATTCTTCTACCAAGTTAAAATCTAGTGCAGAAAATAATGCAGTCTATCTCATTTAGGTTAGATTCACATTTCCGTGTGTTACGGTCTGAGTATGGACCATGATGCAGAAACTGGCCGTGGGTCTCCTGACCTGAACTTGACAGCCTCATGTCATATGCCTATATGTGGGTTTGGACGTCTCTGATTCATTGATCAAGACAGACGGATGTGTGAACGCAGCGTTATGGTGCTCAAGTGCCTATGAACCGGAAGGGAGGTTGGTGATGGCACATTACAGAACTTGGCCTTGCACTAAGTAGGAGAGAGTAAAGTGTTCCTGTGCAGCCCTGCGCTTCAACTGCGCAGGTGTAAGATCCGCAGAGATCTGAGAATGATGTAGGACGCGTCAATCCATCAGTCAAAGCAAGAGGACAGCAATTCTGATGATAAAGGAGACCCCAGACCACCGACGACTATCGAACTGGACCATGCTGATTACCACATGACGTGGGTTAAGTCATCAAAACAATCCTTTATAAGACCTCAGTCACACATCTGCATTTATTCACGTACGTGAAAAAATGGTACCCGTGGTCTTTCCTGATGAAGAACTCATTTGTACTTTGAAACGCGTCGAATAAACCACCATTTCCTTTTATATCCTGGGATATACGTCTCATTAACTGTCGGCAGAAGCCATACACAAACCTCTCTTCCATCCTTTGATGCCTTATGGTCAATTGCTGACCAGTGGATGTGCTGCAGCCGAAATTTGTCTAACTTTAGGTATATTATATATTTTGTTACATGTAACTTTGTGAAATAAATATTTGCATTACACGTTTTCTATCTGTAATTTTGATACTTTTGACAACCTGCACTGGGTAAAAGCAGCCAGCTGAGAGGGATTTCTCATGTACACATGACAGGCAGATGGACCAGGATGTTAGGACCTCGCTCGTCTTTCTGTGTCTGACAGGTAAATCGTCTGCTCTTCTGCCAGATTACTGAATGCTGTGATCAAACCCCAACTTCTGTACCTCCCTGCCAAACACACAGGTTTCAAAAATGTCTTTAATTTTTAAGGAATGCGATTAATATTAACCACTCACAGACTAAAACTATAATTCATTAAATTACCATCAAAATATCTTTTTCTAGAATAATACAGGTATGAAAAGCTCGTCCAGAAATCCAACCATTTGTCTAACCGTCAGCATGGATGGATGTTTGAAAAGCTTCTCATAACTCAAATTGACATTGGTAAGAAAAGGCTCATACATTAATGCGACCAAACTTTTATTTTTCATTTAGTAATTTTGAAACTTTGTAATTCACTTTGTTAGATGATTGTTTGTCTCCATTCCTGAAGAAAAAATACAAGCAAGTGGCTCCCAAAACCTCTTTTTCCTCAGTCTATGTGCCTGTCTTTAGCTGGATTGATATCTGAATTTACTCATTTGGAGTACAGATGATGGCAGTGAAAGAGTCAGCTCAGCATCTGTGTCTCATTAACTATATGTACACATATATTCATTTGTGCTAATGTAATCCATTTTTAAATCTGCCCCATTTTGCACATATCACTCCTTAAGGATGTACCTACAGACTCGATCTACCCTCCAGTTGCCATTGGAACCATCCTGTAATTCAAGGGGCCCCGGTCAATCATGCGCAGTGACGTCTCTCAGTTGGCAGCATGTGTCTAGCACCGAGCTTCCCTTGTGAGAGATGATGTTATGGAAAGAGGGAGAGCCTGCTTCACTTCATTGCTTGTGTGCTGGTAACTAAGAGGAGCAAAACACTGCAAGATAGGTTGTGTATATAGAGGAAAGAAAGGACAGATATACTGCAGGATGAGGCTATATATAGAGGGGCTGGATCAGTTAAGCTGTGTCTGTTGCCTGCCGTTGAGAGATCACTGATGTGAAACTATGTTGCTCTACTGATGCATACTGCAGAGAATTGTCTTCTGCTATATGCATCAACAGATCTGCAAGAGACTGCCAAAAAACACGGTTCTGTGATGCTATTGTGGAAGAGGGTTGAGCTCTGCTAAAACTTGCTATTGATGTAAAACCACATTACACCTATACTGCTGAAGATGGCAGAAGATAAAATCGATCAGGTATGCAGAGGTGTAAAGTGAATCCTACACTTAGATTAGCTTTATAATAACTCAGAGGTGTCAGGAGCACATATGAGAGAGGGGAGGAGTCTGCAGCACTGAGGAGAAGCAAGTGCTGCTGGGAAATTTAGTTTCAGTATATATATACTATGTGAGACTGAATTGCCAAAATGGCAGACAAAGAAGAAAAAAAGACAAAGGTACAAGAAGGATTTTTGTGTTGGGCTTTGTCTGCATATTAATAATAAGTACGCATGTACGGTATTGTAGTTTATGAAAAATAATGCATTTATGGGAATAACCCTGTTTTAAAGATAAGAAAAGGTCATCTGAGGTCTTCTATACAATCTTTTAGATTGCACAGCAGGTTAGTCTCACCTCGGATGCATTAAAAGTATGAAATCATGTTGCACTTAGTATAATTGTTCTCAATTTTCCCATTTTCTCACACAATAGAACAAAATGCACCATTAACATATCATAATACGGTAGTTTAGAAGCGCTACCACAAAATATCTGGTTGTTACCTAGCACCATCCATCATTCAGAGCTCTGCTACAAATTAACAGTGTGGAATGATATAACCATCACATGATATTTGTAAGGAGTGTGTGAATTCAGAAAAATCGCCTCTCATAGACATAAACAATTATGAAGTGAAAATCAAAAACAGATTGGGGAACATTTGGGATGAGCTTAGCACAACAGAAGGTCCGCGATGTAATCAGAGGATTTGCACAACATAGGAAGGGGCAGATTACCCTGGTACAATTCTTATTTGCAGTTGATGGATATGTTTATACCAGCTTATCCTTGTACATGTCAGAGGTATAGAGACCGAGTGGACAAAGAGGTGGCATCTTTCCATTTCAGACATATTATTGCACTTGGTGGTGCCAACACCATGCCCTCCAACCATGCCAACTACATGGGGTGCACATTGTTCTAGTGAGGTTATAATAAGGGAAATTTGACTATAAGATACATTTGTGCCAAGAATATATAAACATAGACAGTCTGACATCCAGAGCAGCTGTCCATACAAAAACAGGCTCATAAATTAAAGCCATAGCAGAAATGAGGATGGGATAGTCTGGTTACATCTGTCACCTAGTACCAGGCCTGCACTAATCTGTACATTCCCAGCTGGTGGCATTAATGCTACTTTGGCTGAGCCAGGAGCAGGGGTGCTCTATGTCATGAGCAAGTACGTATAGTAAAGGAAATGTTCTCTATGAAAGGTGCAGACTAATAAATCAGTGTATCCAGTGTATTAAGCTGCTTCTATGCTCCTGACCTACTTCACAGTGATAAAGCCACAACTAATGGGTACCGCTGCTTCGGGCATTGCACTGTGCCACATGTAAAAAGGATAATTGCTTCCTTAAATTATGCCAACTACCCTACATATCAAACTAATGCCAATAGTGGGGACTAATGTGTGTATGTCACTGGGAGGGAAGCATCATGCTGCCTACATTATAGAGCGGAGGCGAAGAGTCGGCAGGGTGTGTGCCCACCTTGATGAATGTGAGGCATCGCAATAGATGGGTGCCCCGCAGCTGTTTCTACTTCTTCCTAACAGTCAGAGAGCTCTAACAAATGCTACAACAGGTGACAGACGGCTTGTTAATGCTGACTCCAGGCTCATTTCCATCCAGTGGGTTCAGCTATAATTGCTGTTACTGGTATAACATCAATAGATGCCGCTCTGAAGCCTTTACAAGCACCAGACTGCATGGGAACATATATGTGAAGAAGCAGTTCATTACACAATGGATTTGCTATATTTGTTATGACGAGAAAAAGGAATTATGTCTATTAAAGGGAATGTTTCACCACAACAACCCCATTTTTCAATACAGCATGAGTGAACCTGGGCCTGGCCCCTGCAGGGAGATGTACCAGCAGTTAAGGTACAGCATGAATGAACCTTGGCCTGGCCCCTGCAGGGGAGATGTACCAGTCACGGTTCAGCATGAAAGAACCTGGGCCTGGAACCTGCAGGGAGATAAATCATGTCAAGGTACAGCATGAATGAACCTTGGCCTGGCCCCTGCAGGAAGATGTACCAGTCAAGGTACAGCATGAATGAACCTGGGCCTGGCCCCTGCAGGGAGATGTACCAGTCAAGGTACAGCGTGAATGAACCTGGGCCTGGCCCCCGCAGGGAGATGTACCAGTCAAGGTACAGCATGAATGAACCTGGGCCTGGCCCCTGCAGGGAGATGTACCAGTCAAGGTACAGCATGAATGAACCTGGGCCTGGCCCCTGCAGGGAGATGTACCAGCAGTTAAAGTACAGCATGAGGGAACCCGGGCCTGGTCCCTGAAGGAAAGATGAGCCAGTCAAGGTACAGCATGAGGGAACCCGGGCCTGGCCCCTGCAGGGAGATGTACCAGCAGTTAAGGTACAGCATGAGGGAACCCGGGCCTGGTCCCTGAAGGGAAGATGAGCCAGTCAAGGTACAGCATGAATGAACCTGGGGCTTGCCCCTGCAGGGAGATGTACCAGAAGGTAAGGTACAGCATGAGGGAACCCGGGCCTGGCCCCTGAAGGGAAGATGAGCCAGTCAAGGTACAGCATGAATGAACCTGGGGCTTGCCCCTGCAGGGAGATGTACCAGAAGTTAAGGTACAGCATGAGGGAACCTGGGCCTGGCCCGTGCAGGGAGATGTACCAGTCAAGGTACAGCATGAATGAACCTGGGCCTGGCCCCTGCAGGAAGATGTACTAGTCAAGGTACAGCATGAATGAACCTGGGCCTGGCCCCTGCAGGGAGATGTACCAGCAGTTAAGGTACAGCATGAGGGAACCCGGGCCTGGTCCCTGAAGGAAAGATGAGCCAGTCAAGGTACACCATGAGGGAACCCGGGCCTGGCCCCTGCAGGGAGATGTACCAGCAGTTAAGGTACAGCATGAGGGAACCCGGGCCTGGTCCCTGAAGGGAAGATGAGCCAGTCAAGGTACAGCATGAATGAACCTGGGGCTTGCCCCTGCAGGGAGATGTACCAGAAGGTAAGGTACAGCATGAGGGAACCCGGGCCTGGCCCCTGAAGGGAAGATGAGCCAGTCAAGGTACAGCATGAATGAACCTGGGGCTTGCCCCTGCAGGGAGATGTACCAGAAGTTAAGGTACAGCATGAGGGAACCTGGGCCTGGCCCCTGCAGGGAGATGTACCAGTCAAGGTACAGCATGAATGAACCTTGGCCTGGCCCCTGCAGGAAGATGTACTAGTCAAGGTACAGCATGAATGAACCTGGGCCTGGCCCCTGCAGGGAGATGTACCAGCAGTTAAGGTACAGCATGAGGGAACCCGGGCCTGGTCCCTGAAGGAAAGATGAGCCAGTCAAGGTACAGCATGAGGGAACCCGGGCCTGGCCCCTGCAGGGAGATGTACCAGCAGTTAAGGTACAGCATGAGGGAACCCGGGCCTGGCCCCTGAAGGGAAGATGAGCCAGTCAAGGTACAGCATGAATGAACCTGGGGCTTGCCCCTGCAGGGAGATGTACCAGAAGTTAAGGTACAGCATGAGGGAACCCGGGCCTGGCCCCTGCAGGGAGATGTACCAGTCAAGGTACAGCATGAATGAACCTGGGCCTGGCCCCTGCAGGGGAGATATACCAGTCAAGGTACAGCATGAGGGAACCCGGGCCTGGCCCCAGAAGGGAAGATGAGCCAGTCAAGGTACAGCATGAATGAATCTGGCCCTGACGCCTGCAGGGTGATGTACCAGTCAAAGTACAGCATCAATGATCCCGGGCCTGGCCGCTGCAGGGAGATGTGTCATTACACAGTAGTAATTCAAATACAGACCAGTCAAATTACAGCATGGAGGAAGCCAGTGGCTTCTAGTGGCTCTTCAACCTGACTAGAAAAGGTTGGAGGTTACTGGCGTTACCCCTTTAAGGTGGCAATGTTTAGCAAATGCCTATTGAGACTTGTTTTGCCTTCGATAGACTCTCAGGTTTATAAATGAGCGCCCAGTTACTGAGTAAGCTTCAATCTGCCTTGTTTATGACCTGTTCACAACACAGGGCAGATACAAAGTGTATGGGGACAGAATGGTCAATAATGCCGTTGATCTGTAACAATGAGGTGTGCATTCTGTGGGCAGCATACCCTCTGTTTACAAGGGGAAATGTGTTCCTGACAGCAGTAATTTCAAGGGGTTGTCCACATTTGAGAACTAGCCATTTTATGGATAGGAGGAGATATGCAGTCTGTGAGACAAAGTGGCCCAACCTCTTTATTGGCTCACATGACCGCTCCAATCAACAGACACACGTTTTACTAGTTTTTCAGCTTATCGGTGCCCTGTTAATACAGGTTAATGAATAGGAGAACAATGATAATGTATGTAAAGCGCTGCGGAATAAGATTGCGCTACATAAGCAATGCATAATAAAATAAAATAATTTGCTGATTATTGCCCAGTGTAAATGGGCATGTATTGCGTTTGCTGAATGTATGGGAATTGGGTGAGATTGTTCATCGGTAACCTCCAGGCTCCTAATGTCTCTGACCACACTGACGTTAGTGGAGTTTGCTGGCCTTTTATCGCTGACAAGAATACAGCTATCTGCAGCACTGGCCTTGTGTCAACATCCCGGAAACCTGACGTTCCTGATTATAGTCAACGAGGTCTGTCAGGGTTTGCCATTATCCATCTGAAAACCAATCTGGCTCGGCTCCACATTTTTTCTTCAATATAAGTGGAAATCCTAATCCCAGTGTGAAGAAGCCTAATAAATATTTTTCCTCTCCACAGTCCCCAGAGTTGCATCATGTCAGCGGCTGACAAGGTTGGATCCGACCCTCCTTGTAGGCAACTGTCTGCTTGCTCAGTATTTTAGAGGACTTACAGGAACTATTGGTTAATATATATAAGAAAGCAAAGGGCCACTGCTGATATGCCATGCTGGGATAGGTTTTATTGTACCACGGAAGCTGATGCAACTCCGTGTCTGATGACACATCTCTGTGTCCGATGACACATCTCCGTGTCCGATGACACATCTCCGTGTCCGATGACACAACTTCGTGTCCGATGACACATCTCCGTGTCCGATGACACATCTCCGTGTCCGATGACACATCTCCGTGTCCGATGACACATCTCTGTGTCTGATGACACATCTCCGTGTCCGATGACTCATCTCCGTGTCCGATGACACATCTCCGTGTCCGATGACACATCTCTGTGTCCGATGACACATCTCCGTGTCCGATGACACATCACCGTGTCCGATGACACATCTCCGTGTCCGATGACACAACTTCGTGTATGATGACACATCTCCGTGTCCGATGACACATCTCCGTGTCCGATGACACATCTCTGTGTCCGATGACACATCTCCGTGTCCGATGACACATCACTGTGTCCGATGACACATCTCCGTGTCCAATGACACAACTTCGTGTATGATGACACATCTCCGTGTCTGATGACGCAACTCCGTGTCCAATGACGCATCTCCGTGTCCGATGACACGTCTCCATGTCCAACGACACAACTCTGTGTCCAACTCCGTGTCCAATGACACATCTCCATGTCCGATGACGCAACTCCATGTCCGATGACGCAACTCCGTGTCAAATGACAAATTTCCATGTCCGATGGCACATCTCCATGTCTGATGGCACATATCCGTGTCTGATGACACATCTCCATGTCCAATGACACAACTCTGTGTCCAAAGACACATCTCCGTGTCCGATAACGCAACTCCATATCCGATGATGCAACTCCGTGTCCAATGGCACATCTCCGTGTCCAATGACACATCTCCGTGTCCAATGGCACATCTCCGTGTCCGATGGCACATCTCCATGTCCGATGGCACATCTCCGTGTCCGATGACACACTTCCGTGTCCCAAGACACAACTCTGTGTCCAATAACACATCTCCGTGTCCGATGGCACATCTCCGTGTCCGATGGCACATCTCCATGTCTGTAGACTTCTGCTTTGCTAGTTGCATGCTGGGGGTCCAAGCCATCCAAGGGCTGAGCAATGCATCAGGGATGACAATGTAACATTTCATGCCATAGAAGGTGATTTTCCAATAATAGTGAACCATAGTTGGACCACTTTACTCTGTGGTCACATACACACGCTCAATCAGAAGTAAAGAAAAATAAATCCGGCATCTGGTCTCTGCATTTATTAATGATCAGGCAGGTCATTAGTACAAGGAGAAATGGGTGGAATGGGAAGCGACTGCTGAATCTAAAGAAAAGCAGGGACTGGCATGATCTCATCCCATCACTCACAGTGATCTGAACATTCTGTATCGTGACACAGCGTTTCCAACCCATTAATGACTATAGGATGCCAGGCCAAGTCTTGGCTCATTTTGATGTGGTGGTATTCAGTTTCTTGGGATTACATTGTGCGGTATTGTTCTATGGAATGCCAGTATTCTGATGGCTTCTCGGCACTGGAAAGATATCCTGTAGGACTAGATGTACAGCTGTGTCACAGTTAATTTCCCTCTCCCCTCCTCACGTTCCTGCCCAGAGAGATGATATGCTTTGTGGTGGCAGCGGGGGAGGGTCTTTTCACTTTTTAGTCTTTAGTTATTTATAAGGTACTGCTGTTTACAGTGTGTTATGTCATTTGTCCTTGCTCACACAAGGATTGTAAATATTCTTCTGGATATACGATAGTCTTTTATTCTGGATATACGATCGTCTTTTGTGAATCGTCTGACAAAGACAGCAGCGTTTTGATACATCAGAAAGCAAATGAGTGTGGTCTACAGCGATGGGAGAGGAGCCAGCTACCGTAAAAGTGAGAATGATGTTTATTGGAAGGAAGGCAACAGTTGGTTGGGTTATAAGGGGCCAATGCCTACTGGGTGGGGGAAATATACTAGAGCATGTTATCAGTAATGTGCACCCATGACCCATGCTGGAGTCACCGGCTGCCTGTCCCTCAATCACATGGAGAAGAGGGGCTCCTTGTAATCCGAAATACAAGTTCCTAATATTCCGATTATCGCCCCCACAAGAATAGCGACATTAGAATGGGGAGGACTAGAATCCTACAATATCCTCACACTGTAGTACATAACAGTATTTATAGGGAGTCTGTCACCAGGTTTTGCCACTTAATCTGAGAGCAGCATTATAAAGGGGAAAATGCAAAATAAGCTGTGGATAAAAAATAATAATAATAATGGTTTTTAGTTATGGTTTTCTAATTCCTCTATATCTCTATGAAGCTGTCACGCTTGACTCAGGAGACCCAATGTCCACTCCGTGCATTACGGTCTGATCTCGGTCCAATTTATACAGTTGTCTAAATGCACCCTATGGAGGACTATGGCAGCAGGCTTACTAGTCTCCAGTGACAAGTTCCTGCCGATAGAACAGTGATTTTATCAAAACTACAGCAAGCAGCTCAGTAAGTGACACATCGCTGGAATCAGCGTCTCTGTTTCTACATTATGCTGCTCTCCGATTAAGTGGCAAAAACCTGATGACAGAACCCCTTTAAGAAATAATTTGGCAATTCAGGATGAAATCTGATTCCTTACTATACAATGTTATTCCCCAAAGGAGCAATGTACCCAGCCCTTTGAAGGGATCCTGTCACTGCTCCTAAAATATCTGTTTTAGTGAATACTTGCATACCCCATGAAACAGCCGCTCTGGAGCTTCTTTCCTCCTAAGTCGATGCTGTGCCGGTCCTCTATTATTCCTCCTGAATATTTATGAATAAATTGACACCTGGACATCACTATTCCCCTTGTAAGGGGGGCGTGTCCCCAGAGTCTGACATCAGCAGCAGTGATTGGACAGCGTGCAGGACACACCCTGAATGTTTATTGGCCAGATGTCGACAGGAGGGATAACAGAGGAAAGGCACAATAAAGAGCTGGATCTCAAATTATTATGGTATATTATGGGAGACACGAATACTTACTACGACAGACATCTCAGGAGAACGGACAGGTCCTCTGTAATCGCCCTCTAACTGTACTAGCAATCATTTTGAACAATCTCTGTTTAGTGAATGATTCCAAAAATTTCAAGTGCGATTCTCTGGTGATACAATGCCGACTAACAATCTACTGGTAACTTTAAAGGGAATCCGTCACCTACTTTTTCGCATATAAGCTTCGGCCACCTGCATCAGGGGCTTATCTACAGCATTCTGTAATGCTGTAGATATGCCCCGATGTAACCTGAAAGATAAGAAAAACAAGTTATATTATACTCACCCAGGGGCGGTCCGGTGCGGTCCGGTGCGATGGGCGTCGCAGTCCAGTCCGATGGGCGTCGCAGTCCAGTCCGATGGGCGTCACAGTCCAGTCCAATGGGCGTCGCGGTCCGGGTCCTCCTATCTTCATGTGATGACGTCCTCTTCTTGTCTTCCTATTGCGGCTCCGGCACAGGCGTACTGATTTGCCCTGTTGAGTAAAGTCCTGCAGTGCGCAGGCGCTGGGATTCTCGGACCTTTCCCGGCACCTGTGCACTGCAGTACTTTACTCCACAGGGCAAATCAGTACGCCTGTGCCGGAGCCGCAACAGGAAGACAAGAAGAGGACGTCATCGCATGAAGATGGGAGGCCCCGAACAGGACCTGCAACGCCCATCAGACCGGAAAGCCTCCTCCAGGTGAGTATAACATAACTTGTTTTTCTTATCTTTCAGGTTACATCGGGGGCTTATCTACAGCATTACAGAATACTGTAGATAAGCCCCTAATGGCGGTGGCCGCAGCTTATATACGAAAAATTAGGTGTTAGATTCCCTTTAACACCTCGCAATACGCACTTGCTTTTCTCACTATATTGCTCTCATTTTATGGTCTCAAAGACAAATTGTTACTGTTTTGTGTCTTACTTCCAGCTAAGCAACAAACTGGAGATAAATAAAGAACACAGGAATGTTTGCAGTCTGTTCTTCTTAATTAAAATGAAATTCCTTTTGCTGGCTATTGTAATTGATGAGTTATTGTATTTAGTTATTGAAGTAGGAGAAAAAATATATATTTCTATATTAATCCATATGTCTTTGATTAAAAAAAGTACTAATACTAAGCAATATAACTATCTTAGTTATGTACATACCATGAATCTATGCTTCTATCAGGATTTAAAAAATGTCAAATATAGTTCTGCTGCTAAATCAGCTCCTGGAAATGCATTGCTGGCTGCAACTTTCCCCCACAAGTTCTAGGTGAGTTTAAGTGTTGAGTCTATGTAAGGTATACTGCAGTCTCAGTGTCTCCTATGTGCTGTAAACAGCAGTCTCACTGTCTCCTATGTGATGTATACAGAAGTCTCACGGTCTCCTATGTGCTGTATACAGTAGTTTCAGTGCCTCCTATGTGCTGTAAGCAGCAGTCTCAGTGTCTCCTATGTGCTGGACACAGCAGTCTCAATGCATGCTATATGATGTATATATAGCAGTCTTAGTGTCTCCTATGTGATTTATATGCAGCAGACTCAGTGTATCCTATGTGATGTATACAACAGAGTCTCAGTGTCTCCTATGTGATGTATACAGCAGCATCTCAGTGTATCCTATGATGTATACAGCATAACAAAGTGTATGGTGTGGATCAGTGTATATAATATATAGTATGGTGCTGTGTATAGTGTGAACTCCACACAATATTTATAAAACACACAGGCACAGATCCACACTAAATACCAAATATACAGCTTCACTGTACAATTATATAGTCCAATTATTAGTATAGTCCACATACATAGTGTGAAGCTACGTATATACTAGACAGAATATATTGTGGTGCTGTGTATGTGTACCATATTTATATATTTTGTACATATACACAACACCACAATATATTCTGTGTAATATATTTGCAGCTTCACACACTATATACGGATGGCCTCTACATGCCTGGTTCCCACCGTGAAGCATGGAGGAGGAGGTGTGATGGTGTGGGGGTGCTTTGCTGGTGACACTGTTGGGGATTTATTCAAAATTGAAGGCATACTGAACCAGCATGGCTACCACAGCATCTTGCAGCGGCAGGCTATTCCATCCGGTTTGCGATTAGTTGGACCATCATTTATTTTTCAACAGGACAATGACCCCAAACACACCTCCAGGCTGTGTAAGGGCTATTTGACCAAGAAGGAGAGTGATAGGGTGCTACGCCAGATGACCTGGCCTCCACAGTCACCAGACCTGAACCCAATTGAGATGGTTAGGGGTGAGCTGGACCGCAGAGTGAAGGCAAAAGGGCCAACAAGTGCTAAGCATCTCTGGGAACTCCTTCAAGATTGTTGGAAGACCATTCCCGGTGACTACCTCTTGAAGCTCATCAAGAGAATGTCAAGAGGGTGCAAAGCAGTCATCAAAGCAAAAGGTAGCTACTTTGAAGAACCTAGATTATAAGACATATTTTCAGTTGTTTCACACTTTTTTGTTAAGTATGTAATTCCACATGTGTTAATTCATAGCTTTGATGCCTTCAGTGTGAATGTACAATTTTCATAGTCATGAAAATACAGAAAAATCTTTAAATGAGGTGTGTCCAAACTTTTGGTCTGTACTGTGTGTATATATATATACAGTATATATACACGAACAGAGGAAGTGGTGACCACGTAAAGCAAAAGTTGCTGAACCTTGCATTCTGTTTTGAACGGGGGGGGGGTGCTATAGTATGTGGGTCCGTGAGGTTTGCGTGCTAGCGCTGCTTTTTTTGTCCCAGGGAAGTTTATTACCCCATACCAGAGAAATTGCTCTGACATAAGAGAACACAAGTATAAACACAACACAGGTATATTATTGGAAAGAGAGGAGTTGGGGCCTGGAGGCCGGCCCCATTTTATTATCTATCTATCTATCTATCTATCTACCTATCTACCTATCTCTCAGTCTGTTTTTTTATTGTTCTCACTGTCTAATCTGTCTGTGATGTATCCCATAATTATCTAATAGTATGTAATCAGATTGCTACTATTTGACTGTAATGTGCAATGTTTGTAGCTGCCCTCCTATATATTGCACTACACCATTTCTACATAAGGGAACATTATCTAAACAATGAATCATCTATTCATTTGCCCGTATATAAAATTGTAAGAAGACACAGGAAATGACTGAAATTCTAGCATCTTTTCATACACCTCAACTAAAGAGAAATAAAATGTAGAAGGTTGTGAAATAAGTGTAGAAATGCAGAAAAGCTGCAATAAGCCGAGTGCCGGGCTGCCTATCACGGCAGACGTCTCACATAAAGATGTGCTCATCCCAGGGGGTGAATGAAGGGAAAGATTATTATAAAGGAAAAAAAAGCTACCACGAGCATCCTGACATTGGAAGGAGCAACATTAATGAATTTCTCAGGGAGTTATTACTTTTACCCCAGTGATACAAATCCTATTACCATCTATTAAACACCAGCAGAGTTGCAAAAAGAAAGGATTAACCCTTCCCTTCCCTCATTATCACATTTAGGAATGCTGCAAAAAAAGGGCTAACAAACTAATAAGGGATTTGATCATTTTCAGAGATATTAAGTTATTTATCTGTGATTGTTTCTTATTCTTAAATTAGGATAGCTTAAGGTAAAAACACAAAAGCAGATTCAGATTTCATTTGTGAGAAATCAAGGACAGCTTTTCAGCAGTGTTTCATCAGTGATTTTTTTTGGATACTAAAAAAAATTAAAAAAAATGGCAAATCTTCTCCCATCAACTACAATGTTACAGATCCACAGGCCTGTGTGGGTGATTTTGATCTACGACTTGGATCAATAACGATGTTGTCAGATCACAATAATGAACACTGCGGTAAGACAGTCAGTGCCATTTTCTTTTTTGTGGTGCTGAGGTTTCTACTTTGATTGGATCAAAAATGGGCATGTCTCCATGATGTTCTGCAGACACGTGGGGCCCAATTCATAATTTTGGCACAACTCGAGGCTGTGCTATTATTTGGCAACTTCTGGCATTGAACGCCATTTTCGCTCAGACTAGGTAGTCTTAAAATGCGCCTTGATTTTTCACAGGGGTTCATGTAGATTAATTAGGATCTTTAGAAGCACGTAGATCTGGGGATTTATTCTGACGGAATATAGGCTGAACTGGATGGACAAATGGCTTTTTTCGGCCTTACTAACTATGTTACTATGTAAGACATTTGGAGGATTTTTAGTGTGAATTTAGACACTGCAGATTTTGCAGAAAATCAGGTCCATTTAACAGTCAGCGTTTGTGGAACGTTCAACAGCAAAATCCGCAGCAAGTATACAACATCTGAGCATACTCTGAGACAGCCTGTTAGATGTCTCACTTGTGCCACATTCCAGGCCACAATCCCTCCTGAGAAGACATGCCCTAGTGGAGGCGCAGGGAGAAATGTAAGAGATCACTGATCAGGGCACAGTTTTTAGCATCATGCTCCCCTCATTGCTAGCTGACTGATCTGGATCTTCCTCTTTATCCCCTGTCCCCTGATTTCCGCGTCCATTACTGTAGGTACGATTACACTGAGACCTGAGCGATTCCTGATGGCAGGACCCCTTTAAAGCCGTCCGTCTGTGCCGTTCTTGGTCTCGGTGAGCACCATAATGTGATTCTTGCAGGGCCATGTCAGTTCATACAACGGTGTAGAAAGGCAGTGAGATAAAACCCCTCAGCAGACATGGCATGCTAAATAGGGAAGATTTCATGTTCTGCACTTTAGCTCTATTACTTTTGATCACTATAATAAATCACACATTGCAGGAATTAAAACTTGCTGTTCCCGGGCTCTTGTGCAGCAAATGGAAATATTATCTTGTATAGAGCAGCCAACAATGGTGCTGGATGTGAGGACGGAACAAAGGAAAGCAAATATCAATAAGGTCCCCGTAAAAAGCCTCAGGACAGCCTCATTTCAGAGAGCAGAAAATAGCGCTGTAACTGTTGGCATATCGATTGCTGCATGAGCCGGAATATGAATCGATGAATCACATTACCGGTGCGCGCAGCCGTAATTATTACCAACACTTCCTGCAACATGGCTGACGCTTAACTCTTCTGCGGCCAGGAAGGTTAGGCCTCGGGTCCCCCTTCCCAGCAATGGGCCTCAGGTGACAGGTGACATTTCTATGTGTGGCGGAAGACACAGAGGCCAATAAGTGGCTGCAGCAGTCAGGTGACTGACGTACGGGACGCCACCGGCGGGGGTGCAGAACATAACTGGAGTGATGGGAGATTGAAACGGAATTAATGCTTATTTCTCATTTTAAAATTTTTAAAAGGGCACAGAAAACCCCTAAAATTCTTCACCCTTCGCCCTCACTATACGCCGAGCACCGAGACCCTGACTTATCTTTGTTGTTTCTCCATCCTGGAATAATTTGCTCTTTGTTAGTGATTTTAGCACTTATTCTCTTTACGTTTTGCAGCATTTGGCACCACTGATTTTTCCTCATATTCTACTGGAAATGGGAAAAAATGCCAAATGTGGTAAAATTGCAAATAAAATTGCAATTCCACAATGTTTTGTTTTTTTTATTTACCCTGTTCACTATATGGTAAAACTGACCTGGTAATAGGTTTCCCCAAGTCAGTACAAGTATGCAGCTACCAAACGTGTACACTTTATTTTTTAATTACCGTAAGTGGTGAAAATAAAATCAGTACTTTGTATGAAAAAAAAACTTTTTGCATTCGTCTCCATTTTCTAAGATCCATAACGTTTTCATTTTTCATGATCTTGGGGGGTGTGAAGGCTTATTCTTTGCGCCTCGAGCTGACATTTTTATTGATATAATTTTGGGGTAGATACGATGGTTTGATCGCCTTATTGCATTTGATAAAAAGCATAATTTTAGAGTTTTGATTTTTTTCTTGTTATGCCATTTACCGATCAGATGAATTTATGACGGTCTTACTGCAGTGTTATTTATTTTGATCTGACAACATCATTTTTGATCCAAGTCATATATCAAAACCACCCATACAGGCCTGCGGATCCATAACAATGTAGTTGATGGGAGAAGCTTTGCCATTTTTATTTTTAATGGGGCAAAATGAGGGTGATTTAAACTTAAACTGTGGGTTTTTTTTTACTTTTTTCATATTTATAAAAAAAAAAATTTTGTTTACTGTCTTCAATAGTCTCCTTAAGAGGCCTGAAGCTGCGATCTATTGCCTGTGCTGTACATAACTATGTATAGCAGAAATCACAGTCTCCTATATCATAATGACAGGCACGGGGGTCTTCTGCAGACCCCTGGCTGTCATAACAACCCATCGGCACCCCCTGATCACATGACAGAGGCTTTGATGGGTGGGATTTGTGACTCGCTTCCGGCTCGCTCGGGTTACATCCCGCTGTCAGATATTGACAGCGGGATTTAACTTATCAGCTGGGGGTGGAGAACCAATCCACCCATGGTTGATAATGGCATATGGCAACTGATTAAATCAGTAATCTGATACAATATTGGATTCAGCTTCTCTTTGCTACATCATGGTGTTCTCAGATGAGGTAGCAAAAACCTGCTGACAGATTCCCTGGAAACTATCTTTATCTCTTACATAACTCTGCTAAAGCCTAGGACAACCTCTTTAAAAAATGGTCCTCCTTGTCTTCTTCTAGGGCTTGTCCTATTTTTTTCAGGCAAAAACAACACTCCGATCTCCTGCTCTTAAAGTGGACCCAAATTACATTATTATACAACCTTAAGGTAATCTTAAGTCACCCATACACTTTAGCTTGCGTGTCGGCTGAACAAAGGATTGGCCAATTATAAGGTGTCTCACCCAACTAAGGCTTCTTTCACACTTCCGTCGACAGGCGGCCGTCAGAATGCGTCGATGCGACGTATCGACGGATGTCTTAAAAATAGTGAAAAACGGATGCAACGCATCCTGTGTCCTGACAGATGCGTAGAATTAAGCGATGCCTGAAGTTGAATGTCTAAAATTCAGGAGAGGGAGAGAGAGAGAGAGAAAGAGAGAGATTCCCCTGACTACAAAATCCTTCCAGGCGTGCTCCGAATACAAAAACGGGATACGTCCCTGGATTCCTGTTTTTGACAGTCAGTGACGGATCCTGCACCCATAGGCTTCCATTATAGCCAACGACAGACAGCGCAGGACCCGCCGCTGAGCGATTTTCCGACATGCAGAAAAAAATGTTCCTCTGAACGTTTTCTCCGCTCGACGGACAGCAATTTTCCGACGGATCCAATGCACGACGGATGAAATGGATGGCCATCCGTCGCTAATACAAGTCTATGGGAAAATACAGGATCCTGCAGAAAAATTTGCAGGATCCTGTTTTTTCAAAAATCGACGGGTTTCGACGGGAGCTAAAAGACGGAAGTGTGAAAGAGGCCTAACCCATACACAGAAGCACTCAATTGGAAGTTGTCAGACATCTCTGGTGGTGGCTTATCTCTCAGAGAACAAACAGATCGACAGTCTAAAATCGGACATGCCAGATCCTTATCTACAGCGAGGACATCTGTGGAGGAAGAGGGGGCCCCATACACATATTGTGGGCTGAACTTGCTGATAGAGGGGTCAAGACAAAGTTACTCTAATTTGTATGGGGACCTTTAGTCGGGTTAGCAGAACCGAAGCGTATTGTGACTGCAATAACAACACTTTACTGCGCCCACATTGAGGCCCTGATATCCGCCCAAGGCTTGGAAATAGGCGAGAATTAGATTAATAAGCGTAAATTAAAACACTGGTTATTGGCTGGGCTGACTAAATAATACTTAATGCTTTAACAGTAATACAGGGGTATTGTGGAGGAGAAGGAGGCAGACATAGCTAAAGTCATGAGACTTTCCATCAATTAGGTAGCTTTTGGTCTTTACTGTGTATAGCATGAGCTGTGAACAGAGCAAGTTTGTACGGCTCTATTGATCCATTGTTTTTACTGATTTCAATCAGAATCATTCTTTATGCTTTACTAGCTACCAGCAAAAAATATTTCCTATGCTGTGGCCTCAGTAGTCCAAAAATATTCTAAGCATTCGTGTGTGACCCCTTTCATCTCTTATTGTCACACTCACTGCGTGAGATGATAAATGTACCATGAAATGTCTGGCACAGGACAAACCTCATATGACTAACGCACACTGACCCATGTTGTTTCACCCGACACATGAGCTCACCCCTATATACAATATATTCAGTACCAGCCATAGTTCCAATCATATACATTAAAATGGAGTCCATGTATTGATCGGCAATGATGCTCTTCATGATGTGACATATTGGCTATGTGATCTTCGATAATCCGTACATCCCCTAGAACCCCAGGCCCCCCAGTAAAATGCATATCCTAGAAAAGCAGTCCCCCAGTACAATGCATATCCTAGAAAAGCAGTCCCAGTACAATGCATATCTTAGAACCCCAGTACAATGCACATCCTAGAACCCCAGTCCTCCCAGTACAATGCATATCCTAGAACCCCAGTCCCTTCTAGTCCAATGCACATCCTAGAACCCCAGTCCTCCCAGTACAATGCATATCCTAGAACCCCAGTCCCTTCTAGTCCAATGCACATCCTAGAACCGCAGTCCTCCCAGTACAATGCATATCCTAGAACCCCAGTCCCTTCTAGTCCAATGCACATCCTAGAACCCCAGTCCCCCCAGTACAATGCATATCCTAGAACCCCAGTCCCTTCTAGTCCAATGCACATCCTAGAACCCCAGTCCTCCCAGTACAATGCATATCCTAGAACCCCAGTCCCTTCTAGTCCAATGCACATCCTAGAACCCCAGTCCTCCCAATACAATGCATATCCTAGAACCCCCTGACGAAGGAAATCGTCGAAACGCGAGTCGTGGTGGACGCATCCTCTGGACTGCTTGTCACTTGTCACCCATCTTACAAGTAAACTATAACTTCAGCTGATGGCAGTATTTTTATAGCTTTATTACCCTCATTGTGAGATCGTAGGTGCACACTGTGATTATTTACATTGTCAGTAGTATTGCCTCACATGCACAGTCACTTTATTATAGTATACAACTACTTCTTTAATTTAGATTTATTTCAGTATTAATTCTTGGCACTCTTCTTATCACTTCCTACCTGTTTTTATGGGGTTCATATTGTATACATGCCTGGTGATTCTGCCATAATAATATCTATTCAATATATATTTATTATATATTTTTTTCTGTATTTATTATTTTTTGCAGCAACATTTATGTAATTGCATAGATTATGTTGCTTTTACCATACCATACCATACCATACCATTGATTTATGTTCAGCTGGTCCTCAGTTGCATGCGTCCCTGTGTCCTGTGTTTTTGTTCCCACCTGCACCAATTTTATATTTGATTATCAATAAAAATATATGCTTTAATTTATATGGGTTTACAGTCGGTTTTCTCTTTGTCTATGAATTATCAATACCGATATACCCTACCACATATCCATGGCACACATATTATAGCTGGATTTTCTTATTACTATTTTTTTTAGATTTTCTTACTTTATATCAAACTTTAAGTTATTTATGTGTATTGTATATCCTAGAACCCGTCTCCCCAGTACAATTCATATGCTGGAACCCCAGTCACCCAAAATAATGGATATCCTAGAACCTTAGTCACCCAGAACAATACATATCCAAGGTGCCATCAGTGCTGCAGACAATCACAGACCTTGAAGGCAGCAGTGGACATTTAACACTGGACCTGGGGAGGATGAGTAAAGCTTTTTTTCTTTAAAACAAACTCCAGCTGGGGTACAGGGATTTTCCAAAATACGAAAAACCCCTTTATTCACTGTACGACATCAGCATGCATGCAATATCCTAGGATAAAAAAAGGATTACCATCTGAGATTGGTGGAGATAATTGGGGTACATTTAGTGCCTTAAAGCGCAAATACACCAAAACATCTGGCATCTGGGAAGAATGTAAAGACTGGATAAATAGGTTGGATTGTCACGTCTATGGCAAACTTTCTTTATTTCCTTCCTGGCTTTTCCCAGATAAACTATCAATTTTATATGAGGTCACAAAATAAGAATATGGCCCCTTTCACACATCAGGTTTTTGCCATTAGTTGCAATCTGTCGAATTTTGGAAAAAAAAAACGGATCCATCGACTGATGCCGCTGGATCCGTTTTTTTCTCACAGACTTGTATTAGCGACGGATGGCCTCACGTTTCATCAAAGTAACGTTTTTGTGTCCATTGAAAAAAATTTGTTTGCTAGAATGGAAGCCTATGGCGCCGGATCCGTGGCGACGGATTCCGTCAATTTAAACTGAGCATGCTCCGATTTTTTTAGGATCCAATTAGCCGGATCAGCTAGTCAGATCCAGTGAAAAACGGATCCGTCGCATCAGTTTTTCAGAATCTACGACGGATCCGTTTTTTTTTTTTTTCAATTCGACGGATTGCGATTGATGGCAAAAAACTGATGTGTGATAGGGGCCTAAAAGAGGCAACCGCCTCCCAACACCTCACACTCACAGTTTTATTGTAAAAAAAAAAGTGAAAATGTAACTAACATTGCTCATATCTCATGTGTGACCTGTCAGAAGCCTCAGATCCTGTTACTAGTCATAGTCACATGGAAACAAACCACTTATTTCCGCGTCTGAATTGGTTTTCTCTGGACACAATCATCACAAATTTCTCACAAAACAGGAAATACATTCCTGCTCTGTTATTGCACTAGCTGCGGATGTCTGCCGACTTAACTCCTTCACGCCTGCCCCATCTACTAAATAGAAAACCAATGACATGTTTGTCACAAGGTACTAGAACGAAATGCTGCCAATCTGTGGAAATATTACACGAGGATTACTCACAAAAAGGTTGGCCCAAAGATAGAAGCAACACAAGGCCAACCAATATTGGGTGTCACTGGTATTGTCCCCCCATTGTAGGGGGAAGCAGATGACTTACTATGGTTATAACTTACAACTAGTAGTGGGTGTCACTGGTATTGTCCCCCATTGTAGGGGGAAGCAGATGAATTACTATGCTTACAACCAGTAGTGGGTGTCACTGGTATTGTCCCCCATTGTAGGGGGAAGCAGATGACTTACTATGGTTATAACTTACAACTAGTAGTGGATGTCACTGGTATTGTCCCCCCATTGTAGGGGGAAGCAGATGACTTACTATGGTTATAACTTACAACTAGTAGTGGGTGTCACTGGTATTGGCCCCCATTGTAGGGGGAAGCAGCCAGGTCGTATCGCTGGTCGTGATCGTTGGTAAATCGCTTAGTGAGACGGGGCCTTTAGGCTATGTGCACACGTTGCTGACTAGCCTTAGGAATTTCTGGTGCGGATTCTGCATGTCTTGGCAGAAAACGCAGCTGCGGATTTGCTGCATTTTTTTGTGCGGATCCGCAGCGTTTTTTTGTGCGGATGTTTTGCGGATTTTTAGCGTTTTTTACCCCTGCGGATTTCTATAATGGAATGGGTACAAAAACGCTGCAGATCCGCAAAAAAGAAGTGACATGCTGCTTCTTTTAATCCGCAGCATTTCCGCACAGCGTTTTTTTCTCATTGATTTACATTGTACTGTAAATCAATTGCGGATCTGCAGCGTTTCTGCACCGCAAAAAACGCTGCGGATCCGCAGAGAATCGGCAACATGTGCACATACCCTTAATGCTTACAACCAAACTATCATATACAGAGGAACATGTAAGGTCTCAGCTCACAAGTGAATGACATAAGGACAGTTGTATATAAACTCCAGTCTGTGATCTGACGGCAGATCTGGAAAAGCAAACATTGGAAAATCCCACAGCCATAATCCAAATCCCGTATGTGCTTTCTGTGAGTGCAGACTGTGTACATCCATAACCCAGAGTCATCAGCTGGATCCATGGTATATTATAGCACACAGCATTAGGGTCGTCACCACCGAAGACTGTAACCGGCTGATCAACTTAGCTCAGGCCTGCAGTATCACATTGGAGAGAGTCCCCCACTGATCAGCTGTGGCAGCAAATGGGAGCTGAGCTGCATTACACAACAGCAGCCTTAGGCTACTTTCACACTAGCGTCGGGAACAACCCGTCGCTGCGCGTCGGGCCGACGTTCCCGACGCTAGTGTGGTCTCCGCCGCACAACGGGGGCAGCGGATGCATATTTCCCACGCATCCGCTGCCCCATTGTGATGTGCGGGGAAGTGCGGGGAGGTGGGGGCGGAGTTCCGACTGCGCATGCGCGGTCGGAAAAAGCGGACCGTCGGGAGCAAAAAACGTTACATGTAACGTTTTTTTCTCCCGACGGACCGCTACCATACGCCCAAACGCCGCCAAACGCATTCACCGTTTGGAAATGCGTCGCAAATGCGTCGCAAATGCGTCGCTAATGTTACTCTATGACGAAACAACGTATCCAGCAAAAACTTTTGCTGGATGCGGCGTTTCGCAAAAACGACGCATTTGCGACGTATTGCAGTTAACGCTAGTGTGAAACTAGCCTTACACCTAAAAGAGGTTTAAGGCTATGTGCACACGTTGCGGATTTTGCTGAGGATCAGTACAATGTAAACCTATGGAAGATGCAATCCGCAGTGCCCTGCTGCGGAAAAAAAGCGGGGAAACGCTGCGGTTTACATCTTGCAGCATGTCAATTCTTTGTGCGGATTCCGCAGCGGTTTACACCTGCTCCATAATAGGAATCCGCAGGTGTAAAACCGCAGGTGGAATCCGCACAAAATCCGCATACAAACCGCTGTAAATCCGCAGGAGAAACGTAGTGCCTTTTACCTGCGGATTTACGAAATCCGCTGCGGAAAAATCTGCAGAGCTAAGAAATACGTGTGCACATACCCTAAGGTTTTCTGGTTTCAGGAAAACCCCCGTCACCAGGCTGCATATTGTTAAAAAACAAACTGAGACTACTCACCCTCCCCAGGTCCAGGGCTGAGTCTCCATCGCTGCTCCTGGTGTCTGTTATTACTGAGCTGAGATAGTTATTACTATTATAACTGAGCTCAGCGGCTGTAGGGGTTAATGTTTTCTGCACAGGGAGGGCCACTGAGCTAAGGGCTGCAGCACTGCAGACAATAACAGACACCTTAAGCAGCGCTGGAGACCAATGCTGGACCTGGTGAGGGTGAGTTAGGACACCTCAGTATTTGGTCAGTACTTTACCTCAGTATTGGTAAGCTGAAACCAAGAGAGGAAGAGTATAATAGAAACACGTCAGCACTTCAGTATTTATCACCCACTCCTGGTGTTGGCTTACAAATACGGAGATAAAATACTGACCAAATACTGAATGTGTGAACGTGGCCTAAAGCATTTACCGTATTTATTTTTTTTACACAAACTGCAGAAGGTAAACAGGGAATTTCCGAAACTGTAAAACCCCTTTAAATACAGTAGATCATTCGGCTGATAGCTCGACTTACAGTATACTCCACAGTAAAAACTAAACTAAGGAATTTTTGTGTATATATATATATATATATATATATATATATATATATATATAAAAAACAGTCCCTCATAGCTATATGGCGAGTGATCACATCTTCTAGGTGCACATACTGTATATATACGATATATATATGTATATATATATATATATACAGTATATATATATATATATATATATATATATATATATATATATATATAATGTGGCTCTGACTCGGTACGGTGTTTATATATATCAGTCCCTTATAGCTATATGGCGAGAGATCACATCTTCTCGGTGCACATATATATACGATATATATATATATATATATATGTATAATGTGGCTCTGACTCGGTACGGTGTTTATATATCAGTCCCTTATAGCTATATGGCAAGAGATCACATCTTCTCGGTGCACATATATATATATACGATATATATATATGTATAATGTGGCTCTGACTCGGTAAGGTAGCAGGGATGCTTGTGTCCTGAACATATGCCAGAAGCCCCTAAGCAGACCTCAGAGAGCCGTACAATAATATGCCTTGTAAGGCAGACTGCAGGCGAATTCCTAGAAGACTACAAACACCAGAGAAGGCAGGAGAGAAATAAGGCAGAGACGCATGGCAGGTTGCGTCGATTTGATTAAATATTTTCCCGTTACCTTCCGTTCAGTTTTGTGCCGATCTGTCGTGCTGCGTATTTATAGTCAAACAGATGAAAGGCATGTGTATTTAAAACGTGTGTACATATCACAGGGTCCGAGACAGCACATATTATACAATGTGTGTTTTTGCAGCAAGCTGCTAAATTATTTATCGTGTGCTGAGCTTTAATCTTATAAACCTGCTACTGGCTCCTGCCTGCTGGATCCGCAGCATTGTACAGCACACCCAGGCTTATTGAAGGAGTAATTTGATATTCCTGAAGGAAAGGGGAAAGAAAATCACTATGCCTCCTTGTATAATAATACTAAGTATGACTGCAAGCGCTCGCTCCTGCTAAAATGCATCTCTCAGGGATTCAGCGAATATTGCCATATTCAGGAAAAGAATAAATAATCTATGTACACTGTAGAAACCAACAAGAGCCAGCTGCTCCATACAATTCTCCGCCATGCAATCCTCCCAGCTCCTGTGCTTTATGAGTGTGCTCCGCTCCGCCATTGTGTTGTGTGTGTGAGACCTTGCATTTTGGATTGTGTATTGTGCCCAAGCGAAATCCTGGAAAACGAGCGTGAAAGGTGCTGCTCCGTCGTTGGCCTATAAAGGGCAATCTAATATTTCACATAAAATGCCAAGAAAGAATTAAAATGGAAAGACAGTTTTATTGCGGATGTGGGTGAGATACATAAGTGGAGGTTACTCTCCTGGCTTTCAATGAGGATTATCAGTTACGGGAGACGACCATGGTAGATGTTCATAACTATATATTTAGCCAGCTGGTTGTCCTACTAGACTGACCGCTATAAACTCGGGTTACAGAGGTCATGTCACAATTCATATTGAATGTACCGGGACATGGACTGTAACACAACTCAACCATTCAAGGGTGTGAGCCAGAATGAGGAGAAGCCATGCCTTTATTTCAGCTTCAATGGTGGCGTACAATATGAGCAATTCGTCTACAAGTCATTCAGTTCTACATCATTCAAGAAAAAAGCCGGGTAGCATTTATCACATGTGAAGAGAATAAATCTATATGAATGCAAAAAGGTCATATAAAATTATTAGAAAACCTAATGAATTCATCTCCTCTGGGTAAATGCTTCATTAACAATGGCAGACTCAGTTAAGGAGGGTCCATCAGATAAGTGAATTAACTGTATAGGATATTTCCTTTCTAACGAAGGCCCCATGGTCCATGAACCACCATGGATTCAGGTCTCATAATTAATTATCTTAATATTAACAAAGGATTCTCGGAAATATATGTCTCCAGATAAAAATCTCACGGCATAATGCTCGATGACTTGGGACTGGTTGTGCACTTCATTCAAATAAACCCACTTTTCGTAAAATGAGACAAAGAGAAAACAGGATGACTATCTTAAAGATATTGAGTAACAGCAGTTTATTATGAGGGCTATGTTACTCCTACCAAAAGATTTCAATATAGATAGGATTACGGCTGTCATTGAGACGCCAACTGGTCCAGATCAGCAATTAGATGGGAAACCAGTCCTGTTTTTGTTTAATATCTTTGAGTGAGTAGATAAGCTACAGTAGGTCCTTATCTTCTCGGGATACCTGGGGCAGCTGACATCTCCTCCGTTATCAGTCCTGATCAGGGCAAGAACTAGAAGAACCTCAGTTATGCTTGATAAGGAGAGGGTCACATTCTTCTATGCTTATGGTCATGGTTGGTAACACACCTGCTCATGGCGCACATTTTTAACCCATACTGACCAAAACATATTTTGTGCTTGAAGTTGTGGTATACAGAGGTATAGGGATACTACAGCAAAGACCACAATGGGACACCAATAATGGTGCCAGGTTTTTCCACCCATAACAAAGATGTCTAGGGTTACCTTTCACATTTCATGTCTTTCTATGATTTCCAAACCAATTATCCACTGGCCGTCCACCACGGAGACCACTGATCATGTGGGAGGACAGCATGTGGCATCTGGAGGGTAATAAACAGAGACTTGTCCGGAGCATTACAAAGGCAGGGTTGGATCAAGATGGGAATTAACTGGTATCTAATGGTTATTTTATTATTTGATAAAACTTATTAAATTTAGATTATTTTTTCCCTTCCTGCAAAACTCCTTTAACAATTGTGTTTTATGTTCTTAACAACATTTAACAAACTCATACAGGAGCACTCCATGGACGAACTGAAATGATGTCTTTTCATTCCTCATTATCCCTATAATCCCTCTTTGGGTGAATTATTTATATTGACATATAATTATCGGATGCCAGTCTGTCAGGCTCTTCAATGTAATCATAGCTGGCTTGTGGATTATCAAGATATTTATTTGCTCATTGGTGTTTGTAGCTTAGTGTCGGAAGCTGTTCTTGTTAATTTCTATAAGCCAATGTGTCTGCCCGCATCTGTGCACCACACAAGCTTCATTTGCAGATTTTCTTTAGCCAGCTGATGTCAGTTTACATACACCAGGTAAGGCTACTTTCACACTAGCGTCGTACGACGCATGTCGCAACGCGATGTACCGACGCATACTGTGAAAAAAAAACCACAACGGGGGCAGCGGATGCAGTTTTCCAACGCATCCGCTGCCCCATTGTGATGTCCGGGGAGGTGGGGGCAGAGTTCCGGCCGCACATGCACGATCGGAAATGGCAGACACGACGCACAAAAAAACGTTACATGTAACTTTTTTTGTGCCGACGGTCCGCCACAACACGACGCATCCGTCGCACTACGGATGCAAAGTGTAGCAATCCGTCACAATGCGTCGCTAATACAAGTGTATGGAGAAAAAACGCATCCTGCAGGCAATTTTTCAGGATGCGTTTTTTCTCCAAAACAACGCATTGCGACGTGCGTCGTACGACGCTAGTGTGAAGGCAGCCTAAAGGAACAATGAATTGCTACACAATTTAGAGCTGATATGCTGCCTAAATGTAAGATTGAAATTCTGTCTAATTTGCTTCCCATTTACACCTCTTTGAGAATGGACTGATTCCCTTTATTGTACTAAACATGGATTATCTCTACAACCTCAATAACCAAAAAAGTTGGAACACTATGTGAAATGTATTAAAAACAAGAATGCAACAATTTGGAAATGTTGCACAGCCATATTTTATTCAGATCATAGAACACATATCGAAGGTGAAAGTTTTCCATTCCATTGGAAACAACTCATTTAGAAGTTGGTTTCAGCAACACATCTCTAAAAAGGACAAAGTTAAGAAAAGGCTGGAAAAGTAAGTGGTACTGATGAAAACCAGCTGGAGGGTCAATTTTCACCTAAGTCCCATGACTGTGTATAAGGCCGGTTTCACACGTCAGTGGCTCCGGTACGTGAGGTGACAGTTTCCTCACGTACCGGAGACACTGACACACGTAGACCCATAAAAATCAATGCATCTGTTCAGATGTCATTGATTTTTTGCGGACCGTGTCTCCGTGTGCCAAACACGGAGACATGTCAGTGTTCGTGGGAGCGCACGTATTACACGGACCCAATAGAGTCAATGGGTCCGTGTAAAACACGGACCTCACATGGACGTTCTCCGTCTGGGGTCCGTGTGCGTGCAGGAGACAGCGCTACAGTAAGCGCTGTCCCCCCCACATGGTGCTGAAGCCGCGATTCATATGTTCCCTGCAGCAGCGTTTGCTGCAGAGAAAATATGAATAATAGTGTTTAAAATAAAGATCTATGTGTCCAACCTGTGCGCCCCCCCGCTGTCCTGAAAATACTCACCCGCTCCCACGTTGGCTGTCACTCCTTCCTCTCTGCCCCGCGCCTCCTACTGTATGCGGTCACGTGGGGCCGATCATTTACAATCATGAATAGTCGGCTCCGCCCCTATGGGAGGTGGAGCCACATATTCATGACTGTAAATGATCGGCCCCACGTGACCGCATACAGGAAAAGATGGGGCCAGACCAGGAAGCAGCGAGGGAGGCGGGTAAGTATTTTCAGAACAGCGGGGGGGGGCGCACAGGGGGTGGGGGGGCGGCGGACACATAGATCTTTATTTTAAACACTGTTATTCATATTTTCTCTGCAGCAAACGCTGCTGCAGGGAACATATGAATCGCGGCTTCAGCACGATGCAGGGTACCACACGCGTGTGTACCACACGCTCCGTGTGGTACCCACTCGCCATACGGGCGGCACACGTGTGCCGCACGTATGGCCTGCGTGAGTTCCCAGGCACACGGACACGGATAACTCCGGTACCGATTTATTCCGGTACCGGAATTATCTGGACGTGTGGGACAGCCCTAAAAGAGCATATGAGAGAGGCAGAGTCCCTCAGAAGCAAATATGGTCATAGGTTCACAAATCTGTGATCAATTTCGGAAATATTTTCGTCAATGTAAAATTGAAAAGACTTGAATATCCAACCATCCATAGTACATAATATTATCAAAAGATTTAGATATTCTGGAGAAATCCCTGTGCACAAGGGACAAGACTGATGGTGAATATTGGATGCTCATGACCTACGGGCCCTCAGTCAGCAGATCACTGCCTGGGCTCAGGAATACTTAAATAAATTATTATCTGTGAATACAGTTCGCCATCAATCCACAACTGCAAGATAAACCTCTAGCATACAAAAAAGCCAAATATTACAGCCATATGAGACATCACAGTGGCTTAGTGGTTAGCACTGTAGGCTTGCAGCGCTGCAGTCCTGAGTTCAAAGAACATCAAGAACAACATCTACAAGGAGTTTGTATATTTTCCTTGCGCGTGTGTAGGCTTACTCCTGGTACTTTGGTACACTCCTAAGACATACTGATACAAAATTTTGGTTCTGAGCCCCAATGGAAACAGTAATGATGATGTCTGTAAAGCGCTGTGAGAAAGCAATGGCTACATCAATGTGTAAAATAAAAAATGAAAATAAATAAATCTATCAACACAATCCAGAAACAGTGACACCTTCACAAGACTAAAGCTCGTTTACAATAAACTGAGGCAAAATGGAAAACTGTTCGGTGATCAGATGAATCAATATTTGACACTCTTTATGGAAACCACAGATGCCGTCTCCTGTGGGCTCAAGAGGAGAGGGACCATCCAGATTGTTATCAGCCACAGTTTTGGGCAGGTCACATATCTTGAAAGGCACCATATAGAGGTTTTAGAACATCATGTGCTCCCATCCAGAAAACATCTATTTCAGGGAAGACAATGCTAAAGAACATAATGCATCTATCACAACTGCATGGCTTCATAGAAGAAGAGTAAGGGTATGTTTCCACCTTCAGGATGGCCGGCGGTTTGGACGGAGCAGCAAACCCGCTCCGCCCTAAGCCCTGCCCCCTTCTGTGACGCGATGGTGCCGGAAGTGTTCATTGCACACATCTGGCATCATCGCACCCCACACATAGGGCCCTGTGATATACCTTGCGGCGGCGCAGCGGCGCCGCAAGGTACACGGACATGCTGCGATCTGAAAAGACGCGCAGCATGTCCGTTATCGCAGGGCCGCCGGGTGTGTGTTACCACGCATAGTGGAGACGGGATTTCATAAAATCCCCTCCACTATGCTGTAACATCTGGACACTGCGTGTTTGACGCTGCGGCTCTGCGCAGCGTCAAACACGCAGCGTTTCCTGCACGTTGACACATACCCATAGGGTGATGAACTTGCCACCTGCAGTCCAGACCTTTCACTTATAGAAAACAGTTGAAACAAAAAATCTGGCAAACAATTCCCAGGACTGTTGAGCAGATAGAATCCTACATTAGACAAGAATGAAATGACACTACTCTCTCAAAACTCCGGCAACTGGTCCTCACCTCCCAAACATTACAGACTGGTAGACACGGCCCTGTCCCAGCATTTTTGAGATATGTTGCTGCCAACAAATTCTAAATGAGTTATTTTTTTCTAAAGAAACGAAAAATGTCTAACTTTCACCTTCTGATCTGTGTTTATTTAATTGCTTATATAGCGCCATTAATTCCTCAGCGCTTTACAGAGATCATTGCTTTGCCAATTAATAAAAAGAATATTTTGTATTTCTATAGCACCAACATACTCTGCAGCAGTTTAACATTATAGAGGGGACTTGGTTGGGGCTCACAATCTAAATTCCCTATCAGTATGTCATTGGCTGTTCTGTTGTGAAGAAAATATGTCTAGAAGAGATTTGCAAATTTCCTCAGTATTACACACATGATGAAATTATTATCAAGGCATCAGAAACTGCCGTAGGTTCTCTCACCTGTGCAAAACTAATTAAATACTGAAAACATGATGTGTTGGGGGCTGTGAGGACGGGGTTTTGGAAACATTGAACTAGAAGTTGCATGGAGTTACTGTAATCAGGGAGTGTAACAGTTAAAATTATTGGCCATATTTGCATATGTGTATACGCCATTGGTTTTTACTAAGAAAACAAGAGGATTCCTTCGTCAGCATGGGTGACCACATTTGTATCATAGTGTCATACAAGTTATCAAAACTTACTGCAAAATGTGTTAAATGAATCTCCACACTTCAATCTTTAGGTCTCTTTTTCTGCCAATTCTCCTGGGTCTTGCACAGGGTGACAGAAGAAGACTGGAACAATCAGTAAGCACTAGCTAAAGGCTTTAAAAAAAAAAAAGCAAAAATAAAAAAAAAAAACCAGAAAGGAACTCATCAGTTCTTCCTGACCTGTTGAAGATGGACACAATCAATGGCTGATTACTCCATTGCACATGTACAGTGGGTACGGAAAGTATTCAGACCCTTTTAAATTTTTCACTCTTTGTTTCATTGCAGCCATTTGGTAAATTCAAAAAAGTTAATTTTTTCCTCATTAATGTGCACTCTGCACCCCATCTTGACTGAAAAAAACCCAGAAATATAGTAATTTTTGAAAATTTATTAAAAAAGAAGAACTGAAATATCACATCGTCATAAGTATTCAGACTAGTGATGAGCAAATATACTCGTTACTCGAGATTTCTCAAGCACGCTCGGGGGTCCTCCAAGTATTTTTTAGTGCTCGGAAATTTAGTTTTTCTTGCCGCAGCTGAATGATTTACATCTGTTAGCCAGAATAAGTACATGTGGGGGTTGCCTGGTTGCTAGGGAATCCCCACATGTACATATGCTGGCTAACAGATGTAAATCATTCAGCTGCGGCAAGAAAAACTAAACTTCCGAGCACTAAAAAATACTCGGAGGACACCCGAGCATGCTCAGGAAATCTTAAGTAACGAGTATATTCGCTCATCACTAATTCAGACCCTTTGCTCAGTATTGAGTATACGCACCCTTTTGAGCTAGTACAGCCATGAGTCTTCTTGGGAATGATGCAACAAGCTTTTCACACCTGGATTTGGGGATCCTCTGCCATTCTTCCTTGCAGATTCTCTCCAGTTCTGCCAGGCTGGATGGTGAACGTTGGTGGACAGCCATTTTTAGGTCTCTCCAGAGATGCTCAATTGGGTTGAGGTCAGGGCTCTGGCTGGGCCAGTCAAGAATGGTCACAGAGTTGTTCTGAAGCCACTCCTTTGTTATTTTAGCTGTGTGCTTAGGGTCATTGTCTTGTTGGAAAATGAATCTTCGGCCAAGTCTGAGGTCCACAGCACTGTGGAAGAGGTTTTCATCCAGGATATCTCTGTACTTGGCCACATTCATGTTTAATTCAATGACAACCAGTCATCCTGTCCCTGCAGCTGAAAAACACACCCATAGCATGATTCTGCCACCATCATGTTTCACTGTTGGGATTGTATTGGGCAGGTGATGAGCAGTGCCTGGTTTTCTCCACACATACCGCTTAGCATTATCACCAAAAAGATCTATCTTCGTCTCATCAGACTACAGAATCTTATTTCTCATAGTCTAGGAGTCCTTCAAGTGTTTTTAGCAAACTCAATGCGGACTTTCATATGTCTTGCACTGAAGAGAGGCTTCCATCGGGCTACTCTGCCATAAAGGCCCGACTGGTGGAGGGCTGCAGTGATATTTGACTTTGTGGAACTTTCTCCCATCTCCTTACTGCATCTCTGGAATTCCGGCACCATGATCTTCTTTACCTCTCTCACCAATGCTCTTCTCGAACGATTGCTCAGTTTGGCTGGATGTTAAGGTCTAGGAAGACTTCTGATGGTCCCAAACATCTTCCATTTAAGGATTATGGAGGCCACTGTACTCTTAGGAACCTTGAGTACTGCAGAAATTCTGTTGTAACCTTGGCCAGATCTGTGCCTTGCCACAATTCTGTCTCTGAGCTCCTTGGGCACTTCCTTTGACCTCATGATTCTCATTTGGTCTGACATGCACTGGGAGCTGTGAGGTCTTATATAGACAGGTGTGTGCCTTTCCAAATCAAGTCCTATCAGTTTAATTAAACACATCTAGACTCTAATGAAGAAGTAGAACCATCTCAAGGAGGATCACAAGGAAATGGACAGCATGTGACTTAAATATGAGTGTCTGAGCAAAGGGTCTGAATACTTATGACCATGTGATATTTCAGTTTTACTTTTTTATTAAATTTGCAAAAATGTCAACATTTCGTTTTTTTTCTGTCAAGATGGGGTGCAGAGTGTACATTAATGTGAAAAAAATGATCTTTTTTTGAATTTATCAAATGGCTGCAATGAAACAAAGAGTGAAAAATGTAAAAGGGTCTGAATACTTTCTGTACCCACTGTACGTATGTATATGGTATATTTAGGGCACACTGGGAACTGTGGGGCTTCTCACCATCATACTCAATTCACTAAACTGGCTTGGGTGCCTATCCTGAAATCAGTGTCGAAGACCTCACTGGATCTTCACAGCTTTGTGCACCTCCGTATCACAGAAGAACTAATAGTGACTGCTGCCATCACACCTGTAAACAGGAGAAGATACCACCAATGCCCATACAACAATCCCAAGACATTGAGAAGAGTATATTTTTCTCCATTTTCATTTGATGGAAATAAAATCATAAGCACAGGGTAGCATCTCTTCTCTGTTCCATGGGCTGAACTTTTTTATATTTTTTCTTTGAAACTAAAGACGTGATTTTATTCATTTAGGCTACTTTCACACTAGCCACTAGCGTCGTGCATTGCACGTCGCTATGCGACGTTGCGGCGTACCGACGCTAGCAGTGAAAGCGCCACACAACGGGGGCAGCGGATGCTGTTTTCCAACGCATCCGCTGCCCCATTGTGAGGTGCGGGGAGGCGGGGGCGGAGTTCCGGCCGCGCATGCGAGGTCGGAAATGCTGCAGACGACGCACCAAAAAACGTTACATGCAACGTTTTTTGGTGGCGACGGTCCAACGCAACACGACGCAACCATAGCACGACAGTTGCGACGTGTGGCAATGTGTCGCACTGCGTCGCTAATGCAAGTCAATGGAGAAAAAAACGCATCCTGCAAGCACTTTTGCAGGATGCGTTTTTTCTACAAAACGACGCATAGCGACGTGCAGTGCACGACCATAGTGTGAAAGTAGCCTTACTGAAATTTGACTGCTTTTTTCTAAACAGAAGGGTAGTTCCAGCCTATAAAAATGTGAAACGTGGGCAACAGAATAAAAGATTACAATTAATGAAGGCGATTGCTTCACCATTGGCACCATGCTTTAGTAGATAAGGGAAATATATAATTTATTGGCAGGCAAAGCCTGATGACGGTGACATCAGTATCTCTGCGCCTGGAGCACTTTGGGCTTGATGTTCTGGAAGGACTGCAGCAATAATAGGATGGTGTCCTGCTGATAAGATAATGGGAAGTAAGTCCTAATTGAGGGGAAACTAGGGCTGTGTCACAGCCAGAGAGGACAGCGTAACAGAGTTGACCCATTAACACAGGCGTCTGGCTAGCTGAGGTTATTTCCCAGAAAAGCATGTGCTGTCCATATTTTTGCCTTGCTTGGTGACACGCAAAAACGTCCTGAAATCAGACCATGGATATATGTTTAGGACCCGTCCATGTCTGTTTCAGAACCAAATCATGTTGTTGTATCCTCAGTAGTTTGTGTGAAGGTTAAAGGAGCAGTAAATAAAACGGCAACTCGTATTATGTAAGAGAGCTATTTATACTGCTCGCCAATAAGTATGCAAGCCCGAGCTTCCAGGGATGATTGCAGATAATCCTGCGCTCCTAGGAGTCACCGCTGTTCTGTGCATGCTCAGCATTCTGTGCCAGTGAAAATTAATAAATTAGGATATTCATATCAGGGCTGTATTAGAATTTCATGATAAAGGCCATCTCCTTGGGGTCTGCTCAGAAGGGCTCAGTTATTTGCTTTATTAGACTCTCGCACGTGTACCATATACTAAGTACAACCATCACAAGGGCAATGCTGTCTTTTAAAGGGGGTTTCCATCTGCATATTTAAGGTCATTTTACTGTACTCTCAAGTATTGCATTTTTCAGGTCACTGAAAAAATGCATCGTCTTGCCGCAGGTAAGGGAATGCTTCTTCTCGATCTGTTCATGATGCTGTGTCCAATCCCACTTTTTTCCACATACGGCATCTGTACTGATTGCCACCGCAGGGGCTGCATCTTTTCTCAGCAGGGGCTCATTCACACGTCCAATTTTACCAAGTACGGAATACAGGAGCGATTATTCTGAACAGAGTGTGGCCCAACTATCATCTTTTTTTGGATCCCGGTCAGACGCCTCTCACTCAGCCAAACACACTTTGCACTGACGAGGGGCAGTACCCCGAAACACAGTGTCTGCAAACTGAGATTCTGGTTTTGGCTTTTATCCTAAGTCATGTGGCAAGGCTCCTTAGAGTGTCCAGATTGACTGTTAGGATTGCTATTTCCAATAATTTTCTTGTGTTGAAAAATGTGAAATAAAAAAGTTTCACCACCTTCTCCATTTTGACAGTCAGTGAAAATCAGACTGTACTTGGAAAACTTCTGAGTGCGGTCCGATTTTTTGACGGACCTATTGACTTGCATGGCTGATTTTGATCTGACTGTCGGATTATAATAGGTACGAGTGCTAGCCGGGGAAACCACGGATAGCGCTTGTGCGAGAAAATAGGACGCTTGAATGAGGCCTAACACTGAGAATGCATGATCTTAGAGCTAGCTGAGATGTAAGTACCGCTTCTCGCTGGAAACAGCTGCATCAGAAGTGGTAGCAGAAAATAGCAAGAAAAAGGGAAAAAACAATAATAATACTAATTAAATAAAAGGGAAAGGCAGCGGAAAATCCCTTTAAGAATAATATTAATACAATAAAATTAAAACAAAAAAATGAAAATAAAAATATTTTTCAAGCCCAGTATATATTTGGCTTACTACTAAACAAGTCAACTATGGAGAAAGTTTGCCCCACGTATGTCCTTGATGAGGCTGTGTGGCCCCTGTGCTTGCCATCTGGCAATATACGCATGAATCCCATGGCGCGGTATGCCAGCTTGCTGTATCACTGCGTTGTGTACACAGATGTTGATGCTGATGCCAACTCCTTTGGTATACACTGTTAGCGTGGTGAAGGATCCATGATAATATGTAAAGTAGCAGCGCCCACGGAGAGCAGGCTATCAGCATCATCTGATTGACGTTAATTGAAATTCAGTCTAAGTCCCTAATGACCCTGTGCCCCATTTGACCTAATCATGCTGCAGAAGAGCAATATATAGTGTGACAAGGTAAACATACCTTCTATATTGAGACTAGAGGGGCAGTACAATTTTAGCACAATGTTATAAAATCCGGCCTTTTGCAAGGTAGACATTGCACATCTTTCTAATATAGCTTCATCAACAAGCTGACACAGTGGTAAATGTGCCTGCATACTTTCTACAGCGTTGGCCACCGCCTCATAATTAAAATCATCCCCACTGGGCCCGAGGTATATTACTTTGCACACAACATTGCTTTTCATAAGTGACCCCTTAAATGTTATGCAGAATGTAAAAATGACATCTAAGCAACTCAATCATCAATCCAATAATTCATTACATTAGTCATTTCCCGTTATGGAATTGTAGGTTCTTATTTGCAGTTTGCTCTTGCTTAAAATCAATTCTTAATGTCAACATTTATTAGTGACGCCGCCATGGTTAATTTGATAAAAAAAAAAATCTAGTCTGGAGATGTAAACTGCAAAAATATGTGAAAATAATGGATTTTCTTTTTTTTTAGGATGCACAAGCCGGGTTCATGGATACAACGTAAAGCTGAATTCACTGATTTCTAACAACCAGGACTCCCTCTGGGATGTACAGTATATTAGAAGGCAAATAGGGACTTTTTAATATCTTTTAAGGGAGTCTGCCACCAGATTTTTGCTAACTCATCTGAGAGCAGCATAAAGTAGAGAAAGAGACCCTGATTCCAGTGATGTGTTACTTAGTTTACTGGGTGCAGCAGTTGTGATACAATCAGACTTCTTAGATGTAGGACGTAGCAGAGCTCAGAAAGCTGCCCCCGCCCATATCACAGCTCTCTGTGTACATTGTATATTGACAGTAAGCTTTGTATCAGATGAGGGGGGCATGGTCGGACCACGGCCCACGTGTACTGTGGTCAGGGCAATCATAATCTCCTGGTGATAAAACCTTCATTGTATGGAAACAACAGCACGCAACCTAATGAGTGACATATCCCTGAAATCTGTGTCTCAGCCCCTACATAATGCTTTGATTACATAACAAAAACTGCTGACAGATTCCCTTTTTCTAAAAACTACGAGAAATGCTAGTTTTACTTTATTTGGGAGTTCTCAGCTAATGAAATGATCTACTTGGTCAATTCCATGCAAGTGCTGAAGTTTACAGCTAAAGGTATGCACCATAAGAACAAGAATTTCCTGTGTTCCTCAGCATTGTATGTATTCAGAGAGGAAATGGAATCAATTGATCATGTTCTTCCTGTTACACCATCAGCAAAAATTTCTTTCAGAAATATGTTGTTTACAAAAAGGAAATATATACATATATATAAATGTTATTAAACAATATATACACATTTTGTTCTACTTCTACAGGTGTGTTGCCCACCGTATGACTTCATTACACATAGGGCATGATTGTCTTTACTTTTGGTTGTTCTCTTCCATACAGTACCCCTTAAAATCCTTTTTGTGGCACCCCCACACTGTAGCCTAAGCTCCGCTCTACTACAATAATATGTGTCACTTTGGACGAGAACATGTATTTTTCTCTAAATGGCTCGGCTTGGTGAATGGGCGGCCCAGCGTGTATAGCGTGCATTATGGAGTCATCTTCATCATACACTATCGCTTGAATAGAGGTTTTATCCCAGTCTGAAGCTCTGCCTCTGGTAACCAAGGCTTCTTCAGCAGACAGACCTGCCTCGGTTTATATTTAGGGCACTGCAAATGACATGGAAATTCTATTGGGTTCCAATGGAAACATTACTATTTTAAGGAGCTATCTAAATAATCTTTTAAGTGTCTTGATACAGCGTAATTAATAATTACTGTACTTTTTCTATCAGGATGAAACCAAACTGGAGCCCTCGATCTACCATATGCTAAGACAGCACATTTTTACTACTTGCGGAATATGCCTGAAGGCTTGATCGCATTTCTTTATACTATCACTATTTCATTTTTATTGCAAAATGCGCTCTTCTTACAAGTATCACATCTGGAATCGATTATTTGGTCATTTTTCTTCAAAAATTGTATTTCTTTTTCCTGTCATCCCTCTAACTGTATTTTACATTCACTTTATTACTTGAGTTACGGCTTAATAACCACGTAGGATGACTAATATAACCAGGTAATCCATGAAGGCAGAAAAAGCAAAACGGAAGGAATGATAAATAGAATATTAAATATCAATAATAAATATGGTAAATATATACAAGCATCCAATCAAATATTTTTCAGCTAATATTAATAGTAATAAATGTATTTTTCACAATGAGAAGGTTACCTTCTTTCTAAATCTCATAGGACCCGACTCATCATTACATTTTCGCCATTTTCTGGCTGTGAATAATTCTCAACTTATGACTTTTTGATTTTCGACCAATTCATCAAAGGATTTCTGCCCTTTTTAAATGTGTCTTTTCTTGATTAGTTACATTTCTGATTTTTATGCCAATATGAATTTATACGCTGTTGTAGACTAATTAATCAAATGGCACTTTCTATAAAGTCACAAAAGTTTTTGCGCAAATGTACTCCGATCCCTCCAGGAGTGGGATTTTTTTGTATGCTAGTAAATGTTGCACATATGTTGTGACGTTTTGCCGAAAACATGACTTTTTTCTCTAAAAAGGAGCAAAAAAAAAATTTAAATAGAAAAATGAAGCAATTTTTCACTTTGCTTAAAATATATCAACCATTTTTAAGAATATGATGGAAATAATGCAACAAATAGCACAAGACAGAAAAGAAAAGTGACTTTCAAAAGCGCAAATGATGAATCTGGGCCTTGACATGATCTAGATTTATCTGTGTAAAATGCTTGGTAAATGGTCGTTAAGAGTTTGACCCTTTGAGAATATATAATTCTCCCTTCCTTTTCAGAGTCATCGATGGACTCAGAGTGATTTTCAGTTTTGTTTATTGCTTATTGCCTAGGTAATCAGCCACTGCTGCAGTTTGGAAGCAGTGGCTGAATACATGTGTGTAATGTTTACAAGCTCTTTCCAACAGAGCTTGTAAGTGCTGCTCTGAGGTTGGCCAGATCGCTGGATCGCCCTGTTAGCTCCTGGTCTGGCCATCTTCAAACCAACTGTGCTCCTCTAATGATTCACTGGCAAAGCTGTTCCTTCTTTCCTTCTTGCAGAATCGGACAGCTCACAGTTTGGGCTAGTCGCATATCACCCTCAACAAGCAAGAAGCCTGGGGAGTGGTGCACTCCTGCAGAAGACTTAATGACCTCTTTAAGACTTTGAAGTGTCACTTTAGCTCTTATTTACAACTTCAACACCTTGGAATTGGGGCATACATAAAATTCTAGGCTCCCTATAGCAATGATCCAAATTGTGGCCTCTCCAAGGGCTCCAGGCTGCCATTAAACAACCTACCGGTTTCACACAATCTTGGGCCCAAGTCTCTTGGGCCCAATGGAGTTGACAGAAGGCCCCCGTCTAAGCACTTAGATGCCATAGTGCGTGTTCAGCATCTGAGGGGTTCAAAGATTGAAATTAGAGCTAGTCCAAATCCCCATTTAGAGCTAGCCCCAATCCCAGCATCTACTAGTGATGTGAAAAATTCCTGGGACATGGGGTGGGTTCGATTGATTCGATATTCGCCAAATATAAATCCCCTGTCTCCAGCTGTCCACATGCAGTGGATGTGGGGATAAGTGGGAGACAACAGGCAGAGGGCCTCTTGGAAGACTTGGAAGCTTTGATCACAAAAATACATTTTCCATTGATGATGATCGGTAAATATCCACAGAAACCATTGGCTTTAAGTGACCAGAAATTTTACCTAGTCCATGAACTTCAATGGATGAAATCATCTGACATATGTGAATGACACCCATAAAATAAAACGTTTTATGACCTTTGCAGAAATAAATAGAATTGAATTATTTATGTTGGGAGCAATGGGCAGGTGACATCTTATTAGGAAAAGCTGCCTTCCTGACACTCGTTGCCCACCATTACATATTACAAAATAAAAACATATAATTAATTACATTTTAGCTATTAAAAGATTTAATTGATTTACAGATACTCATGTCGAATGCAAATAAAAGTAACTGCTATATATTTAGGAAATGTGATGACTGCTAGGGGCAGAAAAGAAAAAAAAAAGGAAGCAGAAAAACAAGAGAAGCCCAAAAATATAAAGGTCTAATCCTGCCCCAGAAGCAGAATCACTACCTAGAAATGAACTTTTTTATTCCAGGACTAATGCTGCTGATGTATCTTTGAACTTGCTTTATCAAAGAACAAGAATCCGGTTCAAAGCTCTGGGATTTTTCCCTTTGATATACAGATTTTTCGTTGCATGCTGTTTTAATCCCAAGTTTAAATCTATGAGTTCTGGCCGCAGTGTTGATCCCGTATGTCGCAGCCTTAGGACATAGTAAATAATGTTTTACACGTAACCAAATAGTTACACATTGCTGAGGTTTGGGCAGTAATATCTCCAAGCTGGCAGGAGCGGATCAGTTTAGTGAAGTCTGGCAGCTCTATGACTCTGGAATAAGTTTAGCATTCCAACCTGTAGAGCTAGTCAGCTAGCCGGATGCAGCCACATCCGAACACAGGAGAGGGCAGGCAGCGGCTTCCTCTGCCTCTGACACCCAGAGAGCTTGGCTGTTTGCTCAGGGGTTGCAGGGACAAGCTCATGATGACTAAACATCGACTTCCCCTCCACTTGTTTTCCCAGGCCGGGTGCTGCGTACAGAAAGCTGGAAAGAACTCATTTGCCAGGGAAGTCTGACACTGGGCGAGAGCAGGAGACACAGCAAGATATGCAATCCTGATGACAATTTACTTAGGACGTGTCCTTACTAGTTTCTCTGCCGAATAAATGGTGCCTGCTTCTTACACAGAATAATCATCTTAATTGCTTCTTTTTTTCAGGGAAATTGAAGCTCTGACAATAAACCATAGAAATCCACATATCATGTTATAACACATACATGGTCTGTGCGTTGAAGCCACGCTACATTCCCATAAATTAGCCATGGGTTTAATAGCATACATTACCTATATAAAATCATATCATTTTCCTTTGCCCTTTTTCTCTATGTCTGTGTGGCAGACCTATCATCAATGTGTCTTTTCTCTGGGGAAAAGGTGTTATATTACTAAAAGGCTAATATGGGACCTAGCAAGACGTGGACTATTGTGGGCACAATGTCATGGTCACACCAAGCACTGCAGAAGAAGGAACAGCTCTTCAGCTCTCCATACTGTCTACTAGACAGTGGCTTTGAATGTGGGACCCTCTCTATGTTGTCCATGTGGACCTATAAGGTATTTGTAGGGGTGTCCGGATGAGATAAGATCTGTAAGAAGTGGTCAGGCACATCATGTATGTCCCAGAGTGACTGGAGAACCTCTGCTCCCAATGTAGAACGTTGCCCTGGAATGAGGTTCACCCATGGTTGTCACCTTCATGTTATGTCACTAAGAAAAGAACCTTTATTGTACAGACCAACAGATTAAAACACATAAAAATATACAAAGAAGTGTGAAATAACCAGTCCACATCTCAAATAGTGGACAGAACGGACAACCCACCCCAAGCTCATTATACAATCATGGTTTGATTAGCAAAACCAATATTTTCTTGTGTCAGACCAAAATGTTGGCCTTTTGCTTCACTCTATCTGTATAAAAACCTGTTGGGTCAGTTGTATGGAAATGCTGGAAATAACAGTAAAATATATTATTCTATTATTTCATAAGGGAAGAAGACAAACTGGAGGCACCATTGGAAGTATTAATAGTGAAAGTGATCTTTACACTACACTACATTTCTTACTAGAGTAGTAGAGTAAAGAGATCATGCTTATATTATACGGTAAATATATACAGTACAAATACACACATATGTAAAGTTAATTTATTTCAGTTCTTCAATACAAAAAGTGAAACTCATATATTAGATAGAGTCATTACAAACAGAGTGATCTATTTCACGTGTTCATTTCTATTAATTTTGATGATTATGGCTTACAGCCAATGAAAACCCCAAAGTCATTATCTCAGTAAATTAGAATACTTTATAACACCAGCTTGTAAAATGATTTTAAAATCCGAAATGTTGTCCTACTGAAATGTATGTTCAATAAATGCACTCACTACTTGGTCGGCGCTCCTTTTGCATCAATTACTGCATCAATGCGGCATGGCATGGAAGCGATCAGCCTGTGGCACTGCTGAGCTGTTATGGAAGCCCAGGTTGCTTTGATAGCAGCCTTCAGCTTGTCTGCAGTGTTGGGTCTGGTGTCTCACATCTTCTTCTTTACAATACCCCATAGATTCTCTATGGGGTTAAGGTCAGGTGAGTATGCTGGCCAATCAAGCACAGTGATACAGTGTGGACAGGTGCCAAGTCCTGCTGGAGAATGAAATTTCCATCTCCAAAACGCTTGTTGGCAGAGGGAAGCATGAAGTGCTCTAAAATTTCCTGGTAGACGGCTGCGCTGACTTTGGTCTTAATAACACATAGTGGACCTACACCAGCAGATGACATGGCTCCCCAAACCATCACTGATTGTGGAAACTTCACACTAGACCTCAAGCACGTTGGATTGTGGCCTCTCCATGCTTCTTCCAGACTTTGGGACCTTGATTTCCAAAGGAAATGCAGAATTCACTTTCATCTGAAAACTAACACCTTGGACAACTGAGCAACAGTACAGTTCTTTTTCTCCTTGGCCCAGGTAAGACACTTCTGGCTTTGTCTATTGGTCATGAGTGGCTTGACACAAGGAATGCGACACTTGTAGCCTATGTCCTGTATAGGTCTGTGTGTGGTGGCTCTTGAAGCAAGGACTCCAGCAGCAGTCCACTCCTTGTGAATCTCCCCAAAATTTGTGAATGGCCTTTTCTTAACAATCATTTCAATTCTGCGGTTATCACGATTGCTTGTTCACCTTTTTCTACCACACTTTTTCCTTCCACTCAACTTTCCATTAATATGCTTGGATACAGCAGTCTGTGAACAGCCAGCTTCCTTCGCAATTACCTTTTGTGGCTTACCCTCCTTGTGGAGTGTGCCAATGACTGCCTTCTGGACATGTCAAGTAAGCAGTCTTCCTCATGATTGTGGAGTCTACTGAAACAAACTAAGGGGCCTTTTTAAACGCTTAGGAAGCATTTGCAGGTGTTTTTGTTAATTATTCTAATTTATTGAGATAATGACTTTTGGGTTTTCATTGGCTGTAAGCCATAATCATCAACATTAACAGAAATTAACAATTGAAATAGATCACACTGTAATGACTCTATATAATATATGAGTTTCACTTTCTGTATTGAAAAACTGAAATGAATTAACTTTTTGAAGATATTTTAATTTTGTGAGAAGCACCTGTATATGTAGTAATTTACTATCATCTTTTGCAAACTACTCCTCCCCTCACTATCTCTGATAGTCAATGAAGATCTCACCCACTAGACCACATTTATTTCAGGCGGGTGCCCTTTATTTCCTTGCACTAGGCTGGCAGCTGCAGATCAGAAAATGCTCCTTCTACTGAGATTCAATTCCCTACAAAGAGAAGAGAAGGCTGAAAAAAGCAATGGATTTACTACACATCAAAGCCAGGCATTTAAAAGGCCTCGGCTGTACAGCTAGCATCGGGGATTAAAAACCGTGCCGGAAAGAATGTTCTTTCTATAATCCTACATAATTAATGTGGAGCATTTTCACTTGGTGTTAAATACCTAACATGCAGCAACAAGCTGTTTGCTTTAACCTTCTTTAAATGCAGACTCACCCTATGCACACTTATGGGTCGGCATTTCAATGGCCCGGGACATTCAATGAGGCAAGGGGGTACAAGGGATGGATAAAGAGATAAACTGGTGGCTGAGAAAGGACAAACCTGGTGGCTCAAATTATCCACTTGCTAGAATGCTGGGACAGCTAGGATACTTGTGCGAGGAGCTGTGCCGGGACATCTCCAAACCCAGCCTGCAGACACACAAACCAGTGGCTACTCTCTGGACTCTCCCTGGTTCTGATTTTTTGGCATTTGTATTAAAATCAGTGGTTACAATTAATTACATAATGACACAATACTATGAAAACAAAAAAGTAAAGTCAGCAGAAAATATGAAAAATAGCTAAATAACAGTAATCAACAGTTCTTTTTCCCAGTGATCCTGACAGTCCTAGTCTTTGCCATTATGTGGCCAGAATGTGGTGTCAGCAGTCTTTGCTGTACTACTGGCATTATGGCTCCCACTGCTGCATGGCATGTGATTGCTACGGCCAATGATCGGTAGCCGTGACCCAATGTTCACTCTTTGCTAACAATTACTGGCAGGCCTTTCAGTGTCAGTCCTGGATTATCGGTGACATGGAGAAGAAGATATATTAATTTAGGGTTTAAGGTTGAATATTCTTCATATACTGAGATAAGCCTAATGCGCTGGTCATATTAGGTTCTGTTCCCCTTGTGCTTGAGTCTCTAATCGAAGGTATGTGGCAGGAGAATTTCCTAATGCTGGAAAGTGGCGATGTGTGGCACTATACTGGCATACATCACCGATAGGGTCCCAATGTAGAAGGAAACACCATTGTTGCATGGCATCCATTTTTTACTGTGTCCCTCGGTATAGAATAGTCTACTAAGCTATTCTATACAGCAAAAAAGGTATGTGCCAAATGGATAGGGCCCTATGGCTTATGCGATGGGAGCTTTCTGTAGTTCATATATGTTATGTGAACACAGCCTTAGCATGTCTATAAAGGAGCCATGACCGCTATCATGTATAAATGGATCCCATAATGTATCAATCTAAAGCTACGTTCACACGTTGCGTTTTTGCAGCTTTTTTTTGCAGTGTTTTTTATGCAAATTTTCTGCTGCGTTTCACAGTACCAGCAAAGTCTATGATACTTCTGAAATCTCATGCACACAGCTTGTTTTTTTTTTTCCTGACTGTTTTGTCAAAGAGCTGCGTTTTTGTACAATGCCGCATGTCACTTCTTTCAGCATTTTTCACCCACAGAAAGCAACGGGTAAGTGCAAATAACGGTGCAAAAAATGCAGGTATCAGGTTTTGTTGCATTTTTGCTACCAAAACCTGATGAGGCTGGATCAGATTTTTTTTTTTATGCACTAAACTTTTTCATCATGCACAAGAGGCAAATGTACCCTGACAATAAAGCAGCAGTAAAAAGACAAAAACTATGCAAAAAAGCAGCACAATCTAAGCAAAAAACTGCTTTTTGTAAGCAGCTTAAACTTTGCATTAAAAAAAACGCAGCAAAGACGCAACATGTCAACATAGCCTAACAAGACCTGGCAGACCCCAATAAAAGGTTATGTTCACATGTTGCATTTTTGCATCTTTTTTAATGCAAAGTTTAAGCTGCATTTAAGTTGCTTACAAAATGCAGGTTTTGCTTAGTTTTTGCTGCATTTTTGCTGCGTTACTGTCAGGGTACATTTGTCTCTTCTGCATGTTGATAAAGTTTAGTGCATAAAAATAAGGTAATCTGATTCTACTTCATCAGGTTTTGGCACCAAAAAGCAGCAAAACCTGATACCTGCATTTTTTAGAACCTTTTCTTTTTTTGCACCACCCATTGCTTTCATAACAGTAAGGAAAAAAAACAAAGTGTGTGCATGAGATTTCTAAAATGTCATAGATTTTTCTTGTACTGTGAAACGCAGCTTAAAATTTGCATTAAAAAGCTGCAAAACCTCAATGTGTAAACATAGCCTTAAGGTTCCAATCTTTGGGACAGCAAGAATGACATTGCCGACCGCACTCATTATTCCTGCACCTAAAACAGGAGAGCAAAACACGAATGTAAATAAAGCCTACCTGGCATCAAAATGTCCGACCACTTAAGAGATGAAACGGTGAAAGGATTAGTGATTTCAGTGACATGTAAGTTTCGTGTTTTAGTCACTTGTGTTGAGCTGGGATCACACTAGTACAATGGAGAATGACATGGCTAATGGCTTAGACTGTAAGCCCTCACTGACATTAATTTGTAAGTGTCAGATCCACATAGACCTGGGTAAGTAAACAGGAATGGTCCCAACTAGAATCAAAACTGCACAAGTGATATATAAATGCATCTACCATATTATACCAGGGGAGGATCTTATGTGATAACACGTTTACTTCTTACAGAAAGCTTCAAAACCTTTCCAGATATTTTAGTAAAAAGCTCAGCCTCTTACTATCAGAAGAGAAGACAATCCAACAGCAGACAGGCGAGGATCTGTTTGGCAATTATTGTCCTATGCACCATAGCCCTCGGCATCAGCCCCTTCTGCGATGGCAACAGAAAGGAATGATGCCTTTCATGATTCATCAAAGTAATAGCTACAAACAAATGCTGTTACGTAGCCCCGGGGGCTCTCTCTAGCGTTGAGCGGCAAGTGGTTGACCTCTTGGTGTTCAGACCTATCTATCTGCTAAGCCCTTGCTTTGGACATGCAGAGGCTGAACCCTAATGAGTCAGTCCAATGAGTTATAAGCCATGTTGAATTTACAGAGGTTAACCCTTTGGTCACGTTGCTGGATTGGATCACGATGGTGTCAACTAATATAACCACAAAAAAAAAAAAACACATAATGATCACTGTAATATTTAATCAAAAACAAGTATAACTGGGAAGTGGTCAAAGTGCCATAATGTTCTACAGTCTAGATGTTGTGATGGACACTAGTTCACAATTTACAAGGTCAAAACTGTCAGATAATATCTATAAATCATCAATACTAAAGGTTACACTTCTAAATGGAAAAGAGCATAAATACCTAATTTTTTCCCCTAATAACCACCACACGGTATGTTTGTACCTGGGCGAAAATAGATCTCCTGACATGTCATGACTCCTGACATACAGAAGATACAGATTAGATATTAGAAAAAACTTTTTGACAGTGAGGGTGATCAATGAGTGGAACAGGCTGCCATGAGAGGTGGTGAGTTCTCCTTTAATAGACATCTTCAAACAGAGGCTGGACAGACATCTGTCTGAGATGGTTCAGTGAACCCTGCATTGAGCAGGAGGATGGATACTATGACCCTGGAGGTTCTTTCCAACGCTAACATTCATGATTCTATGACATATAAGCTAAATAAGTGGTAATAATAATAATAATAATCTTTATTTATACAGCGCCAACATATTCCGCAGCGCTTTACAGTTTAACAGTTTCAAACAACAATCATAGGTAACAATGTTAACAATACAATAATAAAGCAAAATAAGACGACCCTGCTCATGAGAGCTTACAATCTAAAATGAGGTGGGGGAGATACAAAGTACAGGTGTGTATTTACAATGATGGTCCAGCCATCTTCAGGGGGTGGGGGATAGATGGAGATAGTGAAAGGGCTACACACACACAAACATAAAATGACCTTGATTAGTTAATGTGGTAGGCAACTCTGAAAAAATGTGTTTTGAGGGAGCGCCTAAAACTATACAAGTTGTGGATGGTCCTAATATCTTGGGGTAGAGCATTCCAGAGGATTGGCGCAGTACGGGAGAAGTCTTGGAGTCGGGAGTGGGAGGTACGGATTAGTGCAGAGGTTAATCGAAAGTCATTTGCAGAGCGCAGCAGTCGGCTAGGCCGATAGACCGAAATGAGGGAAGAGATGTAAGGGGGTGCCGCACTGTGGAGAGCTTTGTGGGTGAGAACAAGAACTTTGAATTGTATCCTGTAATGAATGGGCAGCCAGTGTAATGACTGGTGAAGAGCGGATGCATCTGAGCAACGATTAGCCAGATGGACAACCCTGGCTGCTGCATTAAGGATGGACTGGAGAGGGGAAAGTCGAGTAAGGGGGAGGCCAATTAATAGAGCATTGCAGTAGTCAAGGCGGGAGTGGATCAGGGTGACAGTGAGGGTTTTTATTGTCTCCATGGTAAGAAAAGGGCGGATTCTAGAGATGTTCTTTAGGTGTAAGCGGCACGAGCGGGCAACAGATTGTATATGGGATGTGAAGGAGAGATCGGAGTCAAACAAAACACCCAGACAGCGCGCCTGCTGCCGGGGTGTTATTATGGTGCCACCCACGGAGAGGGAAATGTCAGATTTAGGGAGGTTAGTAGATGGCGGGAGCAGAAGAAGTTCAGTTTTGGAGAGGTTGAGTTTCAGATAGAGAGCGGACATGATGTTGGAGACTGCGGACAGACAGTCAGTGGCGTTCTGTAGTACAGCGGGGGTAAGGTCAGTGTTATGACCCCAATGGCGAGGGTCTCAGAGGAACGTGGAAGTCTGCAGAATACAAAAATCCAGCTCATAGGGCAGTGGTAACTGGGTTGACCATATATCTACTCCTAACGCCAACACTAGAAGTAGCCGGGGATCATTCCTACGTTGATTCTAGATGACACGCGCCAGCCGGAGAATCTAGCTACCCCTAGTAGAGGAAAACAAAGACCTTTCTTGCCTCCAGAGAAGGGGACCCCAAAGCTGGATAGAAGCCCCCCACAAATAATGACGGTGAGGTAAGAGGAAATGACAAACACAGAAATGAACCAGGTTTAGCACAGAGAGGCCCGCTTACTGATAGCAGAATAAAGAAAGGTAACTTATATGGTCAACAAAAACCCTATCAAAATCCACACTGGAAATTCAAGAACCCCCGAACCGTCTAACGGTCCGGGGGGAGAACACCAGCCCCCTAGAGCTTCCAGCAAAGGTCAGGATATAGATTAGGAACAAGCTGGACAAAAATACAAAACCAAAACAAATAGCAAAAAGCAAAAGGCAGACTTAGCTGATATAACTGGAACCAGGATCAGTAGACAAGAGCACAGCAGACTAGCTCTGATAACTACGTTGCCAGGCATTGAACTGAAGGTCCAGGGAGCTTATATAGCAACACCCCTAACTAACGACCCAGGTGCGGATAAAAGGAAAGACAGAAAAACCAGAGTCAAAAAACTAGTAACCACTAGAGGGAGCAAAAAGCAAATTCACAACAGTACCCCCCCCCTTAGTGAGGGGTCACCGAACCCTCACCACGACCACCAGGGCGATCAGGATGAGCGGCATGAAAGGCACGAACTAAATCGGCCGCATGAACATCAGAGGCGACCACCCAGGAATTATCCTCCTGACCATAGCCCTTCCACTTGACCAGGTACTGAAGCCTCCGCCTGGAGAGGCGAGAATCCAAGATCTTCTCCACCACGTACTCCAACTCGCCCTCAACCAACACCGGAGCAGGAGGCTCAGCAGAAGGAACTACAGGCACAATGTACCGCCGCAACAAGGACCTATGAAATACATTGTGAATAGTAAACGACACAGGAAGATCCAGACGAAAAGATACAGGATTAAGGATTTCCAATATCTTGTAAGGCCCAATAAAACGAGGTTTAAATTTGGGAGAGGAGACCTTCATAGGAACAAAGCGGGAAGAAAGCCACACCAAATCCCCAACGCGTAGTCGGGGACCCACACCGCGGCGGCGGTTGGCAAAGCGCTGAGCCTTCTCCTGTGACAACTTCAAGTTGTCCACCACATGATTCCAGATCTGCTGCAACCTATCCACCACAGAATCCACCCCAGGACAGTCAGAAGGCTCCACATGACCCGAAGAAAAGCGAGGATGGAAACCAGAGTTGCAGAAAAAAGGCGAAACCAAGGTGGCGGAACTAGCCCGATTATTAAGGGCAAACTCAGCCAACGGCAAGAATGTCACCCAATCGTCCTGATCAGCAGAGACAAAACACCTCAAATAAGCCTCCAAAGTCTGATTGGTTCGCTCCGTCTGTCCATTAGTCTGAGGATGGAAAGCAGACGAAAACGACAAATCAATGCCCATCCTACTACAAAAGGATCGCCAGAACCTGGAAACGAACTGGGATCCTCTGTCTGACACAATATTCTCAGGGATGCCGTGCAAACGAACCACGTTCTGGAAAAACACAGGAACCAGATCGGAAGAGGAAGGCAGCTTAGGCAAAGGAACCAAATGGACCATCTTGGAGAAGCGATCACATATCACCCAGATAACGGACATGCCCTGAGATAGCGGAAGATCAGAAATGAAATCCATGGAGATATGTGTCCAAGGTCTCTTCGGGACAGGCAAGGGCAAGAGCAAACCGCTGGCACGAGAACAGCAAGGCTTAGCTCGAGCACAAGTCCCACAGGACTGCACAAATGACCGCACATCTCTTGACAAGGAAGGCCACCAAAAGGACCTGGCCACCAGATCTCTGGTGCCAAAAATTCCCGGGTGACCTGCCAACACCGAGGAATGAACCTCGGAAATGACTCTGCTGGTCCACTTATCCGGAACAAACAGTCTGTCAGGTGGACAAGACTCAGGCCTATCAGCCTGAAATCTCTGCAACACACGTCGCAGATCCGGAGAAATAGCTGACAAGATAACTCCATCTTTAAGAATACCAACAGGATCAGCGACTCCAGGAGCATCAGGCACAAAGCTCCTAGAAAGAGCATCGGCCTTCACATTCTTTGAACCTGGTAAATACGAGACAACAAAATCAAAGCGGGAGAAAAACAATGACCAGCGGGCCTGTCTCGGATTAAGGCGTTTAGCAGACTCGAGATACATCAGATTTTTGTGATCAGTCAAGACCACCACACGATGCTTAGCACCCTCGAGCCAATGACGCCACTCCTCAAATGCCCATTTCATGGCCAACAACTCCCGATTGCCCACATCATAATTTCGCTCGGCAGGCGAAAACTTCCTAGAGAAAAAGGCACAAGGTTTCATAACAGAGCAACCAGGGCCTCTCTGCGACAAAACGGCCCCTGCCCCAATCTCCGAAGCATCCACCTCAACCTGAAAGGGAAGTGAGACGTCAGGCTGGCACAAAACAGGCGCCGAAGTAAACCGGCGTTTCAACTCCTGGAAAGCCTCCACGGCAGCAGGAGCCCAGTTAGCTACATCGGAGCCCTTCTTGGTCATATCCGTCAAAGGTTTCACAATGCTAGAAAAATTAGCGATAAAACGACGGTAGAAGTTAGCGAAGCCCAAGAACTTCTGAAGACTCTTAACTGACGAGGGCTGAGTCCAATCAAGAATAGCTCGGACCTTGACTGGGTCCATCTCCACAGCAGAAGGGGAAAAAATGAACCCCAAAAAGGGAACCTTCTGTACACCAAAGAGACACTTTGAGCCCTTGACAAACAAAGAATTTTCACGCAAAATTTTAAAGACCAACCTGACCTGCTCCACATGCGAATCCCAATTATCAGAAAAAACCAAAATATCATCCAGATAAACAATCAAAAATTTATCCAGATACTTCCGGAAAATGTCATGCATAAAGGACTGAAAAACTGAAGGCGCATTGGAGAGCCCAAAAGGCATCACCAAGTACTCAAAATGACCTTCGGGCGTATTGAATGCGGTTTTCCATTCATCACCTTGCTTAATGCGTACAAGGTTGTACGCACCACGAAGGTCTATCTTGGTGAACCACTTGGCACCCTTAATCCGGGCAAACAAGTCAGACAACAGCGGTAAAGGATACTGAAATTTGACAGTGATCTTATTTAAAAGCCGATAATCAATACAAGGTCTCAAAGATCCGTCCTTTTTTGCCACAAAAAAGAATCCCGCACCAAGAGGGGAAGAAGACGGACGAATATGTCCTTTTTCCAGAGACTCCTTGATATATGAACGCATAGCGGTATGTTCAGGTACCGACAGATTAAACAGTCTTCCCTTAGGAAATTTACTGCCTGGGATCAAATCTATAGCACAGTCACAGTCCCTATGAGGAGGCAGTGCACTGGACTCAGACTCACTGAAGACATCCTGATAATCAGACAAATACTCCGGAACTTCCGAAGGCGTAGAAGAAGCAATAGACACAGGCAGGGAATCCTCATGAATACCACGACAGCCCCAACTTGAGACTGACATAGCCTTCCAGTCCAGGACTGGATTATGGGTCTGTAACCATGGCAGCCCTAAAACGACCAAATCATGCATTTTATGTAAAACCAGGAAACGTATCACCTCGCGGTGTTCAGGAGTCATGCACATGGTAACCTGAGTCCAATACTGCGGTTTATTTGCTGCCAATGGTGTAGCATCAATACCCCTAAGAGGAATAGGATTTTCTAATGGTTCAAGAGTAAATCCACAGCGCTTAGCAAATGAGAGATCCATGAGACTCAGGGCAGCACCTGAATCTACAAACGCCATGACAGGATAAGATGACAGTGAGCAAATCAAAGTTACAGACAGAATAAATTTAGGTTGCAAATTACCAACGGTGACAGGACTAACAACTTTAGCTATACGTTTAGAGCATGCTGAGATAACATGTGTAGAATCACCACAGTAGTAGCACAAGCCATTCCGGCGTCTATGAATTTTCCGCTCATTTCTAGTCAGGATTCTATCACATTGCATTAAATCAGGTGTCTGTTCAGACAACACCATGAGGGAATTTGCGGTTTTGCGCTCCCGCAACCGCCGGTCAATTTGAATAGCCAGTGCCATAGTATCATTCAGACCTGTGGGAATGGGAAAACCCACCATAACATTCTTAATGGCTTCAGAAAGGCCATTTCTAAAATTAGCGGCCAGTGCACACTCGTTCCAATGTGTCAGCACGGACCATTTCCGAAATTTTTGGCAATACACTTCAGCCTCGTCCTGCCCCTGAGACATAGACAGCAAGGCCTTTTCTGCCTGAATCTCAAGATTGGGTTCCTCATAAAGTAAACCGAGCGCCAGAAAAAACGCATCAAGATCAGCCAATGCCGGATCTCCTGGCGCCAGCGAAAAAGCCCAATCCTGAGGGTCGCCCCGTAAGAACGAAATAACAATCTTTACTTGCTGAGCAGAATCTCCTGATGAACAGGGTCTCAGGGACAAAAACAATTTACAATTATTCACGAAATTCCTAAACTTAAACCTGTCTCCGGAAAACAGTTCAGGAATCGGTATTTTAGGTTCTGACCTAGGATTTCTGATAACATAGTCTTGTATGCCCTGCACACGAGTAGCCAGCTGGTCCACACTTGTAATCAAGGTCTGGACATTCATGTCTGCAGCAAGCATAGCCACTCTGAGGTAAAGGGGAAGGAGAGAAAAAAAAACTCAGAATCTTCTTTCTTATAATCCCTCTTCTGCAATGCATTAAACATTTAATACTGGCCTGGCAAACTGTTATGACCCCAATGGCGAGGGTCTCAGAGGAACGTGGAAGTCTGCAGAATACAAAAATCCAGCTCATAGGGCAGTGGTAACTGGGTTGACCATATATCTACTCCTAACGCCAACACTAGAAGTAGCCGGGGATCATTCCTACGTTGATTCTAGATGACACGCGCCAGCCGGAGAATCTAGCTACCCCTAGTAGAGGAAAACAAAGACCTTTCTTGCCTCCAGAGAAGGGGACCCCAAAGCTGGATAGAAGCCCCCCACAAATAATGATGGTGAGGTAAGAGGAAATGACAAACACAGAAATGAACCAGGTTTAGCACAGAGAGGCCCGCTTACTGATAGCAGAATAAAGAAAGGTAACTTATATGGTCAACAAAAACCCTATCAAAATCCACACTGGAAATTCAAGAACCCCCGAACCGTCTAACGGTCCGGGGGGAGAACACCAGCCCCCTAGAGCTTCCAGCAAAGGTCAGGATATAGATTAGGAACAAGCTGGACAAAAATACAAAACCAAAACAAATAGCAAAAAGCAAAAGGCAGACTTAGCTGATATAACTGGAACCAGGATCAGTAGACAAGAGCACAGCAGACTAGCTCTGATAACTACGTTGCCAGGCATTGAACTGAAGGTCCAGGGAGCTTATATAGCAACACCCCTAACTAACGACCCAGGTGCGGATAAAAGGAAAGACAGAAAAACCAGAGTCAAAAAACTAGTAACCACTAGAGGGAGCAAAAAGCAAATTCACAACAGGTCAGGGGATGATGTGTATAGTTGTGTGTCATCAGCATAAAGATGGTACTGAAAGCCAAATCTGCTGATGGTCTGTCCAATTGGGGCTGTGTAGAGGGAGAAGAGAAGGGGGCCAAGGACTGAGCCCTGGGGTACCCCGACAGTGAGAGGAAGAGGAGATGAAGTGGAACCAAAGAACAGAACACTGAAGGAGCGGTCAGAAAGATAGGAGGAGAACCAGGAGAGAGCAGTGTCCTTAATGCCTAGTGACTGGAGCCTAGAGAGTAGGAGAGGGTGGTCAACAGTGTCGAAAGCTGCAGAAAGGTCGAGAAGAATGAGCAGAGAGTGGTCACCGTTACATTTTGCTGTCAGAAGGTCATTGGTCACCTTGATGAGTGCAGTTTCTGTCGAATGTAGGGGGCGGAAACCGGACTGTGAAGGGTCTAGGAGGGAATTAGTGGAGAGGTAACGGGTAAGGCGGGAGTAGTTCAGGCGCTCCAAGAGTTTAGAGATGAAGGGGAGATTGGAGACCGGTCTGTAGTTGTTTGTGCAGGATGGGTCGAGGGTGGGTTTTTTTAGTAATGGAGTAATGATAGAGTGTTTGAAGGAGGAGGGGAAAATGCCAGAGGAGAGGGAGAGATTAAAGATTGTGGTTAGGTGAGTTGTGACAACTGGAGAGAGAGACTGGAGGAGGTGTGAGGGAATGGGGTCGGTAGTGCATGTAGTTGGACGAGAAGAGGAGAGGAGCTTGGAGACTTCTTCTTCTGTGATGGGATCGAATGTGGAGAGTGAGCCAGGGGAGATGCAGGGAGGGATGGGAGTCATTGCACTTGGTGTCTGGGAGCGGATTTCCTGACGGATATTGTCTATTTTCTCTATAAAGTGGGAGGCCAGGTCATCAGCACAAATGTCTGTGATAGGATCTTGTGCTTTTGGCCTGAGGAGGGAGTGAAAGGTGTTAAAAAGTTTCTTGGGGTTGCTGGATAGTGAGGAGATCAGGGTAGTGTAGTAGGTCTGTTTGGCGAGGTGAAGGGCAGAGTTATAGGTTCTTAACATAAATTTGAATGAAGTGTGTGAAGTCTTCTGGTGTGTGTGTTTTCCTCCATAAGCTTTCAGCACTCCTAGAGCATCGCTGGAGAAATCGGGTTTGCGATGTGAGCCAGGGCTGTTTCACTCTGTGTTTGGAGGTTCTGAGGGTGAGGGGAGCTACTTGTTCAAGGGTGCTTCTAAGAGTGTCGTTGTAGTGATGTACAGCCAGATCAGGACATGAAAAAGAAAAGATTGGGGACAATGATGAGTGTAGGGAGTCTGAAAGTATATGAGGGTTAATGGCATGTAGATTTCTGAATGTGTTGTAGGTAGGAGAGTGCTGGGGTGGGGGAGGAATTGTGAGTGTGAAGGATAGAATGTTGTGGTCAGAGAGGGGAAGCGGTGAGTTATCTAGGTAGGAGATTGAACAGAGCCGGACAAAGACCAGGTCCAGGGTATTACTGTCTTTGTGTGTTTCAGAGTTTGAGAGCTGTGAGAGGCCTAGAGAAGTGGTTAGTGATAGAAGCTGGGATGCAGATGTGGAAGTGGGGCTGTTAATGGGGATGTTGAAGTCTCCCAGGATAAGGGTTGGAAGTTCTGAGGACATGAAGTGCGGCAGCCACGCTGAGAAGTGGTCCAGGAAGTGGGTGGGTGAGCCTGGGGGCCGCTATATGACCGCTACTCTGAGGGAGAGGGGACGAAAGAGCCTGATGGTGTGGACCTCAAAAGAAGGGAATGAGAGTGATGGAACTGGGGGTATAATCTGGAACGTGCATTGTGGGGACAGGAGTATGCCAACTCCACCACCAGGTCTGTTTGTGGGTCTTGGGGAATGGGAGAATTGTAAGCCACCATGAGAAATGGCAGCGGGGGGACAGTGTCAGAGTCCTGGATCCAGGTTTCAGTGAGGGCCAACAGACAGTTAGACCGTGGGGAGACCGTGGGGAGCCAGCCTTACCTGGCATGTCCATGGTATGGCAGGTCTATACTTTTCATAATGCCACAGCATGACTTAAAATATCCAAACAATCAGCTAATAGCATCATACAGGGAATTTTGTCCTGATATGTATGGAGAGTAATGGTTGAAAATCATCTTGACAAAATAACAGCATTAATGTAAAATACAGATGTATGGATAGAGAAGGTTCTGGCTTAGCTATTGAACAAGTAGCCAGCCAGCCCCCTTCACTCACTTCTGCAGTTACATTGCAGCACAGCACAAGTCAAGAAGTGGACCTGCTGAGACTAGCTATACAGCCACTAGAGCCTGACGGGGCATCTGGACTAAAAAGACCACATGAGTCAGTTAGATATCTGACTATGTAAAGATCTTTTAACCATATTTTAACTAACTGGAAAAAACCCTTTAAGAAGTCTGTTAATAGCTGAAAAGCATGGAACTAAAACATGATGTAGCGAGGTCACCACTAGTATATATGGGTATAGAATGATTCACACAGGCCTTCACCAGGGAGTATCGGTAGGTGCCATATATCTATACATATACCTGTATATGGCCACCCTGGTACTTGAAGATACACTTGTTGAGCAATTTCTCTATAACTTTTCAAGATCCCAAAAAAATCTTGGAAAAGGAAATTCAATAAATGAATCAAGATTCACACCTTACAAGAAACCTCCGATACTTACAGTGTTGAGATAATGTTCACATTCAACCTTACCCTGCCATGAAAACATTTTTACAGCCCTAGTTTAAATCTTGGTGAAATGTTGCGCGGCTCTGCCAAGCGTCCAAACACGGAAGAAGAATGTGGGGAAATTCATCACGTCAGAGCTCCTTAGACTTCTGTTTGATTGTGACCTTCATCATTGGCTTTCTAATAATCTTGCCGTAAACTACATCACTCCCGTTCCATGGTGTGAACGACATCACCCTCTTTCTGCAGGTTTTTCTACCAGATCGCTAACCACGTAGCATTAAGGCTTCACTTCTTACAAGTAGGACGTTCGTTTCCACTTAGTATTTGACATCCTTCTCTTCCCATTTTTTAAAACTCTAAAGGAAATCCACCTTCTAAACGAGCCTGGTTTTAAATTAATAATGCCTTTTCTATTGACTCCAGATGCGCTTCACTTGCACTTAGAATAAATACACTTCTGCTCCTAGCAGGTCTGTAGGCCTCCCATTATGCCAATTAGACTTCAAGCTCTTCTGGTCAGCGGCTCGAGCCACCTAGCCTTAGAATTTACTTGATGCTCTTATTCCTATTTCTTTTCAGGAAAGTTTGCTTTTCCTACAGCTTCGTATGTCCCTATCTAGAATGTTTGAGTGCTCCATACATACACTATATGCATGGCTCATCTTTCCAGACGTTACTTGTCTTATATAGCGATCCTGTTCTATTGATTTCATTTTCATTATATATTTATATATTTTTAATAAATTGGGCTTGACCCATAATTTGTGTATTTTTTAAGTCACATTTAGTTTTTAGCTTAATGGCATTTGTTGATGTTTATTACAGTAAATTCTTCAAACTTGTGCACGCAGTTCATGAATTTTGCACTAAATAGAAATTGCTCTTCAATATTCTCTTTTACCTTTTCTTGTGCCTTTTTTTAGTACAAAAGTTTCTTTAAAAAGTGCACAAAAAATGTCAGACAGGCATAGAATCACTCCAGAGGGGACTGCAAAAGCAAATGCAAATGCAAATGATGAATTAGCCAAAAAACATCTGGATATCACAATTCTGAACATAAAAAAATACTTTAAAAAGAGCTCAAATTTGAATTAGAAAAAGGCACAATAACAACCCCCCCCAAAAAAAAAAAAAAAAAAACCAGGTAAAATCAGGCGTAAAGTGCAATAATGTATCGGTCCCTTGACTTTGTTCACTTTTGGAGCATGGTAACAAACAGTCAGCTGCAGAAAATAAAGCAACCAAAGGTACTTGGATACCAGAACCAATGTTTTACTGTAATCCATTCTCCCTGCAGGTCACTTAAATATTATTATTATTATAGTACCATTTATTCTATGGTGCTTTACATGTGAAAAGCGGTATACATAGAAAAAAACAAGTAGAATAATCGTGACCAAAACGAGTCACTGACTGGTACAGGAGTACAGGGCTCTGCGAGTGCTCATCCAAAGCATTTTCAAACAAATAGTAGCTTTTTGCTTTAGGTTCATTTTCACAAATTTTCTGACTTTTATAGGGGTGGTGTGGGGTTAAAAAAAGGATTTACCACTCTTTCCCTATGGACTGTGAATGGAGTTGAGCTGAGGTATCAGACACACCATGGACGAGAGTGGGAAAGTTTGGGGAAAGGCATCTGTTTTACGATGCTGGACAATCCCTTTCAGGTGACAACATTACAGAGACTATAAAGGGTCCTACCTTTTTAATCCGGCCACTTTTGGTCCCAACAAAGACCACGCTGTAGTTGTTGTAGACATATGAAGTCAGTGACGTCATCCTGTCTCTGCCTTCTGTATAAAGCGTAATGCCTTCCACCAAGTTCAGTCCTCCCAAGGGTTGGTTAATATCCAAACCGCAAAAATTGTCATCAATAGGTACCGGCTGAAAATGAAAGAACATAACAGTAATGTATAAATGATACATTAATATTCATGCTAATAGGACAGGCTGTGATGGGAAATGTCACTTAGGACACTTGAATTATATGTAATAATGAAAGGAGGTCTATAAAGACCATTTGATACATATGCTGACCATACTTTCTGTATAGATAGAGGCATGTGAACATCCAACATGTCCTGATGGCAGACATTAGGAAAAGGGCTGGTTGCACCCATACCTAGCAGACTAGGGGGAGATTCATGTAGTTGTTGCTAGTTAAAAAAGTATTTACTATTTACTACAGTTTTTGTGTTAAATTTATTTTTATTACAATTTGCTATGTTTTTAATTTAATATCACAATCTGTTTTGAAAATAAAAAATAGAAATCTTGCAACGTTCACACTGGACACTGGGCCTTTTTTAGACACTTCCTGTTGTCTCAGGAAATAACACATGCATAAAGCCACAATAGTCAGATCCCAATCCTAGTTACTGTATGGTAGTTTATCTAATGAGGATGCGCAAATGTCACTGTGAACTGAGGGGGAACAGGGGCAGCACATCGCCAATTGTGATTGATGGATTCTGCATTATCAGCTGTGGGTAGACGTGTTATCTGTCATTGTAATCCTGCCTATGATGGCAAAGAAAGTGCTGTAAACTCTTCCTGAGAGCACAGGAAGTATGAATCTAAAATAGCTTCAATGGCCAGGGTACAAATTGTAATGACTAATTTTTTGTTTAGCAAAGATCGGGATATGAAAAAATATAACAAAACATTGCTATTTTAAAAAAATACATGTAACTTAAAGGCCTGATCTAAACAACAGGTCATATTAGGCATGAACAGACACTATACTGATTTTATCCTAAATTAATATCTACTTATTGTTCCCTCTGTAATATAACGGTTTTATTTTCTTTCCCGTTTTGATGACGTTTTGTTTGAGAATCCCCAGTGCATGTTGGTATACTGAAACAAAACGTCATCACAGAGCAGAGGCTCCGGTCACTGCCACGGCCTCTGTCACCACCCAGAAGAGTCATCAGTGACGTCTGTTTCAGGGGCAAGGCTAGTCACTATTGAGCATGCAATCAGCTGTCAATTATGACATATGCTCAGTACAAGTCCCTTTCTTTCAGTGCACTCCCTCGCCATATCCAAGTGAGGAGTCGGCAACATACTGTCAGTGCATATTGTAAGGAGAGAATTTGGCGAGTAGAGACCAATCCCACCCTCAAAGCAGTGACCTTTGCTCATTATGTACCTCAACACAAAAGTTTGGGTCAGCGTCTGTTCATTCTAGCTATGCAAGTCTGTTGTTTCTTGAAACAACAGGAAGTTATAGTCTTAAAAATCCCAAGTGGCCAGTGTGAAAATTCCTTTAGAACTAAAATCAATACTAGTGCATGACCACCCCCTTTAAGCTCCACTACCACTAAAAAAATGACTCGGCCACTATTAAAATCATACTTTTACTGTGTAAATCTGCCCCTCAAGGGGTAAAATGGAGGCATTGAAGCCACTTGGCCAAACATAATAGTGCACTGAGCACCCTAATTAGCATATGGGAAATAGCCTTTTTTTCACAACAGATTTACAGACAAATTTATAGAGTACAGATATGGTTCTTATTTATCTATATTTAGAAGCCAGCTATATGTTTGTATACTTAGTTAAAATTGTCTTTTGGGGGGGTGACACACTAAAAAACTCTTGAAATTTCATTGTGCATCAGATGATGTCTCATCAAGTTATCTTCTCTGTGAAGGACCGATACATTCACCTAACTAATGTCACTTTTCTACAACGACCCCTAACAAGGCATTGTTGTGAAAATGAGCCTAGTGGTCCTGTATAGTTATCTAAGTTATTTAATTATTTCATATACTAGATGGTGGCCCGATTCTAACGCATCGGGAAGTTACAGACAAACAGACGGAAGTACCCCTTAGGCAATAATATATTTAGATGTAAACGACTGCATCAGCCAAGATGGACTGTAATGTGTATGACTGAATTGGCAACAAGACTGCTCACCAGACGATCGTTCAACGGCTGTTCACCCATCAACCTGCTTCTACGTAATCTGTTTGGCCGCTTTATTGTAACCGAAGGCACAGATGTCATAAGTCATTTGACAGCACTTAGTAAATGACATGACTTCGTAAAAGACCCAACTATTGGCATTTTGACAAAAATGATGCACTGAGCAATAAACCACAGCAGCATTATTTGCTGAGTATTGGTACCAGCTTTATTAGAGGCTATTGCTTCCTTACAGTGCGCACTTGTAGTTTCTTGGGTGCCCGTTCACAGATAATGCTATATTAAGTATACTTATATGTAATGCATATTTCTATGAATTTGAATGCCCACCTGCCACTACAAGGTGACCTCATACTTGTGGGTCCCAGCTAAAACTTACCCCTCTCACCGCCCTTGCCCTACAAAATGAGTAGGATCTAGCTTTATTCTGCTCTAATTAAAACTAGTCTTGTCGAACTAGAAAGGCTCTCACTAACGAACCGAAATGTCGCCATTTTGGGCCATAAATTAGCAGTCTTTTTTCACTCTGAATGGTGTGTGCCTCCAATCTCTGTATATAAAACTAGTCTTGGACAGATAATAGATGTGCATGACCACTATGGAGGCAGCCACTACCTCAAAATGTGCAAAGCAAAAAACAAACTCAGTCAGCACCTAGAAAGCACCCCTGTGCATTTAAGTTCCTGTGTTAGGAGATGTGGACTGACTTTGTTCTTTCTGATTTTATTGTCCACCATTTCTTTTAGATGGAGATGACACAATTACTGTGTGCATGTAGTCTAAGAAGGTACAGTTTCTCCTTGTGGAGAGTGCAACTCCTTGTCAGATGGCTCTCACCTAACCAAACCAGTCTTCTTGCTTTGCACTGATGAGGGACAAATACCCTGAAACATGTTTCTGCAAAAGGAGTTTCTGGTTTGGTTTCTTATACTTAGCCATGTGGCAAAGGCCTTTGAGGTAGATATTGACTTTTAGGATTGTTATTTCCGATAGGTGGCGCTAGAGTTCCCGTCCTCTTCCTCTTTGAGGAGGCTATTTTCATGAATGAAAGTAGGCAGCTTTTAGGCTGCTGACAACCACAGTACTAACTCCATGAGGACATAATCTATGTGTTGCCAAGGCCCAGAGGAACTACTGGCTCAAAGTTTACTGACTTCCAGTGAGCCTTATCCAAATGTGCTTTTTTCTTGTAAAATAAATGGAAAACTATCTTTCAGGGACAAACACAGATCTGTAGAGCATTTCATGTTGGTACTATAGAAACAATGGATTTTAATGATATACAACAAAGGCTAGTAAGTACCGTAAATGCCGAGATAAAAATAAACATAAATCTATATAGATCCAAAACAAGTAAAATATGTTGTTTGCAGGAAAGGAAACTCCACACGATGCATGAAAAGTCCCTCAGGGGAATTATAAGTGGAGCTGCCAGCAACCCTATATAGTGTATTTTCTGTGTGAGACAGGTGCTAAGTTTGATGTATCTAACACACTGCGGCATATGGAGGAGTGCATGTCTTCCCTGCTGCTTGACACCGAGTAGGTTGCTTCTGTGAATGTCAGCGGATAGAGAAATACTACAAGCTGCAAGTTCACTAATTCATGTATTGATTACAATCTATTCCTTGCTGACTTGAAGAATACAAATGACAGCCCGTAGGTTGGAAGAACCATGGAGGCCGCAAACTGTAAAAAGACGCCATATATTTTTGTACAAATATAATGTACTAGACTGGTTTAGTGACTGTGTGAAAACATACTGTATAATCCTTTTATTATTTCATTCCATGATTTCAACCAAACTATCCTTATCCTAGCTTTGCTTAGCAGATCTTGGTATCCCTTCTGTGCTTCACATATCTGCACTTTCTTGACAAAATGTTATCCAATCTTCTGTCTGGAAGAGCAGGGTGACACCAATAAGCCTGCCGTAAGGCTATGTTCAGATTATGATTTTCCTATACACCCGAAGAGCGGGCAAATGGATGCCTACATAGTTGTCACTCACATACATAGTTGTCACCTACATGTTGTCACTCACTTAAATGCCATGTACCTTGTACCACCAAATGTACCACTATACCTCTAATTGATGTCCTATTACCACTGTAGTGCCAAAGAGTGCACTATTACCACTATATACAGTTGTGGCCAAAAGTATTGACACCCCTGCAATTCTGTCAGATAATTCTCAGTTTCTTCCTGAAAATGATTGCAAACACAAATTCTTTGGTATTATTATCTTCATTTAATTTGTCTTAAATGAAAAAACACAAAAAGAATTGTCCTAAAGACAAATTGGATATAATTCCACACCAAACATAAAAAAGGGGGTGGACAAAAGTATTGGCACTGTTCGAAAAATCATGTGATGCTTCTCTAATTTGTGTAATTAACAGCACCTGTAACTTACCTGTGGCACCTAACAGGTGTTGGCAATAACTAAATCACACTTGCAGCCAGTTAACATGGATTAAAGTTGACTCAACCTCTGTCCTGTGTCCTTGTGTGTACCACATTGAGCATGGAGAAAAGAAAGAAGACCAAAGAACTGTCTGAGGACTGGAGAAACCAAATTGTGAGGAAGCATGAGCAATCTCAAGGCTACAAGTCCATCTCCAAAGACCTGAATGTTCCTGTGTCTACCGTGCGCAGTGTCTTCAAGAAGTTTAAAGCCCATGGCACTGTGGCTAACGTCCCTAGATGTGGACGAAAAAGAAAAATTGACAAAAGATTTAAACGCAAGATTGTGCGGATGTTGGATAAAGAACCTCGACTAACCTCCAAACAAGCTCAAGCTGCCCTGCAGTCCGAGGGTACAACAGTGTCAACCCGTACTATCCGTCGGCATCTGAATGAAAAGGGACTGTATGGTAGGAGACCCAGGAAGACCCCACTTCTTACCCCGAGAAATATAAAAAAGCCAGGCTGGAGATTGCCAAAACTTACCTGAAAAAGCCTAAAACGTTTTGGAAGAATGTTCTTTGGTCAGATGGGACAAAAGTAGAGCTTTTTGGGCAAAGGCATCAACATAGAGTTTACTGGAGAAAAAAAGAGGCATTCAAAGAAAAGAACACGGTCCTACAGTCAAACATGGCGGAGGTTCCCTGATGTTTTGGGGTTGCTTTGCTGCCTCTGGCACTGGACTGCTTGACCGTGTGCATGGCATTATGAAGTCTGAAGACTACTAACAAATTTTGCAGCATAATGTAGGGCCCAGTGTGAGAAAGCTGGGTCTCCCTCAGAGGTCATGGGTCTTCCAGCAGGACAATGACCCAAAACACACTTCAAAAAGCACAAAAAAATGGTTTGAAAGCACTGGAGACTTCTAAGGTGGCCAGCAATGAGTCCAGACCTGAATCCCATAGAACACCTGTGGAGAGATCTAAAAATGGCAGTTTGGAGAAGGCACCCTTCAAATATCAGAGACCTGGAGCAGTTTGCCAAAGAAGAATGGTCTAAAATTCCAGCAGAGCATTGTAAGAAACTCATTGATGGTTACCGGAAGCGGTTGGTCGTAGTTATTTTGGCTAAAGGTTGTGCAACCAAGTATTAGGCTGAGGGTGCCAATACTTTTGTCTGGCCCATTTTTGGAGTTTTGTGTGAAATGATCAATGTTTTGCTTTTTGCTTCATTCTCTTTTGTGTTTTTTCATTTAAGACAAATTAAATGAAGATAATAATACCAAAGAATTTGTGTTTGCAATCATTTTCAGGAAGAAACTGAGTATTATCTGACAGAATTGCAGGGGTGTCAATACTTTTGGCCACAACTGTAGTGCCCTATTACCACTGTACCACTAAATGATGCCCTATTACCACTGCACCACTAAATGGTGCCCTATTACCACTGTACCACTATATGGTGCCCTATTACCACTGCACCACTAAATGGCGCCCCAATTACCACTGCACCACTAAATGGCGCCCCAATTACCACTGCACCACTAAATGGCGCCCCAATTACCACTGTACCACTATATGGTGCCCTATTACCACTGTACCACTATATGGTGCCCTATTACCACTATACCTCTAAATAGTGCCCTATTACCACTATACCACTAAATGGTGCCCTATTACCACTATACCGCTAATTGATGTCCTATTACCACTGTAGTGCCAAAGAGTGCACTATTACCACTATATGGTGCCCTATTACCACTGTACCACTAAATGGTGCCCTATTACCACTATACCACTAAATGGTGCCCTATTACCACTATACCACTAAATGGTGCCCTATTACCACTACACCACTAAATGGTGCCTTATTACCACTGTACCACTAAATGGTGCCCGATTACCACTGTACCACTATATGGTGCCCTATTACCACTGCACCACTAAATGGCGCCCCAATTACCACTGTACCACTAAATGGTGCCCTATTACCACTGTACCACTCTATGGTGCCCTATTACCACTGTACCACTAAATGGTGCCCTAATACCACTGTACCACTAAATGGTGCCCTATTACTACTGTAGTACTATCGTTCCCTATTATCACTATAACAGCAAATTGTATCTTATTACTACTAGAAACGTTAAGACGCTATTATATGTCTGGCGCAAAAACAACCGAACACAGCAGACTTATGTACTATATGTAACAGATATTGGACAATAAACCATTTTCCCTTTTCATTACGGAGTTAACGCTACAAAGTCCAACAATTCCCATGTGCAATATCTGCAAGAGTAAGAACCAAGTTACAAATGGGAAACCATTCTCTTGTTTGCAGTAAACTGGCATATATTATATAGAGTGTGACTTATGTTTGGTGCTTTAATAACTAGTGAGCCAGCAGAGTAGAAACCTTGGTTAGGTGCAGCCATTTGTCCTCTCTATGATCAGCCTAAAAATGGCCAAACAAATTCCACAGGTGACGGACGAATATTTGTGCATAAGGTATAAATGGGAAGAGGGGAGTACGAAGCTGCCCGACACCATTCAAGGTAGGTTATCTTCCTTGAGCACAAGGGATTAGGCATGTTGAAATACAATATGCTGAATCCTTTTTTTTTTACCAGAATTGGTTGACTCAACATTCAGAAGGTTGAAAATTGTTGGGCTGAAGTTAGTCTAATCTGGACAGCCACTGTCTACACTACCAGTACCATCTTGGTGGCAAGCTTCTCTCCATCACACCCTGTTCATTGGCCCCTTTTTGTCTCATTTTTGCTGTTTATTTAAACTGTGTGTCCTTGCCCTGCAAAAACAGAAGCAAAGCCATTAATCTCCTTGGTAAACCTCTTTCACATTTGTACACTTCAAGAGCCTTATGGCAGAATCTTAAGGTACCGTCACACTAAACGATATCGCTAGCGATCCGTGACGTTGCAGCGTCCTGGATAGCGATATCGTTGTGTTTGACACGCAGCAGCGATCAGGATCCTGCTGTGATATCGCTGGTCGTTGATTAAAGTTCAGAACTTTATTTGGTCGTCAGATCGGCGTGTATCGTTGTGTTTGACAGCAAAAGCAACGATGCCAGCGATGTTTTACAATGGTAACCAGGGCAAATATCGGGTTACTAAGCGCAGGGCCGCGCTTAGTAACCCGATGTTTACCCTGGTTACCAGTGTAAAATGTAAAAAAACAAACACTACATACTCACCCTCTGATGTCTGTCACACGTCTCTCGCCGTCCGCTTCCTGCACTGACTGACTGCCGGCCGTAAGTGAAAGTGAAAGTACAGCACAGCGGTGATGTCACCGCTCTGCTGTTAGGGCCGGCGCTCAGTCAGTGCAGGAAGCGGACACCGGGGGACGCGAAGGTGAGTATGTAGTGTTTGTTTTTTTACATTTTACACTGGTAACCAGGGTAAACATCGGGTTACTAAGCGCGGCCCTGCGCTTAGCAACCCGATGTTTACCCTGGTTACCCAGGGACCTCGGCATCGTTGGTCGCTGGAGAGCGGTCTGTGTGACAGCTCTCCAGCGACCAAACAGCGACGCTGCAGCGATCGGCATTGTTGTCTGTATCGCTGCAGCGTCGCTTAGTGTGACGGTACCTTAAGAATAAGTCACTTTCTTCAGAATGAGCCCTTATAGTCTGAGTGGAGAAACTCATGAATTGCTTGCTAGACCAAGAAAACAAGAAATAAACAGCAAGAAATGCCAAGTACAAGCCATACGAAAAAGCTACACATTATAAATACGATTATAGTGAATACCTGGCAAATAATTGCGTATTTTATTTTATGACAATAGATGAGTCTTTTGTGAAGTCCTGGCAAACTTATCACAACTCTCAATTGGGTTAGAAATAAAGGTGGCCATGAACATTAGGAAGAACTAGGCTGATGGAGGAACAACATTGATCAAATGAACGTGGGTAAAAAATTGTTTGGTACTGGTGAAAGACAACCCATCTTTTTGGGAGAACTATGAGATTATTCTGGGAACATCTGAAGAACATTCTAACTAGACCTTTCATGGACTAGCAACTACCGTGTGAAAATGGACACACAAGGCAGACTTCTTCTTTTCTGATGTTTGCTTACACATCGGCTGGCTAAAATGATTGCCTGTTGCCGAATTTCACTTGACGATCAGTCATTATGGCTGGGGTTCTGGGTTCAAATCCCACCAAAAGACAACATCTGCAATGAGTTTGTGTGATCTCCCAATGTCTAACAACATCCTCATAGGGAATCAATATTGTGAGCCCCAATGGTGAAAGGGCTAATAGTGTAGAATATGATGGCGCTATATACAGTTGTGCTCAAAAGTTTACATACCCCAGCAGAATTTTTGCTTTCTTGACCTTTTTTTCAGAGAATATGAATGATAACACCAAAACATTTTCTCCACTCATGGTTAGAGGTTGGGTGATGCCATTTATTGTCAAACTACTGTGTTTTCTCTTTATAAATCATAATGACAACCCAAAACATCCAAATGACGCTGATCAAAAGTTCACATATCCTGGTGACTTTGGCCTGATATCATGCACAGAAGTTGACACAAAAGGGTTTGAATGGCTACTAAAGGTAACATCCTCACCTGTGACCTGTTTGCTTGTAATCACTGTGTATGCATAAAAGCTGAGTGAGTTTCTGGGATCCAGACAGACTCTTGCACTTTCATCCAGCCACTGATGTTTCTGGATTGTGAGTCATGGGGAAAGCAAAAGAACTGGCCACAACCATAAACGTTACATTTGGAGAGAGGTCAACAAGGCCTATGATGAAAGGAACACCAATCCTACTGTAAAATACAGAGGTGAATCGCTGATGTTTTGGGAATGTGTGACCAAATTTCCTGTGCCTTTGTAGCTCAAAGTTGAAGGAAAAATGAATGCAGCACATTATCAGCAAATACTGGAGGCAAATTTGCAATCATCAGCCCATAAGCTGCACATGGGATGTACATGGAAGTTCCAACATACAACAACGAACCAAAACACAAGGCCAATTTAACTTGTCATTGGCTACAGCAGAACAAAGTGAAGGTTCTGGAATGGCCATCACAGTCTCCGGACCTCAATATCATTGAGCCACTCTGGAAAGATCTCAAAAACGCAGTTCATGCTAGACAGCCCAGGAATTTACAGGAACTGGAGTCTTTTTGCCAAGAAGAGGGGGCAGCCATCTGAGAAAATAAATAACCTCATCCACAACTACCACAAAAGACTTCAAGCTGTCACTGATGTTAGAGGGGGCAATACACGGTATTAAGAAATGGGGTATGTGAACTTTTGATCAGGGTCATTTTGATGTTTTGAGTTGTCATTATGATTTAAAAAGAGAAAACACAGTAGTTTGACAATAAATGGCTTCACACAACCACTAACCATGAAAAAAAGTTTCAATGTTATCATTCATATTCTCTGAAAAGAGGCCAAGAAAGCAAAAATACTGCTGGGATATGTAAACTTTTGAGCAAGCATAAATAATAATCTTAAGACTAATGTTCACATCAACCTTAGGAAACTATTTCTGATACTATAGAGTCACCCTCTCATTTTTTATAGTGCTTATGGACAAGCCACAGTGTTTTCTAGGAGAACCATAGATAAAACCTGACAATTTACTCCACAGACACATTTATACATATTTTGTTCCCCTATAATTGAGATTTGTTTTTGTATTCCTCCACAGTTAGGTAAAAGGAATTACAAGAGAATTATGGAAAGAGAATATCGTACCTAGAAAAATATGTAGAATTGAGAGTCCTCAGTGGTTGATACCTTTTAATGACTAACTGAGCTAGCCATTAAAAGGTATCAACCACGGAGGATTCTCAATTCTACATATTTTTCTATCCAGGGGCTAACACCGTACCAAGATATATATACAGTTAGGTCCATATATATTTGGACAGAGACGACATTTTTCTAATTTTGGTTATAGACATTACCACAATGAATTTTAAGCAAAACAATTCAGATGCAGTTGAAGTTCAGACTTTCAGCTTTCATTTGAGGGTATCCACATTAAAATTGGATGAAGGGATTAGGAGTTTCAGCTCCTTAACAAGTGCCACCCTGTTTTTAAAGGGACCAAAAGTAATTGGACAATTGACTCCAAGGCTATTTCATGGACAGGTGTGGGCAATCCCTTCGTTATGTCGTTCTAAATTAAGCAGATAAAAGGCCTGGAGTTGATTTGAGGTGTGGTGCTTGCATTTGGAAGGTTTTGCTGTGAAGTAAACATGTGGTCAAAGGAGCTCTCCATGCAGGTGAAACAAGCCATCCTTAAGCTGCGAAAACAGAAAAAAAAAACATCCGAGAAACTGCTACAATATTAGGAGTAGCAAAATCAACAGTTTGGTACATCCTGAGAAAGAAAGAAAGCACTGGTGAACTCATCAATGCAAAAAGACCTGAGCGCCCATGTAAGACAACAGTGGGGGATGATCGCAGAATAATCTCCATGGTGAAGAGAAACTTCTTCACAACAGCCAACCAAGTGAACAACACTCTCCAGGAGGTCGGCGTATCAATATCCAAATCTACTATAAAGAGAAAACTGCATGAAAGTAAATACAGAGGGTTCACTGCACGGTGCAAGCCACTCATAAGCATCAAGAATAAAAAGGCTAGACTGGACTTTGCTAAAAAAAACAACTAAAAAAGCCAGCACAGTTCTGGAAGAACATTCTTTGGACAGATGAACCAAGATCAACCTCTACCAGAATGATGGAAAGAGAAAAGTATGGCGAAGGCGTGGTGCAGCTCATGATCCAAAGCATACCACATCATCTGTAAAACACGGCGGAGGCAGTGTGATGGCTTGGGCATGCATGGCTGCCAGTGGCACTGGGTCACTAGTGTTTATTGATGATGTCACACAGGACAGAAGCAGCCGAATGAATTCTGAGGTATTCAGACCCACACTGTGTGCTCAGATCCAGCCAAATGTAGCCAAACTGATTGGTCGTCATTTCATACTACAGATGGACAACGACTCAAAACATAAAGCTAAAGCAACCCAGGAGTTTATTAAAGCAAAGAAGTGGAATATTCTTGAATGGCCAAGTCAGTCACCTGGTCTCAACCCAATTGAGCATGCATTTCACTTGTTAAAGACTAAACTTCAAACAGAAAGGCCCACAAACAAACAGCAACTGAAAACCACCGCAGTGAAGGCCTGGCAGAGCAAAAAGGAGGAAACACAGCGTCTGGTGATGTCCATGAGTTCAAGACTTCAGGCAGTCATTGCCAACAAAGGGTTTTCAACCAAGTACTAGAAATGAACATTTTATTTAAAATTATTTAATCTGTCCAAATACTTTTGGTCCCTTTAAAAACAGGGAGGCACATGTTAAGGAGTTGAAACTCCTAAACCCTTTATCCAATTTTAATGTGGATACCCTCAAATGAAAGCTGAAAGTCTGAACTTCAACTGCATCTGAATTGTTTTGTTTAAAATTCATTGTGGTAATGTCTATAACCAAAATTAGAAGAATGTTGTCTCTGTCCAAATATATATGGACCTAACTGTATATATATATATATATATATATATATATATATATATATATATATATATATCTTTCCTGTATCGAACCTAGAAATTCATTTGCTAGCTTAAAAATATTCTTTAAAAAAATTTATTAAATAGTCTACACCAGCATAAACCTCCATCTGTCTCTAAATAAAGTGCCCAAAATGTACTAATTTACTATGTTAAACTAAGCAGACAAAAATATTCAAGTTTAACCGTTTCCAAATTATCAGCCTTTCTCCATTAATTGCAAATTCTAAAAACGCAGCAGCTGCTGTTAACACATTGCAGCTGGATCCATGCTGTCTCTAAAAGTCGCTGGTGCCAAAAAGGTGATTGGGCGCTCTTTGCAGAAGAACATTCCAGGGCAACGGAGGGGAACCATACTTCTGACAAAATGACTGTGCTAAGAAGCTTTCATTTATGCAATTGCCTAATATTTTCAACAGCTGACATGTGCGCGCAATGGGCGCGAGAGGAATCGTGATCTGCCGGCGCCCATTAAGGCTACTTTCAAATTTAAGTCGGTAGTCGGCCGTCACAAAGCGTTGGCGCGACGTATCGACGGACGTTTGTGAAATAGTGTAAATCGTGAGCAGCGGACGCAGTTTTTCAACGGGTCGCTGTCCAGTCTAAAGCCCCGGGGAGGAAAGAGAGAGGAAGCGAGATTTCCTGCCGGGCATGCGCAGCCGGAAACACCGGATACAACATACAGAAAAACGTTCCCTTGAACGTTTTTTGCAAAAGACGGGCCGTCACATTTAGCTGGATCCAGTGCACGGCAGACAAAACATGAGTACATACGTCGCTAATACAAGTCTATGGGAAAATGCAGGATCCTGCATTTTCAAAAATCGACGTATTGTGACGGTAGCAGAAAGACGGAAATGAGAAAGTAGCCTTACTAGTTAAATATCAGCGGCATTTAACAAGCGCCGCCGGCCACGCAGCCGGAAACGCTCGCACCGCTGACCCCCGTCACATGATAGGGGATCAGCGGTGCATTGCCATAACAACCTGAGGTCTCCTTGAGACCTCTAAGGTTGTTGATGGCCAATTGCTTTGAGCGCCACCTTGTGGACGGCGCTCAAAGCAATGCTGCATTTCTGCTACATAGAGGTGATCTGTGCATCACCTCTATGTTGCAGAGGCGATCGAGTAGTGCATGGTTCTAGCCTCCTATGGAGGCTATTGAAGCATGGCAAAAAAAAATAAAAAATGTGTTTAAAAATATAAAAAATATAAAAGTTCAAATCACCCCCCTTTCGTCCCAATCAAAACAATAAAAAAAAAATCAAACCTACACATATTTGGTATCACTGCGTTCAGAATCTCCCGATCTATCTAGGATTAACCTGATCACTACACAGCGTAGCGAGAAAAAAATCAAAACACCAAAATTACGTTTTTTTGGTTGCCGCAACATTGCATTAAAATGCAATAACGGGCGATCAAAAAAACGTATCTGCACAAAAGTAGTATCATTAAAAACGCCAGCTCGGCACACAAAAAAAAAGGCCGTCACCTGACCCCAGATTATGAAAAATGGAGACGCTACAGGTATCGGAAAATTGTGCAATTTTTTTTTTTTTTTAGCAAAGTTTGGATTTTTTTTCACCACTTAGATAAAAAATAACCTGGACATATTTGGTGTCTATGAACTCATAATGGCTTGGAAAATCATAATGGCAGGTTAGTTTTAGCATTTAGTGAACCTATCAAAAAAGCCAAACAAAAAACTAGTGTGGGATTGCACTTTTTTTGCAATTTCATTGCACTTGGAATTTTTTCCCCGTTTTCTGTTACACGACATGCTGAAACCAATGGTATTGTTCAAAAGTACAACTCGTCCCGCAAAAAATAAACCCACACATGGCCATATTGATGGAAAAATAAAAAAGTTATGAGAAGAAGGGGAGCGAAAAATGAAAAAACGAAAAAAGCTCCGGGGTTAAGGGATTGAAAAAGGCTAAGGGCAAGAAAAATCTAATGGACCTAGAATCTCCTGCCCTCTCGACACACTGGAAATGCCACTAAGAAACTCAGTGGCTAAGTGAGCAGCTGTTGCCACAAGAGAGCCGCTTTTGTGGATAGTGATTGTCAGACGTTTCCGGAGAATGACCAGGAATTAGAGACCAAGGGAATGTGGAGAGAGGAGTCTTAGAGGAACGGTGGCGCTAAGTCTTGCTTCTAGTTTTTAGTCACTTTGTTGGAGCATTTCTCTATTGACATGTCAACCCTTTTTAAAAGTGGCATCGATTCTCATAGCTAATTTATGTTTTAGCAGTTTGTTACCCATTTAACACATCAGCAGTGGTAAGTAAATACTTCATACTGCTTTACAACATGTCATTTGAGCAGAACAATACAAACTACTTGACTGACCGAACGAACGGGTTAGATGACAGCAATGCCCGGGCTGAGCTCTCCCGGCTGGCCGCAGAGACTTTAAGCTAACATTCTTGTGGTTTCATTAAACTGCTTAATGTGATTATCATATTTAGAAGAGCTGAGTGATAACTTTCCCAAAGTTCATGAACTAGTGAATTTAAGATACTGATGGCAGACAAGGAAACACAATGCAGACTGCGTGACATGCCGGCTTTTGGAAAACCTCCCTGGTGGAACCATTTCCTACAAAAGAGCTGGATGATCTGTTTATTATATAGCACCAACATATTCTGAAGCACTTTCCAGATATTTTCATAATTCACAATCTAGATTTCCTATCAGTATGTATTTGGAGTCTAGGAAGAAACCAGATTACCCAGAGGAAACCCACACAAACAGGGGAAGAACATAAAAACTCCTTGAAGATGTTGTCCTTAGTGGAATATGAACCCAGAACCGCAGTGATGCAAAGGAACAGTGCTAACCACTGAGCCACCGTGCTGCCCATGATCCATTGATAAAATCCCAATGTCGGGTGTAATTTTGATCACAGAATAAAGAGTCCAATACACATAATATGGTGCTTTTTGTAAGATTTGAACAGATAGATATATCGGGCGCCTTATGGAGTTTTCTATCAGATTCGCACCTTCCAATGCTATTGTATGAAATCAGTGGTAAGTAAAAACAACTCACTACTTACTGTATTAAGGCACCATACTAAAAGGAGTTGTCAGACTCAACAGAGAATAGCCATTCCAACATGCAGCCACTGAAAAGTTAGCCGACCTTACCAACAGCTGATTTCGGAGTCATTTCTCCTAAGGAACTATAGTATTACTTATGTAACAAGGTTTGTCTGAATCAGCCAGAACAAGAGCTGCTCGTACGGGAAGGGAGGGCCTCAAACAGGACATAAGGCAAGGAGTTGGTATGGCTAGCCATATCTTGTCTGTGTACGTGTGGCCTGATTCACACACTAATTCATTCAGACTGTAGAATGATTAACTGAATGAAAAATGTATTTGGATGTGCACCACCGGCCAACCCAGGCCAGGCACAACCACATGGACATAAAAGGCCAGGACCACATGGACATAAAAGACATCTGAAAAGTGTAACTTCAGTGGTTCTAGCTTTAGTGACCCCAAACGTGGAAAGAGAGCATAATAGTTTGCCTAATTATTGGGAAAAGGGTAAGATGGTGTTTGGTGATGGAGTAGCAAATAAAAATGCCTGGATATGTTGGTAAATTTTCAGCTGTCTTGTTTCCACACCAAATTAGCATATTAAGGTGATCTCATACCCAAAGGCTTTGACAGTCATAACCAAATGACCAATATACACAGTGGTTGCATTTTACAAAGAAAGGCAAGACAATGCTCTTACAGCTTTGGTGCACTGGACATCCTTTCCTAGCAGCCAGTTTAGCTCCAGATTTCCTTCTCCCTGATAACAAGACTGTAGTCTTTCCTTAATGAGCGCATTGATAGTCTTGATGGGGAAGACACAAAGTGTGGAATCGTCAGGTGGATTGTGGTACTGTTTCTGGCCTTTTGAGAAAATTGCAAAAAGTACATCATCCAGCACTGATATTTTCAGAGACCTAGCTAATGTGGCCCCTGGCTTTGTTAGATAGGCAGCTTGCAGTAGCCGGTACTCCACCCCATTCTTTGTGCATCCAATAGGCAAGGAAACATAGGAGTGAAATTTAGGATCGTTTTTGCATAAGCGTACAATTCGAGAGGTGTAGAAGAGATCACTTGCTGAATTACTAGAGATACCTTCAGGAGTTTCTGGCTGTACAGTGAGGAAATAAACATAGTTGCCGCTCGCAAAGCCATAAATGTAAAAAATGTCAAAATGAGAGACCAAAGCAAGGGTATCAGATGGTATCTTGATGAGGGACGACACAAAGTCACTGTAGAGCTCATAATCCAACATGGTAGATGATTCTGGATCCCTAGGCAACTTGCGACTAGAAAGAGTTGGAAAATAATCCTGTTTGCCATCGACTGCAGTTCCAATGAAGAGTTTGCCGTCCCGACCTTCGCTGTGAACAATCACTCCATACATTGTACCAGTCTCATTGACACTGGAGAGGTAGTGCTCCTTCTTATGAGACGGTTCTACCAGTATAAAAAGATCATCCAGACGTAGCAGCTTACAAACACCCTGGTACAAACTACCACAAGCCAACAGTCGGTTCTCAGAATAGTCAATGATTAACAGCTTGTTCACATTGTTGGTCAGTGTACGCGGTTCACTACATGGCTGCACATTCTGCGGAGGGTAGCAGGATTTGTTATCCTCACCAGGACCAGTGTTGTGGGACACCAAGAGGGTTAAGTTTCCTGACAGCTTATATATGCGATTTACTGCACCTACATAGACGGCCCCTGTGCTCTGGTGCACGGTGAGATGACTAAAAGTCCAGTCTCTTTGCTCAGCATGAAATGTGCTGGTAAGGGAAGCACCAGGAATTTCTAAAGACAGCATGGCCAAAACCAGCAAGACCATGGAAGCTGCCCGACTGTGGAAATGGAGAGATTTCTCTGTCCGCCTCTGTAACCTCTGCTGTTCCATGGTGATGAATTAGGGGAAAGAAGAGAGATGGAACCCAAGCTCTCTTTGGTTTTCACTGCCTCCAAGAGCTGAAATCTTCTTTACATGATTCTGAAAGACAAAGAAAAAATATGAGTATCAGATATATAGGATTTAGAATGTGGCTTGTCATAATGTCTGCAATATAGAAAGCGTTCATACACATTTATTGCATCCAGCCAATACTCATGACTACAATCACCATTAATGCGGACTGGTCACCTCTCCTGACATGTCTGTTTTAGAATCTACTGTACTTGCATTTCCCATGAAATAACAATTCTGGAACAACTTTTCTTAGACCTCTTCACTGCCCCATTCCTCCTAGAAATGAATGAATAAATTGGCAACTGGCTGGTTAAAGGGCATGTACCTACACAATCTGACACCGGCGGCACTGACTGGACCGGGTGACAGTGTGAGGATACCCCCAACTGGCAACACCCAGTTGTCTAATTATTCATACATTTCAAGGAGACATAACAGTGGAAAGACACATCATAGATTCCTAGAAGGGAATGCTCCAGTATTGTTATTTATGGGAATCCGTTATTTACAGACATGTCAGCAGAGGTGACTCATCCTCCTTAAATCTAAGTGATGATTTTTAGACTTCTTGTGTTCCGTAAGATTAGTAAGCGGCAGAGCGCTCGGCCTGCGCCCCTCCCCAATGCTAGCATACACATAATCATGAAATATAGGAGATTGTCTTCGCATGGCCACCTTTACTAGTAAAATAAGATTTCAGTTCTAAGGGTCACTGCTTTCTTGCTACTGTGAAATCGAAATGATCTAAAGCTGAGCAGAAAGATTAACACTTTATATATCCACCTAAGCTAAAGCTCTAATGACAACTGATGTATAGATGCCCCCTCTAATCTGATGAGAGTAACATCACCTATGTCGGGAGACACTCGTGTTCAGATCAGTGCAACATACAAGGGCAACTTACAAAACAAGAAAGAGAACTATCGCTATGAAAGACTTGCTAAAAGAAAGACGTCTGAATGATGTCTTGGGATTTAAGCTGCATTTCCAGTATTAAATGAGGAATTATGCTGTGACCTGCATCGACCTGTAGAAAGGGGCCATGTCTCCAGATATTGTCAGTAGAGATGATGAGGCTGCGCATATTTATCCCATTCATTTGTATGGAATTTCAAAAAATTGTTGCGCACACTTTCTCCATTGAGAACACTGTGCAATTGAATCCTGTTCATAATGGGAATCTGTTTTTGCTATGTAAAACACGAGGAAGAGGCTGAGACACTGATTTCAGGGACGTGTAATTTATTAGGTTGTGTAGTGTAGTTTCAATACAATGAATGTTTTATCACCAGGAGATAATCACTGTCTTGACTACAGATGGCGTGAGCCCTGGGCCGACCATGCCCCCTCCTCGTATAAGCAGCTTACTGTCAATAAACAATGTACACAGAATGTTGTGGTGTGGGAGGGGTTAGCATTCTGAGCTCTGCTACATGCTACATCTAAAAACTCTGTTTGTAGCACAACTGCTGAACCCAGTAGACTAAGTGATACATTGTTGGATTCAGGATCTCGTTTCCTACATTTTGATGCTCTCAGATGAGGTAGCAAAAATCTGGTGATAAATCCCCTTTAAAACTCCTGTGGTTTGAGCAGTAGGTTCTACATCTTTCAGACATTTATGGCATATCCTGTGGATTAATGTTTAAGATGTGGGCAACCCATTTAAGTATTTCAGACAAGACACCAGAAGCAGAAAATAGCAAGTAGTATACGTCATGGCTGGTAGCTATGCATTCCCCGTCCTCTATTTCCCCCCAAACCTGTAGCAGTTACACTGTTGGTATACTGTCCATTACACGTTATACTTTCAGCTCCACTCATTACGGTTTTACCTTCTCCAAAGTGTTTATGCACATTTTCCATTGAGCCAGACACATGATCACACTTATCAAAGGATTAGTTAACAACACAGACAGTGACTTGTGACCTAATACACTTACACCGTCTACATACGGTGAATGATTCTACATACAAGCAAACATCAGCAAACAAAGGGAATGCTGCAGTGTGTAGGCAACAAGCTCGCTCCATAACTCCGTGCCAAAGCCGCAGAAGACAAACCTTTCCCCTCTCGGCAGTTTCTGCTTGTAACAGGTGTTCTGTTGCGTATCCCATTTACAAATCCCTTGTATAATAATTGTTTCTTCACTCCCAGCAATGCAAAATACAACAAGAATAAGTTAAAGCCTCCCTTCCCTGCAGCAAGCACAAGCAACGGCATTAGCAAGCGCAATCACTAGATTAAATATGGAACGGAGCGGCAGATCCTGTACAGATCTCCTGAACGCCTCATCCCACAGGGAATATTAGACAGATGATCAGCATCTGTGTGGAGTGGAGGCCCACCAGCCATCATTTCAGCGTAATTATCTTTGAGCATTTCTGGCCTCCAGAACAATAAAAAATATGAGTCAGAGGAGGCTTCTTTTATGTCTGTGTACCTAGGCCTGGCGGGGGACGTGTGAATGCCATCCAGCGCATCTTGATTGTCTAGTGTGATACAAGGAAAGGAAAACACTACAAGAGACGGAAGCTGAACAGGACGTGCCTGGGTCTCAATTGTGCGGATTTTTCTGCAGAACGCTTGTAATTGTTGACAGTGTGCACAGACGTCAAGCGAGCAACAACGTCTGATCAAACTACACTTCTCTGAACTAGGCCACAGTCACCCATACAGTATTTCAACTACTGACCGTGGGACTGTGGCCTTACTATTAAGATATGACAAAGCCAGCAAGCAATCGGTTAAGGCCTCACTCAGACATCTGTGAATCCCCTGCATGTTCTATCTATAATTGGGGAAGAGTTGGGAGGCCCCCATACACACTACACTGTCAGCTGATATCACTGTTCTACTGTGCACGGGGGCCTGGAAGATGGGTGGTGAGTATCAGATCATTTCCTGCTCCGGAGGTTACTGGATGTAAGCAACGGACAGGGAAGGACACACCGCTCCTGTACATCACTTAGTGGCTGCTGACGAGAACTTTACCTAATTTCCCATTCATTTGCCTAAGAGATAAATTGCAGCATCCACTAAGTAATATACAGGACTACTGTGTTCTGCCATGTACAGTGCTTATATATGGCAACCACTGATCATGAGGGTGTCGGGGGTCAGACCCCTACCAATCTGATGCTGATGACCTTAGCTTAACATCATCAATATCAAAGCCCTGGTCAACTCCTTTAAGGCCCATTTACACTGGCTCATTCCCGATCAGTGGCTCATGGAAACAACCCGCCGATTAGCCATCAAACAAGCTGATTGGATTGTTCAGGTGGGCCATGAAATCTTTGTTGTCGGCAGCCTATCCATGCATTTCTTGTACAGACCATTGCTTTTGATCAGCACCATAATGGTCCCTATGCTTTGTCATTGTGCTGTAGAGGACTCAAACATATGTTGCCAGGCTTCACTGAAGGTTACAGTTTGGAGCTGAGGGTCTCAATAGATGGACACCCTGTAATCAGCTTACTCTTGGACAAAGTCAAGAGAAAGTGTACCAAGCAATGCTTCATTTCCACTAATAGCTGCAAACTCTTGTACTAGAAGGAAACACGTGGCTCTCATAAGATGACATGTTTAATAAGCTTGTAACGAACATATACTCACAAGCGTATACAATGCGCACACAAAGCACGTCATCAATAACATACCTTCGCAGTATAACGCTGTCCATGAGATTAATGTGTACAGGACGTAACAATAGCAATTGCATTCATTCAGCATTTAAGCTGTCAGAATCGGATGAAATTAATAGCTATACGCAATCCCTCTGCTTTCAAAGGCTGTTAGAAAAGCCCCCTTCTTACAGTGGTTGATAATAGTGATCCTAATTATGTTTTTAGCTAATTGATTCTCTTTTCCCAGGTATATTTTACAGCCACTTTAATATTATCGGTTATACATATAATCCTAAAAAAACAGATCATCTATATTAATAAAACATATTAGATAAGGTCTTGCCCTTTTCACCAAAGGCCAAAAAATGTTTTGAAATCCCACCGTCTCCCGACAGCTCTGTAAGTAATGCCAGCGATCTGTTAACCTTTTGCACTCTCCGGTGACGTTATAACCTTCACACACCTTTAAGGAGAGGACTCCTGGCCAGTGAAGGCACCGGATCCTCCCGAGAGACTTTAGAGAGTTATGGCCCAGAAGTGAATGACCTTTTAAGTAGGAACGTTCTGACTTCAAAGATTAAGGCTTCACTCTGTCCTAAGGGGGGCATAAATCAGGAGTAAAATATATAGTTTTCACCTGCTTAGCTAACAAGGGGCCTGCAATCTATAGCTGGCAAAGCTGTTACAGGAGCAGCAGGTCCATGACCTACAACACCCAGTGAAACTTTTTCAAAGGAAGATCCTAATTTATATGGCGTTATTTATGGCACTGAAGGGCCAAGTTCTCTATGTGTCTGTATAGCAGAGGAATATATCTGTACTGGAATACTCCCATTCATTAGTACGGGCTTATATACTGGGAGATGGCAGTATTTTACAGCTGCTTGTTCGGTAGAGGCCTATGTACTGTCACATTACTTGTTGTTGTTTTACTTTTTCTTATGTCACACAAGCGTTTCAAGGTGCCCTCATACTAACAATGCCACCCTCTAATTAGGCTGAAAACATATGTTTTCCAGTCTCCTGCACTTTGCATTTTCTCCTGGCACATTCTTCTAGAGAAATCTGAAACTATGTTATCCAAGGCAGCCCATCTTATTAACCAATTAACCAACATGCCTGGAGATTACATTAGCCATTGAAGGGAATCTATCGGTAAGATTAACCCCCCCTCCCCCAAACCGGATATTTTGGCATGTGGGTCTTAGAAATGTAAACGGACACCATGTAGCTATCAATCGAGCTAAAGAGGCTGGTGCTGGGTGGAGAAACAGCCCAGGAGGCTGGGGAAGTGCTCTGCCACACCTCATCTGCATAACAATTGAAAATGCGGAATTCTTCATAAATATAAAAAATATATAAAGGTTTCAATAATTTTACACTTTAAAAATCTGCAAGCCCATATGTGCAGCTTGGGGTGGGAGGTGAAGGTTGATCTTACTGACAGGTTCCATGTAAATATAATTGTGTATTTCAGGGAATAGGCAGAGACTGCTATTATGGTGGCAACTACAGTAGTGGTCTCTGAGTAAACTGAAAACTGTTACCCCTTGGATACCAATAATAAGCCGCTCAACTAGCCAAACCAGATCTCATACTTTGCACTTATGAGGGGCAATGTCCCAATATCATTGGGAGGTTTGTCCAATAAAATTAGATTTATTCTCTAACAATTGATGATATGAACATTATATTGACTCATTTGCATCAAACATTTAGGGAATGAGATAACAATAGCATTTCCACAATAATTTGGAACAATGTGTGCTGTTTAAAAAAGACACATGTACTATATGATGGGAAAAGACAAAGGAAAGGGGCACATGCACAATGCATGATCCAGTCCTCCCCAAAAGAGCTCATCTTTTCCTTTTGATATTATTGATCCAACCTTTCTAAAAGCAACTTTATACACTTGCAGAAGCATTTGTTATTTGCTTAAAAAAAAAGTATTAGGGTATGTTTCCACGGTCAGTATTGGCAGCGCTTTTGTACGCGAGGTGATTCCGCATGTGTTCATTGAACTGTGCGGAATCCCCGCACCCTATACATTGGACTCTGATATTTATATTGCGGAGACTGAGTGTCTCCGCAAGATAAATTGACATGCTGCAGTCTAGAAAGACGCACCGCATGTGCGTATACGCAGGGAAGCCGCAGGCGTCCGTGTATGCATAGTGGAGATAGGATTTCATAAAATCCCCTCCACTATGCTGTAACTATGCTGTAACATCTGGCCGCTGCGGATTGGACGCTGCAACTGTACGCAGAGTCCCATAAGCAGTGAATACTGACCGTGGAAACATACCCTAATAGTTCTTATGGTAAAGAAATCATGTCTGCAGACTGAACCTTTCCTTTTCCACACGGATGGAGTGCCTTCTTGTCTTTTAAGAGGGGTTTACATGAAACAGCTTATGACCACACTTTTTGTATGAACTATTTATCTACTTGCACAAATTAATAATGACCCCCTTATTTGTCACCTCACAAGACTCAATAAATGTACGCTAATTATTTAAAACTTTCATCATAACCCCCTTATCAGTTTGGTGGTTCCTTTTTGTACTTTTTCCAACTGGTGCCATGAAGTCCATTCACATTTTCTAGAAAACTCCTGAGGGGCCAAAATAGTCACAGCACACATTGATGAATTAATCGAAGGGGTGAAATTTGCAAAATCGGGTTACTTTTGTGAGAGCTCTTCTGTTCAAATAGCACCTTTCTTCTCAATCCTGCCATGTGGTCGAACAGTAGTTTCCATTGACAAATGAGGTATCACTCTGCTCGGGATAAATTGGGTAACATACTGTGTGGTCCCTTTTAGGCTGGGGTCACACTTGGCGTAAGACAATACGCCACGTATTATACGTCCGTACTACGGCCGTAATACGGAGAAATGTTCCCAAAATATTGATCCGTAGGCAGGGTGTGTCAGCGTATTTTGCGCATGGCATCCTCCATATGTAATCCGTATGGCATCCGTACTGCGAGATTTTTGCGCAGGCTTGCAAAACCGACATCTAATGGATTTATGTGCTCAAATGTTCATTAAAACATATATACAGTATATATATATATATATATATATTGTATATATATATATATATATATATATATATATATATATATATATATATATATATATATATATATATATGTCATTGAGACACATATATATTCTGTATTTAGATTTCATTCAGCGCGATATCTGTGAAAAGTCGGTAATTCAATTGCCGGCTTTTCATTTCTCCTGCACAAACCCGACAGGATATGAGACATGGTTTACATACAGTAAACCATCTCATATCCCCATTTTTTTTGCATATTCCACACTACTAATGTTAGTAGTGTGTATGTGCAAAATTTCAGCGCTGTAGCTGCTAAAATAAAGGGTTAAATGGCGGAAAAAATTGGCGTGGGCTCCCGCGCAATTTTCTCCGCCAGAATGGTAAAGCCAGTGACTGAGGGCAGATATTAATAGCCAGGAGAGGGTCCATGGTTATTGGCCCCCCCGTGGCTAAAAACATCTGCCCCCAGCCACCCCAGAAAAGGCACATCTGGAAGATGCGCCTATTCTGGCACTTGGCCACTCTCTTCCCACTCCCTGTAGCGGTGGGATATGGGGTAATGAAGGGTTAATGCCACCTTGCTATTGTAAGGTGACATTAAGCCAGATTAATAATGGGAGAGGCGTCAATTATGACACCTATCCATTATTAATCCAATTGTATGAAAGGGTTAAAAACACACACACACATGATTTAAAAGTATTTTAATGAAATAAACACAGCGGTTGCTTTAATAATTTATTGCTCTCTCAATCCATTTGCAGGCCCTCGCTTGGCAAAATAATAAACGCACAAGATACATACCCTCAGCTGAACCGTCACGTCCCACGAGGTAATCCATCTGAAGGGGTTAAAATATTTTACAGGCAGGAGCCCTGCAAATGCAGCTGTGTGCTCCATGCCTGTAATCCCCGGCGAATGAATGAAATGTAGGTCATTGACCTACATTTCCTTCAGTCGCGGTGATGCGCCCCTGGTGGATGTCCTCATATGACCTGGAGCGTGGGAAAAAGTTCCCAGGCTGCAGTTCATGAGAACATCCAGCAGGGGCACATCACCGCGACTCAATGTAAGTATAGATCACTCTGCTTTCCTTTCAGCACCAGGGGGATTACAGGCACGAGCGAGTGGTTTATCGCAGCTCGTGCCTGTAATATTAGTTAACCCCTTCAGATGGATTACCTCGTTGGACGTGATAGGACATCAGAAGGTATGTATCTTGTGCGTTTATTATTTTGCCAAGCGAGGGTGTTGCTGATGGATTGAGAGAGCAATAAATTATTAAAACAACCGCTGTGTTTATTTCATTAAAATACTTTTAAATCATGTGTGTGTGTTTTTTAACCCTTTCATACAATTGGATTAATAATGGATAGGTGTCATAATTGACGCCTCTCCATTATTAATCTGGCTCAATGTCACCTTACAATAGCAAGGTGGCATTAACCCTTCATTACCCCATATCCCACCACTACAGGGAGTGGGAAGAGAGTGGCCAAGTGCCAGAATAGGCGCATCTTCCAGATGTGCCTTTTCTGGGGTGGCTGGGGGCAGATGTTTTTAGCCACGGGGGGCCAATAACCATGGACCCTCTCCTGGCTATTAATATCTGCCCTCAGTCACTGGCTTTACCATTCTGGCGGAGAAAATTGTGCGGGAGCCCACGCCAATTTTTTCCGCCATTTAACCCTTTATTTTAGCAGCTACAGCGCTGAAATTTTGCACATACACACTACTAGCATTAGTAGTGTGGAATATGCAAAAAAAATGGGGATATGAGATGGTTTACTATATGTAAACCATGTCTCATATCCTGTTGGGTTTGTGCAGGAGAAATGAAAAGCCGGCAATTGAATTACCGACTTTTCACTAACACCGCTGCGTATTTTTCGCAAGTCACACTGCTGGTCCGTGTGGAATCCGTATTTTTCTCGCCCCCATAGACTTTCATTGGCGATTTTTTTGCGCAATACGCTGACAAACGCAGCATGCTGCGATTTTGTACGGCCGTAGAAAGCCGTATAATACTGAACCGTAATATACGGCTGATAGGAGCAGCCCCATTGAGAATAATTGTGCCGTATGTAATGCGAGTTTTACGGACGTAGTTTCTGCGCTCTTACGTCCGTAAAACACGCATGTGTGACCCCGGCCTTACTTGTTACCCTTTGTGAAAATTAAAAAAATTGCAGCTAATAACATATCCGTGGTAAATATCTATTATTTTATTTCTATAGGCTAATGTTATAAAATTACGTGATGCGCCTGTGGGTTCAAAATACTCACTACATCCCTAGATCACTTGAGTGCTGTAGTTTTGCCAAATAGGGTCACTTGTTTGAGAGTTTTGCTGATATCGCACCTCAGGGGTTCTGATAATTGGGGCCCCAAATCTATTCCAGCAAAACCAGAAGCAAAACTTTTTGTTTTCATGCCCCGATGTTCTAAAAATCTGTGCACCAGTTCTTTAAAATTGCTACCCATATCCCTAGATGAATTTCTTGAGGGGGTTATTTTTCAAAATGGGGTCATTTGTTGGTGGTCTCTGTTTTTTTGGCACCTCGGGAGCTGGGTAAATGCAACATGGCATCTGCAATCTATTCAAGACAAGTTTGTGCTCCAAAAATCAAAAAGCTCTTTCTTTTCTTTCAGAGCCCTACTATATGCACAAACATTGATTTGGATCCATATACTGGGTACCAGAGTGTTCAGCAGAAATGACGGAGCAAATTGTGGGGTCACTTTTCTCCTATTAACAATTTGGAAAATGGCAAAAACAACATTTTACTGAAAAAAAATATATATTTTTTTGCTTTTGTGCCCTAATGTTATAAACATCTCTGAAATAAATGTGAGCTAAAAATGCTCAACACCCCTTATTTCCTGAGGGGTCTAGTTTCCAAAATGGGGTGAGTTGTACACCACTTATTTTGAGAGAAATTCTGTAACAAACTGTGGAGTCCATTTTTTCCTATTACCACTTGTAAAACTGAAAAATTTGGGGCTAAGGCAAAATTTTCCGGGAAAAAGAAACACATTTTTTCATTACATTTTTCCTAGAATACCGCTAGTGACTTTGCCCAAAAAATAATTCATGAAGTGCTATATCAATTATAATATGGGCTATAAAGAACTGTTCTGAAATATAAAGGACAAAAGATTATTTTGTGTTTTTTTTCTTCTTGGAAAGAATCATGGTTTTGGGAAAAGGTTCCTACCATTGAAATAAATATACCGGTAATATAAGAGTCAATGGTAAAGGTTGCATATTATTATTAAAAATAGTGTAAATACTTACATATATACATGTAATATACATATATGTATATTCCTGGTCACTGATTTACAAGTTAATGAAATAGGCTGATGTGAAAAGTGAAGCTTTCCTCAGCTCGTAAACACTCAGACTGCTGGAGCGGGATGCACCCATTAAAGAAAGACTCCAGAGAAACATCTGCACTTCTGTAAGATTCACTCACACTTAACTGCTTACATCTATAAAAAGGAAAGCAATCCAGATGTCGGGAAGGTCAGTAAAATTACCCACCCTCTAGTAAGGGTATATTCTCTTGTACTTTGATGGTGGTCTCTGTGACCAATTCATTACCACCGTGCTGTACACTTTCGGCTGTGGCTTGTACAGGTGAAACAGCTGCTTTCATCTTGTTTTACCTGTAAAAGCTGTGCGGCCAAAATGTGCAGAGGAAAAGTGCAGCAATTTGCAGAAAAACGTGTTATTTTTTATTAACAGGTCATTTGCAGCATAGTTATCTACGGCCTTTTACCTTATTAGTGCCATTGAGCAACACTGTAATTGTAGAGGCTGTGACCTGCCCAGTAAGACCCCAATACATCACAGGAAGAGGTGAGCAGTTTGCCAATTGGTAATCGCCAACACAGCGTATTTGGCATGGGAATATATCCCAATGTGATGGGCAGGTGCAATCAAATGTATGCAACCCCCATTGCATTATTAATCTATTACCAAATGTACAAAATGTTCTGCTATTTTCAATAAACCAATCATACAAGAACAATTTAAAAAGCTCAACACAACTAATATAACAAGTGGTTTCTCCAAATTCAACACGAAATGCCACTTTTACTGACTCTACAGTCTCAGGACCATTCACACTTATTACAGCACCCCCGTGACTGTTAGGACCTGATGCAAGCTTGATGCATAGCCAGACAGCAGCTTCTGGCAGCGTTCCTGGAGAGTCTTAGCCCATTCATCCCCCAACTGCTTACCTCAAAATCTCATCTAAGATAGTCTATGGGATTCAAGTAGGCTGCTATGATGGCATCTCCATAATCTTTCAAGGCTTCTTTTGAAACCAACCCTTGGTCGACTTTGATGTATGTTTGAGATTACTGTCCTGTAGGAAAGTCCAATGATGCTTAAGCTTTGCAGAAGGCATGACTTTTCTAGTGCCAGAGGAAACAAGGCATCCCCAGAGCATCAATGAGCTGCTGCCATGTTTCACTGTAAGCAGGGGGTTCTTTTCGGCAAATGCTTCATTTTTTTCATACAAACATACCACCGATCTATAGACCTCAAAAATTCCAGGTTCGTCTGATTACTTCAAAGAAAACTTCTCTGACTTATTTATCATTAGAGACAGTGTCAGTCAGTGCTGGGGGCGCAGTTACAGCCACTGCTCTCTATACACAGAGCGATGACTGAACCCGTATGGCACTGCCTCTGACTTAAACCCGAATGTACCAGGAGAAATAAAGTTTCTTTCTTTAAGGTAACAGAGGTCTAAGTGCAAATGCCGGGCAGCTTCAGAACGCTATTAACCTGCTTAAAGTGAACCTGTCAGCTGGATTGTGCACAGTAACCTACAGACAGTGTCAGGTTGGCACGGTTATACTGATTAAAATGATACCTTGGTTGATGAAATCCATCTTGTGGCTGTTGCTTAATTTGTATCTTCAGTTTTGAGTTAATGATTGATATGCTCGAGCTCCGGGGTGGTCTGTGGGGGGGGTCTACAAGTCGTGCTCTGATTAGGTATTCACCAGTATGGCTTCTGACAGGTCAGTGATCCCTCAGTGACCTGCCCCCAAGTTTACATAATGAATATTATATATATATATATATATATATATATATATATATATATATATATATATATACCGTATATATATTTGAAATAAAATAAAAAATCCCCTTAGCATTTTTTCATGTGACGGGTTCCCTTTAAATTTCAGTAAGCGTGTTCAATACTTTTACCCTGCGTAATTTCTCATTATTATACATAACTTAATGTATGGACATCTACTATTTATAAACACCATACAATATACCACACTTATCTAGAATGAAATATATTGTGCTTTCTTATAAAATGTATATTTTATTTTGGATAAGTGTTGTACATTTTTTGTAGCGTTTATAACCCAAGAATACTGGTGAAGTGGAGGCCACTGCCAATGAGCAATGTGCTCACATTCCTCCGGAACGCCAGAAGCTGGTGTCTGGCTAGGCATCATGTTTGCAGCAGGTCCTAACAGCCAAATGGTGCTCTGTTAAGAAGCAGTCACTGGTCATGAAGAGGTTGAATGTTTCCAAACCTGAAGTAGTTGTTACAAGGGACATTTTCTGAGTTTGGAGAAAGCACTTACTATATCAGTTGCGCTGAGCTATTTACATTGCTCTTGCTTGACTGGTTTATTGCCAAGCTGATTTGCCATGTGGGTTGAATTATTGTAAATGCAACTGTATGACAAGTGGGCGTTAATTTAAAAGTAAACCCAGATTAGCATGAGTGTAATAAAGATGTATCTCTGTGCCCACATTACATCTGCAAGCCTTTGCCCAACAACAGAGGTAATGACCAAAACTCGCATCATCATAGAGCCATCATTATGTCCATGTGAAACCGGCCTATGGGCACTTGCAATAGACTTTTGTGGATCTCTTCTATTTTCAGTGCGTGGACGTTATATTTGCCATAACACTGACATAATTACATTGATAGGTCTGCTGTCCTATTTTTTTTTCAAGAAAATATGATAACCAGGAGACTTTGATATTAATACTCATAAACACTATAGTATCACCTGGACTATTTCAGGTTCTTCTTAGTACACCAAAGCTGTCCCATGGCCAAGTGTTATCATGTACCAGTCCCTGCCTGCCTGACACTTGTTTTTCCAACAAGAGTCAAAACATTGTTTCAGACACGTCCCCTCCCCCGTGTGGGCTAGACGAGACCCTTGCATACTGCGATCTCTGTTGACCTGTGTGGGAATCTCTGTCGGTGGCAGTCACCCACTGCAATATCTCAGCCAGCTGTCCCTATGTGCCTCCACCAACAGCCGGGCAGAACAACAGTAATGTCTACAAGCACACTTCCCATTCTAGGCAGCTGAAAAAACACCCAGGTTCTGATCACAAAGGACTGATATGTGGGCACTTTCCTGCCAGACATACTATGTAACCCTTCGCCTATGCCCCAACATCTACTGTATATAAATACATACCCAAATGTGTAGACAATATTGATATCTATTATTAACATAATCATAAAGCACTGTCATACACTGCGGCCGAGAGCAAAAATAAAAAGCTCTCCCAGAACAATCCAAAGGTATCGAGTCAAACAGACAACTCCAAATAGATATAGCCAAGAGAAAATGGAGCAAAAATGTCCCAAACAACATATTATAAATGTATAATGCAAAATTTATTTACTGAAAAAATCACATGAAAGGTACTCAAATATAAATGCTGTATACAATGTATAAAAATCAGGAAATAAAACGGAGGAGACATGAAGGTACGCCGGGCTCGGGGAGGACAACAATATTCATCCCAGGGACGCAAGCATCTAATAGACAGTTCATGCTGGGTGAGGTGGGGACGCTCCCCTGTTAATCTTATGGGTACGCATGCATCTCTGATACTGCTCTGGGGTTTACTTGGCCAATATTATATGATGTATTGTGATCCCCACTAATTACCGCAGGCCATTGGGCTAGTCCAAGAACTGTTCCTGATTTTTATACATTGTATACAGCATGTATATTTGAGTACTTTCATGTGATTTTTCAATAAATACATTTTGCATTATACATTTATAACATGTTTATAATATGTTGTTTGGGACAATATTGATATCTATGAATAGTCCTGAGAGACCACAGGCCACAATAGGGATTAGTCTGGGGGGGAGAAAGTATGAGAACCAGTTCCATTCTGTTATGTTGTTAATGGTAATAAATGCCGACTCATCTGTTTATTTTTCTGGAAACAAACAAATGTGAGCAGTGGAATAAAATACAACTACAATCTCTAAAACAGCCCAATCATATCTGGAAATGTATATAAAAAAAACCATAATATTATCGTCATGAAACTCTATAGAGATGATTGAAATAGTTTGGCCATTTTCTTATAAGATCGACACCACTTGATAGCTGTCAGCCGTCACGCCTGTACAGTATGCCCAGATAGGAAGGCATGTTGAGATGTGAGTGCCCGATCTCTGTGTCCCCAAGACCAGCTGCTTACTAGAGTGGGGAGGCACTCATATATGTAATATGGCCAGCCAGTTTCAGCCCATATTAATCTAATGCCAGCATGAGACTACTGTTGGCCCAACCTGTCGATAGCAATGGGTTTTCACAACAGTCTACAGTGGACTGGGGCCCTAGAAAACTGCATGTTGGGAGGGAAGTCGATCGGCAGATTGAGTGCTCTTGTGTAATGAGAGAGACGGCCAAACCATTCTTCAACTGACAGCCATCTGATGTGTATGGCGGGCTTTTTGGCTCTGCTTAAAGGGAATCTGTCAGCAGGTTTTTGCTATGTAAGCTGAAGACAGCATGCTGTAGGGGTTAAAACAGATTTGCGCAATGCCTCTCTTATTAAGCTTCTAGTTTCTTTTAGGCTACTTTCACACTAGCGTCGTGCACTGCACGTCGCTATGAGTCGTTTTGCAGAAAAAACGCAAAAGTGCTTGCAGGATGCGTTTTTTCTCCATAGACTTTTATTAGCGACGCAGTGCGACGCATTGCCACACGTCGCAACCGTCGTGCGACGGTTGCGTCATGTTGCGTCGGACCGTTGCCACCAAAAAACGTTGCTTGTAACGTTTTTTGGTGCGTCGTCTGCAGCATTTCCGACCGCGCATGCGCGGCCGGAACTCCGCCCCCGCCTCCCCGCACCTCACAATGGGGCAGCGGATGCGTTGGAAAACTGCATCCGCTGCCCCCGTTGCGCGGCGCATTCACAGCTAGCGTCGGTACGCTGCAACGTCGCATAGCGACGTGCAGTGCACGACGCTAGTGTGAAAGTAGCCTTACTTGCAATATCTGTTTTAGTACCAGGAGCTTATCATTGCTGGACACAGCACTGTATGCTAGTCCGACACGCCCCCTCCTGTGATAGGCACCTCACTGTCTATGGACACTGTATACACAGAGCCTGGGGTGGGCGGGGTTAGCTTCCTCAGCTCTGCTTCATGTGAAATCTGATTGTCTCAGAACAGCTGTACACAATAATCTAACTGATACATGGATGGATTTAGTTTATCTTGGCCTACATCTGGCTGCTCTTAGATATGGTAGCAAAAACCTGCAGACAGACTCCCTTTAACTTGTTCGTGCATACTAGAGATGTAAGACTTGGTGTTCTAGAACTTTATAATTAAAACAAAAACCCATGTTAATGCATACTGACCAGGCATGTGTCATAGCATGCAGCTGCTAGAGGGTATGTACTAAATCAATGATCCAGATTTATTCTGACGGTCATACAAGGATTTTTTTCTCTACAATGAGAAAAATTGTCTTTTGCTTCAAAAAGGATGTTGTTATCCTCTGGATCACTATGGAAAGGATCTGGTTGAGCTAGATGATTGTATTATTTTTCTATATTTGTCTCCGTTACCAGAATACAGGCTACAGTTTATGGCATGCTGCATGTAGTTTATGGATATGAAGAAAATGGATCTGGTTCTTTGGTACACCAGTCTCGATGAAGAGTGCCACGGAGTAAGATGTGCCAAATCCCTTTAAAGGGAACCTGTCACCAGAAATAATGCTATTGAACCTGCAGATATGCAGTTAATCTGCAGGTTAACAGCGTTATTATGCTGTCCGGCACCTGCACGCATCTGAATCCAGCGGAGAGAAAATGATCTTCATTCTCCCCGCCAGAATTCGGTTTCAGTCATAGGGGCGGGGATGACACCAGTTCAGTCCCCACTCTGACTGACACTGGCTCTACATTGCAGCAGCTGTCAGTCAGAGCTATAATGGTCACTCTGTATACTCAATTCTATCATAATTTACATCACTCATGATAAATCTGTTGGCCACCCCTCTCCTGGCTAAGTTGCACACACTTTTCAAACAAGGCAGCAAAACACCAAAAGTTGAAACATTTTATGCAAATACAAGTTGCAACATTTTTTGAGGCATTTCAAAAAGTTTTATTCTGACAAAAACTGATGAATGGGCCCCAAACGCTGCAGTAACACTGCCTGTGAGCTGTGGCTTTCTGGCTTTATTGTCAGGGAGAGACTCATATAATAGGTATATAACATCAGATCACTGCTATTACTGAAGCCGCACACCAACCAAGAAATCTGTTTAAATATATGTAATATGTTTTCATCCATTAAGATATTTAATAAAGTGGGACTTTACACGATCGAAGCACCGGATATACAATAGCTGTGCCGTGTAAAGTCAGCTCATAAGGCCTCACTGCTGTAAGATGTCTGGAGCCTTTACTGAGCCTATTTCATAGGGGAGCTAATAAACATGTGTAATAAGCTGAGCCCAGGGGTCATGCTCGCAATTTTAATATCCTAGCAGGCAGATTTATCAATAGTGTTGCTACAGACATTATTTCAAATGTCACACGACTAGTGATAAATGTCTCCAATATACAATAGTACAGTTCAAATCAAAAGAGAAACCAATTGTATGTACAATCAACTTATGTCCTGCACCAATTAACAAAGAAATGCTCCCAAAAATTTGTGCAATAAAAGACAATGTTCTCATAAAAATTTGAATATTTTATTGAAAATAATAATAAAGTATATTTAAAATTAATTTACAGCAGATAATAGAAGTACAAAGTATATAGTACCGGCCCACGGACTTGGAAGAGGGTCATTTATTTAACCTCAAACCCTCGACCCCAATCACCGCACCCACTTGAGAATGGCTTAGTGACCCGCATGCCAGGGTGTAACTGGAACAGGTATTGTCATTGCCATGGTCACAGTCTCTTATCACCGTAATAGTGACAGGCAGGATGACTCTACGGCTAGAACTAGTGATATGGCTGTACATATAGTTCCTACTACCACATTACAAATTACATCTATTTTGTAGCAATCCAATGCTTAATGCATCATGCAAATTAGACTGGAAATGCATTGGAGGCGTGTTGATGTACTCCCGAATGCACTTCCAGGCTAATTTGCATGTGGTTAAGCTTAATAAAGGGGCTGTCCACTACTAGGAAAAACCCCCTCTTAAACTAAATGCTATGCCCCGATAAAATAATAAAGCCTGTACTCACCTCCCGTGTCGGCACTCGTGCCCACCGGCGCTCTCATGTGTTGTTGTGACACATGCCGCCGGTACTCAATCAGCGCTGGCGGTACTGTCTCTGTCTTCAGGCAAACTGAATATGAAGGAAGTCTGGGCTGCAGCTGATCCCGGACTTCCTCTTCATGTTCAGTTTGTCCGTAGGCGGAGACAGTGACAGGGGTTAAGAAGAGCACTCCTCCCATCAAAGTTTTCATCCAGCACGATGGCTCAGTGGTTAGCACGGCAGCCTTACAGCGCTGGGGTCCTGGGTTCAAATGCCACCTAGGACAATATCTGCAAGGAGTTTGTATGTTCTCCCTGTGTTTGTGTGGGTTTCCTCCGGTTTCCTCCCACATTCCAAAGACATACTAATAGGGATTCTAGATTGTGAGCCCCAAGGGAAACAGTGTCAATAATGTTTATAAAGTGCTCTGGAATTAATGGCTCTATAATATATAACTGAGTAAAATAAATAAATAAAATAATATACATATTGCAGTCATCACATTATATAGTACTGTGCACTTACTATTGCCCATTTTAGTGTTGGTGCATTACCGTACAATACATGAGCCCGGCTAGTTTCCATAACAAGCTACCTGCAGATGGGCTAGCTAAAGAGCTGGAATATCCGCTCTAGGCCCCAAGCTACTGGTCTCTGGACTATGGCTATTTCTTGTACTAGTTGTAGTCCATCACAGATGAAAAAGAAGGTCACAGATTTGCTTGGTGAGAACATGATCTATGTGAAGAAACACTGCAGCCCCTGTAGCACAGTCCTGAGATCAGCAACCTGCACTGCCCATGACTCCTTAGCCTCTACATATTACCACCAAGAGAGCATAACAAGCGCCATGCAGAAACACAACTAGTATCACTAAGCAAATAGAACTGGTACTTAGCCTCTCTGCCGACCCCGCTGTAAGAACTACAGCACAGCAACCCACACCGTGACTCTGGGCCTTAGAGATGGATCTGAAAGGCTTCAATTAGGCTGAAAGGAGTTATCTGGTATTTAAATAATTATTGGATGGAAGGAGTAATCGCGGGTCTCTGCTGATTTCGCTCACTGTCATCTTAATGGAGGCTATAAGATTATTATTCAAATGGCTTTGAGATTTTCTTCTGAAGGAAAGAAAAATGCAGCGACGGAGGGAGCAGGCAGGGACAGATCATTTAACTGTCACTGGCAAGGCTTGGAAAAGCATTATTAGTCTTTGCTCATTCCAGCTGTCAGTCATTGTCACACGCAGCACATTATTAGCACAAATTTTATGCACAAGAAACAGAAAGGAAAAATACGTAAAAAAAAGAAAAAAAAAAAAAAATCAACACAAGCTCCCCCTACTAGAAATGACAGGACCAAAGGAACAATTCCTATGTCAATGAGCACCAGCTGCAGCGCCTCTTATTATGAAGCTAATGCTGGATTTGGTGCCCCCTCCTCCGGTGCCCTTGTATTTTTAGATGGGTATATTTGGATTTTCTTTGTTTGCTAACAACAAGACCTCCTGTACCATGGTGGGGGGCTCTGTCACCTCTAACCTTGTATAAAGGCTATATAAAGGAGTTGTATAATTATACGCGAATCAGAGTCAATGCTGTGCATTAGAGTGTAAGCCCTGGTGCCTACAATATAATGCGCTACATTTATCATCAGTATATGCATTAAAGCCTCATTATTAATCACACTGGTTCACAAATCCAACCCTTGGGGCTCATGCAAATGGCAAAGGCTTGTGCGCAGAGCTGGTGTGGTTCCACAGTGCGGGGCTGAAGATGCGCTGCTGTACAGGTTCTGTCCGACTGTGCACAGGGCCGCTACGCCTTTGTCACTGCATTCTTAGCAATCCATCATGAAATATTGCAGGATAGCAGGTTTTTATTGTTGATTTCTTATGTGCCACAAATATGTTACAGATGTATCAGGAAGTTCAATTCCTAAATACGTCCCTCTTGGCTTGGCTGAGGTCCCTCATGCTGTGCTACACCATCTCGTACCTCAATGCCGCAGAATGGCACATACAGTGAAGAGAGTTGTACTGTCACCAGCTTTGTTCACTGCAGATTAGCGAGAGGACAGCACTACGTGCACGGCCTGCGGGGATTGTGAAGCCTCACCACTGAGAACATATTAAAGTGGTATTCCCAAAAATGAAAGTTATCCTCAGGAAAGGGAATAACTAATGGCTGGGGTCAGGCTGATGGGACCTCTATTGATCCTGAGAATAGGTCTTTGGATCCCAGAAACAATCTACTCAGCTTTCTCCAGCAGTCCTATAGATAATGAAGATATGGGGTGGAGGTTGAGCATGTGCATCCCTGCTCCATTCGAGAGGAGATCCAGAGTGCCGATCCTTTTTATTAGAAAAGCTACTCTGAGGATAAACTGAAGGCAAGTGGTCCTAGTGCTAAGACCCCCCAGGGATAATCTGTAACCTAGGGGGTGGAATGAGTGTCTAGACCAGTCCAGCAGGTCCCTCATAGGAAAAATGAGGAATCACTTAGTGCCCATGGAAATGAAAAGGGGGTCCATATAACTTGTAGATTGTAAGCTTGCGAGCAGGGACCTCACTCCTAATGTCACTGTTTACATTTTTTAATTGTCTTAAGTTGTACTGAATTTATTGTCTGTACATGTCCCCGCTTAATTGTAAAGTGCTGCGGAATATGTTGGCGCTATATAAATAAAAATTATTATTATTATTATTATATAACGCACAGACCAGGGGCGGACATATCATTAGTGTAAGCTATGCAGCCACACAGCGGCCTGAGAGGTAAGGGGGCCACCTACAATTGTGCAGTATGAGGAACTATTGGACTGTATAGGGTCCACTCCGTGTTCTTGCACAGGGGCCCTCTTCTGTGTCTGCTCTTGGCACAGACATATCAGGTCCCCCAGAACAAGAGATGCCTTTTGCAGCTGTTCTCTAACCTGTCAGCGAGTTAAGGGTCCTGAATAGGCAACTTTCACCTGCACAGTGTAATTGTATATAAAGACAGCTCTGGATTTAGCTATAAAATTGTACATACACCTCATGGCTGAAGTGCTAAAGATGCTCATGTATCCTCAGAAGCAAGGCTATAGTCGGTAAGCCAAACCTCCGACTCCTCAATTTCCCTGACTCCTGACCCCACAGCCCTGGTTACTACTGAGCATGTACATAAAGTGCAGCACAGATTCATCTTAACTATAAGCCAAGATCCTTAGATCAGGAACAGACCAGACATAGGACACTTCATAACTTTCCCAAATTCCCAAAAAATGTATAACACATCCTGCATTGTACTACTGTACCCAATTTTATACAAACTCTGACTAAATAAAATGGACACCGAATCAGACTCCACAGCCCTGCTCATATGTTGTTTTTATCCCTTTCATTGTGTTAGGGCTCCTTCTCACTTGCAAGAAATACGTCCGAGTCTCGCAGGTTAAAACCCTCCTCTGGCGCCGGCACTCAGGAGCGGAGCGTGCAGCTCCATGTAATGCTATGCGGCCGCACGCTCCGCTCTGGAGTGCCGGCGCCAGAGGAGGGTTTTAACCTGGGAGACTCGGACGTACTTCTCGCAAGTGAGAAGGAGCCCTTAAGGTACCTTCACACTAAACGACTTTGCAACGATAACGATAGCGATCCGTGACGTTGCAGCGTCCTGGATAGCGATATCGTTGTGTTTGACACGCAGCAGCGATCTGGATCCTGCTGTGATATCGCTGGTCGTTGCTGAAAGTCCAGAACTTTATTTGGTCCTCAGATCGGCGTGTATCGTTGTGTTTGACAGCAAAAGCAACGATGCCAGCAATGTTTTACAATGGTAACCAGGGTAAATATCAGGTTACTAAGCGCAGGGCCGCGCTTAGTAACCCGATATTTACCCTGGTTACCATTGTAAAAGTAAAAAAAAAAACACTACATACTCACCCTCTGATGTCTGTCACGTCCCCCGGCATCCGCGCTGCTGCTCAGAGCTTCCTGCACTGAATGTGTCAGTGCCGGCCGTAAAGCAAAGCACAGCGGTGACGTCATCGCTGTGCTTTAGGGCCGGCGCTTACACAGTGCAGGGAAGCTGAAGGCGAGGGACCCGACAGACACCGGAATGTAAGTATGTACTGTTTTTTTTTTTTAACATTTACACTGGTAACCAGGGTAAACATCGGGTTACTAAGCGCGGCCCTGCGCTTAGTAACCCGATGTTTACCCTGGTTACCCGGGGACTTCGGCATCGTTGGTCGCTGGAGAGCTGTCTGTGTGACAGCTCTCCAGCGACCACACAGCGACGCTGCAGCGATCGGCATCGTTGTCGATATCGCTGCAGCGTCGCTTAATGTGACGGTACCTTTAGTCTCTGTAGCTGGTACGACATTGAATCTAAGTCACCCCACCTGCTGTCTTTGGTGCAGTTATCAGCAGGCTCCCTGTAGTGGAGGTGGTCGGATGCTTACATGTATCTGCCGGTTCCCTGAAAAATGCACACAGGAAAATTGCACACAGGAAAATTGCCCACATGAAAAATGCACACAGGAAAAATGCACACAGGAAAATTCCCCACACGGAAAATTCCCCACACGGAATATTCCCCACACGGAAAATTCCCCACACGGAAAATTCCCCACAGGGAAAATTCCCCACATGGAAAATTCCCCACATGGAAAATTCCCCACACAGAAAATTCCCCACATGGAAAATTGTCAATTACAGTATCACAAAAGTTTCAGATCTACTATATTTCAGGTGCAAGGTGAGGATGTTCACATAATATGTGATCAACTTGTGATTTACAGTTGACCTAGTGCAAAACTGCAAAAATGATGATATGTGTTTTGCAGCAGTCTGTCATTCTCAGCAATAGATAGACCTAGTCTGCTCTCATCTCTCACTGATTCTGCCTTACTCCTCCCACCAGCCAAGAGCAGCAGCACATGCAGAACCAGCAGCAGTGTGATCCAGAGGAGCCATCACTGCTATCAGTACACACAAAAGAATCACTGCTGCTGGCAGAGATATTTGGTCCTGGAAGCCCAGAAGGCACCGCAGAAAGGTGAGATTCTGTCACTTGTACCACTTGTACTGTAAATCACCAGCATTAGGACATATATACCAGGATGCAGACATATTCGCCAGGATGATGGGCATATATACCAGTATGGGGGACATTACTACATAATGAAGGGGGGGGGCAATTCATAAGTGTTTATAGAATTTAGAACACTACAGGGGCCCATACATCTGACCAACGTGTGTGTGTGGGGGGGGGGAAGGGCCAAATTTCGCACTGGGGCCCATCGGACTCCACTGCAAAAGCACATCATACATTCTCAGCAAGAACACAAAGTGGTACAAGTGACAGAATCTCACCTTTCTGCGGTGCCTTCTGGGCTTCCAGGACCAAATATCTCTGCCAGCAGCAGTGATTCTTTTGTGAGCACTGATAGCAGTTATGGCTCCTCTGGATCACACTGCTGCTGGTTCTGCATGTGCTGCTGCTCTTGGCTGGTGGGAGGAGTAAGGCTGAATCAGTGAGAGAAGAGAGCAGACTAGATCTATCTATTGCTGATAATGACAGACTGCTGCAAACCACAGATCATCATTTTTGCAGTTTTGCACTAGGTCAACTGTAAATCACAAGTTGATCACATATTATGTGAACATCCTCACCTTGCACCTGAAATATCATAGATCTGAAACTTTTGTGATGCTGTAATTGCCAATTTTCCATGTGGGGAATTTTCCGTGTGGGGAATTTTCCGTGTGGGGAATTTTCCATGTGGGGAATTTTCCATGTGGGGAATTTTCCGTGTGGGGAATTTTCCGTGTGGGGAATTTTCCATGTGGGGAATTTTCCGTGTGGGGAATTTTCCGTGTGGGGAATTTTCCGTGTGGGGAATTTTCCTGTGTGCATTTTTCCTGTGTGCATTTTTCATGTGGGCAATTTTCCTGTGTGCAATTTTCCTGTGTGCATTTTTCTGGTCACCGTATCTGCCGATCTGTTAGGTAGAGGACGTACTCCTTGTGGAAACCACCAGCTGGCACAGTCAATAAAAGTCATGTAGATTAGGTGCTAGTAGCTAACCTATTATGTCAGACCCTTTAAGGGTATGTGTCCACGTTCAGGATTACATCCGGATTAGCTGCGGATTGAACGCTGCGTACAGCCGCAGCGTTCAACCCGCAGCGTCCAGATGTTACAGCATAGTGGAGGGGATTTTATAAAATCCCGTCTCCACTATGCGTTTGAACACGTCCAAAGCGCCGTGATTACGGACCGTGGACACGCACCAACAGTCCCTGTCATACGGAGTAGGGTATTTAGTCAAACCAAAGTCTTCTAGAAGAAAAGACCACCATCTGCAGACAGCGGTTTCTGATTTCTACAAAGTCAAATACCGGCTGGGGACGGAGATGTACCGGAGGAATTACTGATTTTCTTGAGTAGACTGCCAGCTGTTGTAGAGGGACTTAGGGTACCGTCACACAGTGAAATTTTCATCGCTACGACGGCACGATTCGTGACGTTCTAGCGATATCGTTACGATATCGCTGTCTGACACGCTACTGCGATCAGACATCACGCTGAGAATCGTACGTCGTAGCAGATCGTTTGGAACTTTCTTTCGTCGCTTGATCACCCGCTGACATCGCTGGATCGTTGTGTGTGACACCGATCCAGCGATGTGTTCGCTTGTAACCAGGGTAAACATTGGGTTACTAAGCGCAGGGCCACGCTTAGTAACCCGATGTTTACCCTGGTTACCAGCGTAAACGTAAAAAAAACAAACAGTACATACTCACATTCCGGTGTCTGTCCCCCGGCGTCTCAGCTTCTCTGCACTGTGAGCGCCTGCTGGCCGGAAGGCTAGCACAGCGGTGACGTCACCGCTCTGCTTTCCGGCTATGGTGCTTACACAGTGCAGAGAAGCAGAACGCCGGGGGACAGACACCGGAATGTGAGTATGTACTGTTTGTTTTTTTACGTTTACGCTGGTAACCAGGGTAAACATCGGGTTACTAAGCGCGGCCCTGCGCTTAGTAACCCGATGTTTACCCTGGTTACCCGGGGACTTCGGCATCGCTCCAGCGCCGTGATTGCAAAGTGTGACCGCAGTCTACGACGCTGGAGCGATAATCATACGACGCTGCGACGTCACGGATCGTGCCGTCGTAGCGATGAAAATGGCACTGTGTGACAGTACCCTTAGAGGCCAGGCAACAAATGGCCTCTATATAGCCTGGACTCTGTGTTTTCCTGATATTTGTAATTAATTCAATCTCCTGCAGTATTTTAGGTGTGAAAAGTGCTCTGAAGTAAACATATTACTAATCGGGCAGCACAGATGAGATGTCTCAGGCACGGCCCAGCACAACAGAACACTGAGACAAATTGCTTTAAGTTGGCTTGGAATTTTCCCATGAAAACCTCAGTGATGGTCAGGCCAGATATGCTATTATGTTCCTGGTGGCTCCACCTCACACAAGCTGCATACAACTGCTGACAGACCGGCATGGAAAGTTGGAAGGTAAATAGTCAGACATACTAGACTGTGTGAGTAAACTTCTTATTAACAAACCACTGAGGAATAAGGGATTAGTTATCTGTTCACACTTCAGTGACATGACCGGCTCTGCTAATGTTCCCCATACACAACACGAGTGTAAGCCACAGACGGAATAATACTGAAGACTCGAGGAGCCAAGTTGTGGCCCAGTAATAAGACACAGCCATCAGTCGAAAGCAGCCCAATGAGAAATATCTGAGCTCAATGGATACCGATCTTGAGGGATTTATGGAAGCCTTGTGAGTAAGTAACACATCAACACGAACACACAGGGCAAATGTAACTGAGATCAAGGAAAAGGTGGCAAACAGCTATACCTCACACATACACTGCCAACAGTCACAAACAAAGTATCACTACTACTACTTTTCCACAAACCCCAAAAACACCATTTCCAGTACCGTACCTTCCAGGAGACCAGCTAAAAGTCCTATCCTCGATGCTGCCATCTTCGATTGATGTCTACCAATACTACACACAAGGCTGTACCTAGGCTGAAACAATCAGAAGGATCGGCACATCACATGAAAATATGCACAGACTTGTTTCCATAAGCAAAACGTAGGAGTAGACCTGGTACAGGCATCAGGGCAAGTCATGCCCTGCTCCTCTGTACTTTCAGCTGGCATTACTTACTAAAAGCTCCAAATAATAAAACCTTGTCATGTGAAATTGCATCTAGATGTACGCAGGACATACAGAGGTGGGTATTTTTAACGGGGGTCCTCTTACAGCAGATCAGGGGGTTTGTCTTTCATCCTTCATAAATGACTGAACTGTTCCCTTTCTTACCTTGTGCTCCTTTTTTATATTTTCCCTGATATTAATAAAGATAGTTTATCACATATCAATAACAAGGCTGCGGCATTGGTAGGAAGCATCGATGAGGGTTCCATATCCGCTAGACACAATTGAGAAACCCTACAAATAACACACAAAGTTATAAAGACATGACCCTTGGGCTACCAGGTGAGCAGTGTACTGCAAGATCCATGTAGAGTACAGCTACGCTAGATCCATGATCTAGTACTGGGCGTTAGTCTGCTGGCAGGCATCACACGGCAGTCTGAACTGTGGCATATGCATGTTGTATAGACGTGAGACTAAGCAGCAGGCGTGAAGACCCTGGATTCGTGTCTTCAAGCTTCCTGTCTCTTGTATGATGCATACACTAACTCCAAAGGTTGTTTCTGGACTTCTCACTCCATAATGAGGTATCCAGCACATCTATGTGATTAAGCACTGCAAAAGTCAAGGGGTTTTAGGCTGGGATCACTGAGGGACATGTGGTGGAGGTGAGAAAACACCCAACCTGAACATCAGTGCAAGTGTACGCCCAGTTTTAGGTATATCTCTCCTGACACCGCCATACATATCGATAATGGGCTCAGAGAAGCCTGTAGTAATAATTTATCACCCCCTATGAACAAAAGGATTGTGCCCCCATACACATTAGAAGGTCAACGAGCTGTCATCTAATCTGTGTATGGCCACTTTAAGGCCAATGCCAACCAATATTCTCTGCCACTCCTTGCCGTGGCACAGCGACTATGACTGGTTTGATGCTTCTAGACATCTTCCTGGGCCATTGTTCTGTGGCTTTCCAGCAACTTTCACTCATTTTTTTAATCAAATAAATAACCATAAAAATCTGCTAAATGCCACAAGTGTAGAGCATTATATGTGTTACTGACAACCCAAAGATTACACAGCTTTCACAAAGTAAAATATAAACAAGTTATGTAAATCTATATATACACATACATAGAATACATCCATTTATATTCTTCTGTTCCTAAGCTATTAGCTGGTTCAGCGGCAGCAGAAATAATAGACGGCGCTCCGCTCATCTCTGCCCTGACGCACATGTGGAGTGTACAATCCAGAAATGTAGTCATGATTGCATGGAAATCAATCTGTTAACATAAAGTATATGTGTGAGTGGGAGACTGTACAAATTGCTGCATTTTCTGCTGAGTCTGCATCATGCTTCACTGTTAGGACAGGAATCTTCCATTCATCATGGCGATATTTGCATATCTCAGACACGGCATATATTACTTCCAACTGCACACTGGGATTCTGAGTAGTGATATGGAAAAAACACTGACTGCGATTCTTCCCTGCGAAAAATATTGTTGGATTACTTTACTTGCAATCCAAGATGTGTTATATAATATATTATCTGGCTAGTTACCTCCTTGCCAGAGTGACCTGCTGCCATAGAAGACACACCACGCGAACACCTACTGCCTTGCCCCTGTGGATACTATAGACGTCCTTGAGGTGCTAGTATGTACAGCCAAAGCCGTTTATCACGTCATACCAGAGGCAGTGGGGCCGATTAATAAAGTGATTAAAGCTAATTTTGCTACCTAAAAAGTTGCAGATTTTGTGCAAAAAACTAAGGCTTAGGTCCTGTTCACATGTCAGCATCTCCAGGATGTGTGAAAACCAAACGTACCGGAGACACTTCCACACGAACAACCATAATAATCAATGGGGTTGTGTACATCTCCTCCGTGTGTTCACAAGGACCGCGAGTCTGTTTTACCCTCACATGGACATGTCCGTTTGCTTCTGGCAGCGCGGCGGATGTCAATACGTCCTGTGCATGAACACAAGGATGACATCGTACCGGAACAGAATGGAGAATAGCAGTCACAGATGTTTAGGTGTTTGGCTATGCTCACACATGGCGTTTTTACTGTGTTTTTTTTCTGCACGCAAAACCTGCTCTCTTGGCAGTGAAGAAGCTTCTTACAAAAAGCAGGTTTGGCTGCGTTTTTCGGGATCCCAAAGTTCAGCTTTGCTTCCGCCACGTAAGTATGAACATAGGTCACTAATGCACGACAAATGTGAAGCCATCCATTTTTGGAAAAAGGGCAATTAGATCAAATTATTTAATGGAAAAACATACTGACTATACAGAACAAAAAAGGTTCATGAGAAAAATAGACAATTACAAATGTAACAGCGGGGGAGGTGAATTGGTCTGGATTAGTTTACCTAACATTGGCAGTGCATGGAGCTTGTAGGACACTGTTCACTTTTCCAGTTTGGTCAGCCCTTGTGTTGGTCAGGTATTGTTCAATTTCACACCTTGGTTGCCAAAGTTTACTTTGCACGCATCACTACACTATACTAATCCTAACCGCCATTCTCAGGTGAGGAGACCAAGACATGGTTTACACTTGAGAAAATCACAAAAATAAATAGGTTTCACATACTGCTGTACCTACTTTTTTTCACTAAAAACGCAGCAAAACCTGAGACCTGTGTTTTCTGCTGCATCTTTCACTTACTAATTGCTTTCTATGGGTGAATAAAACGCTTAAAAACACTGAAAGAAGTGACTAGATGCAGTTTTCAAAAAGTCAGCCATTTTCCAATTTATAGACTCAAACCCAGGAGAGGTCCTAAGTTTGATTCCCAGGCTATCTTCAAGCCTCCGGAAGAAGATATGCAAAAGGCGCGTCGGGGTGAGGGACACGGCTGTTTTCCTGACTCTTTGGGTTATCATCTGGTAAACCAATTCTATGCGGGCACTCTACTTACAAGTATATGTATATGTAGTATATATAGTTTCTTATCCTATTTTGATCATGATGAATACATGCACTAGCATAAATATCAACAGGATAGCAACCCAATGCGCTGCAACATGTGCTGTAAATTGCTTGTAACAATGTGGTTTTTGTCCATGGCACTGTGTGATCTCAGGGAAAATTGATTACTTACCTGGTGAAATTCAAATCAATGGCTTAAAAAACTTTTATGCATCACAACACTTGTGTGTATTGGATTGATGCTAACCCACTAATTTATAATACCCACAATATTGCTTAATATAATACTCTGGGTGTGTGGGTTATTTATGTCTACTTTGCAAGCAGTGAATTTGATACTTAGCACCCTATGCCGGCTTTCATGATATCACACAGTTAATATAACGAGATATCAATATAATTTTTTTGGTCTGATCCATATCTGTATTTGTTTTGTGCTGCGTCCTCTTCTTTGACACAAGGCATCTAATTTTAATCTGTTTTATGTTATTTATTAATAAAGGATTGTTTGTTTATTCTTGTTATGCACTCTGGTGAAAGGCATTTGGACGAAAATGTATAGGTTTCCAATTCAGTCAGGAAAAAAAACCAATGTGTGTGCATGAGATTTCTACAATCTCAGTTTTTGCTGGTACTGAAAAACGCAGCTTTTAATTTGCATAAAAACGCAGCAAAAAAACAAGCAAAAATTCAAATATGTGAACATAGCCTTAAATGTGCAAACACACAGATATATAAGTGGTAGACAGGTACAGTAGATAGATAGATAGATAGATAGATAGATAGATAGATAGATAGATAGATAGATAGATAGATAGATAGAGCCGGGCGCGTGTAGTTTACTGTACATGTATTTAGGTAATAAACAAATGAATTAATGAATTTAAAAAATGAGGTCCCCCCTATTTTTCATAACCAGCCAAAGTAAAGCAGACAGCTGCGGGCTTATATTATCAGGCTGGGAAAGTTCCCCTTCGCAAACTTAAAAATACGAGCCAGCAACCGCCTGAGAATTGGTGCACCCATTAAAGTCTCGCTGCGCTCAGCGAAACTTGGCGACAATGATAATCATTGTCACCAGTAACTGTGAATAGCAGGAACTTTACTGCTATCCACACTCGCTGTAATGATTATAAGGGATAACTGAGGAGACTCTTTGCGTGGAACAAGACAACTACAGGACACAGTTTTATAAGTGGTAAAGTCTATATTATCACACGGTGATTCAAACAGGTGCAGAGAGAAACTCAATTCCACAACACTTGGTGTAAATATTAAACGCAGCTTAGCAGTCTATAGGAAACTTCAGAGGAAAATGCAATCACGCAGAAAGTCTATGAAGCACAGTTATTCTTGAGGATACTTGACACGAATAAGTCCTTGGTAGTCCAAACACAGATAGATATGCTTATAAGGCAGTTCAAATAATATCTTAGCACAACCAGGGAGGCCTGGGTAAAAGTCTCAGGTTTAAGCAGAGCAGCAACAGCTTACATGTCCAGCAAATGCAGATGGAAACAAACACAAGCAGCCAGATGGATGATTATTGGAAACCGATGTATGCAGCAGAAACTCAGAGCAGAGTAGCAGGATCTCCACACAGGTTCAGGAGCAGGAGCAGGTGCAGGTGCAGGTGCAAAGCCAGGGAGTCGCCAGGGTGGAGCTGGATGCAAGGCAGAATACTCTAGCACAGACTAAAGGCTGGGGTGGAGTTATATAGCAGGAAAACACAGTGCACATGAAACCAAAGACGCCATCTTGGAAAAGGGCAGTAATGCACAAAAGGTAATCAAAATGTTCAGAGTCCTGACACTCGCATGAGACAGATTCGAAGAATGTGCACTACATCAGTGCTTCGTGGGAACATTTTGGGTAATAAATTGGTGAACGAAGGAGGGTCTATTGTGTTTATTTATTTCTTTTTCTGTTTTTTGAGTATCCATTTCTAGACTACTTCGGATTCAGTGGATTACTGCGAACCTGCATATGATTTTTTTTTTTATTGGTGAACAAGCGATATTGTGGGGGACTCTTTATTCAAATAAAGTGTTTGTTTTTTCTGGGTTTTTGTTTTTTATTACCGGGTTTGTAATGGGGATGTCTGATAGACACCTCTCCATTTTAACCAAAGGGGTTGATGGCAGCTGTGATTTTTAACAAATCACAGCTGTGATCAACCCCAACTACAATTACCCCCTCAGCAAGGCAATTGGGAAGAGGCTGGCAAAACACAAGAATTTCTGGGGATGCTGCGGGATAGTATTTTTAGGCTAAGAAGGGACCAATAACAGGGGAGCTTTCTAACCTGATAATGAGCCCGCAGCTTTCAGCTTTTCCTTGGCTGGCTATGAAAAATAGGGATGACCTCAAGTCATTTTTTTTCATTTATTTACATATTAGCTTAATACAAATGCAGTAAACTACAAAACCACAGAACTAATTATATAGTTCACAGATACCTATCTTTCTATCTATCTACCTATCTATCTATCTATCTATCTATCTATGTATCTATCTATCTACAATAAAAAACCTGACCAGCGCCTTAGTGTGAATAGGTAGAAGATGCAATGACTGCATGATATATAAGAAGAAAACATAGCAACACTCTGTAAGGGCCAAGATATATGAAAACACTGGAAGCATTAAATCTAAGCTGTGTTGTTACTCAATAAGATATACTTACAAAAAAATCAAGGTTCTTAGCGTATTAATTGGCCAATTCAAGTGTGCCCATCAACCACAGCAAGGTGACACTTCTCTGATGGGTCCCATCCTACTGGACATGCCACTTTCATATCCTACTGAACATGCAACTCGCGGGCTAGAACGCCTACGCCTTCTTTTTATCTATCTATCTATCTATCTATCTATCTATCTATCTATCTATCTATCTAATCTATCTGTCTACCTATCTATCTTTGCACATCTAACACCTAAACATCTGTCATTTCTATTCTGCATTTTATTCCAGTGTCACAAGGATCATGCACACGGATTGTACACACAGACACTGATAGCACCGGTACTGGTTTTTCCAGTACCAGAAATATCAGGACGTGTGAAGGGGGACTTAGTGAGAGGAGAGTGACTTCCACAATCTGACAAATTTACTATCATTTATCCAGAAATTGGGATAAATCAGAGTGCAAATCTGCGCCAGCCCATAGCTAGTGTAGATTTGCTGTTTTGGCATGCAGACAGGCAAAGATGACTATGCTTCTTACTTAATTAGTAGCATTTGCTTCAGTGCTTTTTTCATCAAGACTTGCATAAAAATGTCGCTCTGCCCTACTGTGGACACACATTTAAGGATCATATCCATACAGCAGCCTTCTTGAGTTGACTTCTGCAAACATACCATGTTCCTGGAAAATACAAACCCAGACAGTTCTCAATGTAAAAAAAACCTGCTAGACAAGACCCCATATCCCAGCTTCATAGAGTCCCGTCCATTGGATATGGTGGCTCACTGCAGTCCCATCAGTTTGGGGGGCTTTGAGTAAAATTAAAGGTGTTGTCTCAAGTTCATAAATGGGAATGATTCCAAAGTACTTATAAAACGGGCAATTTACCCTTTATCAAAAATTCTCTCCATTCTATAGCATGCAGGGATTTTTAGCTTTATAGTGTACAACTCGTCTAGTTTACCGGTTATCCATGAACGCCAACATGGCTGGTTACCTAGGCAAGGAGCATTCGAAGCGAACAAGCACTATGCTATGCAACCTGCTTGCACCACCCTCAAGCTGGCATGATCACTGGATCCAGCCTGCATAAGTCCCATTTCGCTTTTCTCTTGCTACAGAGTTAAAGCTGACTCTGCTTGAAGCCTGAGAGAGAGCACAGTAGTGGCGGGACCATGCTGCTGGCATGAACTGTCAATCTTCAGGAGAGAGCTGCTGTGTGTGATGAACTCCTGAAGTGGTGAGCTGCATCTTGAGACAACCGCTTTAAGACTTAAAGGGGTTGCACTATCTGCATAAAAAAATATGATATATAACTTTCTAATCTATTTTATATTTTGGATCTAAGTACCCCAATACATTAAAGTTGGTTGAACATGCCAAGATCGGCAGGTTTGACAGACAGTATAATGTGTATCCAAAGGCTGATCCTTTTGTTCACTGGGTGGTAAGTCACCAATGGAGTTACAGTATGTGGAGGAGTCAACAAGATAGCTGTTGACCTAACTATCATTTGGTTAGTAGAGATCTAATGTTTTTGTGGCTTAAAAAGACTTCTGATTGATGTCAGTGCATACAAATGTCAGAAGTTTGTTAGTTATTTCCATATGGGCAGTGTCGAACAATGAGGAATCCCTGTCTTGCTGATTTAGAAAGGCATCCTGAGGGCTGATCTGGCTTATAGAGGTGGGTGTTCTGTGCATTCGTCTCTCTCATAGAGATGAGTGTAGTGTTCGATGGTCTGGCTTATAGAGAGGGGTGTACTGTGCGTTGGTCTGGCTCATAGAGATGAGGGTACTGTGCGTTAGTCTGGCTCATAGAGATGGGTGTACTGTGCATTGGACTGGCTCATAGAGATGGGTGTACTGTGCATTGGACTGGCTCATAGAGATGGGTGTACTGTGAATTGGTATGGCTCATAGAGATGGGTGTGTTGCTCGATGATCTAGCTCATAGAGATGAGTGTACTATGCATTGGTCTGGCTCAGAGATGGGTGTAATGTGCGTTGGTCTTGCTCATAGAGATGGGTGCACTGTGCATTGGTCTGGCTCATAGAGATGGGTGCACTGTGCATTGGTCTGGCTCATAGAGATGGGTGTACTGAGCGTTGGTCTGGCTCATAGAGATGGGTGTACTGTGCATTGGTCTGGCTCATAGAGATGAGTGCACTGTGCATTGGTCTGGCTCATAGAGATGGATGTACCGTGCATTGATCTGGCTCATACCAAGAGGTGTCTTGAGCAATGGGCAGAACTTTTCTGTACACAGTGACAGACTTTTATATACAGAAAACCCCTCTAAACTTACTCCAAAACTACTTGTGACATTAATAAACCTGCCATACACGGTCTTATGTTCTTTTTTCCACAGGCCAATAAACTATGCAGTAACCAGGCTGACAAATTAAATCTGTCCATTCGGTGCGCCCTGTCAGATCTGACAGCCATTCTCTGCAATTCTCAGTGGGCCTCAGTACAAAACAGCTAAATCACAATGTTAAGCAAGGCTTTCATAAATGAACAAATGTTCAAAAGAACTTTTAATGTCCATTTAGTGTCAAGAAATCAGCCAGAGACAAAGCAGAATATATTTCCTCGTTGCAGCTGTCAGAGAAAGATTTCCATTTCAAGCTGAATCTGTTTACAATGCAGGACTGGCTGCGATTTACATAACATATTCAATGTAAGGAGTGGCCCGGTGATAAGATCACTGCCGCTGGACCTGAATCTAGTTCACCCGCCGGTGTCCGCTCCGGGTGACCTTCTACTGCACACCGGTGCCTCAGGCCCAAACTGTGCAATCTCTCTGAAACAGGGAGGTCGGAGCTGTCTACATTCTACATAAGTACATCAGCTCGGGAGGAAACGCTATATACTTGTCTTATTGGCACTTCCAGCACTGTTCTCCTCATTCTTTTAAGAAAAGCAGACTAAGCGTTTCAGGAAACCACTGTCTGAGACCAACAGGATTACAAAGGGAAGAAACCCCCGATCGCTGGGCATTAGCTCAGCCGACAGAAGACGCTGAGAGAATGAGTATATTCCCAGATGTAGTGGTCTGCTCTCACTATACATGCACATATGTATACAAGTGGCGGAGAACTAAAGAAGTGGGCAGCCATTGCTTTAATAGACCATGCTGAAAGGGGACCCGACACTCTTCTGACATACGGAGTTTAGTGAATAATTGCTTTCCCCCTGTATACTGGAGCATCCATCCTAAGAATTCTGTACTCTGCTGTACCTCTATTATTCCACATAGAAAGTCATGACTAAATCGACAAGTGGGTGTTACTAATTGGCTGTGTGTCCATATACAGAATTACGCTGTCCAATCAGTGCTGACAATGCCAGACTGTGTAGGGTCACACCCTCAGATAAGGAGAGTGGAATCTAGTTGTTAATTTTTTCCTTAATTTCTAGGAGGAGCAACAAAAAAATTGGCAATACCGAATTCCAAGGAAAGAGGTTCTATAATTGTATTTCACGAGGAATACAAGGATTTACTAAAAAAAAAAAAAGCCATGTCAGGAGACGAGATAAATCCTCTCTAATACTGAGCTGGACAAGTCCCAGGAGGCAGATAGCCAATGTACATGAGTGCAGAGGTTACGCTCACATCTGAGCCATGGAGCAGAAAAGGTCCTCCTACCTCATCTGGGGAAACCAGGACTAATAAGGATGTGATGGCCGGGAACCCTGTTCTGTTACAGCATTTGCAGGTTATACCAATACCAATGTCTTACCTTCTAATGTACAAAAAAATGTCAGGTCACAGCAAAAAAGGATTGGTTCCTGGCATGCTGTAACTGGTTCTTATTAAAGGGCTTGTTTCATAAACATTTATCAACCATCTACAGAATTGATGTGAAATGTATAATCGCTGAGGGTTTGGATGCCGAGATATCTACTGATCTCAAGACAAGGGGGACCATAGTGCCCCCTGAATGGATCAGTGCCGACACATGCTCAATACACATAGGGGACACTGGACCCAATCGGTAAAGATTTCAGCAGTGGGGTTCCCAGACACCACTCACTTATCACCTATCCTGTACATAGGTGATAGCTTTGTGGATGATACAACATCTTTGAAGTCTCCAATAGTTTTTGTGCAAGTGAATTATTCTATTACTTACTATACTAGTGCTTCTGTAAAAAACAAAAATCTATCGATCACGTTTCCAGAATGTTGCAATCTTGTGATCAAACTGTCAGTAAATATTTTCCAGCAGTATTTTCTTCTGGTAATACGAAAATATTACAAGAAGACATAGGGCTATCCTGTACTGAAGCTCTACATGCACCGTTAGTTTTCACATAAGTCAGAAACTTGTTATGATGGACCCCTGCCTTCTGGATATGACCAGGTCACAAGGTGGGGAAAGTTCGCTCAAGGCCCATCTGGTACCAGAGGCCACAGGCTGAGAAGCAAAGAATTCCATGCATGTCTTACTTCACACCGTTTGTCTAATTTACAAAAGAGTGCTAAGTGCTAATTGTTAATTTTGCAATTACACTGCGTGGTAGTTTTTAGAATTAGCAATTCACACCCTTTTGTAAAAGAGCCAAGTGATTTCGAGGTGAGCTGCAGAATAGCACCAGGCTCCCATTGAGGCGTAGGTGTTAGTGGAAGTTGTATCAATTTTATATTTCCTCAGTCAAAAGGCAAACATGAAATGGCATGAGAAGTCAGAGGCTACGTCCCCACTGTCAGTAATCGGCAGCACTTTGGACACAGCACAAGTCCGCTGCGTCCAAAGCGCTGCCAGCTTTTGAACGCAGGTGATTCCGCATGTGTTCATTGAACCGTGCGGAATCCTCACGCCCAATACATTGTAAGGGTGAAATTTATCTTGGGGAGACTCGCATTTCCACAAGATAACTAGACATGCTGCAGTCTGGAAAGACGCGCCACATGTCTGTTTCCACAGGCTAGCCATGGGCGTTGGTGCACGCAGAGTGGAGATAGGATTACTTGAAATCCCATCCACTATTCTGTAACCTCTGGACGCTGTGGGTTGGACGCTGCAGATGTACGCAGTGTCCAACCCGCAGCGTTTACTGACCATGAGAACATACCCAGAGAGCTGAGGATACATGTGCTATCTCAACTAATGGAACCTACTTCTTTTTTTCTTGTACTCAATAGAAAGTTGAAGTTTCCTTTATAGCAATTAACCCTGAAGGAACCTGATAGCAGGACCAGAATAATGGGAGCTTTTAATGTGATGACCATTTCTGAAGCTTTGCCAATTGAAAACAACAGGCAGAGCATGTGTATGGGGGAGTCGAGAGGGATTGGCTGAACGTATGTTATATGGTGCACAGGAGCCTGTGAGGCGGCTATACACATTACTCTACAGTTAATCAACACTATTTTGAACCAAAAAAAAACTCACTTATCAGGTGAAATTTCACAATGAATAATCATTTTATCCAACCGATGACCGACCACCCTGTTCTGAGAAGAAGACAACCATGTTTACAAGTTTCATCCAAGAGTCACTAATTCACAAAGGATTTTTCTGGAAATCTTTTTGTTTCTTTTTTCTACCATAACAATGTCTTTTTCATTGGTTTTGAATGATGATCACAATGTAATTCCTTACTGGGTATAGAGGTTTACTAAAAAAAGAGTAGCAAAAGAAACCAATTACCGGTAATTGCCCTCTCCCCCCAATGAAGGACAGAGATTAGATGTGGCACTGATCTGCCCCAATCTGAGCTGCGGTTGTACACTGGATTCTGCATTGGCACAGATGTCGGGCAAAATTGTAGTATTGTACATGCCATATGCAGAAGGGACTCCAATGAATGTTCTCTTTGTCAGGACTTGAAGCTATTCCACCCTGCAAAGGAAACTCCTGAGAATAAATAGACGATAAAAGATTGTCGGAGGAACGGCAGAAGAATAATTGCGTTGACAAGAGTATGGGGAAGATCAGATCTCTAAAAATAGATTGTGAGCTCTTGTACAGATGGAGACAACAACAGATTGCTGGAAAAACAAGTCGGCATTTCTTGCATACTTCAACTGAGCTCTAAATAAATATCAAGCAATATGTACCGACACGGAAGAAATCCATCTGTGCGTTTCTAACAGGAGCTGCACTTTATGAATATCTCTACAGATTCCCAGGAGGCAGCAAGGTGTCAGCATTATCTCCTCAACTCTGTCATATCCCCTGCTTTGTAATAAGAACACGGATGATGTGTGAGGCTGGACTGACCTGAGACTGACCCGACCAGCCAGATCCATCACCATAAACCAACACTGGCCAACTCTTACTTTCTCCTAGAAGGGCCGGGTTTCAGCCTGCTTTTCCCTTTCACAAAGGAAGGATGTGCAGTAATATAGCCAAGACCGTGTCTCATAAAAAGCGAGATACCTGCCGGATATACAAGAGAGATATGGGATAGATAGAATGGATGAATAAACAGATATTAGATGGATAGAGATAGAAATACATAGAGAAACAATTTAAAAAATAGAATGAATGGACACACAGATAGAGACAGACAGATATAGATAGATAGATAGATAGATAGATAGATAGATAGATAGATAGATAGATAAATAGACAGATATACGATAGATAGATAGATAGATAGATAGATAGATAGATAGATAGATAGATAGATAGATAATAGACAGATATACGATAGATAGATAGATAGATAGATAGATAGATAGATAGATAGATAGATAGATAATAGATAGTTGGATAATGTTTGGTTTCTTTTTTTCAGAAACCAAGACTAGAGAGATTTTGGATTCTGGGATGTTCCTTCGCTTCTGTGGCTAGATTTGCCATAACTACTTCTTTTGTGCTGTGATGACACAGTTAGATAACTCAGCAGGATTACATGCTATAAGACCCCTGGCTCTGCTACATCTGCATATACAGGTCCTTCTCAAAAAATTAGCATATATTGTTAAATTTCATTATTTACCATAATGTAATGATTACAATTAAACTTTCATATATTATAGATTCATTATCCACCAACTGAAATTTGTCAGGTCTTTTATTGTTTTAATACTGATGATTTTGGCATACAACTCCTGAAAACCCCAAAAACCTGTCTCAATAAATTAGCATATCAAGAAAAGGTTCTCTAAACGACCTATTACCCTAATCTTCTGAATCAACTAATTAACTCTAAACACATGCAAAAGATACCTGAGGCTTTTAAAAACTCCCTGCCTGGTTCATTACTCAAAACCCCCATCATGGGTAAGACTAGCGACCTGACAGATGTCAAGAAGGCCATCATTGACACCCTCAAGCAAGAGGGTAAGACCCAGAAAGAAATTTCTCAACAAATAGGCTGTTCCCAGAGTGCTGTATCAAGGCACCTCAATGGTAAGTCTGTTGGAAGGAAACAATGTGGCAGAAAACGCTGTACAACGAGAAGAGGTGACCGGACACTGAGGAAGATTGTGGACTGAGTCTGGTGTGGAAACATCCAAAGCCACCGTGCACAGGCGTGTGCAGGAAATGGGCTACAGGTGCCGCATTCCCCAGGTAAAGCCACTTTTGAACCATAAACAGCGGCAGAAGCGCCTGACCTGGGCTACAGAGAAGCAGCACTGGACTGTTGCTAAGTGGTCCCAAGTACTTTTTTCTGATGAAAGCAAATTTTGCATGTCATTCGGAAATCAAGGTGCCAGAGTCTGGAGGAAGACTAGGGAGAAGGAAATGCCAAAATGCCTGAAGTCCAGTGTCAAGTACCCACAGTCAGTGATGGTGTGGGGTGCCATGTCAGCTGCTGGTGTTGGTCCACTGTGTTTCATCAAGGGCAGGGTCAATGCAGCTAGCTATCAGGAGATTTTGGAGCACTTCATGCTTCCATCGGCTGAAATGCTTTATGGAGATGAAGATTTCATTTTCCAGCACGACCTGGCACCTGCTCACAGTGCCAAAACCACTGGTAAATGGTTTACTGACCATGGTATTACTGTGCTCAATTGGCCTGCCAACTCTCCTGACCTGAACCCCATAGAGAATCTGTGGGATATTGTGAAGAGAAAGTTGAGAGACGCAAGACCCAACACTCTGGATGAGCTTAAGGCCACTATTGAAGCATCCTGGGCCTCCATAACATCTCAGCAGTGTCACAGGCTGATTGCCTCCATGCCACGCCGCATTGAAGCAGTCATTTCTGCCAAAGGATTCCCGACCAAGTATTGAGTGCATAACTGAACATTATTATTTGATGGTTTTTTTGTTTGTTATTAAAAAACACTTTTATTTGATTGGACGGGTGAAATATGCTAATTTATTGAGACAGGTTTTTTGGGTTATCAGGAGTTGTATGCCAAAATCATCAGTATTAAAACAATAAAAGACCTGACAAATTTCAGTTGGTGGATAATGAATCTATAGTATATGAAAGTTTAATTGTAATCATTACATTATGGTAAATAATGAAATTTAACACTATATGCTAATTTTTTGAGAAGGACCTGTAAATGGGGACGAGTAATTCTGGATGTAAGCATGTTATAGCACAATCATCTCTGCCATTTTCAGGGCTAAAACATCCAATGCACAACTTTCTAAGGATGGATACAACTGGAGGTATGAGCGCTGCTGCAGATAGGGACTATGGTAAAGTGGACGTGTAGGAAGCGCTGATAATATTCATAATGAATTTCAATTGAAAATGTCAAGAATGTTTCTTTGTCAGGGCGTAACATGGAGATCTCAGTGTGAAGCTTGCCACATAATGTAGAAGGCATGGTAATGCTGTAAGCAAATTGCCTCCTGTGTGCTGACCTCTGTCCTGCCGGATTTGACTACATTTGTATATACTGTGTCATTAACAGGAACTGGAGGGATCATTCTTATATACTGTTATTCAGAAACACATTCACCACGGCAGAACAAACAACCAAAAAGAAGGAACAAATAAACGTCAGTGGTCGTCTTATATTACACAAGAGATAATATTCCTAAAATGAAAATGAGCATACGCCCAGCACCATGTGAACAGAGCACCGCACATAACCTAATGTTGTAAGACACATAGGTGCCCTCATATCACAGCATCACTGGCCGATAAATGGGTCTGATAGGAATATACACCTTCATCTGAGATCTGCGGAGACAATGAGATAGGAGATCCAAACCCCTGAACACTTCTACCCCTAAAGAGCTCCCTTCCCTCCGCAGCCGCATACACAAGGCAAACACCACTTATAGAGATCACCCCAAAAGTGACGGACAAAAACGCTGACCATGAAAGGAAAAACTGTGAAGGAAAATGTGTCATACGGACATAAAGCAGGATATCAGATACTTCCAGGTTCCTATCATCCCCATTTATAGAAGGACGCCTGCAAGCTGGAACATATGTATGTATAGGAAGTCACTGATACTCAATGGTAATAGAACAATTCCATAAAACCAATGACACTACAAGTTCCACGTTATCTGGGAATATTAGCACTGACCATATCACTAAGCAATGGTGCTTGTTTGCACCTTATGCCAATATTGGCCAGTGGGTACAAGAATCTACCATGTTCTTTGCTCCATTATCTGGTAATACATAGGATCCTAATTACACACCAACCTTTAAGAATCATCAATACTTTTGAAAAGAAACTATCTAGTCACCATGGCTTTTGACATTTTTGCACAAAGTAAACTTGGACCCCAACCAACACATCTAGCTAATATCTTTCCCAATATCACACCTTGAAAGTACAACCATTAGGGATAAGCTAATGCCTAAAAAATAATAGGAAAAAAGGGATATGTTTTCCAGACCTTTGAAAAGGGAATAAATGAGAAATGTGGGATTCATGGAAGTAATAATTAGAGAAATAAAAATTCTGTCTGCTACATCAATGGTAAAATAGCCCAGTCCAATAAATGAGGAATGTTTCCAGTTTCCAGCTTCCAGAGCCTGATAATATATAGGCTTCCACCAAATAGCACAGTCTCACAAATGTCTGCAAATCTGCCAACATAAAGGAGGCCATACACATTAATGAAGTTGTCCATGCTAAATAAAACGTTCCCCAGGGGCAATTACTACACTCATTCATACCCCCATACTAGCACCCACCTAGATCCTGTGCGGGCTGCTCCATGGTCTGTGCAGAGACAGAAAGTAGTGACGTCACAGTTCCACTAGATGCAGGACCGCTGCGGCCTGTGATTGGCGATAGCGGTCCGATAAGTTGTACAGTGCGTCATCGGATGTTTTATGATCATGCGCTGCTCAGAGCCACCTGACTGCTGCAGCCAATCACAGGAGGCTGGGGCAGCTAGAGGAACGGTGACATCACTGCTTCCTGTCTCTCAGCAGACCACGGGGAGGCCTATGTTGGAGCCAGATGGGTGCCAGTAGGCATTAGAAATGTTTTACATATCCCATCCCCAGGGCAAAGTTTAATTTTACTCAGATAAACCCTTTACGCAGCTATCAGCCAGCCAACAGCTATTTTTACCACCCTTCCCCCATACTTGGCCACGCTTGGTTAATAAAAGTGGAGTAAGCTGCGGCTTAATACCTTTTGAGGTGGCCTATCTCCCAGGAATCAAAGATGGAGCATGAAGAAATTCAACATGTCGGATCCTTCTGTTCCATGGCATAAGTTGAACTGTATCATCAATGCAAGTCACACTCTACACATCATTGCAGACATGGGACCTGTATGGAATAGCCGCCATAGTCAGTCTGCGGATGACATGTACCCAATTCTCTGCTAAGTCTCCAGTCTTTATGCAGAAGGCACGAAACCTCATTATTCCTGAAAGGTGGCTAATGCTATTATCCTCCCTAACCTTGTATATTAAGTAATAACTCTGTAGAAATTGGTTTCCGCGTGCAAACTAACATAAGGAAACTACTACTTCTTAAAGTGATCCTGACACATCACTGAGTCCAGGGCCATGGACAACTCCTTATACACTAGAGTTAGTTTAGTGCCACATAAAACTAACAACAAATGGTTAATTTAAACAGCTCCATGCAAATATTGGGCATCTTTCCTGACGTCTTGCAGCAGGTGGGTCTGGCATCAAGCTCTGGCTATGTCCTCACATCTGCACCATACAAAGGCCTTGCAGAGAGAGCACCTGTTGTACTGCTCTGGAGGAGGTGCGGGGGTTAGCATAGGCCTCCGGCTGTCCATCATCCCCTCACAAAAAGAGGCCTATTTGTCACACTGATGAAGGATGCTTCTTCATGGCGCTCCAGCAGCTATAAACTATAGAGTCAAGTCACCACAATCCCACTATTAACGCTTTCTACTATTGTTCTGATGTCAATGTCTGTGGGAGAAAGTTTTACAGGAATATTAATCAGCCATGCTTGGGTCCTCTAGCCATCTTCCATTAGGCTGATTAGACTGTAACTGTACAACACACATAATCCCTATGACTTTATTACTTCATTATCAATTTACCTGTGCGGCCATTATACATGTGATCAGCAAATCCCAAGATTCACAAAATGCCGACACGGATTAGAAAGCAAAAATAATTTGTTTATGGGTTTAGCTGAACGAGTGCAATCTAATTACTGATATCTCTTCCATCCGGCAGCCTAATCCAATGTTCTGGCCGCCATTAGAAATTGCAACAATTAGGCTTGTATTACCTAGCAGTCGTGTAACCGTGTCAGCATCTTTCTCCTCATTTTGCGGCAGTAGTCCGCCATGTTAGCCTATGGGGCGGACTACAGGGAAGGTTCAGCTGTAATATTATATTATAGTATATCATATATATAGTATATACAGTTAGGTCCATATATATTTGGACAGAGACAACATTTTTCTCATTTTGGTTATAGACATTACCACAATTAATTTTAAACAAAACAATTCAGATGCAGTTGAAGTTCAGACTTTTAGCTTTCATTTGAGGGTATCCATATTAAAATTGGATGAAGAGTTTAGGAGTTTCAGCTCCTTAACCTGTGCCACCCTGTTTTTAAAGGGACCAAAAGTAATTGGACAATTGACTCCAAGGCTATTTCATGGACAGGTGTGGGCAATCCCTTCATTATGTCATTCTCAATTAAGCAGATAAAAGGCCTGGAGTTGATTTGAGGTGTGGTGCTTGCATTTGGAAGGTTTTCCTATGAAATAAACATGCGGTCAAAAGCGCTCTCCATGCAGGTGAAACAAGCCATCCTTAAGCTCTGAAAACAGAAAAAACCCATCCGAGAAATTGCTACAATATTAGGAGTGGCAAAATGTACAGTTTGGTACATCCTGAGAAAGAAAGAAAGCACTGGTGAACTCATCAATGCAAAAAGACCTGGGCGTCCATGGAATACAACAGTGGTGGATGATCGCAGAATAATCTCCATGGTGAAGAGAAACCCCTTCACAACAGCCAACCAAGTGAACAGCACTCTCCAGGAGGTAGGAGTATCAATATCCAAATCTACCATAAAGAGAAGACTGCATGAAAGTAAATACAGAGGGTTCACTGCACGGTGCAAGCCACTCATAAGTGTCAAGAATAAAAAGGCTAGACTGGACTTTGCTATAAAACATCTAAAAAAGCCAGCACAGTTCTGGAAGAACATTCTATGGACAGATGAAACCAAGATCAACCTCTACCAGAATGATGGAAAGAGAAAAGTATGTTGAAGGCGTGGTACAGCTCATGATCCAAAGCATACCACATCATATGTAAAACACAGCGGAGGCAGTGTGATGGCTTGGGCATGCATGGCTGCCAGTGGCACTGGGTCACTAGTGTTTATTGATGATGTGACACGGGACAGAAGCAGCCAAATGAATTCTGAGGTATTCAGAACCATACTGTGTGCTCAGATCCAGCCAAATGCAGCCAAACTGATTGGTCGTCGTTTCATACTACAGATGGACAATGGCCCAAAACATAAAGCCAAAGCAACCCAGGAGTTTATTAAAGCAAAGAAGTGGAATATTATTGAATGGCCAAGTCAGTCACCTGATCTCAACCCAATTGAGCATGCATTTTACTTGTTAAAGACTAAACTTCAGACAGAAAGGCCCACAAACAAACAGCAACTGAAAACCACCGCAGTCAAGGCCTGGCAGAGCATCAAAAAGGAGGAAACACAGCGTCTGGTGATGTCCATGAGTTCAAGACTTCAGGCAGTCATTCCCAACGAAGGGTTTTCAGCCAAGTATTAAAAATGAACATTTTATTTAAAATTATTGTATCTGTCCAATTACTTTTGGTCCTTTTAAAAACAGGGTGGCACATATTAAGGAGCTGAAACTCCTAAACCCTTCATCCAATTTTAATGTGGATACCCTCAAATGAAAGCTGAAAGTCTGAACTTCAACTGCATCTGAATTGTTTTGTTTAAAATTCATTGTGGTAATGTCTATAACCAAAATGAGAAAAATGTTGTCTCTGTCCAAATATATATGGACCTAACTGTATATATCATAATATATATAGTATATCATATTATGTGCAAACCTGCAATGCTCTGTCCACATCACAACCTACTCCGGATGCATGATTCTGGAGAATCTCCCAACATCTACTACTCATAGCAGACTGATGTATTCCACTGTACAGAGCCAGTCAGATGTGTAGTCATCCACCTCCATCAATATAAAAGCATATGTCTCGTGTTTCCATCATGTAATTGGAGCACTAAGGCTATGTACGGCCTACATCCCGATGTATAAACGTATGCTCTGGAAATGTGGTGGTGCATGGTGGGATGGGATGTTGGTTGCTGCATAACAAGCCATGTGGTCAAACTGAATACCGTACAATATCAGAGAAGCTCTAGGTGTTGGGTACCTGGGTGTAATTTTCAAGGTAATTGACCATGAACCCAACAGAAGTCAAGATCCTAAGAACGAAGGCAATGTTCTGATTATATCCACATTACTGAGAGAGTCCCACCTGTAGAAGGTATTAGAATGGCCACGGCCAGGTGGTAATTCTGAAAAGGGAACATTTCTCTGAGCTCCGCTGATAAAGATGCAGTAATGGCATCTTTATGTCACTCCGCTATGGAGACATTACAATGTAGGCCTACATCCTGGGACAGAGGCTCCAGTAATAATCTGTATGGACTGATGCAATACTGAAAGTACACACGGACCTGATGTATCACAAAATTATTACCAGATAATCAGGTACATTTCTGCTGACTCCAGCTCCGACTCCTATTCCACGTCTCCAGTCCTGCTGTGTACATGGCATATGGTGCACATTGTCCACAGGTCATTCCATGCCTGTTCACATCACGTATAGGGTGTTCACACTGAGAGCTCTCGATGTACGCGCTAAACATGTCTATAGGCTTACATTAACCAGACGGAGGTCAAGTGAGAGTCCTGTTGTACATAGATATGAACTCACCAGCTTTCCCCCATTCCGATATAAGGAGACCCAGCAAATATTCATCACGACCCATGAATGTTAATGACAGGACACTAATTGTTCATTGAAATATTAGACTGCCTTATGTCCACCTAGAAATGACATCTGGACTGTCCCAAAAGAACTACAATTTTGGCTTTAATATAATTTAGCAACATATGTATATGCTGCAGTAATACTGTCCAAGTTTTTGCATGAATTAGGCCAAATAGATACCTGGCAGCTGCTAACATCATGGAGAGGGCAGAGTGCTGCTATGTAAGTGGGAGAGCTTACGGAAGAGTGTGGGGTTACAAAGAGACCTACATGGCCTTTTCTAGTCAATGCCATTGTGACGTACACAAATAGGGAAAGTGTGCGCTCACCTGCCATTTACAAGCATGGGGCAGGAAACCTTGCCCAGGGCCCCCAATTCTATCATAAAGCAGGTACACTATGCAGAAAGACTGCTGATATAGAGAGAATATGTGCACTGATACCGACTATACCCTGGGCTGATAAGTACCTGTGTGTGTCCTGCACCTGCTATTTACAGAAACCCAGATCTAGTTCACACTGCACACATTTCTTAGAGGAGACTTTCAGCATACATGGTGGCACCATCAGGCTCATTGTGAGCGCTGAATATATTACTAAGGAGGCTGAATTGTGTTATTTAGAAATGAACGTATCAGCTACAATGCAGAAAGGAGTAGGATCTACTGTGTATAGCGCCACCAAATGCCGAGACGTCCTCACTGCCTGCTATTTCCTACAATGTCAGGCTGGCATGAGCAGTGCCAGCTGCTGTCCTCCAGTCTAAGTGCCCAGCACTATGCCTTATTGCTGCCCTACCTAGGCTTATACCGTTAGACATCAGACCTTTCTCGGTGAATTTTCTGGACATGCCTGCACATGACTAGCGCCGATTCAGAAAACCATCACTACGCGATATGTTATCAGACGTACATTAGATATCAGCTATTTATTCAAGGTGTTACGGAACTAACCCACATATGATGAATGAGCCCTGTCCAGGAATACATGCCGCGCTGATTGTATTATGTAACCTCATCTAAAGCGATCGATATATTGGCGATAGAAGCGTCTCTGCACATTTATCACATTTCTACTGGGTACGGGAGCACAATCTGGCCGCAGCTCCTGGTATATTCATTGAGCAACAGACCTTTAAAAGAGATTCATCTCGCAGTATTGCGATGCCTCTGGCAGTGAACCGGTTAATAGTCATTTTCCTATGTAAGATGTCTGACCTCTCATTATACAGTAGTACAGCTTCTTCAGAGAGATGGGAAATATTAGCATTTGTAATGTTTGCTACTGAAAGCATGTTGTTAAATTGACCTGCCCCCTACTTTCATTCTGCTTCCCTCGGGGGCATTCAATCTCCGGATTACGTGTCTTCCATCTTCCATACCCTACAACTCTCCTAAAATCAGAGCTGGGCGAAATATGAATAGAAAAACTAGAACCATATCCACAAACTGCTTCTTTTATCCAGAAATAGCCCGCGCTGTTCAGTCCCAGTCCAGAACTGGTGTGCACCTACTAGGTAGCTGGTAACTTCACCAAGAAAACACAACGTGACTTGCGCCAATCTTCACCCAGCGCCCGTCAGCAGGATTGCGGATCTGATCATGACAAGTCACAGTCAAGGGCCTTTAGGGCTATGTGGACCGTGGCACACCCCGGAAAAGTATGTGCTACTGAATAGGTGTCAGGCGTGTCTGCTCACCTAGACTGAACATGTCATAGTTTATATATTTATTTTCTCAACTGTAACATGCAAAAATAGAGAATTAATTAGGGTAGTCTCCAAATGTAGCAGTTACTATGTTACTGACATGTAGATAGCACCAGAATAAGTAATAACCTGCCACAATGGTTATGGCAGCAATGCAAGCCTTGTGTTGCACCCATCTTGCAGGTGCTGCCGCCTGCCTTGCTGGGTTGATGATGCCCTCAAAATCTGTACGGTATCTGAACCTGCCCAGTCACTGGTATGAAAAAGTGCTCCCTCTGCTGGTAAAGACGACAAAGTGGCTCAGACTGTCAGGAACTGGAGCAGCCAGGTAGATCCTCCATGGTGACTTAATGGGGAGACGTCGGTGAGATTTTGGAAGGTAAAGGATGAAGGTCACGTCTATTTCCAGCACAGGTGGGATTTTCAGTTTGTGTCTGGAGATTTACTTTACAATAAGAGAAGCATCAGAGAAGCAATGAGCTATGATCTCTGGGCATTCATGCCTGGCACCACAATTTCCTTCTAGTCTTATTGTTGTGGTTTTTATTGTTTATCATGTAGAAGCTTACAGGAACAATAGAAAGGCACAGACACTTCTAGAATATAAGCATTTTATACTTTGATCTTATGCTCTTCTATCACTGTAGTAAAACCCATAGTATATCCATATACATACATCCATACACACCTGTATGTAAACTACATCCGCACCTAGACCATTGGGAGGCAGCTAGACATCTGTACAAGCCAACCCGCGCTTCACCGCAGCCACCGCGATGTGTGTCATTACACTAGAGGGGTGTAGGGCATCATCGTCTATCTTACACAAATGCCAGCTTTACTGCTGGCAACACATAGTGTACAGGGTCAGGACACGGGTAGTTTGGGGTCACTGCAAATTGTCAGAGAATATCAGCCAAATGCTGAGTTATTTGTAATGGTAAGAACTGCAATGATTGAGGTCTACAATCCCGCCAAGACACTTCACAAGACAATAAATGGTACCTGTCCACTAGGCGTCACATCTATCCAGTGTGTATACAGCAATGGTGTATGGCTGGAAAGCAGAGGAGACCTTTAGTGGTCAAGACACACGAGGGTGCCAGAGTTTATGACTGTATGATGAGGTCTCTTCTGGTTCATCACCCGTCACAGTCCCCTGATACTGACACTTGACATTCCCACAATAAAATCTTCTGTACCGCTCATCAAATGTCATCTACCTACACCACAGGAGATTCACAGTGTTTGCTCCTGACAATGAACCCCGACCATTGAAGCTTTATAGAAAATAAATATTCTAGTGCATCTTGAATAGAGCTGACTGATATAGCATCACTATCTGTCCTATGTATCCAGTACCTTCTACTCTCCTGTCAGCAGACCACAGACTGCAGATTACAACAGCCTACAATCTGTGCATTGCAGGTCTGCAACTTTCATACAAGGGATTTACTGTTCTCATTGTATATACATTATAACAAGGAATTGCTGTTCAAGCGATTCACTACTATTTTTAAAAACACTTCAAAACTGGAGACTTCAATCAAATTGTTTCCCAAATCGATTATCCATGCATAAAATCCTGAAACAGACAGGAATGTAAGGAGGTTTCCACTTGTCATGTTTATATACATGTCTTAACAGAAAAATTTGGACCACTACATGGCGTCTTACTAAATATAACAGGACCACTACATGGCATCTTACTAAATATATCAGGACCACTACATGGTGTCTTACTAAATATATCAGAACCACTACATGGCGTCTTACTAAATATAACAGGACCACTACATGGCATCTTACTAAATATATCAGGACCACTACATGGTGTCTTACTAAATATATCAGGACCACTACATGGCGTCTTACTAAATATATCATGACCACTACATGGCGTCTTAATAAATATATCAGGACCACTACATGGCGTCTTACTAAATATATCAGGACCACTACATGGCGTCTTACTAAATATATCAGGGCCACTACATGGCGTCTTACTAAATACAACAGGACCACAACATGGCGTCTTACTAAATATATCAGGGCCACTACATGGCGTCTTACTAAATATATCAGGACCACTACATGGCGTCTTACTAAATATATCAGGACCACTACATGGCATCTTACTAAATATATTAGGGCCACTACATGGCATCTTAGTAAATATATCAGGACCACAACATGGCGTCTTACTAAATATAACAGGACCACAACATGGCGTCTTACTAAATATATCAGGACCACTACATGGTGTCTTACTAAATATATTAGGGCCACTACATGGCGTCTTACTAAATATATCAGGACCACTACATGGCGTCTTACTAAATATATCAGGACCACTACATGGCGTCTTACTAAATATATCAGGACCACTACATGGCGTCTTACTAAATATATCAGGACCACTACATGGCGTCTTACTAAATATATCAGGACCACTACATGGCGTCTTACTAAATATATCAGGACCACTACATGGCGTCTTAATAAATATATCAGGACCACTACATGGCGTCTTACTAAATATATCAGGACCACTACATGGCGTCTTACTAAATATATCAGGGCCACTACATGGCGTCTTACTAAATACAACAGGACCACAACATGGCGTCTTACTAAATATATCAGGGCCACTACATGGCGTCTTACTAAATATATCAGGACCACTACATGGCGTCTTACTAAATATATCAGGACCACTACATGGCATCTTACTAAATATATTAGGGCCACTACATGGCATCTTAGTAAATATATCAGGACCACAACATGGCGTCTTACTAAATATAACAGGACCACAACATGGCGTCTTACTAAATATATCAGGACCACTACATGGTGTCTTACTAAATATATTAGGGCCACTACATGGCGTCTTACTAAATATATCAGGACCACTACATGGCGTCTTACTAAATATATCAGGACCACTACATGGCGTCTTACTAAATATATCAGGACCACTACATGGCATCTTACTAAATATAACAGGACCACAACATGGCGTCTTACTAAATATATCAGGGCCACTACATGGCGTCTTACTAAATATATCAGGACCACTACATGGCTTCTTACTAAATATATTAGGGCCACTACATGGCATCTTACTAAATATATCAGGACCACTACATGGCATCTTACTAAATATATCAGGACCACAACATGGCGTCTTACTAAATATAACAGGACCACAACATGGCGTCTTACTAAATATATCAGGACCACTACATGGTGTCTTACTAAATATATCAGGACCACTACATGGCGTCTTACTAAATATATCAGGACCACTACATGGCGTCTTACTAAATATATCAGGACCACTACATGGTGTCTTACTAATATAACAGGACCACTACACGGTGTCTTACTAAATATATCAGGACCACTAAATGGCGTCTTGCTAAATATAACAGGACCACAACATGGCGTCTTACTAAATATATCAGGACCACTACATGGTGTCTTACTAAATATATCAGGGCCACTACATGGCGTCTTACTAAATATATCAGGGCCACTACATGGCGTCTTACTAAATATATCAGGGCCACTACATGGCGTCTTACTAAATATATCAGGGCCACTACATGGCGTCTTACTAAATATATCAGGACCACTACATGGTGTCTTACTAAATATATCAGGGCCACTACATGGCGTCTTACTAAATATATCAGGGCCACTACATGGCGTCTTACTAAATATATCAGGACCACTACATGGTGTCTTACTAAATATATCAGGGCCACTACATGGCGTCTTACTAAATATATCAGGGCCACTACATGGCGTCTTACTAAATATATCAGGACCACTACATGGTGTCTACCTAAATATATCAGGACCACTACATGGCGTCTTACCAGATATAACATGATCACTACATGGCGTCTATCAAGATAAATCAGAACCACTACATGGTGTCTAATCAGATAGGACAGGACTACTACATGGTATCTTACCAGATGTAACATGACTGCTACATGGCATCCTCCAGATATAACAGGACTACAACATGGTGCCTTACGAAATATAACAGGACCACTACATGGCGTCTTACCAGATATAACAGGACCACTACATGGCATGTTACCAAATATAACAGGACCACTACATGGCATCTTACCAGATATAACAGGACCACTATATGGCATCTTACCAAATATAACAGGACCACTACATGGCGTCTTACCAGATATAACAGGACCACTATATGGCCTCTTACCAAATATAACAGGACCACTACATGGTATCTTACCAGATATAACAGGACTACAACATGGTGCCTTACTAAATATAACAGAACCACTACATGGCATCTTACCAAATATAACAGGACCACTACATGGCGTCTTACCAGATAGGACAGGACTACAACATGGTGCCTTACGAAATATAACAGGACCACTACATGGCGTCTTACCAGATATAACAGGACCTCTACATGGTGTCTTGGCAGATATATGAAAACCACAACATGGCATCTTACCAGATATAACAGGACCTCTACGTGGTGTCTTGCCAGATATATGAAAACCACAACATGGCATCTTACCAGATATAACATGACCTGTACATGTTGTCCTACCAGCCATAACAAGGCTACTACATGGCATCTTACCAAATATAACAAGACCACGGCATGGCATCTTACCAGACATAACAGAACTACTACATGGCATCTTACCAGACATAACAGGACCACTTCACAACGTATTAAGAAGTTTTTATATACAAAACAGAGTAAATAAAATGGAATCATCAATGCAGCACGAATGTTTAAGAGACTAAAAAAAATGCCAACTTGCTGGCCACAGAGCCTATGTAGCTCTTATAGCAGTTTCATAAAGGCTCCAGATACAATACAGAAAAGATCTGCCACATGGAGACAACCTCCCCCATCCCCAGTTTTGATCATTTGGTCTTGCCAACTTTTTTTTTTCACACTTGCTGTCATAGTATTACATTACATTACGTTCTGCTTCTTATTCTGTAGTCCTGGATGAGGACTGAACAGTAGGACAACCTGCAAGAGGTGAGCAGGATCTCAATGGAAATCAAGAAAATGAAGTAAAGGCATTTTATTAATATTTCATACACCAGTAAGCCTGATGATAGGCACTCGCTGATAAGAAACTTCTCTGCACAGCCCAGCCATGCTGACAGTGTTTGCTTTTCAACATCAGCTGCAATCCAACATTTCTCTGACTGTAACTACAGCCAATATCACCAAAAGCCACACCGTCAATATTTACCAGGCCGTGTTTGCTTATAATCTGGTATTTCACTTCCTTCATTGGAGATTGTAAAGTATCAAATAAAAGGCTAGGCAAGCGCCAGGATAAAGAGGGTGGCATGGTACCTGGTCCCCCCACACTGCCTTCCGCGGAATATGCTCCCAGGATGATCGCTGTGTATTGCAGCATGAGGATCGCCTTAGGTAGAGACTAAAAAGAAGGCTGTTTTCTATAAGAGTTTGTTCTATACCCTGCAATAAAAGGACACTAACCCACCATGAAATGTACGAGACTGTGGTCTCCAATGGGCACAGGGGAATGACAATCTGTGCACAGCGCTCAAGAACATGTGAGAGCCATAGAAATAAGTAATACCAAAAATGAGCAGCCATAGCATCCAACGCAGAAGAGTGTCAGCTCTACACAGAATGCTCTGTGCCACGCACGGGCCGTAAATTAGAAATCTCACATACCCGCGTCAGTTATGCCATAATGATTTCACAGCCAACCTTCAGGCCATGGATGCTAATTAGTGGTAATGGTAATTGAATGAGTTATTTGACTCAAGCGTGGTTCCTACAGGGAAACATTATATGTATATATATATATATATATATATATATATATATATATATATATATATATATATATATATATACATATAAGTATGAATACAAATATAAATATGCACATAAATATATATATACATATATATTGTGTTTTATATATATATATATATATATATATATATATATATATATATATATAGGACTGCCAACCTCCAGCAGGCAGAGTTGCCCATAGTGCCCAGCCTTTATATATGTATATTGTAGTGTCAGCCTTCTCTAAGCAGTGAGATGCCCGAGCAGTAGTGTGGTACGCTCTATATATATAGCCATATGAATGGGACTGCCACCCTTTCTAGGCAGTGGGGTACCCATGGCACAGCACCCATGCAGTGCACCCATGTAATGGCAGCTGATCAATATTCTGTGTACATGTATGCATATTAGAAGTGATTTCATTTACGATTCCACAGCGCGGCTCATCACTCAACTTAATATTCTCATTTAGGATTCATTTCTTCTTTTTTTCCCGGCCCCAGCGTGACTATGTGCCCTGATGAGGTATCGCTGTGCTGGCTGAACCGTATCTCACACATCATTTACAGCGAAAAATGGGATGCCACGTATTAATATTAAAGAGAACATACAATCACACCGTGGGCAGCGCTTTCCCCGGAGTCGGGCATGTGGGCTTCCATTTTAACCCCTTACTTGATGGCGCCTAATACCGAGCATTGTGAACCTTATATAGGAAAAGATCCCCAGCCCCCCTCCGATAGTGAGAGAAGCCAAGTTGCCCACATCCTCTGCCCATCAGAGCAGGTATGAGGTGGGCTCTGGACCACATGGTCAGTTTGGTGGCCAGCACACACAGCCTGGCAGCCATGCCATCTATGACATAATGGACAGTAATGATGCCAGCTCTGCCATCCTGATGATGGCACCTGCAGTGCACTATTACCCACAATCCAGCACGGAGCTGCTGACAGCTCTGCCCGGGGGCTGCAGGGGTTAATGTCGCCCACCACAGACACATCCATCCCGGCACATGTACCGCTGCAGAGGCTGGGGGACGCTGAACTCCTGGCTGCCATCCCTACAAGTGTAATGGTAGCCTGCCAGCCGTACCCTGCAGCCCCAGCACATGTCCGGGGCTCTGCTCACCTCATCACTGGCGACCTCCCGCCGTCACTAGTAATCCACATGGATCCCGTTATCAGTATTCCTCCCGTGTCTCCTCCGTCCGTCCTGCCCGTATAATGCCTCCTGTGCCCGCTCCCGCCTCATGCCCTCCCGGGCGCTCTCCTCCGTCCGGACATGGATGTGCCTAGGGCTTGTGTGCAGCGTGGAGGGCTTGTGCCGTCCGCCCGTGTGTGAGGCGGCTGAGCTGTACAGTAGCTCCTCTCCCTGCTTCCTTCACATGCGAGACGACAAGAAACTCCCCCCATCCATATCCACACACAGTATCAGCAGCCACACTGCTGCCAGAGCCTGCCCCCCTCCATTACCGTCCTGTCAGAGGGCAGCTTAACCCCTGCCTCCACCACCCCAGCCCTCCACACAGCATGGCACACCCGGCTATAGGGCTCGGGGGGCAGGGGGTGCAGACCTGGCATGTAGGCTTCCCTCCATATGTATTTACCTCAGCACTGAAATGTCAGCTAGCCTTCCACTTCAAACACACACACACACACACACACACACACACACACACACACACACACACACACACACACACACACACACACACACACACACACACACACACACACACACACACACACACACACACACACACACACACACACACACACACACACACACACACACACACACACACACACACACGTGAGATATATATGGTTGTCAGTATTATGGTAGGACATCTATGTCTACTGGTCACATAGTTGTCTGGTTTCTGTCAGTGGTCCTTTAGTTTAGTCAGCAGTCTTATAAAAATGGCGCAATGTGGTGATAAATACGGTTCATGTCCGCCGTACCACATGCGCGCGTTACACATATGTAGTAGTATATATTCTGCCATTTTCCTGACACTGGCGGACACCGACAGAGGGGGCCCTGTGCAAGACCAGTATGTGGCAGTATAATAGATCCACAAATGCACAATTCCCCTTGCTTTGCAGGTGGACGCGGCCCCCTCACATGCACTGTTCCAAATAATTAGGCACAGCAGAATTTCTAAACATTTGATATGTCTTAAAGAACTGAAAATGCTCATTTGTGGAATTTGGAGGTCACATTTACTGAACAAAAAAGCTATTTAACTCCAAAACAAACTAACAGGCCAAGTTACATGTTAACATAGGAACCCTTCTTTGATATCACCTTCACAATTCTTGCATCCATTGAACTTGTGAGTTTTTGGAGAGTTTCTGCTTGTATTTCTTTGCATGAAGTCAGAATAGCCTCCCAGAGCTGCTGTTTTGATGTGAACTGCCTCCCACCCTCATAGATCTTTTGCTTGATGATACTCCAAAGGTTCTCTATAGGGTTGAGGTCAGGGGAAGATGGTGGCCACACCATGAGTTTATCTCCTTTTATGCCCATAGCAGCCAATGACTCAGAGTTATTCTTTGCAGCATGAGATGGTGCATTGTCATGCATGAAGATGATTTTGCTCCTGAAGGCACGTTTCTGCTTTTTAGACCATGGAAGAAAGTTGTCAGTCAGAAACTCTATATACTTTGCAAAGGTCATTTTCACACCTTCAGGAACCTAAAAGGGCCCCATCAGCTGTTTCCCCATGATTCCAGCCCAAAACATGACTCCTCCACCTCCTTGCTGGCGTCGCAGCCTTGTTGGGACATGGTGGCCATCCACCAACCATCCACTACTCCATCCATCTGGACCATCCAGGGTTACTTGACACTCATCAGTAAACAAGACTGTTTGAAAATTAGTCTTCATGTATGTTTGGGCCCACTTCAACCATTTCTGCCTGTGAACACTGTTTAGTGGTGGCCGAATAGTAGGTTTATGCACCACAGCAAGCCTTTGAAGGATCCTACACCTTGAGGTTCGAGGGATTCCAAAGGCACCAGCAGCTTCAAATAACTGTTTGCTGCTTTGTAATGGTATTTTGGCAGCTGCTCTCTTAATCCAATGAATTTGTCTGGCAGAAACTTCCTCATTATGCCTTTATCTGCATGAACTCTGTCTGTGCTCAGTTTCAGTCACAAATCTCTTCACAGTATGATGATCACTCTTAAGTTTTCGTGAAATATCTAATGTTTTCATACCTTGTCCTAGGCATTGCACTATTTAACGCTTTTCAGCAGCAGAGAGATCCTTTTTATTTCCCATATTGCTTGAAACCTGTGGCCTGCTTAATAATGTGGCACATCATTTTTAAGTAGTTTTCCTTTAATTACAAACTAATTATCACATGTGTTTAAGATTGATTTCAGTGATCCAATGAGCCCTGAGACACAATACCATCCACGAGTTTGTTTGAAAAACAAAACAATTAAATCTTTATGACACTTAAATCCAATTTGCATAATAATTTGGAACACAGTGTATACAGCTCTGGCAAAAATTATGAGACCACCGCATCAACACCCTGTCATGGGCAGCCCAATCTCCAGACCTGAACCCCATTGAAAACCTCTGGAATGTAATCAAGAGGATGATGGATAGTCACAAGCCATCAAACAAAGAAGAACTGCTTAAACTGCAGTGTGAAAGACTGGTGGAAAGCATGCCAAGACGCATGAAAGCTGTGATTAAAAATCATGGTTATTCCACAAAATATTGATTTCTGAACTCTTCCTGAGTTAAAACATTAGTATTGTTGTTTCTAAACAATTATGAACTTGTTTTCTTTGCATTATTTGAGATCTGAAAGCACTGTTTTTTTTTTAATTTTGACCATTTCTCCTTTTCGGAAAAAAAATACAAAATTTATTGCTTGAAAATTCGGAGACATGTTGTCAGAAGTTTATAGATTAAAATAACTATTTACATTTTTCTCAAAAATATACCTATAAAGAGAAAAATCAGACAAACTGAACATTTTGCAGTGGTCTCTTAATTTTTGCCAGAGCTGTATGTATACACTGTCTCTCACACGTCTGCCATGGTCATTTAAAAAGTCATGTCTTTTCCGTGTATCTATGTATTTTGCCCACTTACTGCCATGTGTCTGAGGCGGCAGCAGTGTGTGAAGTGTGAAGAGCTGGGTCATACTTGTGTCAGCACCACCACTCTGTGACCCAGGAGCTTCCTACATATCAAAGCTTCTTCTGTGGAGGATGTAGATTGTGTCTTTGATGTTGGTATGATGGAGACACTATCTATAGGAAGGCAGTCACATTGTGACAGTGCAGGAAAACATAACCCTTAGGGCCTGTGTACACATTGCAGATTTGTCACAGAAAACGAAGGGTTCCCTGATTCCAACAAAGTGAATGAGAATCCTGAAGTCTCCTGCACATGTTGCTTATTTGTGACTTGCAGATCTAAATCTCTGCAGCATATCGATTCTTTCAGCGTTTTTGCTGCAGATTTTATCCATACTAATCAGTGGAGTATCACAAAAAACGCATGTAAAAAAACACATTAAAAAACGCGCATATTTTATGCTGCATTTTACCTGCCAAGAGATTCAGAAATTCCAAAGACATACCGATAGGGAATTTAGATTGTGAGCCCCGAAGGGGACAGTGCCGATGATGTATGTAAAGCGCTGTGGAATTAATGGCGCTATATAAATGAGTAAAATAAATACGGGAAAATAAAATAAATAAATGGTGCCGACATAGACATAGTCATGGTGTAGACATAGCCTTACTGTGCTGAGAATCATATAGACCTGGTGGGGGGACACCAGTGCTAGACAGGATGTCACGTCTCCATGAAGTAAATCATCCAAATTCACAGCAAATCTCAAACCTAGTGCATCCTCATCTTATAAGACTCAGTGAATGTCTTCTCCATTCATTCTCCAGGAGGCGATCCTGTCTGATCTACAGGATTTTACTTCGCCAGGCTGGATCTGTAGACAAGACGTAGCTTTCCTCTGCGAGTCACTAAACCACTCTTTGTGCGATGCCTTTGGCTCCTTTCAAGGCAGAACTGTTCAGAGGCTTTTGTTGCAGAGAGGAAGGAATTCTGCGCTATTTATTTATCATGACTGAGCCATTGTCATGTGGAATAACACGGATGGCTATTATTTCTGACATGTTTTTATGATGTGAGGGTCATTTAGGACTCGGAGATGCTATATAAACCTAGGGCAGCTGTCAGGTTTATTTATCTAGTTCAACCATTTATTAGTCTTCAGTTATACAGTACTCGTCATCAAATTTAGATCAATTATATAATATAGTATGATTATAATAATATAGTTCATTTGTATTTACACATATAACAGGACTTGCCTAAAGTGAGTGTTCGCTATTACCAGCAGGGGGAGTAGTTCATGTGGATTTTATAGAGCATTTCCATGACCCGGCACTTACAAGCAGTCTACAGTCTGGTACATGAGGGTAGTAGTCACCCATTCAGTTTCATTTTAGAACCTCCGCTGTAGTTGGTGTATTATCCAATTACATCCTTAACAATTGGTGTACACATACACCCAATGGGAAATATATATATATATATTTCTATTACCGATGTATATTCTAAAGCTGTGTTCACATGTGGGGTTTTTGCTGCTTTTTTATGCAAATTAAAATCTGCATTTTCCAGTACCAGCAAAAGCTGTGAGATTTCAGGAATCTCATGCACGTACATTGTTTTTTTTCCTAACTGATTTGGAAAACTGCTGCGTTTTTTTTAAACTGCAGTATGTCACTTTCAGCGCTTTTGCAGCATTTTTTCACCCATAGAAATGAATGAGTAAGTTCCAAAATGCAGCAAAAACACAGGTATCAGGTTTTGCTGCATTTTTGGTGCAGAAAAATCGTGAACAACCGACACTAAACGGTATCAGTATGAAAAACGCAGCAAAACCTGCTTTTTAAGCAGCTTCTTTACTGCCAAGAGAGCAGGTTTTGCCTGGATAAAAAAAACCAGCAAAAATACCTGTGAACATAGCCTTATTGTAGTGTGTTTTTATTGGGCAGGTCTAGAGTTGAAAGCAAAAATTCTCTTATTCTGTACAAGGATATTTTTTCTGGGATGAAACATTTTTCCCCTAGTCAGATGAAAGTCTCCAGACAGCATCTAAAATATCATTTACCTAAGACAACAGTACCCAAGTGTTTTTTTTAGACTTTTTTTTTGCTATTGGTCCTGCTGCATAGAAATATATTTAAAGCTGCTGTTGCTTTCAGATAATGTTTGGCTGTTGATGTGATGTCAGCACCACAGCCCATGCTAGATACTTGGAGCAATGGTGGACCCGGTGAAGTTGATTACAGCGCGTTTGTTATTTTTTATCATATTTCAGCCAAGGGTGGATATTATGTGTAAGAAGACAATCCCTTTAAGGCATACTGTAAATGGATGCTGACAGCCACTAGAGGGAGTTTCCTCCATACTTTGTTATTACTGAGTCTGCAGCTGTGCTCCCTCTAGTGGTGGCTGCAGGTAGTCAGAAAACGGTTTATGGCATAGTGTAAACCTTCCTGTGCGCAAGTCATAGTTTGAGCAATGTTAAGTAGAGGTTTACATGCATTTAGGCAACGTCTTCTTGTACTAGTGTTTTTGAAATTGTAAAAGATATTAAATGACTGTAACTAACAGCCTGAAAAAGCTTGCTGCACTTTGATCCCCCCCCCAAAAAAAAAAAAAAAAAAAAAAAAAAAAAAAAAAAAAAAATATATATATATATATATATATATATATATATATATATATATATATGTATAAAAAAGAGTTTTTGGCAAAGCCAGCTTACCGCTTTGAAGAAACAGGAATACATCCAACCTGTGGTTACAGTTCGCACGGAAAACGGATTGGGACAAATCCACACATGTAAAGAAAAAATGTTTTGTTTCTCCAGCGATCAGTCCAGGGACCTGGAGGAAGACACATGTGGTGTCGAAACAAGTCGTCCATAAGGGATTGAATGTATACAATATTGTTACTGAAGAAATCTGGAACTTTTTAATGGATAAATAAAAGGTATATTTTACTCTACTATTGGACTGATCGCTGGAGAAACAAAAAGTTTTTTCTTTATATCTATATATATAATTGTCTAAGGGTTTTTCTGTCTGTCCTGGAAATCCCGCGTCTCTGATTGGTCGAGGCCGCCTGGGCCTCGACCAATCAGCGACGGGCACAGTATCGACGTAGATGTCATAATGGTTGCCATGGCGACGATGATGTCATAAAGGTTGCCTCGACCAATCAGCGACGGGCACAGTCTGCCGCGAATTCTGGAATCATCATTGTCCATATACTACGTGGACATGCATATTCTAGAATACCCGATGCGTTAGAATCGGGCCACAATCTAGTATATGTATATACATCTGACCACAGCTTCATTCAGGGAATGTTCTCAGGATAGCTGTGAGGTTCAGGTGGTTGGACTCTCAACGATCAGTATTCTATTATTTTTTATTTTCATTTTACTCACTTATATTGTGAAGGGACAAATTAAGAAAGATTCTCCATTTTGTGCTTTTCGACTCCATTTTCCTGTTGCTTAAAGATAAATTCTGTTAATTAGGTAAAAGGTTATAGCTGCCATGAAGTAACTTTATCTTGTTGTTCACAAGCCTGGTATTCAACTAGGCTATGGTTTATAATTGGTAAAAAGACCTTGAGTCTTCTGACTCGAGCCAGGGAAGGGACTCGGGGGTGTATTGCTAGATAAGACTTTGAGGCACCTGTGAGTATATGTTTTTCTATGCCAAGAAGATATGACCATATATGTAGTTTCCGGTTTTTCTGTATACTCATGGGTTAAGTTTTTCCTGCATTCTTATAGGTTAAGAACTGTGAGCGTGTTCTTATGCTGATTGGTTGAAGTATAATTTCTATGATTATGAAAAGCAATACACAATAAAACGGGGGCCAGAGATCTGCTCGATCCCCCATACAGAGGCACACGTCTCCGTCTGGTCATTTTCAGTTGCCGGCAACGCCCTGTAGATTAATTTGGAAATCACTGAGTTAACCTCCCTCAACAATATAACTCCATTAATTACATAGCACTTTACATGCATTATCGGCACTGTCCCCAATGGGGGCTCACAATCTACATTCCCTATCAGTATGTCTTTGGAGTGTTGGAGGAAACCCACGCAAAACAGACAAACTCCATACAGATGTTGTCCTTGGGGAAATTTGAACCCAGGACCACAGCACTGCAATTATAACCACGAGCCACCGTGCTGCCCTAATCATGGGAAAAACACCCCAAAGGTGCCCATGTTGCTCTGATAGCAATTTCACACACATTCATCCAGCACACCAGATGGTCAACACACACGGAGAGCCCCTCCACCTCGCATCTCTTACTTGTATGACTTCTCTGTGGTTTCTAATTTCCCTGAATGGGAGTCAGTGCACTCACGGTCATATGACGTCACTGTAACGTGGGGCCCCAAACAGGAACGCCTCTGCCCCCTGGAGGACAACAAGACAAAGGACCCTCGGACCGGACACAGGCACTGGAAAATTGGGACTGATCATCCCCCACAACAACCACGGTAAGTTGGCAGTTATACTGTCCAGACTGACAGTGTGGTGTGGTTTTCCTGTGTTTGTGCTACAAAGAGGATCTGAGGTTTGTCCCCGATGGTGGGGTGATTTTTGGGTGGAATCATATAGAGGTGTAGTTCCGTTGGCAGCCCAGTGCTCGAACCGTAACCTCATAAGGGACGGACACCCCAGATTGACCAGTGATGTAATTCTCTTTATAGTCAAAATATCCTGAATTCCTGATCACTGTTAGAATCAGGCGCGGTGAGGTGATCGAAGATTGGGTAGGATGCGTAACTCAGGAATTATATATATTTATATATGTCCAGAGGTGTCCGGAGGGAAAGTCTAAGACGCCCTCCTCCTTCACTGAGTACTGCGTTTTTGGGTTGTCCCAGCGGGGGACAGAGAGACCCAGTGGAACAAAACCGTAAGGCCGTCGGTATTGTGCACAACTAAAGTAAGGATATTTAGCTCTAAAGGAGAATCAGTTTCCGTGGAAGGAAAAGAAGACTTTGAATTTGTGTGACGAATCTGATATTGTTAGCCCACAGACGGGGAAATAAATCTGTCAGGAATGCAGGAACAATATTCTCAATCATGGGTTTTTCTAAGGTGGTCTGGCACGTGAATTGTGTGATGAAGGTTTTGTAGAAATTAAGTCTGAGAACTGCTGTATTCTGTTTCCGTGTGAAACCTTTCTAAAATACCCGATGGGAGGGGTCAAACAGCTGCGTTATTGCTTTCTCTGTGTTGAGGAATGCTGTGATTTTTCTTATCTCGACTGTGTGTCTGGTATGGAGGGGGCACGTAGCTGCGTTCTAAGTTTCTCTATATTTTCTGTCGCGCTGGGAGATTTGTGTTTAAACAATAGTACAGAATAGTTGAAAGTGAAATATGGCACCTGGTTTTAGACGGAAACTTGTAAGAGATTGTTTGATTATCAGTGTAATTGAAAGATTGGTAAAAGATTCACCTGCTTCAAGTTGAGTGGTTGATATATAGCAAATTGAGGATCAACAGAGGAAGTGAATTACGTTGAAAAAGGAAAGTTGTCTATTACTATGACAAAAAAATGGATGTTTTGTGGTGCAAGAAGGAACTGAGAAAGTGAGTGAGATTAATGTGTCGGGAAAGCAAACAATCAAAAATTTGGGACAGGGGGTCTCCCTGCTAGATAATACGGTCCCTCCCCAGGAAATTAAGCCTCTACTCCCGACTGTAAGCCCTATGCCCCTTAACCCCATGGCACCAATATATCCTGGACTGCTGTTCCAATCTCAGCCCCCCCCCCCCCCACGGCTGCAAGGACACAGCTCTGTTCCTTATCAGTGGCCCACATAACAGACTTCAGCTCCTGCCCTCCCCACCTTACACAAATCCAATATCCCTATTAACCCTATGTCTGGGAATCTCCCTCCCAAGCCCCGTCATGTCAATTCTCAGATCAAGAGCTTGTTTTAATTGGAGTAGATGGCAGACCCAATAAATATACTCTCACAAAACCCATCCCTGTGGGACCTTTCCCTGAAGTTACTGCTCAGTTCGTAATCTCTCCTATATGTCCGGTAAATTTACTGGGGGCAGATTTATTATCACAGTTTCGCTCCAGAATACAATTCCAAGATGATGGTCAGATGGTCCTTACGCTATATAACCCCTATGAAGATGAACACAATGAGATCTGTATCCTACATGCCCTTCCCACGGTTATGATGGCCCTGATAGGCCCAGATCCACCCCCAATAATGCCTGTAGAACCAGTAAAAGTGTTTCTCAAACCTTGTGCCCCTTTTCCCAAAGTCCATCAATACCCTTTGAAACATGATCAGGAGCGGGGCCTCAAGGGGCAAATACAAACGTTGCTCGATAATGGTACCCTGGTACCCTGTGTTTCCCTATGTAACACGCCCTTGTTTCCCGTTAAGAAAAAGACCTCACCCGGCCAACCCCCTGAGTACCGGCTGGTACAAGATCCACGGGCAGTTAATGCAGTTACTGTTCTAGAAACTCCGGTGGTGCCTAATCCACATACTGTTTTGTCCCAGATATCTCAGGATGCTGCTTGGTTCACAGTCATCGACCTTGCCAATGCCTTCTTCAGCATTCCATTACGCCCAAATTGCCAGTTTCTGTTTGCATTTATTTATCAGGGACGACAATTGACAGGAAGCCATTGCTGCCACTGTTAGCCTCCTCAAGTATCTGGCAGATCTGAACTGTCAGGTTTCGGCCTCGAAACTTCAGTTCTGCCTTGGTCAAGTGATATTTTTGGGTCACTGTCTCCTTCAGGGTGTCAGACACCTCACAAAAGAAAGAAAAATAGCCATCAGCTCCCTTCCTTTTCCAAAAGATGAGACTGAACTCTAGCGTTTTCTTGGACTATGTACTTATTGTCGTCAGTGGATAACGGACGCGTCCCGCATAATGCAACCTCTCTACAATGCCCTGAAAGACGGTTCAAGATATGCTGATGATTTGGCAGATTCCACACCGGATACGCTGTTACTACAGAAGATACTGTAGTGCACGGAGCTGCACTCCCTCCTTCACAGTTAGTACAAGAAGTAGAACTTCAGACTCTGTCTACTGCATGTGTTCTGGCCAAAGACAGGCGGGCTAATATATACACAGACTCACAGTATGTATTTGGTATTGCTCATGATTTCGGAGCCCTATGGGTCAATCGAGGGTTTATTACTACCGCCGGAACTCCAGTGAAAAATGCTGAAGCTGTTAAAACCCTCATGGACTCAATCAAATTACCTACCCAGGTGGCCATTATCAAGGTCAAGGCGCACGGTCCTAGGAAAAGTCCACACACTGTTGGTAACGCCATTGTGGATATGCAAGCAAAAGCTGCTGCTCTCCTACCCGATGAACCAACCATACCAACTATGGTGACCACACGCTCTCAGCGTAAACAGTTACAAGAAACACTGACTCTACAGGAACCTGATGATCCACGACAGACTGAGGTTTTCTGTCGGACCCCGTGAGACCGCTTAATGACGATGCAGAGAATGTCTCCAAAGGAAGAAGTGAAGCGGTGGAAGGCTGATGGAGCACGTATGGACATGGTCTCTGGAAAAAGGACCAACTTGTGTGTCTCCCTAAGCGGATGTACCCTGCTATTGCAACATGGGCACATGGGCCCACACATCGAGGAAAAAAATGTACAAAAATTCTACTGGGCTCCAGGTATTTCTACAGTCCTGACAGCACACAACCGTGCATGTAATATCTGTCAGACCTGCAATCCCGGTCAACTTCAACGTGTACCCCCGAAGCATCTTGCTATGCCCGACTATCATTTCCAAAGGCTCCAGGTGGACCACATCATGTTGCCTAAGTCTGGAAGGTATGAATATTGTCTGGTGGTTGTCGACATGTTCTCCAGTTGGCCTGAAGCATTCCCAGTTACCAACATTACTGCAAAAACTACAGCGAAGAAACTGGTGATAGAAGTTATATGCCGATATGGTGTTCCAGAAGTCGTCGAAAATGACCAAGGCCCGGCCTTTTCTTCTCATGTGTATCAGGAGGTTCTGACAATGCTTGGATCTACTGTAGCCCTCCATACTCTGTACCATCCACAATCCAGTGGGAAAGTTGAGAGGCTGAACGGCACACTGAAGGGACAATTGACCAAAATGATGCAGGAGACTACGGCTCCATGGCCAGAGCTCCTACCCATTGTACTGTACCACATTCGTACTACCCCTAAGGCAAAATATGGCCTGTCCCCATATGAGATATTATTTGGTGCTAGGCCCCCAGTTGCAAATTTCCAGCCTCAGTAGTTATCAGAGGAAACTGACCGTGCTGTTCAATATGTTATTCAGCTTAGTAAAAATCTTGTTAACACCCATGTTTTAGTTTTTTTCTTCCCTTCCAGATTCAGCAGAAACCGACACTTGTCACAACTTAAAGTCTGGTGGTTTCGTGGTCGTGAAAAGCCATGTCAGAAAACACGGACTAGAACCCTTGTATGACGGTCCCTACCAAGTCCTCCTTATCATTCCTATGTCAGTAAAGCTGGAAGGAAGGTCGATGTGGATCCATGCATCGCACTGCAAGCTGGTTAAATAGACTAGTAGCAAATAAGGGGACATAATGTTTTGGTTCTTCGTATTTCCATATAATAATATTGGTAACCGCATGGGACAGCCTAAATTCCCCAATATCCTTGAGTAATAAGTTTGTACAATATCATGAAAGATTAGTAGTACAGATGGGTATAGCCAATAAAATTGTAAGTTCTATTTTCATTTACCCTATGATTACACAAATGTGGGATAAATTGGTTAGGGCAACAGATTATCTAGATGATTAAATTTGGGATATATTGGATATACTTAATACTACTGTTGCTGTCCAAAACCAACTTATCATAGTCACTAATCAACACACTGTAGCACTGGATTACTTAACAGCAGCACAGGGTGGTATGTGTCAGGTTATTGGACCCGCATGCTGTCATTATACAGATCCCAATAGCACTATGAAGTTAAAGTTAGAAGATATTCAAAGACTCAGAGACTAATATGACAAAGACAATGATCGTAATAAGGACAGTTGGTGGGCAGACACCTTCTCCTTTCTTAATCCAGCCAATTGGTTTAAAGGACCTGGGGGCTGGATAGCTGAAATCTTTCAAAGTTTGTTACACATCGCTGCCTTTATCCTTGTCGTGTATGTAATACTAAAACTTGTTCTTTGCTGTATTTCTGTATGTATTAGGAAATTCTGCACTAAGACAGCTAATGATGATACCAAAAGCGTTGCCACCCCTGCTCTTCTCTACACCAATTTCACAAAGTTACCTGATGAAGATGTTGAAACCAAGCGTATGGCTATCTTCAAAAGATCCCCACTACTATTATCAACAATTGTTATTCGTAAATTCTAGTATACAGGGGGACGGGTACGCCGCAACAGCCATGGCTGGTAACATGGCACCAGTCATGTGAAGACCAGTACCCCTCGAGCTTAGAGCTTGGGATAGTACCTCTGATGCTGGACATTAATTAACAAAATTTATCTAGGGGGGAATGTGAAGGGACAAATTAAGAAAGATTCTCCATTTTGTGCTTTTCGACTCCATTTTCCTGTTGCTTAAAGATAAATTCTGTTAATTAGGTAAAAGGTTATAGCTGCCATGAAGTAACTTTATCTTGTTGTTCACAAGCCTGGTATTCAACTAGGCTATGGTTTATAATTGGTAAAAAGACCTTGAGTCTTCTGACTCGAGCCAGGGAAGGGACTCGGGGGTGTATTGCTAGATAAGACTTTGAGGCACCTGTGAGTATATGTTTTTCTATGCCAAGAAGATATGACCATATATGTAGTTTCCGGTTTTTCTGTATACTCATGGGTTAAGTTTTTCCTGCATTCTTATAGGTTAAGAACTGTGAGCGTGTTCTTATGCTGATTGGTTGAAGTATAATTTCTATGATTATGAAAAGCAATACACAATAAAACGGAGGCCAGAGATCTGCTCGATCCCCCATACAGAGGCACACGTCTCCGTCTGGTCATTTTCAGTTGCCGGCAACGCCCTGTAGATTAATTTGGAAATCACTGAGTTAACCTCCCTCAACAATATAACTCTATTAATTACATAGCACTTTACATGCATTATCGGCACTGTCCCCAATGGGGGCTCACAATCTACATTCCCTATCAGTATGTCTTTGGAGTGTTGGAGGAAACCCACGCAAAACAGACAAACTCCATACAGATGTTGTCCTTGGGGAAATTTGAACCCAGGACCACAGCACTGCAATTATAACCACTGAGCCACCGTGCTGCCCTAATCATGGGAAAAACACCCCAAAGGTGCCCATGTTGCTCTGATAGCAATTTCACACACATTCATCCAGCACACCAGATGGTCAACACACACAGAGAGCCCCTCCACCTCGCATCTCTTACTTGTATGACTTCTCTGTGGTTTCTAATTTCCCTGAATGGGAGTCAGTGCACTCACGGTCATATGACGTCACTGTAGGGGCTTGACCATTCCAGCGGATGGGAGGTGATCATCTTCCACAACGATTAGTTTACTCCTACTATTAAAACAGCACAAAAACTATTCTATAAGATAGTGATGTGATAAAAAAGGGACCCCAAAATATGCCACTGCTAATAAGATATAGGGTTAGAGTCCTTTCTGTAGAAGTTACTAAAACTAGTTTATGAAGTCAGGGGTGGACAACCCAGATGGGTATTCCCTGCAGCTGCACAGGGCCAATTAATTAAAGGGGTGCTGCTACCAGCTTAAAGGGCCACTGTCACCCCCCTCCAGCCGTTATAAACTAAAAGAGCCACCTTGTGCAGCAGTAATGCTGCATTCTAACAAGGTGGCTCTTTTAGTTTTTAGTTCAAGTATTCCCAAAATAAAGCGTTTTGAAACTTATCCAAAATACCTGTCTTTAGCCAGGGAGGCGGGTCCTCACTCCCCAGCTTGAACCGCTACTCTGCCGTCACTCCAATCTTCAGGGGCTTTCGGCGCCGCCCCCTCAGCGCTGTTTACGCTTCAAAACCGGCGCCTGTGCTGTGTACTACTGTGCTGCGCAGGCGCAGTAAGCTCTGGCCCTCTGACGTCCCAGCCAGGCTTGCAGACTGCGCCTGTGCGGGCAGTGCGGCCACCCACCTTTGGAATCCCAGCCCCGCAGTGTGTTATGCATTATGCACAGTGCGGGGCTAGGATTCCTGGGCATGCGCACTGCGTGTGTCAGCCTGTCACCCAGGTCACCCTGGATAAGTTTCAAAACGCTTTATTTTGGGAATACTTGAACCAAAAACTAAAAGAGCCACCTTGTTAGAATGCAGCATTACTGCTGCACAAGGTGGCTCTTTTAGTTTATAACGGCTGGAGGGGGGTGACAGTGGCCCTTTAAGAGCTGCTTGGTACTGTCTATTGAATATAATAGACTCAAATAATGAATTTCACAGCCCACCGGGACATAAGGGGGTCCTCTATGTTGAGCTATTCTAAGTAAGGAATACATGCACTACTTTATGCATATTATACAACCCCTGGCAAAAATTATGGAATCACCGACCTTGGAGGATGTTCATTCAGTTGTTTAATTTTGTAGTAAAAAAGCAGATCACAGACATGGCACAAAACTAAAGTCATTTCAAATGGCAACTTTCTGGCTTTAAGAAACACTAAAAGAAATCAAGAACAAAAAATGTGGTAGTCAGTAATTGTTACTTTTTTAACCAAGCATAGGGGAAAAAAAGATGGAATCACTCAATTCTGAGGAAAAAATTATGGAATCATGAAAAACAAACAAACAAACAAAAAACACTCCGATACATCACTAGTATTTTGTTGCACCACCTCTGGCTTTTATAACAGCTTGCAGTCTCTGAGGCATGGACTTAATGAGTGTCAAACAGTACTCTTCATCAATCTGGCTCCAACTTTCTCTGATTGCTGTTGCTAGATCAGCTTTGCAGGTTGGAGCCTTGTCATGGACCATTTTCTTCAACTTCCACCAAAGATTTTCAATTGGATTGAGATCCGGACTATTTGCAGGCCATGACATTGACCATATGTGTCTTTTTTCAAGGAATGTTTGCACAGTTTTTGCTCTATGGCAGGATGCATTATCATCTTGAAAAATGATTCCATCATCCCCAAACATCCTTTCAATTGATGGGATAAGAAAAGTGTCCAAAATATCAACATAAACTTGTGCATTTATAGAAGATGTAATGACAGCCATCTACCCAGTGCCTTTACCTGATATGCAGCCCCATATCATCAATGACTGGAAATTTGCATGTTCTCTTCAGGCAGTCATCTTTATAAATCTCATTGGAATGGCACCAAACAAAAGTTCCAGTATCATCACTTTGCCCAATGCAGATTCGCGATTCATCACTGAATATGACTTTCATCCAGTCATCCACAGTCCACGATTGCTTTTCCTTAGCTCATTGTAACCTTGTTTTTTTCTGTTTAGGTGTTACTGATGGCTTTCGTTTAGTTTTCTGTATGTAAATCCCATTTCCTTTAGGCGTTTTCTTACAGTTCGGTCACAGACGTTGTCTCCACCCATTAGTTCCTCATTTGTTTTGTTGTGCATTTCCTGTTTTGGAGACATATTGCTTTAAGTTTCCGATCTTGACGCTTTGATGTCTTTCTTGGTCTACCAGTATGTTTGCCTTTAACAACCTTCCCATGTTGCTTGTATTTGGTCCAGATTTTAGACACAGCTGACTGTGAACAACCAACATCTTTTGCAACATTGCGTGATGATTTACCCTCTTTTAAGAGTTTGATAATCCTCTCCTTTGTTTCAATTGACATCTCTCATGTTGAAGCCATGATTCATGTCAGTCCACTTGGTGCAACAGCTCTCCAAGGTGTGATCTGCAGACTTACGAGCAGATCTAATTTGATGCATGTGCTATTTTTGGGTAAGAAAATGTACAGGGTGATTCCATAATTTTTTCCTCGGAATTGAGTGATTCCATATTTTTTTTCCCTATGCTTGGTTAAAAAAGTAACCATTACTGACTACCACATTTTTTGTTCTTGATTTATTTTAGTGTTTCTTAAAGCCAGAAAGTTGCCATTTGAAATTACTTTAGTTTTGTGCCATGTCTGTGTTCTGCTTTTTTGAGTGAATGAACGTCCTCCAAGGCCGGTGATTCCATAATTTTTGCTAGGGTTTGTATATACGGTCAATGTCATTAAGTGCTTTTAGGAGTCTATAGCACCATTCTTGTGGAATTTTTCACCACTGTGTGTGTGAATGGAGCTTTATAAGTGACATTCACATACCTTTGGTCAGTATCTTGTTTTAGGCTGGTTTCACATTAGCGTTCGGCTGGTCTGCGGATGGCTGCGTACATCCTCTCTTCTTCCTCCCTTAAGCTCTGCCTACGCTCCACCTACTCTGCATGCATCCTGCGTACCTATCTTTAACCCCTTTCTGACCTCGGACGGGATAGTACGTCCGAGGTCAGAACACCCGCTTTGATGCGGGCTCCGGCGGTGAGCCCGCATCAAAGCCGGGACATGTCAGCTGTTTTGAACAGCTGACATGTGCCCGCAATAGCAGCGGGTGAAATCGTGATTCACCCGCCGCTATTAACTAGTTAAATGCCGCTGTCAAACGCAGACAGTGGCATTTAACCGGCGCTTCCGGCCACCGGACCGGAAATGAGCGCATCGCCGACCCCCGTCACATGATCGGGGGAGGGTCAGCGATGCTTCTGCATAGTAACCATAGAGGTCCTTGAGACCGCTATGGTTACTGATACCGGTTTGCTGTGAGCGCCACCCTGTGGTCGGCGCTCATAGCAAGCCTGCATTTCAGCTACAGTACATAGCAGCGATCTGATGATCGCTGCTATGTAGCTGAGCCAATCGAGTTGTGCCAGCTTCTAGCCTCCCATGAAGGCTATTGAAGCATGGCAAAAGTAAAAAAAAATGTGAAAAAAAATAAAAAATATATAAAAGTTTAAATCACCCCCCTTTCGCCCCATTCAATATAAAACAATAACAAAAAATCAAACCGACACATATTTGGTATTGCCGCGTTCAGAATCGCCCGATCTATCAATAAAAAAAGCATTAACCTGATCGCTAAACAGCGTAGCGAGAAAAAAATTAAAAACGCCAGAATTACGTTTTTTTGGTCGCCGCGACATTGCATTAAAATGCAATAACGGGCGATCAAAAGAATGTATCTGCACAAACGTGGTATCAATAAAAACATCAGCTTGGAACGCAAAAAATAAGCTCTCAACCGACCCCAGATCACGAAAAATGGAGACGCTACAAGTATCGGAAAATGGCGCAAATTTTTTTTTTTTTTTTTTAGCAAAGTTTGGAATTTTTTTTCACCACTTAACCCCTTCCCGACATTTGACGTACTATCCCGTCGAGGTGGGGTGGGCCCGTATGACCGCCGATGGGATAGTACGTCATAGCCGATCGGCCGCGCTCACGGGGGGAGCGCGGCCGATCGCGGCCGGGTGTCGGCTGCATATCGCAGCTGACATCCGGCACTATGTGCCAGGAGCGGTCACGGACCGCCCCCGGCACATTAACCCCCGGCACACCGCGATCAAACATGATCGCGATGTGCCGGCGATGCAGGGAAGCATCGCGCAGGGAGAGGGCTCCCTGCGGGCTTCCCTGAGCCCCCCGCAGCAACGCGATGTGATCGCGTTGCTGCGAGGGTCTTACCTCCCTCCCTGCCTGCTCCAGACCCGGATCCAAGATGGCCGCGGATCCGGGTCCTGCAGGGAGGGAGGTGGCTTCACAGACGCCTGCTCAGAGCAGGCACTGTGAAGCAGCCTGCACTTCAATCAGATCGGTGATCTGTCAGAGTGCTATGCAAACTGACAGATCACCGATCTGTATTGTCCCCCCCTGGGGCAAAGTAAAAAAGTAAAAAAAAAAATTTCCAAATGTATAAAAAAAAATAAAAAAAAATATTCCAAAATAATGAAAAAAAAAAAAAAATATTATTCCCATAAATACATTTCTTTATCTAAATAAAAAAAAAAAACAATAAAAGTACACATATTTAGTATCGCCACGTCCGTAACGACCCAACCTATAAAACTGCCACACTAGTTAACCCCTTCAGTAAACACCGTAAGAAAAAAAAAAAAAAAACGAGGCAAAAAACAACGCTTTATTACCATACCGCCGAACAAAAAGTGGAATAACACGCGATCAAAAAGACTGATATAAATATCCATGGTACCGCTGAAAACGTCATCTTGTCCCGCAAAAAACAAGCCGCCATACAGCATCATCAGCAAAAAAATAAAAAAGTTATAGTCCTGAGAATAAAGCGATACCAAAATAATTATTTTTTCTATAAAATAGTTTTTATCGTATAAAAGCGCCAAAACATAAAAAAATGATATAAATGAGATATCGCTGTAATCGTACTGACCCGACGAATAAAACTGCTTTATCAATTTTACCAAACCCGGAACGGTATAAACGCCTCTCCCAAAAGAAATTCATGAATAGCAGGTTTTTGGTCATTCTGCCTCACAAAAATCGGAATAAAAAGCGATCAAAAACGGTCACGTGTCCGAAAATGTTACCAATAAAAACGTCAACTCGTCCCGCAAAAAACAAGACCTCACATGACTCTGTGGAGCAAATGTGGAAAAATTATAGGTCTCAAAATGTGGAGACGCAAAAACTTTTTTGCTATAAAAAGCGTCGCTGGTTTCACACTTCCGTTTTTGTCTGCAGCGTTTTTTGCACAAAAAAACGCATGCGTTTTTTCCCTATATTTAACATTGAAAACGCATGCGGTTTTTTTGTACGCGTTTGGTCGCGTTTTCAAACGCATGCGGTTTTTTTCTGCATGCGTTCATTTTCAGAAATACAACCTGCAGTATTTTCTTGCGTTTTTAAGCACATGCGTTTGTTTGCGTTAAAAACGCATGCATTTTTATCGAAAAAAACAGAAAACACACTGAAAAGCCACCCACCACCATCAAGGTGATAAAGGGATCCAAACCCTAACCCTAACTCTACCCCTAACCTCACCCCTAACCGTTTAATGAACATTTTCTGACAGTCATAGTGCCACGTATTTCAGTGCCACGTATTTCAGTGCCACGTATTTCAGAGCCACGTATTTCAGTGCCACGTATTTCAGTGCCACGTATCACGTATTTCAGTGCCACGTGTTTCAGTGCCACGTATTTAAGTGCCACGTATCACATATTTCAGTGCCACGTATTTCAGTGCCACGTATTTCAGTGCCACGTATTTCAGTGCCACGTATTTCAGTGCCACGTATTTAAGTGCCACATATCACATATTTCAGTGCCACTTATTTAAGTGCCACGTATTTCAGTGCCACGTATTTCAGTGCCACGTATTTCAGTGCCACGTATTTCAGTGCCACGTGTTTCAGTGCCACGTATTTAAGTGCCACGTATCACGTATTTCAGTGCCACGTATTTCAGTGCCACGTATTTCAGTGCCACGTATTTCAGTGCCACGTATCACGTATTTCAGTGCCACGTGTTTCAGTGCCACGTATTTAAGTGCCACGTATCACATATTTCAGTGCCACGTATTTCAGTGCCACGTATTTCAGTGCCACGTATTTCAGTGCCACGTATTTAAGTGCCACATATCACATATTTCAGTGCCACTTATTTAAGTGCCACGTATTTCAGTGCCACGTATTTCAGTGCCACGTATTTCAGTGCCACGTGTTTCAGTGCCACGTATTTAAGTGCCACGTATCACGTATTTCAGTGCCACGTATTTCAGTGCCACGTATTTCAGTGCCACGTATTTCAGTGCCACGTATTTCAGTGCCACGTATTTCAGTCACGTTTAGGGTTAGGGTTAGGGGTAGGGTTAGGGTTAGGGCTAGGGTTGGAGGTAAAGTTAGGGTTGGGGCTAAAGTTAGGGTTGGGGCTAAAGTTAGGGTTAGGGTTTGGATTACATTTACGTTTGGATTAGGGTTGGGATTAGAATTATGGGTGTGTCAGGGCTAGGGGTGTGGTTAGGGTTACCGGTGGGATTAGGGTTAGGGGTGTGTTTGGGTTAGGGTTTCAGGTAGAATTGGGGGGTTTCCACTGTCCAGGCACATCAGGGGCTCTCCAAGCGCGACATGGCGTCCAATCTCAATTCCAGCCAATTCTGCGTTGAAAAAGTAAAACAGTGCTCCTTCCCTTCCGAGCTCTCCCGTGCGCCCAAAAAGGGGTTTACCCCAACATATGTGTTATCAGCGTACTCGGGACAAATTGAACAACAACTTCTGGGGTCCAAGTTCTCTTGTTATCCTTAGGAAAATAAAAATTTGGGGGGCTAAAAATCATTTTTGTGGGAAAAAAAAGATGTTTTATTTTCACGGCTCTGCATTATAAACTGTAGTGAAACACTTGGGGGTTCAAAGTTCTCACAACACATCTAGATAAGTTCCTTGGGAGGTCTAGTTTCCAATATGGGGTCACTTGTGGGGGGTTTGTACTGTTTGGGTACATCAGGGGCTCTGCAAATGCAACGTGACGGCTGCTGACCAATCCATTTAAGTCTGCATTCCAAATGGCGCTCCTTCCCTTCCGAGCTCTGTCATGCGCCCAAACAGTGGTTCCCCCCCACATATGGGGTATCAGCGTACTCAGGACAAATTGGAAAACAAATTTTGGGGTCCAATTTATTCTGTTACCCTTGTAAAAATACAAAGCTGGGGGCTAAAAAATCATTTTTGAGAAAAAAAAAAAAAATTATTTTCACGGCTCTGCGTTATAATCTGTAGTGAAACACTTGGGGGTTCAAAGCTCTCAAAACACATCTAGATAAGTTCCTTAGGGGGTCTACTTTCCAAAATGGTGTCACTTGTAGGGAGTTTCAATGTTTAGGCACATCAGGGGCTCTCCAAACGCAACATGGCGTCCCATCTCAATTCCAGTCAATTTTGCATTGAAAAGTCAAATGGCGCTCCTTCCCTTCCAAGCTCTGCCATGCGCCCAAACAATGGTTTACACCCACATATGGGGTATCAGCGTACTCAGGACAAATTGCACAACATTTTTTGGGGTCCAATTTCTTCTCTTACCCTTGGGAAAATAAAAAATTGGGGGCAAAAAGATCATTTTTGTGAAAAAAATATGATTTTTTATTTTTACGGCTCTGCATTATAAACTTCTGTGAAGCACTTGGTGGGTCAAAGTGCTCACCACACATCTAGATAAGTTCCTTAGGGGGTCTACTTTCCAAAATGGTGTCACTTGTAGGGAGTTTCAATGTTTAGGCACATCAGGGGCTCTCCAAACGCAACATGGCGTCCCATCTCAATTCCAGTCAATTTTGCATTGAAAAGTCAAATGGCGCTCCTTCCCTTCCAAGCTCTGCCATGCGCCCAAACAATGGTTTACACCCACATATGGGGTATCAGCGTACTCAGGACAAATTGCACAACATTTTTTGGGGTCCAATTTCTTCTCTTACCCTTGGGAAAATAAAAAATTGGGGGCGAAAAGATCATTTTTGTGAAAAAATATGATTTTTTATTTTTACGGCTCTGCATTATAAACTTCTGTGAAGCACTTGGTGGGTCAAAGTGCTCACCACACATCTAGATAAGTTCCTTAGGGGGTCTACTTTCCAAAATGGTGTCACTTGTAGGGAGTTTCAATGTTTAGGCACATCAGGGGCTCTCCAAACGCAACATGGCGTCCCATCTCAATTCCAGTCAATTTTGCATTGAAAAGTCAAATGGCGCTCCTTCCCTTCCAAGCTCTGCCATGCGCCTAAACAATGGTTTACACCCACATATGGGGTATCATCGTACTCAGGACAAATTGTACAACAACTTTGGGGGTCCATTTTCTCCTGTTACCCTTGGTAAAATAAAACAAATTGGAGCTGAAATAAATTTTGTGTGAAAAAAAGTTAAATGTTCATTTTTATTTAAACATTCCAAAAATTCCTGTGAAACACCTGAAGGGTTAATAAACTTCTTGAATGTGGTTTTGAGCACCTTGAGGGGTGCAGTTTTTAGAATGGTGTCACACTTGAGTATTTTCTATCATATAGACCCCTCAAAATGACTTCAAATGAGATGTGGTCCCTAAAAAAAAATGGTGTTGTAAAAATGAGAAATTGCTGGTCAACTTTTAACCCTTATAACTCCGTCACAAAAAAAAATTTTGGTTCCAAAATTGTACTGATGTAAAGTAGACATGTGGGAAATGTTACTTATTAAGTATTTTGCGTGACATATGTCTGTGATTTAAGGGCACAAAAATTCAAAGTTGGAAAATTGCAAAATTTTCAAAATTTTCGCCAAATTTCCATTTTTTTCACAAATAAACGCAAGTTATATCGAATAAATTTTACCTTTAACATGAAGTACAATATGTCACGAGAAAACAATGTCAGAATCGCCAAGATCCGTCAAAGCGTTCCAGAGTTATAGCCTCATAAAGGGACAGTGGTCAGAATTGTAAAAATTGGCCCGGTCATTAACGTGCAAACCACCCTTGGGGGTGAAGGGGTTAAGTATAAGAGAACCTAGACATGTTAGGTGTCTATGAACTCGTAATGACCTGGATAATCATAATATCAGGTCAGTTTTAGCATTTAGTCAAGCTAGCAAAAAAGGCAAACAAAAAACAAGTGTGGGATTTAACTTTTTTTGCAATTTCACTTGGAATTTTTTTCCCATTTTCTAGTACACGACATGGTAAAACCAATGATGTCGTTCAAAAGTACAACTCGTCCCGCAAAAAATAAGCCCTCACATGGCCATATTGATGGAACAATAAAAAAGTTATGGCTCTGGGAAGGAGGGGAGCGAAAACGGACACGGAAAAACGGAAAATTCCAAGGTCATGAAGGGGTTAACATTGGGTACGCAGGGACATGTGTTGGATGCAGATGCGTCCGCATGCAGTGTTTTGATGTGTTCGGCGACCGCACGGGAACGCTAAACGCCGGACACGTCAAAACGCCGCAGAGTATGCGGAGCGTAGGCGGAGGTGAAGGGAGGAAGTACGCAGCCATTCGCAGCACAGCCAAATGCTAGTATGAAACCAGCCTTAGAGTTTCAGTGTTCTGTTTCAAATTTTTAACTAATATTTTGTGGCCTTGGATTATAATGCTTATAGGTGATAATATTGGTGCCTTAAAACAATTGTAGAAGAAAGAATTTTGAGTGTGAATGGCAACCTTAGCTAGATCTTTGGATATGGGACTAGATGTAGCAGGAGGCTTTAGTACATTGTGGAGGCAATTAGTAATGTGTTATTAATATTTCTGCAATTTTTGCATGAGGTTTTTCACCCTTTTTTATTATTTACCCTTTGTTTTTTAGCAACAGTTGCATAAGTACGATATTATTAGTACAACTGTAAGACACAATTTATTATGCAGGCTTTTGTCAGAATGTCTATTTGTAAGCTTTATGTGGAATTTACAATATACTTTGCAGATTTTGGATGAATAAATGTGGGATGGTCTTTTTTTCTCATGTTATTTCCTTTCTGCTGTCTATATTATTTATCCTCATGATCACAATACTGGATGTAATTGAATTGCAAAAAAAAAAATCAATAAAATGCAATGTGGAATAAAAGTAAGCGCACAATCTAATTAATAGAACCATGTAATTAATATAGAAATCATAGGACTTCCAGCTGATTGCACATTTCCGATATAAAATCACAGGTTATACAAGAAGTCATTGGATATTACTTGTATCACTGTGTGCCTTGGATCTCTGATCAGAAAATGTACCTGTCGGTTCTCATTCGAGAGGTTGCACATGAAGCACCTTACCTTAGGCTACTTTCACACTAGCGTCGGGAACAACCCGTCGCTATGCGTCGGGCCGAGGTTCCCGACGCTAGTGTGGTCTCCGCCGCACAACGGGGGCAGCGGATGCATTTTTCCCACGCATCCGCTGCCCCATTGTGAGGTGCGGGGAAGTGCGGGGAGGTGGGGGCGGAGTTCCGGCCGCGCATGCGCGGTCGGAAAAAGCGGACCGTCGGGAGCAAAAAACGTTACATGTAACGTTTTTTTCTCCCGACGGTCCGCTACCACACGCCCAAGCGTCGCAAAACGGACGCAACGTTTGGCAATGCGTCGCAAATGCGTCGCTAATGTTAGTCTATGACGAAAAAACGTATCCAGCAAGAACTTTTGCTGGATGCGTATTTTCGGCAAAACTATGCATTTGCGACGTATTGCAGTTAACGCTAGTGTGAAAGTAGCCTTACATAGAAAATGAAGTGTAGTGCAGTCATTTAGTAAATAGGGAAGGCATTCAGTAACTATGGTGGGAGTCAATGCTACTTGACTTTTGTCAAACATACTGAGTCTGTAAGGAGAGGTAGGGGGTAGATGATGGGGTCTCATGTTATTCTTACTACATAGGCAAGCAGCCCCACAGTACCAGATGTCTGTTATTTACAAAAGACGCCTAAAACAAAGGGAAGAAATAGACCAGACATTACTCGCAGAGAGTTCCCAACACTGCAGTTGTGCCATGCCCAGGGACTAGAAGGTTACTCACACCCAGAGCAGAATAAAGTCAAGGTACATTGCAATGGACAAAGAGATTTTATAATGGCGGCAGTAATAGAAACAATGTGGTCTTGAAAATCTGTATTTAAAGATGTCAAGGGAATGCAACCCCGCTGCTTCCAATCGTCAGGACAATTATGCAATTGACTGACGAGTAATGGATGAACCACGCCTGTTTTCTCTACTAGACCAGTCATTGTGGAACTCACTATATATAGATACACCCCGCTACAGTACCTGCAAACGCCACAATAACAAAAGAAACTGCTAGCTGTGCAACCACAAATACAGGGGCGAACATACCACATGTGCAGCCGGTGCGGCTGCACTGAGGCCCGGAGGTGAAGGGGGGCCCTCGCAAATAGAGCCCGTAATCTGGCCTGTTTCTCCAGCCCTGAGGCTCCAGGGAGCCCTTGGCCAGCTTGTCTTCATGTGTGGTGGGCAGGGAGCGATCCGTGCAGCTCCGCTGCCTACAGGAGAGAATGGCAGCGGAGCAGAGCTACAGGGATCCGTTCTCGGCTTCCTGTCTAATACAGCCATGCGGCGTGATGACGTCAACATTCAGCGTGCGTCTGTGCAACGATGATGCTGCGGGGAACGTGGGTGTGGTAGAGAGGGAAATGACGGAGGTAGTGGGGGAGAGGGCAATGATGGAAGCGGTGGGGGAGAACAATGATGCATGTGGTGGAGAAGGCAATGAGGGAGGTAGTGGGGAGAACAATGATTGGGGTGGTGGAGAGGTTAATTATGGACGTAGGGGAGAGGGCAATGATGGGGTGGTGGGGGAGAATAATGATTGGAGTAGCGAAGAGGGCAATGATGGAAGTGATGGGGAGGGCAATGATTGGGGTGATGGAGAGGGCAATGATTGGGGTGGTGGAGTTGGCAATGATGGAGGTGATGGTGAGGGCAATGATTGGGGTGGTGGAGAGAGCAATGATTAGGGTGGTGGAGAGGGCGATGATGGATGTGGTGGAGAGGGCAATGATAGAGGTGGTGGGGAGGACAATGATAGAGGTGGTGGAGAGGGCAATGATTGGGGTGGTGGAGATGGTAATGTTTGAGGTGGAGGAGAAGGCAATGAAGGGGGTGGTGGAGAGGGCAATGAAGGGGTGGTGGGGAGAGCAATGATGGGGTGGTGGAGAGGGCAATGATGGGGGTGGTGGAGATGGCAATAATGAGGGTGGTGGAGAGGTTAATGATGAGGGTGGTGGAGAGGGCAATGATAAGGGTGGTGGAGATGGCAATGATGGGTTGGTGGAGAAGGCAATGATGGAGGTGATGGAGAGGGCAATTATGGAGGTGTGGTGAGGACAATAAGGGATGTGGGGGATTGGGATGGGAGGAAGAGGGACTTATGATGGACTTATGAACAGGGGAGGAGGATGTTAAATATGGATGTAAAATGAATTAGGTGGTGGAAGCTCCTGATGGCGTCCTCCCCATCTCATAATTGATTGTGATGCTATCGGGGACTTAAAATTTATTGGGAAGTGGGAGAGGAGGCGATAAGGTGCATAGGATCCTTTATAATGAATTGAAAGGTGGGAGAAGACGCTGTCATGGACTTGTAATGAATTGTGAGATGGCGGAGGATGTTCAGTACCTGATAGCATCATAATGAATTTGGAAGTGGGAGAAGAAGCTATCAAATACTTATAATCAATTATAGGGACACAGGACAGGGACTAAGGCTATGTGCACACGTTCAGGAATTGCAAGAGAAAATTCTGCTGCATATCCCAATGTGTTGGCAGGAAGAAAGTTGTGTAAAATACATTTTTTTCCACATTTTTAACCATGCTTTTTTTATGTATTTTTCCCCATTTGTACTGGTGAAATATGCTGTAAGAATTTACATTAGGCAGATTTTAATCTGCTGCAAATCTGCAAGGAAAAAATAAGCAACGTGTGCATGAGACTTCAGGGATCTCATTCACTTCGCTTGTACTGTAAAACCTTGCATACTTTCAGTCTGCACATACCCTTACAGTTAATTGGGGAGAGTCACAGACTGAACAATTTATATTATTGGGCAGCAGAGATTATACAGTAAGTAATGGGGGGCATAGTGCTGCTTTTCACTTTATATTTTTAATGGTGGGATACATATCTATATTCAGGGGGGACACACATGTACTGTATGTATACAATATATGTGACCTTGTTATTTTCAAGGCTGCGAACATCATTGTGACAAGTTGAGTCGTGGTTGGGAGATGTCGACATGAATGTCTGATCAGATGGAGAAGAAACAGGAAAAAGTGGTTCTAACTAGACGAAACGTCAGCGGTAAGTGCCTACATGTATATATTATTCTGTATCTGCTCTGTGTGACGTGGAGTGACAAAGTTTTTTTGGTAAAATTCCTTATTCTACATTCTCACATTTGTGTGAAATGTCTCGGATGGCACACTGACTCATAGAGTTTTATCTGTTCTCATCAGATTTTTAGGAACAGAATGGGACATGCTCAATGTGTCTGTAAAAGTGTACAGCACACCGACACTTCACACGGATACAGGATTGTAGCCTTATTATGTATAGCACAGTCCCTTAGTATATAGTGTACTCACTTATTATGTATAGCAAAGTAACTTAGTATATAGTGTACTCACTTAGTATATATAGCACAGTCCCTTAGTATATAGTGTACTCACTTATTATGTTTAACACTGTCCTTAGTTACATATATTCCTCTTTTATTATGTATAACAGCGTCCCTTATTACGTGCCATCCTCTCTTCTTATATATGGTGCTGTCCTTTATTGTATACCTTCCTCTGCTGTTATGTACAGTGCTGTCTCTTACGTAGTTTATTCTTGTTATTTTTGTTATTCACAGTGCCCTATTTTATTACATAGTCCCCTCTATTGTTAGATATAAAATGACTGCTGATGGAGCAGCCGGTGACCAGACGACCAGTCCATCAGCTTCCCCATTAGAAAAGAAGCTTTCCCATGCTCCATCAGCCGTTATTGCATTTAGCATCTAACAAGACAGGATGGTATGTAATAAAGAACATGGCTCTATATAATCCTGGCAGCCCGATTCTAAAGAATCGGGAGTCTAGAATCCATATATACTTTATTTATTCAAATGTAAGAATAATACAATTAATAAATAATAGTAAGAAAGAACAAAAAATGGCTGCACTCACCAGCTCTTGACAATTCTTGACAGTACGGCACATTTCTGATTGGTCGCTCGTGGCAGGCGGCAACCAATCAGAAAAGTGCCGCGCACCACGAAGGCATATATCTTTGTCCACCCTGAGCGGGTGTAGGACGCTGGTGACGTCACTTATCTCCGGACATTATCTCCGGACAAAGCCACGGAAGTTGGCACAAATTGCCGGAAGTAGTATTCTAGGCAATTATATATTAGATTTTAATGTTATCAGTGTTTACCTTTGAACGTTTATATTGTATTGTCCTGTCACCAGCCATGTGTACGATTATCGGCCGAAAGCCTCTCTGGAACCAATAATCACCCCATGTAAAGGTATCTTTATAAGTTAAAGATTCAGAATACTATGACTTTTATCATATCCTGAACAGTCAAGTTTTTTATGAACCGTTAAGGTTTTCTGGTTGAAGTAAAAAAAACTCTGAGTGTTTACAGTTTGAAACCATAAAATGTTGAACAATTATGTCATTCTTGAGTATATCACTCAATGGTGCTCATAAACATGTCAAATTTGATCTATAATATACTTTAATATACGTTACTTTAATCTTTAATATACTTAAGAACAGGGCCCCAGACATCACACAGGGGGTCTGAAACACCGCACAGTGGTCCAAAATATCGCTGTGCTCTGCCTGGGGCCCCATATGCTGCCTGGGGCCCCTGTGCTCTGCCTGGGGCCCCATATGCTGCCTGGGGCCCCTGTGCTCTGCCTGGGGCCCCTGTGCTCTGCCTGGGGCCCCATGTTCTGCCTGGGGCCCCTGTGCTCTGCCTGGGGCCACTGTGCTCTGCCTGGGACCCCATATGCTGCCTGGGGCCCCTGTGCTCTGCCTGGGGCCCCATATGCTGCCTGGGGCCCCTGTGCTCTGCCTGGGGCCCCATAGGCTGCCTGGGGACCCTGTGCTCTACCTGGGACCACTGTGCTCTGCCTGGGGCCCCATATGCTGCCTGGGGCCCCTGTGCTCTGCCTGGGGCCCCTGTGCTCTGCCTGGGGCCCCATGTTCTGCCTGGGGCCACTGTGCTCTGCCTGGGGCCCCAAAGGCTGCCTGGGGCCCCTGTGCTCTGCCTGGGACCACTGTGCTCTGCCTGGGGCCCCATATGCTGCCTGGGGCCCCTGTGCTCTGCCTGGGGCCACTGTGCTCTGCCTGGGGCCCCATATGCTGCCTGGGGCCCCTGTGCTCTGCCTGGGGCCCCAAATGCTGCCTGGGGCCCCTGTGCTCTGCCTGGGGCCCCTGTGCTCTGCCTGGGGCCCATGTTCTGCCTGGGGCCCCTGTGCTCTGCCTGGGGCCACTGTGCTCTGCCTGGGGCCCCATGTTCTGCCTGGGGCCACTGTGCTCTGCCTGGGGCCCCATAAGCTGCCTGGGGCCCCTGTGCTCTGCCTGGGACCACTGTGCTCTGCCTGGGGCCCCATATGCTGCCTGGGGCCCCTGTGCTCTGCCTGGGGCCACTGTGCTCTGCCTGGGGCCCCATATGCTGCCTGGGGCCACTGTGCTCTGCCTGGGGCCCCTGTGCTCTGCCTGGGGCCCCATATGCTGCCTGGGGCCCCATATGCTGCCTGGGGCCCCTGTGCTCTGCCTGGGGCCCCTGTGCTCTGCCTGGGGCCCCATGTTCTGCCTGGGGCCCCTGTGCTCTGCCTGGGGCTACTGTGCTCTGCCTGGGGCCCCATATGCTGCCTGGGGCCTCTGTGCTCTGCCTGGGGCCCCATATGCTGCCTGGGGCCCCTGTGCTCTGCCTGGGGCCCCTGTGCTCTGCCTGGGGCCCCATGTTCTGCCTGGGGCCCCTGTGCTCTGCCTGGGGCCCCTGTGCTCTGCCTGGGGCCCCATATGCTGCCTGGGGCCTCTGTGCTCTGCCTGGGACCACTGTGCTCTGCCTGGGGCCCCATATGCTGCCTGGGGCCCCTGTGCTCTGCCTGGGGCCACTGTGCTCTGCCTGGGGCCCCATATGCTGCCTGGGGCCCCTGTGCTCTGCCTGGGTGTAGGACACTGGTGACGTCACTTATCTCCGGACATTAGCTCCGGACATTATCTCCGGACATTATCTCCGGACATTAGCTCCGGACATTATCTCCGGACATTAGCTCCGGACAAAGCCACGGAAGTTGGCACAAATTGCAGGAAGTAGTATTCTAGGCAATTATATATTAGATGGGCATTTCCTGAAGGAAATACATAGTGCTTGAACAGCGCTACCAGCTTTACAGCAGCACTTTTCACACACGGGACTGGGGGGCGCGCTTACTTTTGCACCCGGGGCCGGGGGCGCGCTTACTTTTGCACCCGGGGGCGCACTTACTTTTGCACCCGGAGGCGCACTTACTTTTGCACCCGGGGGCGCACTTACTTTTGCACCCGGGGGCGCACTTACTTTTGCACCCGGGGGCGCACTTACTTTTGCACCCGGGGGCGCACTTACTTTTGCACCCGGGGGCGCACTTACTTTTGCACCCGGGGGCGCACTTACTTTTGGGGCCGCACTTACTTTTGGTGGGCGGGGCTCCTCGGCCTCCGATTTGGTTGGTGGGGCCCCTCGTCCTCCGATTTGGTGGGTGGGGACCCTCGGCCTCCGATTTGGTGGGCGGGGACCGGCCTCCGATTTGGTGGGCGGGGACCCTCGGCCTCCGATTTGGTGGGCGGAGACCCTCGACCTCCGATTTGGTGGGCGGGGACCCTCGGCCTCCGCTTTGGTGGGCGGGGCCCCTCGGCCTCCAATTTGGTGGGCGGGGTCCCTCTGCCTCCGATTTGGTGGGCGGGGACCCTCGGCCTCCGCTTTGGTTGGCGGGGCCCCACGGCCTCCGATTTGGTGGGCGGGGTCCCTCTGCCTCCGCTTTGGTGGGCGGGGCCGCTCGGCCTTCGATTTGGTGGGCGGGGCTCCTCTGCCTCCGATTTGGTTGGTGGGGCCCCTCGGCCTCCGATTTGGTGGGCGGGGCCCCTTATCCTCCGATTTGGTGGGCGGGGCCCCTCGGCCTCCGATTTGGTGGGTGGGGCCCCTCGGCCTCCGATTTGGTGGGCGGGGCCCCTCGGCCTCCGATTTGGTTGGCGGGGCCCCTCGGCCTCCGATTTGGTGGGCAGGGACCCTCGGCCTCCGATTTGGTGGGCGGGGCCCCTCGGCCTCCGATTTGGTTGGTGGGGCCCCTCGGCCTCCGATTTGGTGGGCGGGGACCCTCGGCCTCCAATTTGGTGGGCGGGGACCCTCGGCCTCCGATTTGGTGGGCGGGGAACCTCGGCCTCCGATTTGGTGGGTGGGGACCCTCGGCCTCCGATTTGGTGGGCGGGGCCCCTCGGCCTCCGATGTGGTGGGCGGGGCCCCTCGGCCTCCGCTTTGGTGGGCGGGGCCGGGCCCCTCGGCTTCCGCTTTGGTGGGTGGGGCCGCTCGGCCTCCGATGTGGTGGGCGGGGCCCCTTGGCCTCCGCTTTGGTGGGCGGGGCCGGGCCCCTCGGCCTCCGATTTGGTGGGTGGGGCCGCTCGGCCTCCGATGTGGTGGGCGGGGCCCCTTGGCCTCCGCTTTGGTGGGCGGGGCCGGGCCCCTCGGCCTCCGATTTGGTGGGTGGGGCCGCTCGGCCTCCGATGTGGTGTGCGGGGACCCTCGGCCTCCGCTTTGGTGGGTGGGGCCGCTCGGCCTCCGATGTGGTGGGCGGGGCCCCTTGGCCTCCGCTTTGGTGGGCGGGGCCGGGCCCCTCGGCCTCCGATTTGGTGGGCGGGGATTCTCGGCCTCCAATTTGGTGGGCGGGGACCCTCGGCCTCCGATTTGGTGGGCGGGGACCCTCGGCCTCCGATTTGGTGGACAGGGACCCTCGGCCTCCGATTTGGTGGTCGGGGACCCTCGGCCTCCGCTTTGGTGGGCGGGGCCCCCGGCCTCCGATTTGGTGGGCGGGGTCCCTCTGCCTCCGATTTGGTGTGCGGGGACCCTCGGCCTCCGCTTTGGTGGGCGGGGCCCCTCGGCCTTCAATTTGGTGGGCGGGGCCCCTCGGCCTCCGATTTGGTTGGTGTGGACCCTCGGCCTCCGATTTGTTGGGCGGGGACCCTCGGCCTCCGATTTGGTGGGCGGGGACCCTCGGCCTCCGATTTGGTGGGCGGGGCCCCTCGGCCTCCGATTTGGTGGGCGGGGACCCCCGGCCTCCGATTTGGTGGGCGGGGACCCTCGGCCTCCGATTTGGTGGGCGGGGACCCTCGGCCTCCGATTTGGTGGGCGGGGACCCTCGGCCTCCGATTTGGTAGGCGGGGCCCCTCGGCCTCCGATTTGGTGGGCGGGGACCCTCGGCCTCCGATTTGGTGGGCGGGGACCCTCGGCCTCCGATTTGGTGGGCGGGGACCCTCGGCCTCCGATTTGGTGGGCGTGGACCCTCGGCCTCCGCTTTGGTGGGCGGGGCCCCTCGGCCTCCGATTTGGTGGTCGGGGCCCCTCGGCCTCCACTTTGGTGGGCGGGGCCGGGCCCCTCGGCCTCCGCTTTGGTGGGCGGGGCCGCTCGGCCTTCGATTTGTTGGGCGGGGCTCCTCGGCCTTCGATTTGGTTGGCGGGGCCCCTCGGCCTCCGATTTGGTTCGCAGGGCCCCTTATCCTCCGATTTGGTGGGCGGGGACTCTCGGCCTCCGATTTGGTGGGCGGGGACCCTCGCCCTCCGATTTGGTGGGCGGGGACCCTCGGCCTCCGATTTGGTTGGCGGGGACCCTCGGCCTCCGATTTGGTTGGCGGGGCCCCTCGGCCTCCGATTTGGTGGGCGGGGACCCTCGGCCTCCGATTTGGTGGGCGGGGCCCCTCGGCCTCCGATTTAGTGGGCGGGGCCCCTCGGCCTCCGATTTGGTTGGCGGGGCACCTCGGCCTCCGATTTGGTGGGCAGGGACCCTCGGCCTCCGATTTGGTGGGCGGGGCCCCTCGGCCTCCGATTTGGTTGGTGGGGCCCCTTGGCCTCCGATTTGGTGGGCGGGGACCCTCGGCCTCCGATTTGGTGGGCGGGGACCCTCGGCCTCCAATTTGGTGGGCGGGGACCCTCGGCCTCCGATTTGGTGGGCGGGGACCCTCGGCCTCCGATTTGGTGGGTGGGGACCCTCGGCCTCCGATTTGGTGGGCGGGGACTCTCGGCCTCCAATTTGGTGGGCGGGGACCCTCGGCCTCCGATTTGGTGGGCGGGGACCCTCGGCCTCCGATTTGGTGGTCGGGGACCCTCGGCCTCTGCTTTGGTGGGCGGGGCCCCTCGGCCTCCGATTTGGTGGGCGGGGACTCTCAGCCTCCGATTTTGTGGGCGGGGACCCTCGGCCTCCGATTTGGTGGGCGGGGACCCTCGGCCTCCGATTTGGTGGTCGGGGACCCTCGGCCTCTGCTTTGGTGGGCGGGGCCCCTCGGCCTCCGATTTGGTGGGCGGGGTCCCTCTGCCTCCGATTTGGTGTGCGGGGACCCTCGGCCTCCGCTTTGGTGGGCGGGGCCGCTCGGCCTTCAATTTGGTGGGCGGGGCTCCTCGGCCTCCGATTTGGTTGGCGGGGCCCCTCGGCCTCCGATTTGGTTGGCGGGGCCCCTCGGCCTCCGATTTGGTGTGTGCTCTGCCTGGGGCCACTGTGCTCTGCCTGGGGCCCCACATGCTGCCTGGGGCCCCTGTGCTCTGCATGGGGCCCCATATGCTGCCTGGGGCCCCTGTGCTCTGCCTGGGGCCCCATAGGCTGCCTGGGGCCCCTGTGCTCTACCTGGGACCACTGTGCTCTGCCTGGGGCCCCATATGCTGCCTGGGGCCCCTGTGCTCTGCCTGGGGCCCCTGTGCTCTGCCTGGGGCCCCATGTTCTGCCTGGGGCCACTGTGCTCTGCCTGGGGCCCCATAGGCTGCCTGGGGCCCCTGTGCTCTGCCTGGGACCACTGTGCTCTGCCTGGGGCCCCATATGCTGCCTGGGGCCCCTGTGCTCTGCCTGGGGCCACTGTGCTCTGCCTGGGGCCCCATATGCTGCCTGGGGCCCCTGTGCTCTGCCTGGGGCCCCATATGCTGCCTGGGGCCCCTGTGCTCTGCCTGGGGCCCCTGTGCTCTGCCTGGGGCCCCATGTTCTGCCTGGGGCCCCTGTGCTCTGCCTGGGGCCACTGTGCTCTGCCTGGGGCCCCATGTTCTGCCTGGGGCCACTGTGCTCTGCCTGGGGCCCCATAAGCTGCCTGGGACCACTGTGCTCTGCCTGGGACCACTGTGCTCTGCCTTGGGCCCCATATGCTGCCTGGGGCCCCTGTGCTCTGCCTGGGGCCACTGTGCTCTGCCTGGGGCCCCATATGCTGCCTGGGGCCACTGTGCTCTGCCTGGGGCCCCATATGCTGCCTGGGGCCCCTGTGCTCTGCCTGGGGCCCCATATGCTGCCTGGGGCCCCTGTGCTCTGCCTGGGGCCCCTGTGCTCTGCCTGGGGCCACTGTGCTCTGACTGGGGCCCCATATGCTGCCTGGGGCCCCTGTGCTCTGACTGGGGCCCCATATGCTGCCTGGGGCCCCTGTGCTCTGCCTGGGGCCCCTGTGCTCTGCCTGGGGCCCCATATGCTGCCTGGGGCCCCTGTGCTCTGCCTAGGGCCCCTGTGCTCTGCCTGGGGCCCCATGTTCTGCCTGGGGCCCCTGTGCTCTGCCTGGGGCCCCTGTGCTCTGCCTGGGGCCCCATATGCTGCCTGGGGCCCCTGTGCTCTGCCTGGGGCCCCATATCCTGCCTGGGGCCCCTGTGCTCTGCCTGGGGCCACTGTGCTCTGCCTGGGGCCCCATAGGCTGCCTGGGGCCCCTGTGCTCTGCCTGGGACCACTGTGCTCTGCCTGGGGCCCCATATGCTGCCTGGGGCCCCTGTGCTCTGCCTGGGGCCACTGTGCTCTGCCTGGGGCCCCATATGCTGCCTGGGGCCCCTGTGCTCTGCCTGGGTGTAGGACACTGGTGACGTCACTTATCTCCGGACATTAGCTCCGGACATTAGCTCCAGACATTAGCTCCGGACATTAGCTCCGGACATTATCTCCGGACATTAGCTCCGGACAAAGCCACGGAAGTTGGCACAAATTGCAGGAAGTAGTATTCTAGGCAATTATATATTAGATGTGTGTGTGTGACTATATATATGTGTAGCTTTGTCATCATAAAAGGAGGGAGGCCCAGTCACATTTCTTGCACAGGGGCCCCAAGCTATTAGTGTCCGCCCCTGCACGAATCAATTATGCAGGCTGATTGGATACCCGTTACAAGAATATAGAATGACTTGGCCCTCAAAAGTTTATGTAGAAAGAAAAGTTCAATTTATTCCGCATCCAGACAAAAAACAGTTGTTGAACGTTTTCGGTCCAAGGTGGACCTTCCTCAGAACCGTTTAGTTTATCTAGTGAAAAGATTTAAAAAAACAAAAACAAAAAAGAGACATATAAACAAAGCAGAAAAATTGTTAAAAAATTTACAAAAAGAATAGAGACCAAAATGTTTGTCTGCTGCCACGCAGTGATCAATATACTTGTATATACAATGTGATCTATATACGTCAAAACGTATATACGTCTCATTTCTAATTCTTTTTGTATATTTTTTCCAAATTTTTCTGCTTTGTCTATATATCTCTTTTTTGTTTTTTTAAAAAAATTTTGCACTAGATAAACTAAACTGTTCTGAGGAAGGTCCACCTTGGACCGAAAACGTTCAACAACTGTTTTTGTCTGGATGCGGAATAAATTGAACTTTTCTTTCTACATAAACTTTTGAGTGCCAAGTCATTCTATATTCTTGCTACTACGGGTTGGATACCCTACTTGAGCACCAATATCTTTATTTCGCAGAGTGCTGTGTTTCTTCTAATACTTGGATACCTGTTACAGGCAGCGTATGGCTTCGGGGTGCGGTTTATGGAGCAAGAGGAATGAAGCTATTGCATTTTGTATAGTTAATCTGGAAAGGTAGGCAGTGTTTATAAAAAAAAATATACAAAGATGATACAAAATGGGAAATAAACCAATACGGTATACACATTTACATTAAAAAAAGAATAACGAAAGAGAAGTACTAAATCTGATGTTGCTGGAATTAGTCACTAAATTATATTTATGAAGGGAAGTGATCCGATTAGGAAAGTGGAACACTCTCACAGCGAATTGTTTCTTACAGAAATGAACAATGAATGAAACCCAAATTCTGATTGGTGAGCTCATATTGGGGCTGGTTGTGAGATGTGCTAGATCTTTTAGCAGAGACAACTTTCAGGATATCTTCGCCCCTGGTGATCACAGTCAGTAGATATTGTCAAGTTTCCTATAGTAATTTTACCTTTCTATACAGATGAAACATGGCATGGATAGCAACATCCAATATTAAGTTAGAGGGGTTGGAATAATCTTACAGTGATGTGAGTGAATGCATTATGTGCGTCCCTTCTCTATACGATGCAGAATTATATCTCCTATAAATATCAGATTGATACAAACCCCAATATTAATCACTGATCACTGGCTCGAAAGTGTCTCAGACAAGCCCTTTGAACAGAGGAAGCTCTTTCCTGGGAAGTATACTACTCCGCATCTGGATACACGAATCCCAGGCTTACTGTCTGGCTCTCAAAGCAGATGTCCGCTGTAATTAACAGGTCACTGCAGGACGTCCCTACTTAAATGGAGGTTGAAGTGTCAACTCTTTCTCTCACATCCCCAGTTATAACTAGTTCCATATGTTCAATATGAGGGTGATATGTCCCCTCTCTGGAGATGTCTTTAAAGATTTTAATTTTTCTCTTCTACAAAAGACATAATCGATATGCCCTGGACTGTCATGCCAGTCAACACTACTGTAAGATAAATCTCTGCACTTGTATTCTTATTTATTCTTAGATTTATTCTGTAGGCAGTCTATACTCTCAGACTTGGTCGCAGTTAGGTACCACAGGGGTCAGTATTGGGCCCTCTTCTTTTTAACATATTTATTAATGACCTTGTAGGGGGCATACAGAGTAAAATTTCAATATTTGCAGATGACACTAAACTCTGCAGGGTAATCAATACAGAGGAGGACAATTTTATATTACAGGATGATTTATATAAACTAGAAGCTTGGGCTGGTAAGTAGCAAATGAGCTTTAATGGGGATAAATGTAAGGTCATGCATTTGGGTAGAAGTAATAAGATGTATAACTATGTGCTTAATTCTAAAACTCTGGGCAAAACCGTCAATGAAAAAGACCTGGGAGTATGGGTGGATGACAGACTCACATTTAGTGGCCAGTGCAGGCAGCTGCTACAAAGGCAAATAAAATAATGGGATGCATTAAAAGAAGCATAGATGCTCATGAGGAGAACATAATGTTACCTTTATACAAGTCACTAGTTCGACCACACTTAGAATACTGTGCATAGTTCTGGTCTCCGGTGTATAAGAAAGACATAGCTGAACTGGAGCGGGTGCAGAGGAGAGCTACCAAGGTTATTAGAGGACTGGGGGGTCTGCAATACCAAGATAGATTATAACACTTGGGGCTATTTAGTTTGGAAAAATTAAGGCTAAGGGGTGATCTTATTTTAATGTATAAATATATGAGGGGACAGTACAAAGACCTTTCTGATGATCTTTTTAATCATAGACCTGAGACAGGGTCAAGGGGGCATCCTCTACGTCTGGAGGAAAGAAGGTTTAAGCATAATAACGGACGCTGATTCTTTAGTGTAAGAGTAGTGAGACTATGGAACTCTCTGCCGTATGATGTTGTAATGAGTGATTCATTACTTAAATTTAAGAAGGGACTGGATGCCTTTCTTGAAAAGTATAATGTTACAGGGTATATATACTAGATTAATTGTTAGGGTGTTGAACTAGGGAACTAGTCTGATTGCCGTATATGGAGTCGGGAAGGAATTTTTTTCCCCAATGTGGAGCTTACTCTTGCTACATGTTTTTTTTTTGCCTTCCTCTGGATCAACATGTTAGGGCATGTTAGGTTAGGCTATGGGTTTAACTAGATGGACTTAAAGTCTTCCTTCAACCTTAATAACTATGTTACTATGTTACTATATTAATGTAATGCGTCTATTGGGCTTTTGTAAAACTTAAGGAGTCAAAAGAAGATCCAAATGAAGAGTGCATTTACCGCAAAGGCAGAGCAACATCAGTTGTGTAGCGCATGCCGTAGACTAAATAGGTTCATCAACACTAGAAAGTTGATGCAGTACAAAATGGATAACTAATACATTTAAAATGTCATTCATGCTTTGTGTTCTCTGAGCTACAACTATACTGAAAGAAAAAAAGGACCATTCCAATCTGGCCATTCTCTAGCCAACACAAAATGTGATCTGGGAAGACTCATCACTTCTGAAATTATTGCAGCTTATTTGAATAGTAGGAAGAAAACCCCGCACAACGTGAGTTCTGATCTGCAGTTACCTCTGCAAGCATTTCTATCAGTTTGCTAGATTTGGGATCTATTTTTTTTAGTCGGCAAACTATGAATTTTATTAATTTCACAGTTCTTAGGCCATTTGTCTGTAAGTGTCTTTGAAAAGATACTGTGGACTAGGAGTGGATGAACATAATCCGTTGCCGAAACAGGAGAGATGATCACGGCATTTGTGCTGCCAGAGCGGCTTATGACAACAGAGTCAGAGTCACCCACTTGCTTCAATAACATGCAATATCAGATACAATATCCGAAAAATCATATAACAAGAATAGTCATCTGTGTGGTAGGACTATGGGCACTTTATATGGGCAATTTAACTGCCAAGAACAAAGAAAAGTCGCAATAGAGGTCGATCAAAGTTGGTTTCCTTTTATTTTTCACTAAGCAATGATCATGAAAGGGTTCATATGATCATCCTTTCCCTTTACTTTCTTTATAGTTAGCAACACATTCCCTATTTACAAATAGGAATGTGCTGCCGAACCAGCAATCATTTTTCTGGCAGCATTAACGATGTAGTCAGACTAGTATTTTTTCATTTTTACTGGACCGTAAAAAAAAATGTTAGGTTAAACCTGCTGTTTTTAGTGGGGGTAGATGACCATAAAATGTATTTAGGGGGCTGTAGACTCTTCCCGGATGGTAGATAGTGAAGGAGCAGGCAGGTAGATTTCGACATGCTTGATACTTTTGTTCCTGGGGATGCATGGGTGGTCAGGAGAGGTATCTGGCAGCCAAATGAACAAGACATTGCAGGGGTTGGCTGAGGGGAGGTAACCCTTGAGGCCATCCTAATACACCCCACCACTTAGCACGATATTGTATCACAGTGTATATCCAAATGTCGGTGTCTGTTCACCAGTAACAGATGACATAGCAGTCCCTCACAGTAAAATAAGCAGTAAAGTTGCCGATTTCTCTTCTCCCTTAGAATTTTTTTTTGTAACCTTTAAAATCTAAATGTAATTAAATAAAGCAAACACTAAAGCTTGCAGAAAATGAGCAGTCACAAAGCAAAATTCATTCCAATTTTGTTTGTATTGTATAGTATGTTTGATGATTGGTGAGAATGGTTAGCCAGGACATGAGCTAGGTCTTCCTCTGTATGTGGCAATGCTGGAGCCAAAGGTTTTTAGATTTCCATAGATACGGGGCAGTTCTGAATGAGAATTTTTGACACCTGCGGGTTAATGGGCAACAATGAGGTTGAAAGAAAAAGGGTTGGAATTCCCATGAGTGCACTGTTGTAAATTAGGGATGGTGCCAAGGGATTTATTGCTAATTATTTTTTTAAATATGCATATTCTAGTTATGCTTCAGTATTAACTAGCTGTGTAATTGTCTGCTCATGTAGATAATGGCCGGTGAATCATATATTGTATATTAAAAAATTGTTACATAGATATTCTATAACATAACGTTTTTTTTTTTTCCATAAAATCATTTATTTTGGGGCTACAGAAGTTAAGTTCAAAGGAAATCTTTTTTAATCAGGTTGAGGTTAAAAAGGAGTATTGTTGTAAGCCATTAATTCTGTCTATGAAGAATGACGTTCTCGTTAGTGACCTGCAGGGTTAATAGGGCTCTTCTGGATTATGCATGGGCAAATATAAGGAAAAATTCAGGTCTAACAACCCAAGTCACTGGAGGCAGGGACTAGAAGGACCCGAACTCGGTACTGAGCCCAACATTTCTCATTTATGATCTGGGTTCTGCGCTGCCTCACTCCATCAGGACTGGACAGATTCCAGAAATTACATAACAAATGCCCATAAATGCGTGCCCTGATACCTACATAACTTTTGCTGGTATTTTCTATTGATGTCTACAAATATTCTTATTGCTGACCACCGTCCAAATAGTGTTTGGGTCAAAATCACTGTGTTAGTTTTGTTTCTTTCTTTGTAGTTTTTTTGTGGGTCTGTTAATATTGGTGGTTTTTATTAACTGCCACCTCTTCCATCTAACCTGTTATGTCCCCTGTGTGTCTCTTTTTTTGTGTCATTGACACTCCTATTAGGTATCGGCGCTAATAAACATCTTTATAACTGGCTTGGCTCGTCTGTACATTTAGTTCCTGTGATGCGTCGTCTTTTTGAACTAGCGGCCCATACTTATTGTGATATCTAATATGGGCTGTTCAGGCATCAGTCTTTTATATATGTGCGTTGTTTACATATGGGTTTCATTTCTATTTCATTCTCATACATATTTTTTTTTTTTTTTTGATATGCAGTGCATTGGCTGAGGCATCTTTGTAATGCTGGTCTTGGATTCTATGTGATCTTTTGATTGATATGACTTATGTTCATGTCTCTATTCACTCGTGATGCGTCACGATTTTCTAATTATGGTGTCAGCTCTTCATACCAGGGAAGCGTACCTTGTAGCTGTCATCTCTATACATGCGTTTGTAATGCCCGGGAGACCGAGGTACCCAACACCAGATCAATGAGGTCCGTCTCTTGAGGGGGATGTCACTAGTGGCTTGACCCGGTGCTGTGGCCTCAGGCGATGCACAATGTAAGGGGTATCATGAAGGAACAGACACTTACTTGATCAGCAGCAGGTCCTCCCAGCTGTGATGACCCCGATCCTGGATCGATGGCTATTGTCCAAATGAAAGACTGAGGTGCTGAAACGTTTAACCAGTTTACTTCAACACAAAGGGAATTGCAATCAATACTGTCACCGGAGTCTGTATGAGAATTCTGAATTACTCTGACCCTGTCAGGATTTCCACCTCTTATTATGCGCAGTTTCTATATGGCCCTGCTGCTGTTTGTGAACTGGCTGCCGACCCAATCTGTCTCTTCTGTGCTCTGGTTTGACGGACAACCAAAGTCCTTTTTGTCGGCTTACCCCCTCTGGGAGTACCGCTGAACTCTGTGTCTGTTGCTGCGTCTTACCCTGGTGAAGCTGATATCACCTCACTTCCTTCCGGTTGCTGTATTATATATAATAAATATAGCCACGGATCCGGTATCCGTCTCTGCGCCTATTCTGGGTAGAGATTATTGCTGCCCGGTTCTCACAATGTCCTTTTTCTCTATTTCTCTTTTCCTACTATGGGTATTACGGGCCTATAATCTGTCATAGGGCTGTTAGGAGTTCAGTTATACGACCTCTCACTTTCAGCTCCTCAACCCAACTGCCAGTCCTTTTCCCAGACCAGAATATATCAAGGGGAGTCTCTGGAGCTCCCCCTTCTGGCCGGAGATGGTAGTGCAGTATTGCTATTTTAGTATTTGTATTTAGTGTCAATAACTATTTTTGTGGCAAATACCCCTAGGGGCACCACATTCCCCCTTCGTTAAGAACAGTACTCCGGGACTGTGGGATGATAACATTTTGAAATAACAATTGATATGTACAGAGCCTTAAAAATAAAAAATTACAAAAACCACTCAAAGAAACAAAAAAAATGGAATTCTGTAAAAAGTCACTTCAAATAGCGTCCATTAATACAGTTCTATCCTTGAAGGTAGGAAGCTAAGTTCACAAAGCAGTCTTTCCGGAGCTTTGATTTAGTATTTCCGGGCTGATAAAAAGTTCAAGAATATGCAAGAAGTTCATACAGGTAAGTCTCTGTAGGTACTGGGCTTAAACGTTACAGAATGATAACAATGACTATAGTCTTATAGTTGGTAATCCGCATACCTGGCCGGTAATTGACCCTGGGTACTACGCTGGGATCTACGTAATAGTGGTGTCTCTTTATGTGGTGTACTTCTGTCTACTGCGGACATAGTATCTGCCCTCTCTGCTAAAGATAATTCCACCACTATGGGGTTGGCAAGTCCACCGTGAATGGGATCACTCTGATCAGGAATCTGTTCTTCCTGACCTGGAACCTCTTGTAGTACGGGGTCAGCCTCTTCCTGTCTTGGGACTTCTAATATTGGGTTCGGTGTTGGATAACAGGCCACCATGGGAACCACTACCGCACCATGGTATGTTAGTAGGGTTTTGGGAAAGTCTCCTATACAGGTGTGATACATTTCCTCTTCTTTTTCCTTTACTGGTTGAACCTGTATGGGTTGAATAACTTCTGGTTCTGGCTGGACAACTTCTGGCTCTCTCAACGTTTCCGGACATAATTTAAGATTGTCTCTTGACACTAGTACAGATGTTAAACCTCCGTTTTTGCTAATGAGACACATTTTAGGATTATCCATTCTTGTTGGTAAAACTGTGTAGGGTACGGCTTCCCATTGATTATCCAGTTTATTGGTTCGACGATTCTTCTTGAGTACTTGGTCACCCGGTCTTAATGGAGTTGCTAGAGCATTCTGGTTGAAAGTTCGCTCTTGTCTTTCTCTGGTTTGCTGGAGGCTTCTTTCCACACTCTCTTGCACTTGGCGATACTGCTTTTGCGGTACGACATCCCAATTGGAGTCTTGAACTTCTGCGTCTGGTTTCAGAATTCCCATTTCTAGATCGATTGGCAATTGGCCGGGTCTTGCACGCATAAGATAAGCTGGGGTGCAGTTGGTAGAGCTCACCGGAACATGATTATACAGATCCACCAAGTCAGGCAATTTCTCTGGCCATTGATTCCTTTCCGTTTCAGGTAAAGTCTTTAGTAGGTCTATCACAATATGGTTCATCTTCTCACATAAGCCGTTTGTTTGCGGATGATAGGCCGTCGTCCGGATCTTTTTGCAACCATACATATTACAGAATTCTCTGAAGATCTCTGGTTCAAAGGCTGTACCCTGGTCAGTGAGAACCTGTTCCGGATATCCATGGGGCCTACAAAAGTACGTTTGGAACGCTTTGGCAGCTGTTTTTGCAGTCAGATCTTTTACAGGTACTACTACTGTCATGGTTCTCAATGGCAAGAGACCGTAGTAAAGCATACAAAAGGACTAGCTCTTGGAAGATGGGAACTCGAGCTGACTGTGAGCTAAACCTACCGCACAACTAACAGTGGCCGGGTAGCGTGCCTACGTTTTATCCCTAGACGCCCAGCGCCAGCCGGAGGACTGACTGACCCTAGCAGAGGAAAATACAGACCTGGCTTACCTCTAGAGAAATTTTCCCCAAAAGGCAGACAGTAGCCCCCACATATATTGTCGGTGATTTTAGAGGAAAATGACACACGAAGTATGAAGATAGGTTTAGCAAATTGAGGTCCGCTTACTAGATAGTAGGAAGACAGAAAAGGGAACTTCACAGTCAGCTGAAAACCCTTTCAAAACACCATCCCGAAATTACTTTAAAACTCTAATATCAACTCATGACACCAGAGTGGCAATTTCAGCTCACAAGAGCTTCCAGCCTCAGAAATATTCAAAAACAGAGAACTGGAACAAAAATGCAAAACAATCTTAGGACTACAAGTCCAACTTAGCTGATAGTAGTCTAGGAGCAGGAACATGCAACAGAAAGGCTTCTGGTAACATTGTTGGCCGGCATGGAAATGACTGAGGAGCAAGGCTAAATAGAAACTCCCACATCCTGATGGAAACAGGTGAACAGAGGAGATGAAGCACACAAGTTCAGTACCACCAGTAACCACCGGGGGAGCCCAGAAACCAAATTCACAACAGTACCCCCCCTCAAGGAGGGGGCACCGAACCCTCACCAGAACCACCAGGGCGATCAGGATGAGCCCTATGGAAGGCACGGACCAAATCGGAGGCATGAACATCAGAGGCTGTCACCCAAGAATTATCCTCCTGACCGTAGCCCTTCCACTTGACCAAATACTGAAGTCTCCGTCTGGAAACACGGGAGTCCAAGATCTTCTCGACAACGTACTCCAACTCACCCTCAACCAACACCGGAGCAGGAGGCTCAACGGAAGGCACAACCGGTACCTCATACCTGCGCAACAATGACCGATGGAAGACATTATGAATAGAAAAAGATGCAGGGAGGTCCAAACGAAAGGACACAGGGTTAAGAATCTCCAATATCTTGTACGGGCCGATGAACCGAGGCTTAAACTTAGGAGAAGAAACCTTCATAGGGACAAAACGAGAAGACAACCACACCAAGTCCCCAACACAAAGACGAGGACCAGCACGACGACGGCGGTTGGCAAACTGCTGAGTCTTCTCCTGGGACAACTTCAAATTGTCCACCACATGCCCCCAAATCTGATGCAACCTCTCCACCACAGCATCCACTCCAGGACAATCCGAAGACTCCACCTGACCGGAAGAGAAACGAGGATGAAACCCCGAATTACAGAAGAAAGGAGAAACCAAGGTGGCAGAACTAGCCCGGTTATTGAGGGCAAACTCCGCCAAGGGCAAAAAGGCAACCCAATCATCCTGATCCGCAGACACAAAACACCTCAAATAAGTCTCCAAGGTCTGATTAGTTCGCTCGGTCTGGCCATTAGTCTGAGGATGGAAAGCAGACGAAAAAGACAAATCAATGCCCATCCTAGCACAGAACGCTCGCCAAAATCTAGACACGAATTGGGTTCCCCTGTCAGAAACGATATTCTCCGGAATACCATGCAAGCGAACCACATTTTGAAAAAACAGAGGAACCAGCTCGGATGAGGAAGGCAATTTAGGCAAGGGGACCAAATGGACCATCTTAGAGAAACGGTCACACACCACCCAGATGACAGACATCTTCTGAGAAACAGGGAGATCAGAAATAAAATCCATGGAGATGTGAGTCCAAGGCCTCTTCGGAATAGGCAAAGATAACAACAATCCACTAGCCCGAGAACAACAAGGCTTGGCCCGAGCACAAACATCACAAGACTGCACAAAACCTCGCACATCTCGCGACAGGGAAGGCCACCAGAAGGACCTAGCCACCAAATCCCTGGTACCAAAGATTCCAGGATGACCAGCTAACGCAGAAGAATGGACCTCCGAGATGACTCACACTGGTCCAATCATCCGGAACAAACAGTCTACCAGGCGGGCAACGCTCAGGTCTATCCGCCTGAAACTCCTGCAAGACCCGTCGCAAGTCTGGGGAAACAGCAGATAATATCACTCCATCCTTAAGGATACCTGTAGGTTCAGAATTACCAGGGGAATCAGGCTCAAAACTCCTAGAAAGGGCATCCGCCCTCACATTCTTAGAACCCGGTAGGTAAGAAACCACAAAATTAAACCGAGAGAAAAATAACGACCAGCGCGCCTGTCTAGGATTCAGGCGCCTGGCAGACTCAAGATAAATCAAATTCTTGTGGTCGGTCAATACCACCACCTGATGTCTAGCCCCCTCAAGCCAATGACGCCACTCCTCAAAAGCCCACTTCATAGCCAAGAGCTCCCGATTACCAATATCATAATTTCGCTCAGCGGGCGAAAATTTACGAGAAAAGAATGCGCAAGGTCTCATCACGGAGCAGTCGGAACTTTTCTGCGACAAAACCGCCCCAGCTCCGATTTCTGAAGCGTCGACCTCAACCTGAAAAGGAAGAGTAACATCAGGCTGACGCAATACAGGGGCAGAAGAAAAGCGGCGCTTAAGCTCCCGAAAGGCCTCCACAGCAGCAGGGGACCAATCAGCAACATCAGCACCCTTCTTAGTCAAATCAGTCAACGGCTTAGCAACATCAGAAAAACCAGTTATAAATCGACGATAAAAATTAGCAAAGCCCAAAAACTTCTGAAGGCTCTTAAGAGAAGAGGGTTGCGTCCAATCACAAATAGCCTGAACCTTGACAGGGTCCATCTCAATGGAAGAGGGGGAAAAAATGTACCCCAAAAACGAAATCTTTTGAACCCCAAAAACACACTTAGAACCCTTTACACACAAGGAATTAGAGCGCAAAACCTGAAAAACCCTCCTGACCTGTTGGACATGAGAGTCCCAGTCATCCGAAAAAATCAAAATATCATCCAGATACACAATCATAAATTTATCCAAATATTCACGGAAAATGTCATGCATAAAAGACTGAAAGACTGAAGGGGCATTTGAAAGACCAAAAGGCATTACTAAATACTCAAAATGGCCCTCAGGCGTATTAAATGCGGTTTTCCACTCATCCCCCTGCTTAATTCGCACTAAATTATACGCCCCACGAAGATCAATCTTAGAGAACCACTTGGCCCCCTTTATTCGAGCAAACAAATCAGTAAGCAGTGGCAAAGGATACTGATATTTAACCGTGATTTTATTCAAAAGCCGATAATCAATACACGGCCTCAAAGAGCCATCTTTTTTAGATACAAAGAAAAAAACGGCTCCTAAGGGAGATGACGAAGGACGAATATGTCCCTTTTCCAAGGACTCCTTAATATATTCCCGCATAGCAGCATGTTCAGGCACAGATAGATTAAATAAACGACCCTTTGGAAACTTACTGCCCGGAATCAGATCTATAGTACAATCGCAATCTCTGTGCGGAGGTAGTGAACCAAGTTTAGGCTCCTCAAAAACGTCACGATAATCAGATAAAAATTCCGGAATCACAGAGGGAATAGATGACGAAATGGAAACCAAAGGTACGTCCCCATGAGTCCCCTGACATCCCCAGCTTAACACAGACATTGCTTTCCAGTCGAGGACTGGGTTATGAGATTGCAGCCATGGCAATCCAAGCACCAACACATCATGTAGATTATACAACACAAGGAAGCGAATAATCTCCTGGTGATCCGGATTAATACGCATAGTTACTTGTGTCCAGTATTGTGGTTTATTACTAGCCAATGGCGTGGAGTCAATACCCTTCAGAGGTATAGGAACTTCCAGAGGCTCTAAATTGAACCCACAGCGTTTGGCAAAGGACCAATCCATAAGACTCAAAGCGGCGCCAGAGTCGACATAGGCGTCCGCGGTACTAGACGATAAAGAGCAAATCAGGGTCACAGATAGAATAAACTTAGACTGTAAAGTGCCAATTGAAACAGACTTATCAACCTTCTTAGTACGTTTAGAGCATGCTGATATAACATGAGTTGAATCACCACAATAGAAGCATAACCCATTTTTTCGCCTAAAATTCTGTCGTTCGCTTCTGGACAGAATTCTATCACATTGCATAATCTCTGGCGCCTTCTCAGTAGACACCGCCAAATGGTGCACAGGTTTGCGCTCCCGCAAACGCCGATCAATCTGAATAGCCATTGTCATGGACTCATTCAGACCTGTAGGCACAGGGAACCCCACCATAACATCTTTAATGGCATCAGAGAGACCCTCTCTGAAATTCGCCGCCAGGGCGCACTCATTCCACTGAGTAAGCACAGACCACTTACGAAATTTTTGGCAGTATATTTCAACCTCATCTTGCCCTTGAGACAGGGCCATCAAGGCTTTTTCAGCCTGAATCTCTAAATGAGGTTCCTCATAAAGCAACCCCAAAGCCAGGAAAAACGCATCCACATTGAGCAACGCAGGATCCCCTGGTGCCAAAGCAAATGCCCAATCCTGAGGGTCGCCCCGGAGCAAGGAAATTACAATCCTGACCTGCTGTACAGGATCTCCAGCGGAGCGAGATCTCAGAGACAAAAATAATTTACAATTATGTTTGAAATTCTGGAAGCGAGATCTATCCCCGGAGAAAAATTCAGGTAAAGGAATTCTAGGTTCAGATATAGGAGCATGAATTACAAAATCCTGTAAACTTTGAACCTTCATAGCGAGATTATCCAAACCAATAGCTAAACTCTGAGGATCCATTTTAATCAGGTGAAATCAGAACCATTCAAGGATTAGAAGGAGAGAGAGACGAAGGCTGCAGTAAGCAGAGATGCAAGTGAATCAACTAATGAGCAAACTCAGAAAAAAAAATAAAAATTCTCTGCAGACTTCTTTTCTCTCCTTTCTTCTGCCAATTATTTTAACTCTTGGCCGGCCAAACTGTCATGGTTCTCAATGGCAAGAGACCGTAGTAAAGCATACAAAAGGACTAGCTCTTGGAAGATGGGAACTCGAGCTGACTGTGAGCTAAACCTACCGCACAACTAACAGTGGCCGGGTAGCGTGCCTACGTTTTATCCCTAGACGCCCAGCGCCAGCCGGAGGACTGACTGACCCTAGCAGAGGAAAATACAGACCTGGCTTACCTCTAGAGAAATTTTCCCCAAAAGGCAGACAGTAGCCCCCACATATATTGTCGGTGATTTTAGAGGAAAATGACACACGAAGTATGAAGATAGGTTTAGCAAATTGAGGTCCGCTTACTAGATAGTAGGAAGACAGAAAAGGGAACTTCACAGTCAGCTGAAAACCCTTTCAAAACACCATCCCGAAATTACTTTAAAACTCTAATATCAACTCATGACACCAGAGTGGCAATTTCAGCTCACAAGAGCTTCCAGCCTCAGAAATATTCAAAAACAGAGAACTGGAACAAAAATGCAAAACAATCTTAGGACTACAAGTCCAACTTAGCTGATAGTAGTCTAGGAGCAGGAACATGCAACAGAAAGGCTTCTGGTAACATTGTTGGCCGGCATGGAAATGACTGAGGAGCAAGGCTAAATAGAAACTCCCACATCCTGATGGAAACAGGTGAACAGAGGAGATGAAGCACACAAGTTCAGTACCACCAGTAACCACCGGGGGAGCCCAGAAACCAAATTCACAACATACTACCAAGAAATGCGAATAATAGTCCACGATGGTCAAGGCATAGACGTAACCGGACCGGCTCGGTGTCAACTTCACGTGGTCCATGGCTACCAGTTCAAGTGGTTGTTTGGTGATTATGGGCTGCAGTGGTGCTCTTTGGCTCTTTTGATCGTTCCTTCTGAGGTTGCATGGGCCACAGTTTCTACACCACTGTTCGATTGATTTTCTCATCCCGACCCAATAAAATCTTTCTCTCAGAAGTACTTCTAGCTTTTTCCAACCAAAGTGACCAGCACCATTGTGGTAAGCCTCGAGGACCATCCTCACATCTTGATTAGGCACGATAATCTGCCAAACCAATTCATGTGTTTTCGGATTGGTGTATCTTCTACAGAGTTTCCCTTGATACAGGAACATTTTGCCTCTCTCTTTCCAGAGTTGATGCGTCTCTTCTGGGGCATCCTCATTGGGATATGCACTTTGCTCAGTCAATAGTTCCTTCACTAGCTTCACAGCCGGATTACTATCTTGGGTGTCAGCCCATCTATGGTGTGCTAACGGATTAAAATTCACTTCTTGTTGTTTCTGATAGGTATTTGACTGACGATGTTTTACCTTGGGCTGATGAAAGGCTGGTAGTTCAATTTCTTCAAGCTCCCCCGTTTCTTCTTCTACATCTCTCAAGTGTGGCATCCGGGATAGGGCATCGGCATTTCCATTCTTGCGACCTGCTCGATACTTGATCACGAAGTTGTAATTAGATAACCGGGCTATCCATCGCTGTTCTAACGCACCTAATTTAGCCGTGTCTAGGTGGGTCAATGGATTGTTGTCAGTATAGACAATAAATTCTGCACCGGTCAAATAGTGTTTGAAACGTTCAGTCACAGCCCAAACTACTGCCAGTAGCTCCAATTTGAAGGAACTATAATTTTCAGAATTTCTTTCAGTAGGCCGGAGTTTTCTACTTGCAAAGGCGATAACTTTCTCCCGACCTTCTTGCTTTTGTGACAGCACCGCTCCCAATCCCACATTACTGGCATCAGTGTAGAGGATGAAAGGTTGATGGTAATCCGGGTACGCCAGAACTTCTTCTCCGGTTAGTGCCTTCTTTTTTTTTTTTAAACCAAATATTTTTTATTATACAAAAGATATACAACAATATCCATTCAGATAACAATATACATCAATATTTTGAATTTTACAAGAAACAAACCCCCCCACCTCCCTCCCTCCCCCCTTAACGACCAACTCTAATCATACAATTCTCTTGGAAAGAAAAGATTAAGCAGTACATACATATTTATTATTAGCATTATTTTACCACCGCCGTTCAGTTATTCCCATCCAGCCATGGCTGCCACAGCTTTTGAAAAAATCCCATCCTATTCCTCTTATTATATATGCTTCTCTCGAGCTGGACAATATGATTCACTTGTGCGATAAACTCCCGTCTAGTAGGAGGTTCCTCCCTAATCCAATACCTTGCGATCACCTTTCTTGCAATGAACAATAATCTAGCAATTGCCATTTTGGCAGTTTCGTCGGTCAGGATTTCCTCCACGTACCCAAGTACACACACCACCGGATCCCTAGGAATCGTACACCCATAAATCACCCCTATCTGGTTCAGCACTACAACCCAGTATGCGAACAATTTGGGACACAGCCACAACATGTGCAGTATACCAGCCTGAGACTGGGAACACCTGGGGCACCCAGAATCGTCTCTCAGCCCGGCTTTAAACAGCATGTCAGGTGTCCTGTAGGCCCTATTTATCACATATAATTGCGACAGTCTCCCAGGCTCACTCATTGACAACTTAGGTATGTATTCCAGTATGGACTCCCACCTATCATCGTCTATTTGCCCCAGTTCATCCTCCCATTTCCTTCTGGCCTTAATAGGGTAATCCAATAGAAAGGTATGTAACAAATCGCCATATACTTCGGATATTGCCCCTTTTGTTCCGTTGTTATTTAATATAAAATCCAACATTAGATCCTTCTGAATCACTATAGGCCCTCTCTTTTTTTGTGCCTGAAATGTGTGCTGAACCCTTCTATATTGATACAACTTTAACCCCGGGAAATGGAATTCCTGCTGCAGCATACCAAAAGATTTAAGATTCCCGTTGTGAATCAACTGACCTATCAACCCAATGCCTTTTTCCCTCCACTCTCCCATTCCTTCCATATGATTAAATTCTTGAAAAGAGAGGTTATCCCATATAGGCGAAAACTCAGTGAATTTCACAACCCCCCTTATACCTTTAATCGTCTGTCATACCTTATGGATCAAATTTATGGTGTGAAAACAAGTTCCCAACTTCTTAAATATGCCAGCTTCTAAACCCTGACCCAAGGGCCACCTGCCAATTATATGTACCAAGCTACTATGTCCCTGACCTTTCTCAAGTCCATCCCCCCAACCCCTAAGATGTTGGCTTTGCGCAGATAAAAAATATAACCAGGGATTAGGCAGGGCAAGTCCTCCCTCATCTTTAGGCCTCTGCAGAATCTCCTGCCTAATTCTAGGGTTCTTCCCACCCCATGCCAATTCCCCAAATAATGATCGTAGTTTACGAAATCTGGACAGAGGGATCCATACCGGAGAGTTATGCAAAATATACAAAACCTGTGGCATCACCACCATCTTAAGTAGGTTTACTCTACCCACCACCGACAAATGTAGCTTATTCCAAGCTGTAATTTTGACGCGTAGTTTGTTTATTAAAGGCTCAAGATTAAGTTCCTCAAATCTAGTTAAGGGAAGAGAAACCTGAATCCCCAGATATTTAAATTGCGTCACCACTAGGGTTGAGCGACCTTGACTTTTTTAGGGTCGAGTCATGTTTCACGAAACCCGACTGTTGGAAAAGTTGAGTCGGGCGAAATCGGCCGATTACTGCGCAAAGTCGAGGATCGGCCGGAACACGAAACCCTATGCACGTCAATGGGGATTTTTTTTTTTTTCTCTCTCTCTCTCTCTCTCTCTCTCTCTCCTCCATCCCAGCACAGAAAATTTCGTTTTACACATTCCAAATCGCTACTGCGCACAAGCGATAAAATGATGATAGGCGTGCACGCCCTAACCCCTATGTCATCACTCTGCCCACGCTCCTTCATTGGCTGTAAAAATGGCGCTAAACGCGTCATACGAAACGCGACTTTGGCGCCAAGATCGCGTACCACATGGCCGACCCCACACAGGGATCGGGTCGGGTTTCATGAGACGCCGACTTTACCAAAAGTCGGCGACTTATGAAAATGAACGATCCGTTTCGCTCAACCCTAGTCACCACCCTTAATTTCGTACTCTGCTCCACCTCCCTCATACAATCTACCGTATTTTCTGGTGTATAAGACGACTGGGCGTATAAGACGACCCCCAACTTTTCCATATAAAATATGGAATTTGGGATATGCCCGCTGTATAAGACTGGGGTCATCTTATACGCCCAGTCATCTTATATAGCGTGTGGTTCCCAGGGTCTGAAGGAGAGGAGACTCTCCTTCAGGCCCTGGGATCCATATTCATGTTAAAAATAAAGAATAAAAATAACAAATATGTATATACTCACCCTTCCGAGAAGCCTGGCTCTCACCGGTGTAAGCGTCTGCCTCTGTTCCTAAGAATTGCAGAGCATGAAGGACCCTCGATGACGTCACGGTCAGGTGACTGGCCTGTGATTGGTCCGTGACCGCTTATGTGACCAGTCACCTGACCGTGACGTCATCGAAGGTCCTTCACGCTCTGCAATTCTTAGGAACGGAGGCAGACGCTTACACCGGTGAGAGCCAGGCTTCTCGGAAGGGTGAGTATATACATATTTTTTATTTTTATTCTTTATTTTTAACATGAATATGGATCCCAGGACCTGAAGGAGAGTCTCCTCTCCTTCAGACCCTGGGAACATCCAGGATCGCTCCCTGCACACGCCGTACCCGGCGTATAAGACGACCCCCGACTTTTGGGACAATTTTTAGGGGTTAAAAAGTCGTCTTATACGCCGAAAAATACGGTACTTCCCTATCCACCTGCATAACACTTGATTTATCCCAGTTGATAATCAATCCAGAAATTTGCCCAAATCCTTCAATTAATGAAATCACATTTCCTAAAGACTCCCCAGGGTCCTCAAGAAAAAGCAAAATATCATCTGCATATAGAGCAACTTTCTCCTCCATTTTCCCATACATAAACCCCTTTACTAATTGAGACCTTCTGATAGCCGCTGCCAGTGGTTCCACTGCCAGAGCAAACAGCAACGGGGACAACGGGCACCCCTGCCGAGTACCTCGAAAGAGCTGAATGCTCTCCGACAGTGCGTTGTTCACCCTAAGTTTAGCCACTGGAGAGGAGTATAGGAGTCTCACCCATGACACAAAAACTGGCCCAAACCCAAAGCGACCCAGAACCGACCACAGGTATTGCCATTCTATACTATCGAAGGCTTTATGTGCGTCGAGGGAAACTACCACCCTCCTACCAGCATTCTCCGCCGGTATCTGCATATTGAGGAATAGCCTTCTCAAGTTGGTGGCAGTGGATTTATTAGGCATAAAGCCAGATTGGTCCGAATGAACCACCTTTTCTATCACCTGAGTCAGTCTGTTCGCCAAGGCCTTAGCCAGAATCTTAACATCTGTTGTCAGAAGTGATATCGGTCTGTATGACTCCGGCAACCGTGGGTTTTTATCAGGTTTAGGAATGACCACAATAGTGGCCTCTCTCATGGAAGCAGGCAATATTCCCCTCTCCAGTGACTCCTCAAACACCCCCAACAATCTGGTCAACAACTCTTCAGAAAGGACATCATATATCTCAACAGGGACGCCGTCAGCCCCCGGAGCCTTCCCCCCTGCCATCGACCTCAAAGCACTCTCCAACTCCTCCACCGTAAGCGGCCTATCTAACAAATCTCTTTCTTCAGCTTCCAGCCTAGGTAAGTTTGCCTCCTCTAGAAATCTATTAATTTCAACTTCCTTTTGCCCCGTATGCGATGCATATAAATCACTATAAAATCCCTTAAACCTCTCCAAAATTTGGGCCCCCTGTGTTACAATATTACCATTTGCTAGTTTCAGAGCGTGTACATGTGTCGAGTCCCTCTGAGCAGATGTTATCACCGACAGTAGATGACCTACTTACTCCCCTTCCGCATAAAATGCCTCTTTTTGGAAAGCTCTCGCCCTCTCTGCTTTGCGTAAATGTAGTTTGTTAACCTCCTCCTGGGCCATCTTCATACGGTTCATGGTGTCCTGAGTGCGTACATTACTCAATTCAGCCTCCGCTGCCTTCAATTCCTCCAGTATAATTTTGTCGGACTCTCTTGTTTTTGTTTTATGCCTAGTAATCTCTTTAGATAATATTCCCCTCAAATAAGCTTTCATGGTGTCCCATACCACATGCTTCGCTGCACTACCATCATTAAATTTAAAAAATTCCCCTATCTCTTCCCCGATCTTTCCCATATCAAGAATTTTTAACCAAAAAGGGTTAATTTTCCACCCCAATTTAACTGCCTCCCCAGGGCCTTCAATTTGCAGTGTTACTACCAATGGACTATGATCCGATAGTATTCTAGGCATATAGTCTATCTCCTGCACCATCCTATCCATTCCTTCATTACCCAGAGCCAAATCAATCCGGGATAGAGAACCATATGTCGCCGAGTAACAGGAGAAACAGTATATGCCGTTATTACGAACTCTCCATAAGTCCCTCCATGCCACCTCTTTTAAATAGCTACCAAATGCTGTCAAATTCCCCTCCGTCCTCAACCTAGCATGCTGCCCCCTATCCCAGTGATCATCAATAATATTGTTCATGTCTCCCATTATAATTAACGGAACTCCTCCCCACCTGCCGGATAGATTTAGGATTTCCTGTAGTTTTTTTCCCTGAGTACGGTGGAGGAATATACACCGACACGACACACAACAACTTAGCATATATCTTACACACAAGGAATACATATTGTCCGTCACTGTCTATTACCACCTCTACCTCCTCGAACGGGACACTTGTATGTACAAGTATTGACACTCCTCTAGCATAGGCCGAGAATGTTGCATGATATGCCTTCCTCACCCATCTTTTCTGCAATAAACCTGTCTTTTCTTTTACTAAATGAGTCTCTTGAAGGCATATCAGCGAGGGTCTCTGCTTCAAACTATATTGCAAGATAGCATTACGTTTGGTATCATTCGATAGACCCCTAATGTTCCAGCTCAAAATTTTTACTTTATCCCCCATCATTTTGCATAATGGTAGAACTGCTCAACTTCCTTCCGTTGGTCTCCCTTAACCCCCCAACCTGGGCCCACCTACCCAAAACTCCCTCCCAAATCCTCATTATTCAAAACAAAACCCTAACCTTACCCTTCCCTTCCCTCAGTAACTTCCTCCCCCAAGACCCCCCAAAACTTTTTACCAATCAAGAAAAAGTCTCCTACTCCCTCTCTGTATGAGAAAGGGGAACGCGCTTTCGCAGACTCAACAGTGGCTCAATAGCCAACACCAACCCCCAATGAGTTGAACCCTTTCCTTCAGTCGTTCCTCCCTCCGCCCCCCAAAACAGGATATATAAACAGTTGCGCCGCCGAACACAACTTTAACGCACAGGAACCACATATCAGATTCCTCTAGTAATAAACCAGAATAAATCAACAACTCAATTTTCTTCCCCTCCCACAGCTATCACAACAGCCTGAAGTTCACGTCTGATGTTCCTCAGCGGATCTTTTCTGCTCCAATACGTTTAGCATTCAAATCCAGCCAATGAGACACCTCCTCAGGATTTTGAAAAAAGTGAACCTTTTCCATGGCCATCACACGTAGTTTAGCTGGATATAGCATAGAATAAACCAGGCCCAGTTCACGTAAGCGTCTTTTTGCCTCTCCAAACTTCATCCTGAGCTTCTGTACAACTGTGGAATAATCAGGGTATAGAGATACTCGGTTGCCATCAATAGTTAATTCCTCCATATTTCTGGCTTTCCTTAGCAAAATATCTCGGTCTCTGTAATTTAGGATTTTGGCCAGAAAGGTCCGTGGGGCGGAGCCAGGGGGCAGAGGTCTGGTCGGCACCCGGTGAGCTCTCTCTACTGCGAATAATTTAGTGAGACTGTCCCCTCCAACCTTAGTTTTCAGCCATGTCTCAATAAAATCAGTGGGGTTGTTTCCTTCGGTCTTTTCGGGCACACCTACAATTCTCAAATTATTCCTGCACGAACGATTCTCCAAATCGTCAGTTTTAAGTTCCAACTCCGCAATGCGCTGGACATATTTTTTCTCTCTTTTTGCCAGTTCGGCAATTTGATCTTCTGCACCTCCCACCCGTTCCTCCAGCATTTCAACTCTCCCTTCCATCTTGTGCATAGCCGAGCGAAAAGAGGTAACTTCCCCTTTAAGATCATTCGCCTGGGCAGTTAGGGTTCTCAATGCAGTCTTACAGAATAGTACTGCAGAGAAAATATCTTTCAGGGTTGGCTCCCCAGCCCCCTCATCTCTCACAGACCCCATTTGTGCAGCATGTTCCTGGGTCAGATCATCCACCACATTCAGTGGAGCAGTCTTCATAGTTGGTGCTGTAATATGTGTTGTGGAGGCTCCGCTCACAATCCCCTCTGCCTGTGCCCCAGACCTCACCTCCACCTGCCCCCCCATATCTGCCGCTCCTCCTGTTACCTCTCCACCGGCTCCCATCATCAGACGCTCTGAGTCCTCTGTTCTTGCGAACTGCTCCAGCCTGGCGATCACTTCAAGCCGGCTCTGGTATGCAGCATCAGCCCTTGCCGCCTCTTCCACAGCGCTGCCGGTGCCATCTTAGGAGCGCGTGCTGCCTGCCATCCCGACCTCCTTCTGCCTCTTACGGGTCATTCCCCGCCTTCCTCGCAGTGAGGCCGGTACCCTCCGCTCCTCGGATGTTCAGGAGCTCTCCCTCCGGTTTTTGGCGTTCGGCGGCGCCTCTGAAATGACCGGATCACCGTTCAAGCAGCAGGGAGAGATCCAACCCACGTCTTCCTACATCGCCCGCTAGGCCACGCCCCCCCCCCCCCCCGGTTAGTGCCTTCTTTAGTTGTTCAAAGGAGTCTTCTCTTTCGTCGTTCCACTGAAAAGGAGGGTTTCGGTTTGAAAGTTTCTTCGTCTGCCCTATCAAAGCATCTTGCAAGGGCGCTGCCAATTTGGTAAATCCTTTTATAAATCTACGATAGTAACCCACTAATCCCAAGAATTGCCTCACTTCTTTTGCGTTGGTAGGTCTTGGCCAATCCCTTATGGCAGTTATTTTCTCGGGATCCGGTGCTACTCCCTCCAAACTCACGATGTGCCCTAAGTATTGTACCTTTGGCTTGAGAAGGTGACATTTGCATGGTTTGATTTTCATACCATACTTGGATAAGGCTTTGAACACCTCTGCCAGGTCTGTTAAGTGCTGTTCGTAAGTCTTTGAGTAGACGATCACATCATCTAGGTACAGGAGGACGGTCTCGAAGTTCTTGTGTCCGAGGCAACATTCCATCAGTCGCTGGAAAGTACCGGACGCGTTGCAGAGTCCGAACGGCATGCGATTAAATTCGCTTAGACCCATTGGTGTGGTGAATGCCGTTTTTTCTTTATCTCTCTCAGCCACAGGGACTTGCCAATACCCGCTTGTTAAGTCTAAGGTGGAAAAATAATTAGCAGATTTTAAAGCAGTCAAGGACTCTTCTATCCTAGGCAAGGGATAGGCGTCTTTATGGGTGATGTTATTAATCCGCCGGTAGTCTACGCACATTCTCATGGTTCCATCCTTTTTTTTGACAATCACCAGAAGGGCCGCCCAAGGGCTACAACTATCTCTTATTACCCCGGCCTGTTTCATCTCTCTCAGCATGTCCTTCGCGCATTGATAGTGAGCGGGCGGTATGGGTCTATATCTTTCTTTTATCGGGGGATGGTCACCGGTGGGGATTGTATGTTCCACCCCTTCTATCCGTCCGAAGTCCAATGGGTGTTTACTGAAGACCTGTTCATATTCCGTCACTAATCTATACACCCCTTGTCTTTGATAGGTAGGTGTTGAATCTACACCCACGTCTAGCTGTTGGCACCAATCCTCCGATTCTCCATCTGAGCCATTATCTTCCACCTGACAGGTTGATTCTAAGGGCTCAACGGATGTGATGGCATTGTTGTCAACAGTATATAACTTTGCCACTGTAGCGTACCTTGGCAAAGTGACCTCTTCCTCTCCACAGTTCAAAAGTCGTACCGGCACCCGTCCCCGGTGTACCTCGACCACCCCTCGTGCCGTGAGTATAGTGGGCCTGCTGTCGGTGTATGCTGGTTCTATTAAGGCTTGATAGTCTCATCCTTTAGTACCAATGGCCGCTCTACACCATACCAGCATTTCTGTTTTTGGTGGGATTACAATAGACGTTGGATCACTCACCCTCACACTGCCGATTTCTCCACCTGCAACTTCTATCTGTTGCTTTAACATCAACACTTTTATTTCCCTCCGGAGAACTCTCTGCTGGCAGGATCGGGCAGTTTCAGCAATTTGTTGTAAGACAGAAATAACTTCGGAAAAGCAGTTCTCTAACACATTCATTCCTATCGAAACAGTTGGTTCACAGTTCTGTCGGTCAACATCAACGACAATTATACCCTGTTTCTTCAATTCTGCTTTACCAATCTTTATAGTCATCTCCCTGAATCCTAGTTTCGGTACCAACTTACCATTACTGGCCCATATATCTAGTTCAACATCAGAGGGTCCTTTATCAATATCTACCTCAGCCCAGTACCTCTTATAAAGGATATATGGTATAGATGAAATCTGGGAACCTGTATCCAGCAAAGCGTTGAGGGGAATTCCGTCCAGCACGATAGGGATGATGGGTCGTCCTCCGATGTACCTGTCGTGCCAGGGTGTTGGGCCTTGAAAATTCATTCCTGCGAAGTGGCCCGCATTCCCAGGGGATTCCCGTTTAAATCACAATTTCGTGCAAAGTGGCCTGGCTGCTGGCAACGGCGGCAAATGGGCTGTCCATCCGGTTGGTAGCGGTCACTGGGTCGTCCTCTCCATGTCGGGTATCTCCGGGACCTCATCCATGGAACATCCTCTCTACGGTTTGCCAACTCCATCTTAGGTTCTCTCATCTCCTGCATGGTTTTAGCCATTGAAGCAACAACATCAGTTAAAGAGTCAAGCTTTTGCTGAAGAGCCTCATTAGTAATGGGCCCCAGGGACTTAGCACTGGCACCGGATGTAACTGATGTCACTGGCATTCCCCGTTGCTGAAGTGCATCTGCCATGAGTTGTGTGAGATCCTGATCCCGAGGTGCCTCTGCCAGCTGGAGACGTATAGCGCTCTCCTTTAATTGGGCAAATGTCAATTCAGGGTTCTTAAAAACAAGCATGCTCACATGCCCCCGGTGAGAAGGGGTGTAGAGTCCCTCAATAAATTGATCTCTTAGCAGTTTATCGGCTCCTGTGTTAAAAATGGGTTCAGCCAGTGTAAGTGATTTAAGGGTTTCCTGCAGGTTTAAGGCAAAATCTCTCACGCCCTCATTAGCTTTTTGTTTGCAATTAAAGAATCGTACTTTAGCTTTGCTGCTGGCAGTGCTTTCAAATGTAGCTTTTAATCCAGCAAATATGCGTTCAACAGTACCTTTTAGATCAGTTTCCCATGCCGTGACTTCTCGCTTAGCATGGCCACTTAACTGCATCATCAGGAGACTAACACGCTGAGCTTCACCCACGGGGAACATATCAAAATGAGCCAGCATCTTTTCCCTGAAACCGTCAAGGGTATTAGGTTCACCTTCATACGTTGGAAGCCACGGGCCACCCGGGGTATATGGCATCAACACCGGCATGATGGGCGCCACTCCTTGCACTGCTGCGCTGCTAGGCTCTCTATCGACACTCTGTCTTTCAGCTGCATTAGCTTCGCCGGGTACTGCGGCGTCTCCGTGCTGCGACATACTGTACCCCCTTAGTTAATCCAGACCCCTCCGGTCCCAGCTTCCGTCTAGATAATGTAGATTCGTTCCTCTGTGCAGCAGGATGACAATGACACGCCCCCTGCTGCCTCTAACTGCCGCACGCTCTGTGATGGTGGATTTTGAAGTTTTTCAGTTAGACTGGGGCTTGGGTAATGACGTAGCTCGATTAACAGTTTTGTGCCTAACGGTTATGAGATGATTACATCAGGGGATGGCGGCCATTTTTACCCCATTATAACCAATGGAGAAAAGTCACTTTCAATAGTTTTCAATGGGGAACGGGATTTTCTTTAACAAAGTCAATTTCCAAGATTTTTCATCCAAATTTTCACAGTTTCAGACTCCAATTGCGGCACACAATACCCGGTGTACGGGCTGGCCCTATCCTGTTCGTGACGCCAGTTGTAACGCCCGGGAGACCGAGGTACCCAGCACCAGATCAATGAGGTCCGTCTCTTGAGGGGGATGTCACTAGTGGCTTGACCCGGTGCTGTGGCCTCAGGCGATGCACAATGTAAGGGGTATCATGAAGGAACAGACACTTACTTGATCAGCAGCAGGTCCTCCCAGCTGTGATGACTGTTGAGAACTCTGTTTTCGGGCTCCCTCTTGTGGTCACAGGTGGTATTGTGTGAGTTTTGTTTTTGGGCTCCCCCTGGTGGCTTTGTTTGTTATCCTGCGGATTTGTGGCTGTATCAGCTGCCTCGTTATGCACTAGGGAGTTTCCTATTTAGCTCTGCATCACCTTCACTTGTTGCCGGCTGTCAATGTACTCAGTGCTATTCTGATTACTCCTGATTATCTTCGGTTTCAGTCTCTTCAGGAGAAGCTAAGTTCTGTTTAATTATTTTTTGCTCATCAGTCTGCAATATGATTTCTGTGTATGATGAGTTTAGTCCAGCTTGCTAATATGTGATTTCTTCTGCTGGTTTGCTCTGGGGTACAGAGTTGCTTCCCCCGCACCGTTAGTTGGTGCGGGGGCTCGAGCTATCTCTGCGTGGATATTTTGAATAGGGTTTTTAATTGACCGCACAGTTCCCTTTCTATTTTCTGCTTTCTAGTGTTAGCGGGCCTCATTTGCTAAATCTAATTTCATCTCTGCGTTTGTGCTTTCCCCTTAACTCACCGTTAATATTTGTGGGGGGCTATTCTATATCTTTGGGGTCATTTCACTGAGGCAAGTGAAGACTTTCGTTCCCTCTAGGAATAGTCAGTTTCTCAGGCCGTGAAGAGACGTCTAGGATTTTCAGGTCATGTTCCACGGCTGCCTATAGTTGTTTGCGGATAGGATCAGGTTGCGGTCAATTCAGTTACCACTTCCCCAGAGTTTGTAGTCGGTTTAGTTACTTAGCTAGTCCTACTTGCGATCCTTGCCACTAGGATCAAAACAGTACAGCTGGCCAGTAAAGTGTTAATTGCATGGCAGAAGCAGGAGAAAAGAAGCCTTGAGAATTTTTTTTTTTTGCCGTGTGTCTTGCTGCTGTGTGTCTAGCTTCTCTCCTCCTCTTAATCTTGGTGTGGCTCTGAGTTCAGCTGCTGACATGGATATCCAGAGTTTGGCCACCAGTGTAGATCAGCTTGCTGCAAGGGTACAAAGTATTCAGGATTTTGTTGTTCACAGTCCTATGTCAGAGCCTAGAATACCTATTCCGGAGTTGTTTTCTGGAGATAGATCTAGGTTCCTGAATTTTAAGAACAATTGCAAATTGTTTCTTTCTTTGAAACCTCGTTCCTCTGGTGATTCCGTTCAGCAAGTTAAGATTATTATTTCTTTCTTGCGCGGCGACCCTCAAGATTGGGCCTTCGCATTGGCGCCAGGGGATCCTGCATTGCTCAGTGTGGATGCGTTTTTTCTGGCCCTTGGATTGCTCTATGAGGAACCTAATCTTGAGAACCAGGCTGAAAAAGCTTTGTTGGCCCTCTCTCAGGGGCAAGATGAAGCAGAGGTGTATTGCCAGAAATTCCGGAAATGGTCGGTGCTTACTCAATGGAATTTAGTGTGCCCTGGCTGCAAATTTCAGAAAGGGTCTTTCTGAAGCCATTAAGAATGTCATGGTGGGGTTCCCTACGCCTGCAGGTCTGAATGAGTCAATGACTCTGGCCATTCAGATTGATCGGCGTTTGCGGGAGCGCAAACCTGCGCACCATTTGGCGGTGTCTTCTGAACAGACACCTGAGTCTATGCAATGTGATAGAATTCTGACCAGAAGTGAACGGCAAAATTATAGACGGCAAAATGGGTTGTGCTTTTACTGTGGTGACTCAGCTCATGTTATCTCAGCATGCTCTAAGTGCACAAAAAAGATTGATAAATCTGTCACCATCGGTACTTTACATCCTAAGTTCATTTTGTCTGTTACCCTGATTTGTTCCCTGTCATCTTACCCGGTTATGGCTTTTGTAGATTCAGGTGCTGCCCTGAGCCTGATGGATTTGTCATTTGCCCGGCGCTGTGGTTTTGTTTTGGAGCCTTTAAAATTCCCTATTCCACTAAGGGGTATTGATGCTACACCATTGGTTATGAATAAACCTCAGTACTGGACGCAAGTGACCATGTGCATGACTCCTGTTCATCAGGAGGTGATTCGCTTTCTTGTTCTGCATAATTTGCATGATGTTGTCGTGTTGGGTCTGCCATGGTTGCAGACTCATAATCCAGTCCTGGATTGGAAAGCAATGTCTGTGTCAAGTTGGGGTTGCCAGGGAATTCATGGCGACGCTCCTGTGGTGTCAATTGCTTCATCCACTCCTTCTGAAGTCCCTGCGTTTTTGTCGGACTACCAGGATGTATTTGATGAGCCCAAACTCAGTTCTCTACCTCGGGATTGTGATTGTGCTATAAATTTGATTCCTGGTAGAAAGTTTCCTAAGGGACGACTTTTCAATTTGTCAGTGCCGGAGCATGCTGCTATGCGGAGTTATATAAAGGAGTCTTTGGAGAAAGGACTTATTCGCCCCTCCTCCTCCCCTCTGGGTGCGGGATTCTTTTTTGTGGCTAAGAAGGATGGTTCCCTGAGACCTTGTATTGATTATCGCCTTCTAAATAAAATCACGGTCAAATTTCAGTATCCTTTGCCATTGTTATCTGATCTGTTTGCTCGCATTAGGGGGTCTAGTTGGTTCACCAAGATAGATCTTCGTGGTGCGTATAACCTTGTGCGTATTAAGCAGGGTGATGAATGGAAAACTGCATTTAATATGCCCGAAGGCCATTTCGAGTACTTGGTGATGCCTTTTGGACTTTCTAACGCTCCTTCTGTCTTTCAGTCCTTCATGCATGACATCTTCCGTGAGTATCTGGATAAATTTATGATTGTGTATCTGGATGATATTCTGTTTTTTTCTGATGATTGGGAGTCCCATGTTAAGCAGGTCAGGATGGTGTTTCAGGTCCTGCGTGCCAATGCTTTATTTGTGAAGGGCTCAAAATGTCTTTTTGGAGTCCAGAAGGTTTCTTTTTTGGGTTTCATTTTTTCCCCTTCTACTATTGAGATGGACCCAGTCAAGGTTGAGGCTATTCATGACTGGACTCAGCCTACATCTGTTAAGAGTCTTCAGAAGTTCTTGGGTTTTGCTAATTTTTACCGTCGCTTCATCGCTAATTTTTCTGGTGTTGTTAAGCCTTTGACGGATTTGACCAAGAAGGGTTCTGATGTTACTAATTGGTCTCCTGCGGCTGTGGAGGCCTTTCGGGAGCTGAAGCGCCGGTTTTCCTCGGCTCCGGTCTTATGTCAGCCAGATGTCTCTCTTACTTTCCAGGTCGAGGTTGATGCTTCTGAGATTGGAGCGGGGGCTGTTTTGTCGCAGAGAAGCTCTGATGGCTCTGTGATGAAGCCATGTGCTTTCTTTTCAAGAAAGTTTTCGCCTGCCGAACGGAAATATGATGTCGGTAATCGGGAGTTGTTGGCTATGAAGTGGGCATTTGAGGAGTGGCGACATTGGCTCGAGGGAGCTAAGCATCGTGTGGTGGTCTTGACTGATCACAAAAATCTGATTAATCTCGAGTCGGCCAAGCGGCTGAATCCTAGACAGGCTCGTTGGTCGTTGTTTTTCTCTCGTTTTGATTTCGTGGTCTCGTACCTGCCTGGTTCGAAGAATGTGAAGGCTGATGCTCTTTCTAGGAGTTTTGTGCCTGACTCTCCTGGAGATTCTGAGCCGGCTGGTATCCTCAGAGAAGGGGAGATTTTGTCTGCCATCTCCCCAGATTTGCAACGAGTGCTGCAGGAGTTTCAGGCGGATAGACCTGACCGTTGTCCACCGGAGAGACTGTTTGTCCCAGATAGATGGACCAACTGTTATGATCCCAATGGCAAGGATCTCAGAGATTACAGCAAAGTCTGCAAACATAAATACCAGCTCATAGGGACGTGGTAACTAGGCTGACCATATACCTGATCCTAGCACAAACACTAACAGTAGCCGGGGAACGTGCCTACGTTGATCCTAGACGTCTCGCGCCAGCCGGAGAACTAACTAACCCTATCAGGGAAAATAAGACCTCTCTTGCCTCCAGAGAAAAGACCCCAAAGTAATACAAGCCCCCAACAAATAATAACGGTGAGGTAAGAAGAAAAGACAAACGTAAGAATGAACTAGATTTTAGCAAAGAGAGGCCCACTGACTAATAGCAGAAAATAGTAAGATGACTTATATGGTCAGCAAAAAACCCTGCAAAATATCCACGCTGAATATCCAAGAACCCCCAAACCGACTAACGGTGAGGGGGGAGAATATCAGCCCCCTAGAGCTTCCAGCAATATCAGGAATCACATTTTGTACAAGCTGGACAAAAATATGAGCAAGCAAAATAGCAAAAAATAAGAAAGCAGGACTTAGCTTATCTTGCAAAGAACCAGGACCTGAAGACAGGAGCAAACAGAAATGAACTGATTACAACGATGCCAGGCACTGGACTGAGAATCCAGGAAGTTTAAATAGCAACACCCCAGGCCTAACGAAGCAGGTGAGTACCAACCTGGTAAAAGACAATCCAAGTGCCAAATCACTAGTGACCACAAGAGGGAGCCAAGAAGTATAGTTCACAACAGTACCCCCCCTTTAAGGAGGGGTCACCGAACCCTCACCAAGACCACCAGGGCGACCAGGATGAGCAGCGTGGAAGGCACGAACCAAATCGGCCGCATGAACATCAGAGGCGGCCACCCAGGAATTATCCTCCTGACCATAGCCCTTCCCTGACCAAATACTGAAGCCTCCGTCTAGAGAGACGAGAATCCAAGATCTTCTCTACCATGTACTCCAACTCGCCCTCAACCAACACCGGAGCAGGAGGCTCAACAGCAGGAACCACAGGCACAACGTACCGCCGCAACAAAGACCTATGGAACACGTTGTGAATGGCAAACGACACCGGAAGATCCAAACGAAAAGAAACCGGGTTAAGAACTTCCAAAATTTTATAAGGACCAATAAAGCGAGGCTTAAATTTAGGAGAGGAAACCTTCAGAGGGACATACCGAGAAGACAACCAAACCAAATCCCCAACACGAAGTCGGGGGCCCACACCGCGGCGGCGGTTGGCAAAACGCTGAGCCTTCTCCTGTGACAACTTCAAGTTGTCCACCACATGATTCCAAATCCGCTGCAACCTATCCACCACGGAATCCACCCCAGGACAGTCAGAAGACTCAACATGACCCGAGGAGAAACGAGGATGAAAACCAGAGTTGCAGAAGAATGGCGAAACCAAAGTAGCGGAACTAGCCCGATTATTAAGGGCAAACTCCGCCAATGGCAAGAAGGTCACCCAATCATCCTGGTCCGCAGAAACAAAACATCTCAAATAAGCCTCCAGTGTCTGATTAGTTCGCTCCGTTTGACCATTAGTCTGAGGATGGAAAGCATTTGAAAACGACAAATCAATGCCCATTTTAGCACAAAAAGATCGCCAGAATCTGGACACAAACTGGGATCCTCTGTCGGACACGATATTCTCCGGAATGCCGTGTAAACGAACCACATTCTGAAAAAACAAAGGAACCAGATCGGAAGAGGAAGGCAACTTAGGCAAGGGTACCAAATGGACCATCTTGGAAAAACAATCACACACCACCCAGATGACAGACATTCCTTGAGACACCGGAAGATCAGAAATGAAATCCATGGAAATGTGTGTCCAAGGCCTCTTCGGGACGGGCAAGGGCAGAAGCAACCCGCTAGCATGAGAACAACAAGGCTTAGCCCGAGCACAAGTCCCACAGGACTGCACAAATGACCGCACATCCTGTGACAAGGAAGGCCACCAAAAGGACCTAGCCACCAAATCTCGGGTACCAAAAATTCCCGGATGCCCCGCCAACACCGAGGAATGAACCTCGGAAATGACTCTGCTGGTCCATTTATCAGGAACAAACAGTCTGTCGGGTGGACAAGAGTCAGGTCTACCAGCCTGAAATCTCTGCAACACACGTCGCAAATCAGGAGATATGGCCGACACGATTACTCCCTCTTTAAGAATACCAGCTGGCTCCGAGACTCCAGGAGAGTCAGGCACAAAGCTCCTAGAAAGAGCATCAGCCTTAACATTCTTCGAACCAGGCAGGTACGAGACCATAAAGTCAAAACGAGAGAAAAACAATGACCAACGAGCCTGTCTAGGATTCAGGCGCTTAGCAGACTCGAGATACATCAGATTTTTGTGATCAGTCAAGACCACCACACGATGCTTAGCACCCTCGAGCCAATGACGCCACTCCTCAAATGCCCACTTCATGGCCAACAACTCCCGATTACCAACATCATAGTTCCGCTTAGCAGGCGAAAACTTCCTAGAGAAAAAGGCACATGGTCTCATCACAGAGCAACCAGAGCCTCTCTGCGACAAAACAGCCCCAGCACCGATCTCAGAAGCATCCACTTCAACCTGAAAGGGAAGTGAGACATCAGGCTGGCACAAAACAGGCGCCGAAGTAAACCGGCGCTTCAGCTCCTGGAAGGCCTCCACGGCTGCAGGGGCCCAATTAGCCACATCAGAACCTTTCTTGGTCATATCCGTTAAAGGTTTAACAACGCTAGAAAAATTAGCGATAAAGCGACGGTAGAAATTAGCAAACCCAAGAACTTCTGAAGACTCTTAACAGACGTGGGCTGAGTCCAATCATGAATAGCTCGGACCTTGACTGGGTCCATCTCCACAGCAGAAGGGGAGAAAATAAAACCCAAAAAGGAAACCTTCTGCACTCCAAAGAGACACTTTGAGCCCTTCACAAACAAAGCATTATCACGCAAGACCTGAAACACCATCCTGACCTGCTTTACATGAGAATCCCAATCATCCGAGAAAACCAGAATATCATCCAGATAAACAATCATAAATTTATCCAGATACTTCCGGAAGATATCATGCATAAAGGACTGAAACACTGAAGGAGCATTAGAGAGCCCAAAGGGCATCACCAAGTATTCAAAATGACCTTCGGGCATATTGAATGCAGTTTTCCATTCATCTCCCTGCCTAATGCGCACAAGGTTGTACGCACCACGAAGATCTATCTTGGTGAACCACTTGGCACCCTTAATCCGAGCAAACAAGTCTGACAATAGTGGCAAAGGATACTGAAACTTAACAGTGATTTTATTCAGAAGCCGATAGTCTATACAAGGTCTCAAAGACCCGTCCTTCTTGGCCACAAAAAAGAATCCCGCACCAAGAGGGGAAGAGGATGGACGAATATGCCCCTTCTCCAAAGACTCCTTGACATAAGAACGCATCGCGGCATGCTCGGGTACAGACAAATTAAATAATCGTCCCTTAGGAAATTTACTGCCAGGAATCAAATCTATAGCGCAGTCACAGTCCCTATGAGGAGGAAGATCACTGGACCTGGACTCACTGAATACATCCTGATAGTCACACAAATACTCAGGAACCTCTGAAGGAGTAGAAGTAGCAATAGACACCGGCGGAGAATCGCAATGAATTCCCTGACAACCCCAACTCGACACAGACATAGCCTTCCAATCCAAAACAGGATTATGGGTCTGTAACCATGGCAGACCTAACACGACCAAATCATTCATTTTATGCAGAACAAGAAAACGAATCACCTCCCGATGTTCAGGAGTCATGCACATGGTCACTTGTGTCCAAAACTGCGGTTTATTTTCCGCCAGTGGCGTAGCATCAATCCCTCTGAGAGGAATAGGAATTTTTAAAGGCTCCAGGACAAAACCGCAGCGCTTGGCAAACGACAAGTCCATAAGACTCAGGGCAGCACCTGAATCCACAAACGCCATAACAGGGTAGGAAGACAATGAACAAATTAAAGTCACAGACAAAATAAATTTAGGCTGCAAATTACCAATGGAGACAGGACTAACAACCTTGGTTAGGCGTTTAGAGCATGCTGATATAACATGTGTAGAATCACCACAGTAAAAACACAGCCCATTCTGTCGTCTATGATTTTGTCGTTCGGTTCTAGTCAGGATTCTATCACATTGCATTGCTGGATCGGGGTTTCTATCACATTGCATTGAAACAGGTGTCTGTTCAGACAACACCGCCAGAGGATTAGCGGATTTGCGCTCCCGCAAACGCCGATCAATCTGAATAGCCAGCGCCATAGAATCATTCAGACTTGTAGGAATTGTGAAACCCACCATCACATTCTTAATGGCTTCAGAAAGGCCATTTCTGAAATTTGCGGCCAGAGCACATTCATTCCATTGACTAAGCACGGACCATTTCCGAAATTTTTGGCAATACACTTCGGCTTCATCCTGGCCCTGAGAGATAGCCAGTAGAGCTTTTTCTGCCTGAATTTCAAGATTAGGCTCCTCATAAAGCAATCCGAGCGCCAGAAAAAACGCATCAACATCCGCCAATGCCGGATCTCCTGGCGCTAATGAGAAAGCCCAATCCTGAGGGTCGCCACGCAAAAAGGAGATAACAATTTTAACTTGCTGAGCTGAATCTCCAGACGAACGAGGTTTCAAAGATAGAAACAATTTACAATTATTCCTAAAATTCCTAAATTTAAATCGATCTCCAGCGAACAGCTCAGGAATAGGTATCTTAGGCTCAGACATAGGACTGCTAACAACAAAATCCTGAATGCTCTGCACTCGTGCAGCAAGCTGATCCACACTAGTAATCAAGGTCTGAACATTCATGTCTGCAGCAAAGCTTACTGTTATGACCCCAATGGCAGAGGGTCTCAGAAATAAATACCAAGTCTGCAAACACAAAAAACCAGCTCATAGGGCAGTGGTAACTGGGCTGACCATATATCTAATCCTAGCACCACAAATAGCAGCAGCTGGGGAACGTGCCTACGTTGGTTCTAGACGTCTCGCGCCAGCCGGAGAACTAACTAACCCTAGAAGGGAAAAGATAGACCTTTCTTGCCTCCAGAGAAAAGACCCCAAAAGCTGGATACAAGCCCCCAACAAATAATAACGGTGAGGTAAGAAGAAAAGACAAACGTAAGAATGAACTAGGTATTTAGCAAAGAGAGGCCCACTGACTAATAGCAGAATATAGTAAGATGACTTATACGGTCAGCAAAAACCCTATCAAAATTTCCACGCTGGATAATCAAGAACCCCCGAACCGTCTAACGGCCCGGGGGGAGAATACCAGCCCCCTAGAGCTTCCAGCAAAATCAGGAATCACATTTAGTACAAGCTGGACAAAAAATAAGAGCAATGCAAATAACCAAAAAACAAGGAAGCAAGACTTAGCTTAATTTTGCAAGAACCAGGACCAGCAGACAGGAGCAAACAGAAAGGACTGATTACAACGATGCCAGGCACCAGACTGAGAATTCAGGAAGTTCATATAGCAACACCCCTGGACTAACGACCCAGGTGGGTGCCAAACTGAGGAAAGACAATCCCAGAGTCATATCACTAGTGACCACAAGAGGGAGCCAAAAAAGTCTAATTCACAACAGTACCCCCCCTTTAAGGAGGGGTCACCGAACCCTCACCAAGACCACCAGGGCGATCAGGATGAGCAGCGTGAAAGGCACGAACTAAATCGGCCGCATGCACATCAGAGGCAACCACCCAGGAATTATCCTCCTGACCATAGCCCTTCCACTTGACCAGATACTGAAGCCTCCGCCTGGAGAGACGAGAATCTAAGATCTTCTCCACCACGTACTCCAACTCGCCCTCAACCAACACCGGAGCAGGAGGCTCAACAGAAGGAACCACAGGTACAACGTACCGCCGCAACAAAGACCTATGGAACACGTTGTGAATGGCAAACGACACCGGAAGATCCAAGCGAAAGGACACAGGATTAAGGATTTCCAATATCTTGTAAGGACCGATGAAGCGAGGCTTAAATTTAGGAGAGGAGACCTTCATAGGAACAAATCGAGAAGACAGCCATACCAAATCCCCAACACGAAGTCGGGGACCCACACCGCGGCGGCGGTTGGCAAAACGCTGAGCCTTCTCCTGTGACAACTTTAAGTTGTCCACCACATGATTCCAAATCTGCTGCAACCTATCCACCACAGAATCTACCCCAGGACAGTCAGAAGGCTCCACATGTCCCGAGGAAAAACGAGGATAGAAACCAGAGTTGCAGAAAAATGGCGAAACCAAAGTAGCGGAACTAGCCCGATTATTAAGGGCAAACTCAGCCAACGGCAAGAAGGTCACCCAATCATCCTGATCTGCAGAAACAAAACACCTCAAATAAGCCTCCAGAGTCTGATTAGTTCGTTCCGTTTGTCCATTAGTCTGAGGATGAAAGGCAGACGAAAACGACAAATCAATGCCCATCTTAGCACAAAAGGATCGCCAGAACCTGGAAACAAACTGGGATCCTCTGTCAGACACGATATTCTCAGGAATGCCGTGTAAACGAACCACATTCTGAAAGAACAAAGGAACCAGATCGGAAGAGGAAGGCAGCTTAGGCAAAGATACCAAATGGACCATCTTGTAAAAGTGATCACATACCACCCAGATGACAGACATGCCCTGAGACACCGGAAGATCTGAAATGAAATCCATGGAAATGTGTGTCCAAGGCCTCTTCGGGACAGGCAAGGGCAAGAGCAACCCGCTGGCATGAGAACAGCAAGGCTTAGCTCGAGCACAAGTCCCACAGGACTGCACAAATGACCGCACATCCCGTGACAAGGAAGGCCACCAAAAGGACCTAGCCACCAAATCTCTGGTGCCAAAAATTCCCGGATGCCCTGCCAACACCGAGGAATGAACCTCGGAAATGACTCTGCTGGTCCACTTATCAGGAACAAACAGTCTGTCAGGTGGACAAGAGTCAGGTCTACCAGCCTGAAATCTCTGCAACACACGTCGCAAATCCGGAGAAATGGCTGACAAGATTACTCCCTCTTTAAGAATACCAACTGGTTCTGCGACTCCAGGAGAGTCAGGCACAAAGCTCCTTGAAAGAGCATCAGCCTTCACATTCTTTGAACCTGGTAAATACGAGACCACAAAGTCAAAACGGGAGAAAAACAATGACCAACGGGCCTGTCTAGGATTCAGGCGTTTAGCAGACTCGAGATACATCAGATTTTTGTGATCAGTCAAGACCACCACACGATGCTTAGCACCCTCGAGCCAATGACGCCACTCCTCAAATGCCCACTTCATGGCCAGCAACTCCCGATTGCCAACATCATAATTCCGCTCAGCAGGCAAAAACTTCCTAGAGAAAAAAGCACATGGTCTCATTACAGAGCAACCAGGGACTCTCTGCGACAAAACGGCCCCTGCCCCAATCTCAGAAGCATCCACTTCAACCTGAAAGGGAAGTGAGACATCAGGCTGGCACAAAACAGGCGCTGAAGTAAACCGGCGCTTCAACTCTTGGAAAGCTTCCACGGCTGCAGGAGCCCAGTTAGCAACATCAGAACCTTTCTTGGTCATATCCGTCAAAGGTTTAACAACGCTAGAAAAATTAGCGATAAAACGACGGTAGAAGTTAGCAAAACCCAAGAACTTCTGAAGACTCTTAACTGACGTGGGTTGAGTCCAATCATGAATAGCTCGGACCTTGACTGGGTCCATCTCCACCGCAGAAGGGGAAAAAATAAAACCCAAAAAGGGAACCTTCTGTGTTGTGATCCGCTTTTTGGCTCCTCTGGTGGTGGCTGGTGGTACTGGAGACTTGTGTGTGCTTTTCTGCCTCAGCTCACCTGCTTCCATCAGTTTTGGGAGTTCCCTATTTAGCCTTGCTCTCCAGTCACTTCCTTGCCGGTCATCATTGTAACCTGAGTCATTCAGTTGCATGTTCCTGCTACTAGTCTGCTGATCAGCTAAGTGGACTCTTGTCCTTATTGTTTTGTTTTTCTTGTCCAGTTTACAGTTTTGTCATTTCCTGTCACTGGAAGCTCTTGTGGACTGAAATTGCCACTCCTGTGTCATGAGTTGACACAGGAGTCTTAAAGTAATTTCAGGATGGGTTTTTGAAAGGGTTTTTCAGCTGACCGTGAAGTCCTCTTTTGTATCCTTCCTCTATCTAGTAAGTGGACCTCGCTTTGCTAAATCTACCTTCATACTGTGTATGTCTTTTCCTCTGAACTCACCGTTAATATACGTGGTGGCTACTATCATCTTTGGGGAATTTCTCTATAGGTAAGCCAGGTCTGTTTCTTCCTCTTCCAGGCGTAGTTAGTTCTCCGGCTGGCGCATGGCATCTAGGCAGCCGTAGGAATGCTTCCTGGCTACTGTTAGTTGTGTGGTAGATTTAGGTCACGGTCAGCTTGAGTTTCCATCACCCGAGAGCTAGTCTGTTATTTTTGTGTTTCTGATGTTCCCATGCCATTGGGGAATCATGACACTTCTGTACTCCAAAGAGACACTTTGAGCCCTTAACAAACAAAGCATTCTCACGCAAGACCTGAAACACCATCCTGACCTGCTCTACATGCGAGTCCCAATCATCAGAAAAAAACAGAATATCATCCAGATAAACAATCATAAATTTATCCAGATACTTCCGGAAAATATCATGCATAAAGGACTGAAACACTGAAGGAGCATTAGAGAGCCCAAAAGGCATCACCAAGTACTCAAAATGACCTTCGGGCGTATTAAATGCAGTTTTCCATTCATCTCCCTGCTTAATGCGCACAAGGTTGTACGCACCACGAAGATCTATCTTGGTGAACCACTTGGCACCTTTAATTCGGGCAAACAAGTCCGACAACAGAGGCAAAGGATACTGAAATTTAACAGTGATTTTATTCAGAAGCCGATAGTCAATACAAGGTCTCAAAGATCCGTCCATCTTGGCCACAAAAAAGAATCCCGCACCAAGAGGGGAAGAGGATGGACGGATATGCCCCTTCTCCAGAGATTCCTTGATATACGAACGCATTGCGGTATGCTCAGGTACAGACAGATTAAATAGTCTTCCCTTAGGAAATTTACTACCTGGAATCAAATCTATAGCGCAGTCACAGTCCCTATGAGGAGGCAGAGCACTGGACCTGGACTCGCTGAATACATCCTGAAAATCAGACAAATACTCAGGAACTTCCGAAGGAGTAGAGGAAGCAATAGACACCGGCAGGGAATCACCATGAATTCCCTGACAGCCCCAACTTGACACAGACATTGCCTTCCAATCCAAGACTGGATTATGGGTCTGTAACCATGGTAGACCCAAAATGACCAAATCATGCATTTTATGCAGAACAAGAAAACGAATCACCTCCCGATGTTCAGGAGTCATACACATGGTTACCTGTGTCCAAAACTGCGGTTTATTTTCCGCCAATGGCGTAGCATCAATACCTCTAAGAGGGATAGGATTTACCAATGGCTCAAGAACAAAACCACAGCGCCTGGCAAATGACAGATCCATAAGACTCAGGGCAGCACCTGAATCCACAAACACCATAACAGGGTAGGAAGACAATGAGCAAATTAAAGTCACAGACAAAATAAATTTAGGTTGCAAATTACCAATGGCGACAGGGCTAACAACCCTTGTTAGGCGTTTAGAGCATGCTGATATAACATGTGTAGAATCACCACAGTAAAAACACAACCCATTCTGACGTCTATGATTTTTCCGTTCATTTCTAGTCTGAATTCTATCACATTGCATTAAATCAGGTGTCTGTTCAGACAACACCACCAGAGGATTAGCAGTTTTGCGCTCCCGCAAACGCCGATCAATTTGAATAGCCAGCGCCAAGGAATCATTCAGACTTGTAGGAATGGAGAAACCCACCATCACATTCTTAATGGCTTCAGAAAGGCCATTTCTGAAATTTGCGGCCAGAGCACACTCATTCCACTGAGTAAGCACGGACCATTTCCGAAATTTTTGGCAATACATTTCAGCTTCATCCTGGCCCTGAGAAATAGCCAGCAAGGCTTTTTCTGCCTGAATTTCAAGATTGGGTTCCTCGTAAAGCAATCCGAGCGCCAGAAAAAACGCATCAATATTCGCCAATGCCGGATCTCCTGGCGCTAGCGAGAAAGCCCAATCCTGAGGGTCGCCCCGCAAGAAAGAGATAACAATTTTAACTTGCTGAGCTGAGTCTCCAGACGAACGGGGTCTCAGAGATAGAAACAATTTACAATTATTCCTGAAATTCCTAAACTTAAATCGGTCTCCAGAGAACAGTTCAGGAATAGATATTTTAGGTTCAGACATTGGACTACTGGTAACAAAATCTTGTATGCTCTGCACACGAGCAGCAAGCTGATCCACACTTGTAATCAAAGTCTGGACATTCATGTCTGCAGCAAGCATAAGCCACTCAGAGGTAAAGGGGAGGAAGAAAGAGAGGAAAAAAAAAAAAAACCTCAGAATTTCCTTTCTTATTATCCCACTTCTGCAATGCATTAAACATTCAATGTTGGCCTGGCATACTGTTATGACCCCAATGGCAGAGGGTCTCAGAAATAAATACCAAGTCTGCAAACACAAAAAACCAGCTCATAGGGCAGTGGTAACTGGGCTGACCGTATATATCTAATCCTAGCACCACAAATAGCAGCAGCCGGGGAACGTGCCTACGTTGGTTCTAGACGTCTCGCGCCAGCCGGAGAACTAACTAACCCTAGAAGGGAAAAGATAGACCTTTCTTGCCTCCAGAGAAAAGACCCCAAAAGCTGGATACAAGCCCCCAACAAATAATAACGGTGAGGTAAGAAGAAAAGACAAACGTAAGAATGAACTAGGTATTTAGCAAAGAGAGGCCCACTGACTAATAGCAGAATATAGTAAGATGACTTATACGGTCAGCAAAAACCCTATCAAAATTTCCACGCTGGATAATCAAGAACCCCCGAACCGTCTAACGGCCCGGGGGGAGAATACCAGCCCCCTAGAGCTTCCAGCAAAATCAGGAATCACATTTAGTACAAGCTGGACAAAAAATAAGAGCAATGCAAATAACCAAAAAACAAGGAAGCAAGACTTAGCTTAATTTTGCAAGAACCAGGACCAGCAGACAGGAGCAAACAGAAAGGACTGATTACAACGATGCCAGGCACCAGACTGAGAATTCAGGAAGTTCATATAGCAACACCCCTGGACTAACGACCCAGGTGGGTGCCAAACTGAGGAAAGACAATCCCAGAGTCATATCACTAGTGACCACAAGAGGGAGCCAAAAAAGTCTAATTCACATCAGCTTACAGCCACTCTGAGAAAAAGGGGAAGGAAGAAAGAGGAGAAAAAAAAACCTCAGAACTCCTTTTCTTTTAATCCCACTTCTGCAATGCATTAACTATTCATGGCCTGGCATACTGTTATGATCCCAATGGCAAGAATCTCAGAGATTACAGCAAAGTCTGCAAACATAAATACCAGCTCATAGGGACGTGGTAACTAGGCTGACCATATACCTGATCCTAGCACAAACACTAACAGTAGCCGGGGAACGTGCCTACGTTGATCCTAGACGTCTCGCGCCAGCCGGAGAACTAACTAACCCTATCAGGGAAAATAAGACCTCTCTTGCCTCCAGAGAAAAGACCCCAAAGTAATACAAGCCCCCAACAAATAATAACGGTGAGGTAAGAAGAAAAGACAAACGTAAGAATGAACTAGATTTTAGCAAAGAGAGGCCCACTGACTAATAGCAGAAAATAGTAAGATGACTTATATGGTCAGCAAAAAACCCTGCAAAATATCCACGCTGAATATCCAAGAACCCCCAAACCGACTAACGGTGAGGGGGGAGAATATCAGCCCCCTAGAGCTTCCAGCAATATCAGGAATCACATTTTGTACAAGCTGGACAAAAATATGAACAAGCAAAATAACAAAAAATAAGAAAGCAGGACTTAGCTTATCTTGCAAAGAACCAGGACCTGAAGACAGGAGCAAACAGAAAAAAACTGATTACAATGATGCCAGGCACTGGACTGAGAATCCAGGAAGTTTAAATAGCAACACCCCAGGCCTAACGAAGCAGGTGAGTACCAACCTGGTAAAAGACAATCCAAGTGCCAAATCACTAGTGACCACAAGAGGGAGCCAAGAAGTATAGTTCACAACACCAACAGAGTTATTTCCGAGGTTCATTCTTCGGTGTTGGCAGGCCATCCTGGAATATTTGGTACCAGAGATTTGGTGGCCAGGTCCTTTTGGTGGCCTTCCTTGTCGCGGGATGTGCGTTCCTTTGTGCAGTCTTGTGGAATTTGTGCTCGGGCTAAGCCTTGCTGTTCTCGTGCCAGTGGTTTGCTGTTACCTTTGCCTGTCCCGAAGAGGCCTTGGACGCACATTTCCATGGATTTTATTTCAGATCTCCCTGTCTCTCAGAGAATGTCTGTCATCTGGGTGGTGTGTGATCGTTTTTCTAAGATGGTTCATTTGGTGCCCTTGCCTAAGTTGCCTTCCTCCTCCGAGTTGGTTCCGCTGTTTTTTCAAAATGTGGTTCGTTTGCACGGGATCCCTAAGAATATTGTTTCCGACAGAGGATCCCAGTTTGTGTCTAGATTTTGGCGGACCTTTTGTGCTAAGATGGGCATTGATTTGTCTTTTTCGTCGGCCTTCCATCCTCAGACGAATGGCCAGACCGAGCGAACTAATCAGACCTTGGAAACCTATTTAAGATGTTTTGTTTCTGCTGATCAGGACGACTGGGTGGCTTTTTTGCCATTGGCCGAGTTTGCCCTTAATAATCGGGCTAGTTCTGCTACTTTGGTTTCGCCTTTTTTTTGTAATTTGGGGTTTCATCCTCGTTTTTCCTCGGGTCAGGTGGAGCCTTCTGACTGTCCTGGAGTGGATCTTGTGGTGGATAGGTTGCATCAGATTTGGGATCATGTGGTGGACAATTTGAAGCTGTCACAAGAGAAGGCTCAGCGCTTTGCCAACCGCCGTCGCTGTGTGGGTCCCCACCTTCGCGTTGGGGACTTGGTGTGGTTGTCTTCTCGCTTTGTTCCTATGAAGGTCTCCTCTCCCAAGTTCAAACCTCGGTTTATCGGTCCTTATAAGATTTTGGAAGTCCTTAACCCTGTGTCATTTCGTTTGGACCTCCCAGCATCGTTTGCTATTCATAATGTGTTCCATCGGTCGTTGTTGCGGAGGTATGTGGTGCCTGTGGTTCCTTCGGTTGAGCCTCCTGCCCCTGTGCTGGTTGAGGGAGAATTGGAATACGTGGTGGAGAAGATCTTGGATTCTCGTATTTCTAGACGGAGGCTTCAGTATTTGGTTAAGTGGAAGGGCTATGGTCAAGAGGATAATTCCTGGGTTGTCGCCTCTGATGTTCATGCGGCTGATTTGGTTCGTGCCTTCTATGTGGCTCACCCTGATCGCCCTGGGGGTTTTTGATGAGGGTTCGGTGACCCCTCCTCAAGGGGGGGGGGGGGTACTGTTGTGAACTCTGTTTTCGGGCTCCCTCTTGTGGTCACAGGTGGTATTGTGTGAGTTTTGTTTTTGGGCTCCCCCTGGTGGCTTTGTTTGTTATCCTGCGGATTTGTGGCTGTATCAGCTGCCTCGTTATGCACTAGGGAGTTTCCTATTTAGCTCTGCATCACCTTCACTTGTTGCCGGCTGTCAATGTACTCAGTGCTATTCTGATTACTCCTGATTATCTTCGGTTTCAGTCTCTTCAGGACAAGCTAAGTTCTGTTTAATTATTTTTTGCTCATCAGTCTGCAATATGATTTCTGTGTATGATGAGTTTAGTCCAGCTTGCTAATATGTGATTTCTTCTGCTGGTTTGCTCTGGGGTACAGAGTTGCTTCCCCCGCACCGTTAGTTGGTGCGGGGGCTCGAGCTATCTCTGCGTGGCTATTTTGAATAGGGTTTTTAATTGACCGCACAGTTCCCTTTCTATTTTCTGCTTTCTAGTGTTAGCGGGCCTCATTTGCTAAATCTAATTTCATCTCTGCGTTTGTGCTTTCCCCTTAACTCACCGTTAATATTTGTGGGGGGCTATTCTATATCTTTGGGGTCATTTCACTGAGGCAAGTGAGGACTTTCGTTCCCTCTAGGAATAGTCAGTTTCTCAGGCCGTGAAGAGACGTCTAGGATTTTCAGGTCACGTTCCACGGCTGCCTATAGTTGTTTGCGGATAGGATCAGGTTGCGGTCAATTCAGTTACCACTTCCCCAGAGTTTGTAGTCGGTTTAGTTACTTAGCTAGTCCTACTTGCGATCCTTGCCACTAGGATCATAACAGATGACCCCGATCCTGGATCGATGGCTATTGTCCAAATGAAAGACTGAGGCGCTGAAACGTTTAACCAGTTTACTTCAACACAAAAGGAATTGCAATCAATACTGTCACCGGAGTCTGTATGAGAATTCTGAATTACTCTGACCCTGTCAGGATTTCCACCTCTTATTATGCGCAGTTTCTATATGGCCCTGCTGCTGTTTGTAATCTGGCTGCCGACCCAATCTGTCTCTTCTGTGCTCTGGTTTGACGGACAACCAAAGTCCTTTTTGTCGGCTTACCCCCTCTGGGAGTACCGCTGAACTCTGTGTCTGTTGCTGCGTCTTACCCTGGTGAAGCTGATATCACCTCACTTCCTTCCGGTTGCTGTATTATATATAATAAATATAGCCACGGATCCGGTATCCGTCTCTGCGCCTATTCTGGGTAGAGATTATTGCTACCCGGTTCTCACAATGTCCTTTTTCTCTATTTCTCTTTTCCTACTATGGGTATTACGGGCCTATAATCTGTCATAGGGCTGTTAGGAGTTCAGTTATACGACCTCTCACTTTCAGCTCCTCAACCCAACTGCCAGTCCTTTTCCCAGACCAGAATAGATCAAGGGGAGTCTCTGGAGCTCCCCCTTCTGGCCGGAGATGGTAGTGCAGTATTGCTATTTTAGTATTTGTATTTAGTGTCAATAACTATTTTTGTGGCAAATACCCCTAGGGGCGCCACACGTTGTTACGCAATACCTTTTTTGTGTGCTTCGAGGGGTATGTGGGGCTATGGCGGATTCTATGGCTTGAATATGGGTTTGAGTAATCGTTCTTGCAATAACTATTTACTAGCAACTTACCATTGCCTTTTCTTTATGCATTTATCCTAAGTATTGCTATAGGCCATGTGCACGCTATACAGGCGATACGCTAACTCGTGATTTCATCTGTGCTCTGGCGTATATGCGTTGTCACCCTGGTGGCTAGGTATTGTTGAAACCTTCAGGGCGACCAAAATCGTGCTAGCATTTTTTATATATATATATATATATATATATATATATATATTTTTTTTTTTTTCATGCATTCGCATACCTACATACGAGTAATTCATTTTGCTCTTATCCATCTTGGTAAACTTTATTGTGCATACGCTATCTTATGTGCATGCACAGTTATACTCTTATCTGTGCAACCGTCTGATTCCAGGAATTGCATCTTTCTGCCACGATAATGGCTATGACTTTTTGCGCAAGCGCTAGGTGTCACTCTGTTCTTTATACTTTTGTGTGTATTCTCAACAGTGTGATCTTTGCAGTTATTTAATCATACTTTTGATCTTACTGAGCAAGGACCATAAGTGCTTGTGCATTTCAGCTCTTTGATATCCTAGAATTTATCGCCCGGCTGTCACCATGGTTACCTCTGTGGTGTTGGCATTGTCCTGCACTTTGTATATGTGTAATCCAAATCCTGTTTTGTGCGGCCGCCTAGCTTTCAGGAAGTGCGTCCTTTTGCCATGGTTACGGCAATCATCACTACGCAGGCGCGACTTGTTCATTCTGTGCACCTGCGCACATCTATGCTTTGAACTTTCCTTCCTACTTTGATGACGTATGTACACGCAGCCCATGCCGCCCGCCTTGGAGTCCCGGAAGTTTGTACTCCTGCCTCTCTGGTAATATTATTACAGCTGCATTCTATTCTCTGTAATTTATTTGTATACTTATAGGTTATCTAACAGACCAATACCTCAGCCCCTGACGAAGCCACCTAGCGGTGGCGACACGCGTCGGGCATCTCCACAGGCTCCTCCACCACATGGTTGTTTAAAGTACCGTTATACCGGCTCCTTGTGTCCGCCTATGGGTATGCTTCCTTAGATACATTTTTGGTATCCTGCCCACTTCATACTATTTGTCCTTGTGGGCTAGGACCTTTTTTTAGGACTGTGCTTCATCTCAGCTTACTGGTCTGTTTGTTATATTGAAGCTCCCATTATCTATTTAGGCTTGCACTTTGTATTCCGGTATTTCTATCTTTATGTGGCTTATTTATATCTATATTGTTGCATGTTTATGCTTCTTATGTGCCATTTGACTGTGATTTCCATGTTCATCTTTTTGTTCATGTCAGCCTGGCTGCAGGAACAGTTATCATCTGCTCGTACTATTTAGTATGGTTTTTGTACATCATTTTTGTACACATTTTTTGCATGTTATTTCTGTAGCCCTGTTTTGTATTCGGATACTTTTGACACCCAGGGTGGGGGCTTTGTTTGGCTCTATTATGAGCCTTATGTGCTGTGACTATGTCATGTCAGTGACTTTTTAAATGTTTTTACAATTTTGGTCTGTTTTTTGTCCTTTATTAATAAAATATTTGTATTGTTCAAGGTGAGCCCTGGCATTGGTCAACAGCTTTTTTCTTTGTTGTTATTATCACTGTTGTAAATTAGGGATGGTGCCAAGGGATTTATTGCTAATTATTTTTTTAAATATGCATATTCTAGTTATGCTTCATTGTTAACTAGCTGTGTAATTGTCTGCTCATGTAGATAATGGCCGGTGAATCATATATTGTATATTAGAAAATTGTTACATAGATATTCTATAACATAACGTTTGTTTTTCCATAAAATCATTTATTTTGGGACTACAGAAGTTAAGTTCAAAGGAAATCTTTTTTAATCAGGTTGAGGTTAAAAAGGAGTATTGTTGTAAGGCATTACTTCTGTCTATGAAGAATGACGTTCTCGTTAGTGACCTGCAGGGTTAATAGGGCTCTTCTGGATTATGCATGGGCAAATATAAGGAAAAATTCAGGTCTAACAACCCAAGTCACTGGAGGCAGGGACTAGAAGGACCTGAACTCGGTACTGAGCCCAACATTTCTCATTTATGATCTGGGTTCTGCGCTGCCTCACTCCATCAGGACTGGACAGATTCCAGAAATTACATAACAAATGCCCATAAATGCGTGCCCTGATACCTACATAACTTTTGCTGGTATTTTCTATTGATGTCTACAAATATTCTTATTGCTGACCACTAACAAGGTTTCATTAGGTCATGAAGCAGCATAACTTGCTCCACAAGTCTACATTTTTGTGTCCACTCCTGCCTTTGATTTTGTTTCTCCTGTCCTAACAAACAAAACTACTTGAATAGACTCTTGGCTCTTGACCTTTTGCCATCGGTAAATGAAGCAACTTTGCAATTTACCTCTTATTAAAAATTCTCTCTGTTCTCAACAATAAAGCGATTTTTAGTTCTACTTTTTACTGCTCGTCGCCTAGTTTACCGGCCACCTCTGCAGTCTATCAGCAGTGACCGTCTCCTACACAAGTAACACAATGCTTACAAGCTTTCTCCAATACATTTTGTGAGCTTTGTTCTAAAGCTGGCCTGATTGCCAGATCTGGTCAACCTCAGTGACCCTTGCACTTCTCAAATTCTGCAGAGACATAAATGCCCTATTTGCACCAACAGAGTGCACACAGTTCAAGCCAGATGTGCATCCATGCCACTAGTCCAAATTGTCAGTCACTCAGGAACGCACCCCTCCCACAAGACAGAAGTTTGTCCCTGAAGAACGAGCATGAGACAACCCTCTTAAAGTAGATCTTTTACCAGATTTTACAGTTCAAACTGAATACATTATTACCGTATATACTCGAGTATAAGCCGACCCGAGTATAAGCCGACCCCCCTAATTTTGCCACAAAAAACTGGGAAAACTTATTGACTCAAGTATAAGCCTAGGGTGGAAAATGCAGCAGCTACCGGTGAATTTCAAAAATAAAAATAGATGCTCCATACCATTCATTATTGCCCCATAGATGCTCCATATAAAGCTGTGCCATATATAATGCTCCATACCATTGATTATTGCCCCATATATTATCCATATATAGCTGTGCCATATAGAATGCTCTGCACCGTTCATTATGGCCCCATAGATGCTCCATATAAAGCTGTGCCACATATACAATGCTCTGCACCATTCATTATGGCCCTATAGATGCTCCATATAAAGCTGTGCCATATATGCTCTGCACCGTTCATTATGGCCCTATAGATGCTCCATATAAAGCTGTGCCATATATGCTCTGCACCGTTCATTATGGCCCCATAGATGCTCCTTATAAAGCTGTGCCATATATGCTCTGCACTGTTCAGTTTGGCCCCATAGGTGCTCCTTATATAGCTGTGCCCTATATGCTCTGCACCGTTCAGTTTGGCCCCATAGATGCTCCTTATATAGCTGTGCCCTATATGCTCTGCACCGTTCAGTTTGGCCCCATAGATGCTAATTATATAGCTGTGCCCTATATGCTCTGCACGGTTCAGTTTGGCTCCATAGATGTTCCTTATATAGCTGTGCCCTATATGCTCTGCACCGTTCAGTTTGGCCCCATAGATGCTCCTTATAAAGCTGTGCCATATATGCTCTGCACCGTTCAGTTTGGCCCCATAGATGCTCCTTATATAGCTGTGCCCTATATGCTCTGCACCGTTCAGTTTGGCCCCATAGATGCTCATTATAAAGCTGCCCCATATGGAATGCTCTGCAGCGTTCAGTTTGGCCCCATAGATGCTCCACATAAATCTGTGCCATATATAACACTGGTGCTGCTGCTGCAATAAAAAAAAAAAAACACATACTCACCTCTGTTGCTTGCAGCTCCTCAGCGTCCCGTCCCGGCGTCTCTCCGCACTGACTGATCAGGCAGAGGGTGCCGCGCACACTATATGCGTCATCGCGCCCTCTGACCTGAACAGTCAGAGCGGAGAGACGCCGGGAAGACAGAGCGGCGCCCGGCGTGTGGAACGAGGACAGGTAAATATGCGATACTTACCTGCTCCCGGCGTCCCACTCCTTCCCCCGGACAGCTGGTCTCCAGGTGCCGCAGCCTCTTCCTCTATCAGCGGTCACCGGCACCGCTGATTAGAGAAATGAATATGGGGCTCCACCCCTATGGGAGTGGAGTACATATTCATAAGTTTAATGAGCGGTCCCACGTGACCACTGTACAGGGGAAGAGCTGCGGCACCCGGAGACAGTGTGACGGGCAGGGGGAGCGTCAGGATCGCCGGGACTAGGTAAGTATGCCTCAGCGCCCTCTCCCCCTCACCCGCCGACCCTGCCACAGAACGTGACTCGAGTATAAGCCGAGAGGGGCACTTTCAGCCCAAAAATTTGGGCTGAAAATCTCGGCTTATACTCGAGTATATACGGTAAATATAACTCATAGACCTGGTGAGGCTGGTGTACTTGCTTTGAAAATCTGTGAGTATGTCAAAATAGCTGTATGATACTTTTTTTACGTTTTCTGCCTGATAATCAAATGAGCATGGTACGGAGTACAGATAGAGCAGCCACTTTTAAAAACAATATACAGCCATTTTGACAAGTTCACCATCCTATAAATTATCTTTACTGAATAGGTTTTGTACATGCCTGTTTTATAAAAGGTAACAACTAAATTAAAAGAGTATATACAAAACAAAAATGGTGCTGTACTTAGTCATAAATCAAGCTGGATATTTTCTGTCCTCAATAACATAATTCCAAATTATTGTTTAATTGATACTCACAGATCTGTGTGATAAATATTGAACAAATTAACCCCAAAGCTGCTATTAAAATGTGAATTCTAAAGTGTGCAGTAGTCTTGGTGTGAAATGTACCTACATAATCATCCCAGTGGTATGTATCCGTAGTATGCTCTATTTAAAGGAGTTCTCCGGGAATAAAAAAATAAATAAAGGAAATATTATCATGAATAATTTTCTAAACATCTCTAATTAGCAAATCACATTCTTTTCTATGCTGGTTATCACTACAGAATTACATTGATTAGCGTCTTGTTATTGTTACATTGACAGGAGCCTTTTCTAGAATGTTACTAGGACAAGCGCCTGTGAGTATGTGCGGTAGTAAGCTCTACCTCTTCCATTTATGTGTAGAGATGGGCTGAGCCTGTAATACTGGAGATACCAGCAGTGCTGAGGAATAAGAGGTTGCTCACACTATTGTCCACCCCCTCTCGCAGAAATTTTTAGCAGCTTCTGTGACCTGGAGATATCATAGCTGTTTGTTGCATAGATAATATCCAGGACACAACAGTGGAGCCTCCAATTGCACATGCCCATAGGCATCTGATCTAGCATTTAAAGGGGTATTCCCATCTCCAAGATCCTATCCCAATATGTAGTAGGTGTAATAATAATAATATTAGCAAATACCTACAATTAGACATGTGATATAGTTTTTCTGATTCGCTATGTCTCTTTCCTGAAGTGCAGTCATTGTCGGACCTTAGGTATTCATGGTTACGACCACTGATATAGTGACAGCTAGTTGCTAATGGTCGTAACCATGGATTCCTAAGGTCCTGCAATGCCTGCACATCAGGAAGGAGACATAGAGAATCAGAAAAACTATACTACATTTCTAATTAAAGATATTTGCTAATCTTATTATTATTATTACACCTACTACATATTGGGATAGGATCTCGGAGATGGGAATACCCCTTTAAGGACAATTTTCTATCAGAGCAACAAGCTGATGGCCATTTTAATTCTACAATCATTATCTCCCTAAACAGAACCAATATTTAGGAATTCATTTATAACGACATTTTCTTTCAATCCTATTTTTTGTTCTATTCCTGAAGAACACCTTTCATGTACATTTCCTTATTATTGACCATTAATATATTGACTACCGTTCTATTTTCCTGGTAACACTGTAAATAAAAAGAATTGTCTCTTTCTTTCTTCTTCATTATATCTCATTGCATTCCAATAACTGAATGCTCAATTTTCTACCCTTTGTTATGGCAATGGAAAAATATATTCCTTCCTCGGAGAATCTTTAAAGAAAACTGCTGTGCTTCATCGATGTAACACAAGTCAGGAATTGATTTAAACATGTGAATATTCACCTTTCATAATGACCCACTTCTCTGAGTACACAATAGTCTCTCCTTACTTATTTCCCAAATGAAAGAGCGATGTTGAATTCATTATTTGATGTTAGAACCAACATCTTACCATTTATTAATTCAGTACAAGTTACAGGAAGAATGAAAGACCGGGGAAATCTCCACTGTACGCCAGGTAAAATAGGACATATTGGAGAGGATACTCCAGTAAGGTGATACACTCATTGTGTCTCTGGCGTGTTATCGGTGTCTTATGTGTAATATCAATGTGATCAGCGCATCCTAGAATAAACTCTTTAAGTTCACAAGGGTGAGTTTGTCCAAATTGGCCAACCATTCACAGATCCTGCCAATTGGTCTGCTCTACCATTCAAAACACAAATCATCAGTTACAGTGGATTAGGTAGTGACAAGATGTTGAATCAATTTACCAGTAAGTACTGAAAACCTTGTCTGAATAACATTCAATATTACACTAAGAATATCCGTTATTAAAGATGCACTCCTTCTCCTCCCATCAAAGTTTTTATCCTCTTAATATATTGCAATCACCATATTCTATAGCACATATAGCACTATGTACTTACAGTTGCTCATTTTGCCTTTCTACCCAACTAATTCTCTGCTCTATGTAGAAACAGGAAGTCTCTTGTCCCTGCATTTATCACCCCCCTCTTTAACTCCTGACCCAGCAGCTCTGCTTCTTCAGCATCAGGGACTTTTGCAGTGACTGATGAGTCATACAGGCAACATTGACCTCCTGTTTTTGCATAGAGCTTAGTAGAATTCAGCTAGTCAGTTTTTGTTCACGCATGTCATAGACCTAATAGAAAACAGAAGAATTAGCTGGGTAAAAGACAAAATGAGCAATTGTAAGTACACAGTGCTATATAACATAATGTCTGCATTATAATAAGAACATTAAAAAAAATTGATTGAAGGAATGCTTCTTTAAGGTTCAAATGTGTTTTTCAGAAATTTGGATAGAGTCAAAACTGCATTAGGCTCCAGGTTATGGCATACTACCAAACTACCATATCAGCACCAGGTATAGAGCTGAGAAGTGAGGAAGGAGCCTTTCTTTGTAGACTGAGAATTAATGCAGGAGTCAACTACCTTCAAGATCTTATCTTCATTTCACAAGTAGACATCTGAAGAGAAGCACCATTTCTGGCTGGCATGATGGGATAGTAGGTGACGTGTAATTCATTGTACTTCAGAAATCCTATCAAACTTAAGATCTTTGTAAATAGCATTTAAAGGGTTTGTTGAAAATATGTGATTGCTGTGGGTCCAGCAATGGGGTACCTCACAAATCATATGAATGTTGGTCCAACATCCCTTGTGTAAAGCATTAGGACGCATGTATGACCACTTCTCCATTTGCTTCTGTTGGACTAATGAAAATAGCTGTCAATTAGTATTAGTGAGCGTACTCAGATAAGGTGTTATCCAAGTACGCTCATATCCTAAACGAATATTGTCGGCATGCTTGAGAAAAATACTCATGTCGCTGCGGCTGCATGTCTCTCGGATGTTCGACAGCCACAACACATGCAGGGATTGCCTGCTTGTTAGGTAATCCCTGCATGTGTTGCAGCTGTCAAACAGCCTCTAGACATGCAGCCACGGCGACTCAAGTATTTTTTTGAGCACGCCAAAAATATATTCGATAAGGACACGAGCAGGCTTGGATAACACCTTATATCACCTTTGAAACTGTTAAGACTCTTACTGTCGCTCTTATTCATTCTTGTCTGGATTACTGCAACTCTCTTCTGATCGGTCACCCTCTTACCAAACTTTCTCCTCTCCAATCCATCTTGAATGCGGCAGCCAGGGTCATATTCCTCTCCAGCCGCTTCACCGATGCCTCCATCTTGTGCCAGTCATTACACTGGCTACCCATTCGCTACAGGGTCCAGTATAAACTCATCTCTCTCACCCACAAAGCTCCCCAGCATCAATAGTAAAAAGATCTAATGTTAAAAATAAGAAAAAAAATAAAATAAATCATTATATACTCACCTTCCGGTGCCGTTGCCGCTCCTCGCAACGCTCCAGGCCATGCATTGCGGTCTCGCAAGATGATGACGTAGTCATCTGGGTAATTTCGCAATGCATCACTGGGAACGGAAGCTGGTGGCCGCATCGCGTGCACTGGAACAGCTTCTCTGGACGTCGGAAGGTGAGTATATAACTATTTTTTATTTTCATTTTTTTAACAGGGATATGGTGTCCACAGTGCTATATAGTACTTGGGCTGTGTTATATACTGCGAGGCTGCTATATACTACGTGGGCAGTGTTATATACTGTATGGCCTGTGTTATATACTGCTTGGGCTGTGTTATATACTACGTGGGCAATTTTATATACTACGTGGGCAATGTTAAATACTACTTGGGCTGTGTTATATACTGCGTGGGTGCTATATATTATGTGGGCTGTGTTATATACTACGTGTGCAGTGTTTTATACGACGTGGGCTGTGTTATATACTATGTGGCTGGGCAATATACTATGTGGAAGTGTTATATACTACGTGGGCTGTGTTATATACTGCATGGGCTGTGTCATATACTGCGTGGGCAGTGTTATATACTATGTGGGCAGTGTTATATACTACATGCGCAGTGTTATGTACTACATAGGCTGTGTTATATACTATGTGGGCTGTGTTATATACTACATGGCAGTGTTATATACTGCGTGGGCAGTGTTATATACTATGTGCGCAGTGTTATATACTGCGTGGGCTGTGTTATATACTACGTGGGCTGGGTTATATACTACGTGGGCAGTGTTATATACTATGTGGGCAGTGTTATATACTACGTGGACAGTGTTATATACTACGTGCGCAGTGTTATATACTATGTGGGCTGTATTATGTACTATGTGGGCTGTGTTATATACTAAATGCGCAGTGTTATATACTATGTGGGCTGTGTTATATACTGCGTGGGCAGTGTTATATACTACATGGGCAGTGTTATACACTACGTGTGCAGTGTTATATACTATGAAGGCTGTGTTATATACTACGTGGGCTGTGTTATATACTACATGGCAGTGTTATATACTACGTGGGCAGTGTTATATACTACGTGTGCAGTGTTATATACTGCGTGGGCTGTGTTATATACTACGTGGGCTGTGTTATATACTACATGGGCAGTGTTATATACTACGTGCGCAGTGTTATATACTATGTGGGCTGTGTTATATACTACGTGGGCAGTGTTATATACTATGTGGGCTGGGTTATATACTACGTTGGCAGTGTTATATTCTACGTGCGCAGTGTTATATACTACGTGGGCTGTGTGATATGCTGCGTGGGCAGTGTTATATACTACGTGGACAGTGTTATATACTACGTGCACAATGTTATATACTACGTAGGCTGTATTATATACTATGTGGGCTGTGTTATATACTACATGCACAGTGTTATATACTACATGGGCTGTGTTATATACTGCGTGGGCAGTGTTATATACTACGTGGGTAGTGTTATATACTACGTGCGCAGTGTTATATACTACGAAGGCTGTGTTATATACTACGTGGGCTGTGTTATATGCTACGTGGCAGTGTTATTTACTACATGGGCAGTGTTATATACTACGTGCGCAGTGTTATATAGTGCGTGGGCTGTGTTATATACTACGTGGGCTGAGTTATATACTACGTGGGCAGTGTTATATACTACGTGCACAGTGTTCTATACTACATGGGCAGTGTTATATACTATGTGCGCAGTGTTATATACTACGTGGGCTGTGTTATATACTACGTGGGCTGTGTTATATACTACGTGGCTATGTTATATACTGCGTGGCTCCTATATACTGCATGACTGTGCTATATACTATGTGGCTGTCTGTTACATGGCCTCTGCTTTATACTATGTGGCTGCTACCTTGTATATATATACATACATGCATGCATATTCTAGAATACCCGATGCATTAGAATCGGGCTACCATCTAGTTTATTATAATTGCCAGACCTGAAATAACAAGCACTTTTCACCTATTGTGTCCTCCCAGTTCCTTGTAGATTGTAAGCTTGCGAGCAGCGACCTCACCCCTAATGTCACTGTTTAAATTGTCTTAACTTGTATTGAATTTCTTGTCTGTACATGTCCCCGCTTAATTGTAAAATGCTGTGGAATATGTTGGCGCTATATAAATACAAATTATTATTGTTATCTGAGCACACTCACTCATTAATACTGTCAATTACTTAGAAGTGAATGCATTGCTGGGCACACATGCGCATGTTCAACTTTTATCTATTATGGGCCTTAAGGGATTGTAGTACTGTACTATTCTACTCAGCTATAGCTTATTTTTTTTAACATGATCTATAACAGGGGTGCACAAAGATGCATTAACCATCTGGTCACAGACTTGCTTGGTAGTGTCTGTGTTTTCCATGTCAGGGAGAGGAGGAGTAGCGAAGGGTTTGTCTCACTGTAGGGACAGGTACTCATGACATAATGTGTGTCCTTATCTGGGATCCCCAAGCTTGGGCATGATGGGGGAGTCCGATGGCACAGAAAGCAGTACATGAGGTGAAGAAGTGGTCATACATGAGTGCTCCTATATTCATTGTAGTTTAAGGGAGAAGAGACTGCTTAGTATAAACTAAAATGGAAAGAGCTGAATGCATGGTCACGTCCTATCTGGATTGAGAACAGAAGAGAAAGAAACCTCTATCCTCCAGATAAGTGGATAAGATCCAGCACCTGTTATATATTTATGGCATATAATAAAAATAATAATAATAATAATTTTTATTTATATAGCGCCAACATATTCCGCAGCGCTTTACAACTTATAGAGGGGACTTGTACAGACAATAGACATTACAGCATAACAGAAATCACAGTTCAAAACAGATACCAGTAGGAATGAGGGCCCTGCTCGCAAGCTTACAAACTATGAGGAAAAGGGGGGACACGAGAGGTGGATGGTAACAATTGCTTTAGTTATTTGGACCAGCCATAGTGTAAGGCTCGGGTGTTCATGTAAAGCTGCATGAACCAGTTATCAGCCTAAGTATGTAGCAGTACAGACACAGAGTGCTATTAACTGCATAAAGTGTATGAGAACATGATGTGAGGAACCTGATTTTTTTTTTTCTATTTTTAATAGGCCACACAGGGATGGTTAGGTTAATGCGTTGAGGCGGTAGGCCAGTCTGAACAAATGAGTTTTTAGGGCACGCTTAAAACTGTGGGGATTGGGGAATAATCGTATTAACCTAGGTAATGCATACCAAAGAATCGGCGCATCACGTGTAAAGTCTTGGAGACGGGAGTGGGAGGTTCTGATTATTGAGGATGCTAACCTGAGGTCATTAGCGGAGCGGAGGGCACGGGTAGGGTGGTAGACTGAGACCAGAGAGGAGATGTAGGGTGGTGCTGAGCCATGGAGTGCTTTGTGGATGAGGGTAGTAGTTTTGTACTGGATTCTGGAGTGGATGGGTAGCCAATGTAATGACTGGCACAAGGTAGAAGCATTGGTGTAACGGTTGGTGAGGAATATGATTCTGGCAGCAGAATTCAGGACAGATTGGAGCGGGGAGAGTTTGGTAAGAGGGAGTCCGATTAGTAGAGAGTTACAATAGTCCAGACGAGAATGAATAAGTGAGACAGTAAGAGTTTTTGCAGAGTCGAAAGTAAGAAAAGGGCGAATTCTAGAAATGTTTTTGAGATGCAGATAAGAAGTGCGAGCCAGTGATCGGATGTGGGGGGTGAATGAAAGCTCGGAATCAAGGATGACCCCAAGACAGCGGGCATGTTGCTTTGGAATAATTGTGGAACCGCACACGGAGATGGCAATGTCAGGCAAAGGTAGGTTAGTAGAGGGAGAGAACACGAGGAGTTCAGTTTTTGACAGGTTCAGTTTCAGATAGAGGGAGGACATGATGTTAGAAACAGCGGTAAGACAATCACTGGTGTTTTCTAAAAAGGTCGGCGTGATAACAGGAGAAAAGGCATATACGTTTAATATCCCCCAGAAGGAATACTCAAGTTTTTTTTGCAGCCCTCAGGTTGGTTCAATCTGAAAATACCCTCAGACCAAAAAAAGTCATCCACCCCATGATCTCCAGGCTGCTGGGGCAATGGAGACTTGAAAAAACGAAATAATGGGTGTTTATGAGTTGAGCAACTTTTCTGTTTTGATTTTAGAGGCTGTTCCGATCAGGAGATGTAATAGGGCATATTGAAGGGGTTTTAAAAAAGTTATTAATATTTCTTTTATCTGATTTTATATCTAACAAAATGCCCCAAAATATTAAAAGCTATTCTCTTATAATAAAATTAAACTATAATTGTAATTAACTGAGTGTTGTGCAATAAATATTTTATGCACAACTACTAAGTTAAATGGATTATCGGGGGCTTTTATTTTTTTCCTATGAAGCTAAGAACTTACTAGCAAGTAGTTGCTAACTACCTGCCTGTTCTGCCCTGTGAAAATCAGGATCTCATGTCCTGATTCTGCTCTGAAGCATTACAATGAAACCCTGCAAAGTGCCCTGGATGAAGTGGCACCTCCTATACATAGAACAACTCGGCACAGACGGCGACAACCGTGGCACACGCTGCAAACACGTTTCCTGCAGCAGTGCTCCAGGTGCGCCGAACGTCTGTGGAGAAAATCTAATCTACCCGAAGATTTCATCCATTATAAGTTCATGCTAAAAACATACAACTCTGCCCTTCACCTCTCCAAACAAACCTATTTCAACACCCTCATCACCTCCCTGTCAAATAACCCTAAACGTCTCTTTGACACTTTCCAGTCCCTACTCAACCCAAGAGAGCAGGCCCCAACCACAGATCTCCGCGCTGACGATCTGGCCAATTACTTCAAAGAAACAATTGACCACATTCGACAGGAAATCATCTCCCAATCTCTTCATACCATGCACTGTCCTCCCTCCCCCACTGCATCTAGTTCACTCTCTGACTTTGAACCAGTTACAGAAGAAGAAGTAAGCAGGCTCCTTGCATCTTCTCGCCCGACCACTTGCACCAGTGACCCCATTCCGTCACATCTCCTCTAGTCCCTTTCCCGGGCTGTCACCTCCCACCTAACAAAAATATTCAACCTTTCCCTCACTTCCGGTATTTTTCCCTCCTCATTTAAGCATGCCATCATACATCCATTACTTAAAAAAACCTCCCTCGACCAAAATTGTGCCGCTAATTTTATAGACCTGTCTCCAATCTTCCCTTCATCTCTAAACTCCTCGAACGCCTGGTCCACTCCCGTCTTACCCGCTATCTCTCAGATAACTCTCTTTTCGACCCTCTTCAATCTGGCTTCCGCTCTTTACACTCTACTGAAACTGCCCTCACTAAAGTCTCTAATGACCTACTAACAGCTAAATCTAATGGTCACTACTCCATGCTAATTCTCTTGGATCTCTCTGCAGCATTCGACACTGTGGATCATCAGCTCCTCCTCACTATGCTCCGCTCCATCGGCCTCAAGGATACCGTTCTCTCTTGGTTTTCCTCCTATCTCTCTGAACGATCCTTCACTGTATGTTTTGCTGGTTCCTCCTCCTCTCACCTTCCCCTTACTGTTGGGGTTCCTCAAGGATCAGTACTAGGCCCCCTCCTCTTCTCTATGTATACTGCCGCTATTGGACAAACAATCAGTAGATTTGGTTTCCAGTACCATCTCTATGCTGACGACACCCAATTATACACCTCTTCTCCTGTTATCACGCCAACCTTTTTAGAAAACACCAGTGATTGTCTTACCGCTGTCTCTAACATCATGTCCTCCCTCTATCTGAAACTGAACCTGTCAAAAACTGAACTCCTCGTGTTCTCTCCCTCTACTAACCTACCTTTGCCTGACATTGCCATCTCCGTGTGCGGTTCCACCATTACTCCAAAGCAACATGCCCGCTGTCTTGGGGTCATCCTTGATTCCGAGCTTTCATTCACCCCCCACATCCGATCACTGGCTCGCTCTTCTTATCTGCATCTCAAAAACATTTCTAGAATTCGCCCTTCTCTTACTTTCGACTCTGCAAAAACTCTTACTGTCTCACTTATTCATTCTCGTCTGGACTATTGTAACTCTCTACTAATCGGCCTCCCTCTTACCAAACTCTCCCCGCTCCAATCTGTGCTGAATGCTGCAGCCAGGATCATATTCCTCATCAACCGTTACACCGATGCCTCTACCTTGTGCCAGTCATTACACTGGCTACCCATCCACTCCAGAATCCAGTACAAAACTACTACCCTCATCCACAAAGCACTCCATGGCTCAGCACCACCCTACATCTCCTCTCTGGTCTCAGTCTACCACCCTACCCGTGCCCTCCCCTCCGCTAATGACCTCAGGTTAGCATCCTCAATAATCAGAACCTCCCACTCCCGTCTCCAAGACTTTACACGTGCTGCGCCGATTCTTTGGAATGCATTACCTAGGTTAATACGATTATTCCCGAATCCCCACAGTTTTAAGCGTGCCCTAAAAACTCATTTGTTCAGACTGGCCTACCGCATCAATGCATTAACCTAACCATCCCTGTGTGGCCCATTCAAAGAAAAAACAAACAAACCATAATCAGGTTCCTCTCATACACTTTATGCAATTAATAGCCCTCTGTGTCTGTACTGCTACATACTTAGGCAGTTAATTGGTCCATGCAGCTTTACATGAACACCCGAGCCTTACACTATGGCTGGTCCAAATAACGAAAGCAATTGTTACCATCCACCTCTCGTGTCCCCCCTTTTCCTCATAGTTTGTAAGCTTGCGAGCAGGGCCCTCATTCCTACTGGTATCTGTTTTGAACTGTGAATTCTGTTATGCTGTAATGTCTATTGTCTGTACAAGTCCCCTCTATAATTTGTAAAGCGCTGCGGAATATGATGGCGCTCTATAAATAAAAATTATTATTATTATTATTATTATCTTTCCCAGCTCAGGCAGCGATGGTCCTGTTTCCTTTCATCTCACATATCTCACATCAACAGAGCAGTCATTTCTTTTCTAGGTCTGCTCTGTTAACGGGGCGTTACTGCTAACATCATGGCGACTAAAAGCCAACTGCCCTCATACAGCGGAGAGCTTTGCTGTTAATCAACCTGACATCGACAGTGATGCCCGGTCAGCAGAGCATAGCAGAAGAGAAAAAACTGCTCTGTCTATGTGACATCACAAGAAGCAGATGAACTGTCAGCAGGAACAGTTCAGGAGCTGGAAGAGATCTTTTCAGGGCAGAAAGTGCAGGTAATTAGAAACTACCTGCCAGAAAGTCCTTGGCAGCATAGGAAAAAGAAAGTCCCATGTAACCCATTTAAGTGGATGTACCAATTTGATTAGTTTCTCATAATTAAAATGGACCATAATTTTAGGACACAAAAAGAATAGTGATCCGAATTCTTCTGATTGTTAGAAACAAATGCTTGTCGAAAAATCGGAAGCATAAATAGTTTATAACAAGGTGCCATCACAGCTATTATGTTAGCATGGCCACAGCTTAATTAAACTACGCATTAAAATACTAGCAGTAAAAAATATTAATTATGCTAGAAATTACAGCCACCATTATTGTGTAAATATCGTCCCCATGTTACAGAAGACGTGCATCAATAAAGCAGGCACAAACCTACATATAACATCTGTGGTCCCTGTGCTCATCCTAGCCTGTGCTTCAGGAAGAGAGACGTTCATCTTAAAGCATGCAGATAGAAGCTAAGTGCACTTTGCAAATCTATTGGGAAAACTATAATCATGTATTGGAGAATTGCAACAATTAACAACAATTCCCTAAGGTATTGTAATCTGTTATCAGACCAATACTATGATAGCAGCTCCCACATAAGAGGGACTTTCTAATATTATTCCTCATGAAATATAATGTGACATGATGGAAGTACATTGTGTATATTCTTCATAGACTGCATGCTGATTGAATTCCAATCAAATAATCAAATAAATGTACAATATAATAAATGATATGTGCAAAATGTGGTCATTATCTACTTAGTGTAAGTGAATCTTCAAACATACATGATGAAGCAGTCATACAGCAATGAGTTATGGATGTGAGCTGCATAAAATAAATAATACAGCTGTACCATACTTTTCTAAGTACATAAATACAGTACATGCACACATACAGTACATGCATACATGCAGTCAGCTATGGTGCAATGTTTAAAATACTGATTTGCTAGTAGGGTATTATATATCTTACATTGATGTCTGTAGATAACTTTTTATGACCAGTGCACCTTCTGGGTGGTAGTCATATCTGATGATAAATCGCAGAGGAATGTTCTACTATTTGGATAGTTTCACCAGAGCTGGATTCCTTTTCTCATGGTTGCTGTTGGCCCGAGGGGTCAGTCATCATCGTCCCCACCTTGCTGTCAAATCCTGGATATACTGGTCTGACTGGAGGTCGTTATTGCAGCAACCCAGCCCAGTGACCATTTAGAAGATCTGGTCATGTCAGTTAGGGCGCGGTGGACAAATGTCCCTCCTGGGGGATAAGTCAAAGCTATTATGATGGATAATTATTAGGGAATCTTTTATTTGAGGCAACTGAAATTTTGACAAAGAATAAGCATCAATTACTAGAGAACATTTAACATAGTGACATAATGTAGATTGTAGTCCTGTCTCCCATTGTACCGGTATGTCAATTATCTAGCCATGTTTAGTTCTACTCACTCTACTTGGTTCAGAAAACTTTGTAAAAAAAAGTAAGCATGCCTAAATTGTATATAAAGACATAAACGTTTTGCCTGGGTCTGGGATTCTAAAAAAAATGGCTCATTGCGGACAATATTTTCATATTAAAAAATAACCATTGCTTCCTATTCATCAGCCACTATCCAAAACTGCTGCTTTGTTGCTCCATGCTGGTTCTGCAGCAATGATGTCAGGTCCATAATTCATGTGAACACTGCAGCCAATTACTGGCCTTGGCAGTCACGGGCTTTCATGCAAAAATCACTGCTGCAGCCAGACATTGGTCTTGGAAGCCATGTGCAGTACTTGCCAATGGTGCCACTGCAGCCAATCACTGGATGAGGATGTTAATAAAACTCCATTGGGCATGATTGCAAGATCCAAGGCACGTCTAACCTGGGGGAATCAAGACAGCTTTTCTCCTCTCTGTAATGAGAGATAATAATGCAGATATTTTCCACTGCTGCCCTGCACTGTTATGACCCCAACAATGCAAATGATATACCGTAGTACAGTATTTATCAAGCAGTATATTCCCAATACCGATAGGAGACCCACAGATTCGGACCCATAAAGTCCACCAACTGACAGACTACAGAAGATTAGTGTGTTTAGTCCTTCGACAACGTATGTTACTAAAAGTTGCTGCGTTTTCACAACTGTTTGCACATAGGACAGGACACATAGCCCATTGGGAAGAACAAGTGCCCATTTGGATGCTGCATTTTTATTTTTGCAGAGCACAGGGATTCTGTTTCTAGAAAATTACCATAATTACGTTACTGTTTTATGACACTGGGGTTAAAAATGGATGGGCAAGTTGTAGTTTAGTTATTTGCTAAGGGACCATATTGAGATGTGAAATATTGTTTTTATGCAGCAGTGACTTTTATTTGCAGCAAATCTACTTTAGTCCAAAAGAAACTTGCCATCTGTTTTAATGCTAAAAACACTGACAGGGAAGAAGCACTTAAATGTACTCCAACCAGACAGGAGCGTCAGATAGAAAGGTCTGTGAGAAGAATCCGGAGGCTGGCGGAGTACCCCTTAGAGACTTAGAAGGCATACTTCTCTGGGGTCAGCTATATTTTAGATACTTAGTTTTATTCTGTATATCAGATCCATTTTTCCAGAATGTGTTACTATCAATCGAAAAGAACTGGAAGAATAATAGAGAGGTGACATCTGCTAAATGTACTCTCACTGCCAGAACATTACTGAATCTCTGACTGTGGCCTGCAGTGTCAGGTAGTCTTTATTTTTTTTTATATTGGGAATACATTCTGAACGTATTGATATTATGGACAACGGCTTCTTAGCAGATGATTTCCAAACCCTACAACTATTATCACTGCTGCCAAATGGTAAAAACATCTATAAGATGCTTATCTTTTAAATAGGACACGGATGCCACACCATTAGTACCAGAGTGCTCATAGGCCCAGAACATGACAGTAATAGTCCTTAGCGGGCATGTTATCCATAGTAGGATCATCGCTAGAATCCGCAGTCACATATCCATATAAAGGAACGTGATCGTTCCTTTAATAACATCAATACACTGCCGGGCACAGCCATTGGTGGCAAAGAAATAAGCCAAAAGTAAACTAAAGAGGTCAAAGCTTATTTTGTGCATTTAATTGATTTTAGTTGACATATACAATTAAACTCATACCCAGCTATAGTTATACAGGGTGTCCAATGAAAACATGTTTTCACCTAGACACAAGATAAGCGATAACTTATTGATTGGTGGTGGCCGACCACTGTGACCCATTCCAAATGGCAGAACAGGGCATTTTTATCCCCTGTAGAATGGAGCTGCAGCACCTTTGCTCAACTGCCGCTCCATTCATTCCCTATGGGGCTGCCATCAGGGCAGGGACTAAAATTCAGCCGTGGCATTTGAAGTTACACAGGCCCACTTGTCGCCTGGTGAATGTATAATATCTTTGTATGCTTGTAGGTTACAAGAAGTGAGGGGAGTGTAACATGACTATATAACATATAATCACAGCTGTATCCAGCATTACAGCACAGTCCCCATAGAATGTAATACAGCACAGTCCCCATAGAATGTAATGCAGCACAGCCCCCATAGAATGTAATACAGCACAGCCCCATAGAATGTAATACAGCACAGTTCCCATAGAATGTAATACAGCACAGTCCCCATAGAATGTAATACAGCCAGCCCCCATAGAATGTAATGCAGCACAGCCCCCATAGAATGTAAAGTATCCAGTCCCCATAGAATGTAATGCAGCACAGCCCCATAGAATGTAATATAGCACAGCCCCCATAGAATGTAATACAGCACAGTCCCCATAGAATGTAATGCAGCACAGCCCCCATAGAATGTAATACAGCACAGCCCCCATAGAATGTAATACAGCCAGCCCCCATAGAATGTAATGCAGCACAGCCCCATAGAATGTAATGCAGCACAGCCACCCATAGAATGTAATACAGCCAGCCCCTATAGAATGTAATGCAGCACAGCCCCCATAGAATGTAATGCAGCACAGCCCCCATAGAATGTAATACAGCCAGCCCCTATAGAATGTAATACAGCACAGCCCCCATAGAATGTAATACAGCCAGCCCCCATAGAATGTAATACAGCACAGCCCCCATAGAATGTAATACAGCACAGACCCCATAGAATGTAATACAGCACAGCCCCCATAGAATGTAATACAGCCAGCCCCTATAGAATGTAATGCAGCACAGCCCCCATAGAATGTAATGCAGCACAGCCCCCATAGAATGTAATACAGCCAGCCCCTATAGAATGTAATACAGCACAGCCCCCATAGAATGGAATACAGCCAGCCCCTATAGAATGTAATACAGCACAGCCCCCATAGAATGTAATACAGCACAGCCCCCATAGAATGTAATACAGCACAGCCCCCATAGAATGTAATGCAGCACAGCCCCCATAGAATGTAATGCAGCACATCCCCCATAGAATGTAATGCAGCACAGCCCCCATAGAATGTAATACAGCCAGCCCCCATAGACTGTAATGCAGCACAGCCCCCATAGAATGTAATGCAGCACAGCCCCCATAGAATGTAATGCAGCACAGCCCCCATAGAATGTAATACAGCCAGCCCCCATAGAATGTAATGCAACACAGCCCCCATAGAATGTAAAGCAGCCAGTCCCCATAGAATGTAATGCAGCACAGCCCCCATAGAATGTAAAGCAGCCAGTTCCCATAGAATGTAATGCAGCCCCCCCACCCCAAAAGCCCCACAATCCAATTATCACTCATTGATATATATATAATAAAAAAAAAAATACTCTACTCACCTCTCCTCGTGCCCCGCGTTGCTCCTGGCTCCGGTCTCAGCAGCTGCAGTCTGCCCGCCCAACACACAGCAGGTGCGCGATGATATGACGTCATCGCACACACGCAGTGTCAGCGCCAGGCATAGTGGGGAATGATGGGAGAGGGAGCGTCAGCGGACGCTGTCTCTTCCATCATTGCATTCAACTGTACCGGCGTCTATGACGCCGGTATAGTTGAATGAGGGGCGGGGACTGTGCCAACAGCGGGGGGAGTGTGCCGACAGCGGGGGGAGTGTGCCGACAGCGGCACACTCGAGCAACCCACTGCTGCCACCGGCCCTTCTGGCATTTGCCAGAACTGCCCTATGGCCAGCCCGGCCCTGGCTGCCATGCACTGCATTTGGCTTTTTGCCCTAGTACTATGGATCAGCAGTTGGGCATTCCGGTCTAATGGGTATAAAAGTGCCATGGGTTTAGGTGATAACGTATTTTCACTGGACAATTCTTTAATATTCCACTAAAAAGAACTGGAAAGTAGATATATGCTGCCCAATCTATGGGAAGCATGTATCTGACACTGGATGTATGATTTCAGCCAGGTATGTTTGACTCTGAAACACTGCAGAATTTCACAGAAAAATGTACATAGATTGTAAGCTTGTGAGCAGGGCCCTCATTCCTCTTGGTATCTGTTTTGATCTACTGTATGTGCTTATTGTTATGCTGTGATGTCTATTGTCCCCTCTAAAATGTAAAGTGCTGTGAATATGTCGGCGCTATGGAAATAAAATTATTATTATTCGTACTAAAGCTGCTGGGGACTAATCAGACAGGTTGGTCCCTGGCGGCTTCTCCTGCTAGCTCCCCTTGAGTGACAGCTCTCTCCCCATAGGGAAAAACCTGTCACTCCAGAGAGGCCGCTCTCCAACTAGTCTCTTTAAGGTATGTTCTTCAGTGAAACACTATAGCATTTCGTAGTAAAATATACCTTGCTAAGATCATACAGCCAATGTCCGATACATGCGTCATACGGATCGGGAAGTATGTGTCCGCTGTCAGGTTCCCTTTAAATACACCTCTCTCTTTCACTTCCTTTTTTGTCTTGTTGTGTCCTGTGTTTTGTGTCTTAGAGTTAAGGCTCCTTGCACCCTATGGACCAGTAACTAGTGGGTTTTGTCCATAGGTCACATATTCTTGCATTTGAGCCTTATATCATTACTTAATACGTAAAGCTTCAACTGTCTCTTGCTGCCATTGATTCATCCATGTTTTATCACAAGCTCTTGTTGATGACATTTGTTTTTCTCTATTGTATTTCTCTGTTCAATGCTTGCCATTATTAAAGGGACAGTGTCACCCCCTCCAGCTGTTATAAACTAAAAGAGCCACCTTGTGCAGCAGTAAAGCTGCATTCTACCAAGGTGACTCTTTTAGTTTTTGTTGCTGTTATTCCCAAAATAAAGCGTTTTATAACTTCTCCAAAATACCTTTCTTTAGACCTGGAGGCAGGTCTGAACCCCGCTCTTTGAAGCGCCAAACTGCCGTCAGTCATATCTTCTGGGGCGCTGGTCGCCGCCCCTTCAGCACTGTTTTCCTTGGAAATCCGGCGCCTGCGCTGTGCTCTTCTGCCTGGGGCAGGCGCATTGAGCATTGGCCGTCTGACCTCACCTGCTGGGTTGCAGACTGCGCCTGTGCGGGCAGTGCGGCCACCCAGCTACTGAATCCCCGCCCCGCAGTGTGTTATGCATTATGCACAGCGCAGGCGCCGGATTTCCGAGGAAAACAGCACTGAGGGGGCGGCGACCAGCGCCCCAGAAGATATGACTGACGGCAGTTTGGCGCTTCAAAGAGCGGGGTTCAGACCTGCCTCCAGGTCTAAAGAAAGGTATTTTGGAGAAGTTATAAAACGCTTTATTTTGGGAATAACAGCAACAAAAACTAAAAGAGCCACCTTGGTAGAATGCAGCTTTACTGCTGCACAAGGTGGCTCTTTTAGTTTATAACGGCTGGAGGGGGTGACAGTGTCCCTTTATTTTCTGAAAAATCTCAATAAAAATTACAATTAAAGAAAAAAATGAAACCCTTTGGGAAATTATTGGGGAAATGATAGGTACAATTTGGTCTGGCAGCAATTAACTCGATGGTGATCAGTCACATAACTAAAAAATCTCGCCATAAGGCAGGATTAACATTACATGTAACTTATAATAACAATAGTGACTTAACCAGTAAAGCAAAGCAAAAAAAAAAAAACATTTTCCAGCATCACAACCCTGTCCTAAGGCACTCTAAGATAGCATGTGCTAATTATGTATATTTATCTGGGAACATTTAGGTTGTTGCCTTTATGAAGGCCGTAATTACCTACTGTGAATAATGTGTTAAATCTTTTGTCTGTTTAGTCCAAAATAACTGTTGTTTCCATCCACATATTTGACATGTTCCGCAGCGTTAAAAAAACAAGGATGCAACATGTAAAACATGACAAAGAAAGGCACAAGGCAAGAAAGAAATGCAGGCTGTCCTTGATAAAATTTGCATTACTTTAAATTGTTGGCAGATAGAAAGCTAAGTATATCAGAACCTGTCTTCCCTGTTCTGCGCGGTTTCTTGAGATGCCTGTTATATAAATTGAAAACAAGTTGTACATTTTAATGCACCTTACCGAGCATTACACAGAAAACAAATGGATTCTGCGTGTCTACTGGCCCGTACTCAAATTTAGCCCCAAGAAACATTTTAGAATAGAGGCTTAGAAAGCATTGCCCTCTAGTGGTAATACATTTAAATCATATAACTAAGGAAAACTCGCTGTAGCATGAAAATTTACATTTCTGTGTGTTCTCATGACCCATTACAGCATGCTTCGAAAAGGAACACTAGAAAGACATTCCTTGCTAGCCATGTCGGCAAGTTATGTAAAGAAAAGCGTTAGGTTTTCATATCTGTTTTGCACAGAACTATAAATCATTATTCTTTTTATTACAGTGTGTTCCTTTTGTTATAGGTCTCTTTGTATTAGTATACATTCACCAAAAAGACATATAGTACTGACAAGGTTGATCTTTATATATACAGTGGGGAAAAAAAGGATTTAGTCAGCCATCAAGTGTGCAAGTTCTGTCACTTAAAAAGATGAGATAGGCCTCTAATTGACATCATAGGTAGACCACAACTGTGAGAGTTAAAATGAGAAAGCAAATCCAGAAAATCACCTTGCCTCAACTGGCAAGATTTATCTAGCAAATTATGGTGGAAAATAAGTATTTAGTCACCTAAAAACATGCAAGATTTCTGGATCTCACAGACCTGTAACTTCTTTAAGATGCTCCTCTGTCCTCCACTCATTACCTGTAGTAATGGCACCTGTTTGAACTTGTTATCAGTATTAAATCACCTGTCCACAACCTCAATCAGTCACACTCCAAGCTCCACTATGGTGAAGACCAAAGAGCTGTCGAAGGACACCAGAAACAAAATTGTAGCCCTGCACCAGGCTGGGAAGACTGAATCTGCAATAGGCAACAGCTTGGTGTGATGAAATCAACTGTGGGAGCAATAATAAGAAAATGGAAGACATACAAGACCACTGATAATCTCCCTCCATCTGGAGCTCCACGCAAGATCTCACCCCGTGGGGTCAAAATGATCACAAGAACAGTGAGCAAAAATCCCAGAACCACACGGGGGGACCTAGTAAATGACCTGCATAGAGATGGGACCACCATAACAAAGGCTACCATCAGTAACACACTACGCCGCTAGGGACTCAGATCCTGCAGTGCTAGACATGTCCCCCTGCTTAAGCCAGTACATGTCCGGGCCCATTTGAAGTTTGCTAGAGAGCATTTGGATTAACCAGAAGAGTATTGGGAGAATGTCATATGGTCTTATGAAACCAAAGTAGAACTGTTTGGTAGAAACAAAACTCGTGTTTGGAGGAGACAGAATGCTGAGTTGCATCCAAAGAACACCATTCCTACAGTGAGGCATGGGGGTGGCATCATGCTTTGGGGCTGTTTCTCTGCAAAGGGACCAGGATGAATGTTCTGTGTGCATGAAAGAATGAATGGGGCCATGTATGGTAAGATTTTGAGTGCAAACCTCCTTCCATCAGCAAGGGCATTAAAGATGAAACGTGGATGGGTTTTTCAGCATGATAATGATCCCAGGCACACCGCCAAGGCAATGAAGGAGTGGCTTCGTAAGAAGCATATGAAGGTCCTGGAGTGGCCTAGCCAGTCTCCAGATCTCAACCTCATAGACAACCTTTGGAGGGAGTTGAAAGTCCATGTTGCCCAGCGACAGGCCCAAAACATCACTGCCCTAGGGGAGATCTGCATGGAGGAATGGGCCAACATACCACCAACAGTGTGTGCCAACCTTGTGAAGACAGAAAACTTTTGACCTCTGTCATTGCCAACATAGGATATATAACAAAATATTGACATGAACTTTTGTTAATGACCAAATACTTATTTTCCACCATAATTCGCAAAATAGATCTTGCCAAATCAGACAAGGTGATTTTCTGGATTTGTTGTCTCATTTTGACTCTCATAGTTGTGGTCTACCTATGATGTCAATTACATGCCTCTCTCTGTTCTTTTTAAGTGGGAGAACTTGTACAATTGGTGGCTGACTAAATATTTTTTCCTCCACTGTATGTAGAACTAAATAGAAACATCAGGAACTATTCTCGTTGGATGGTGACATCTGTGGAATTTCTCAAAGAAGGGTGTTTTTCAACAGGCAGCATATCTTCATGAGGCAGGTTTCATGCCATGTCCTACTTCCTGTTCAGAACACTGCCAGGTGCTTCGCCTGAATACTTTTGTCAGAGCCACTGATACCATCGCATACTGAATAAAAAAAAGCTTCTGCAGGCAGGTGCCGGTCATGGCACCTGTGCTGCAGCATAATCGCATGGTTACTTTGCACTTATTCTCAGATTTACTTGAGCGAGATATAAAAAAAGTAATTTTGAAAATGGCGTCGCCCATGCCTGCGCAATAGCAGGTGTCAGCGATCTCCTAGAACTGCTACTGCGCAGGCACGGGCAACGCCATCTTGGTAGAGGACATTTGCGTGCACCATTTTAAAAATGTCATTTTTTTTTACCTCGCTCAAGTAAATCTGCAAAAGGGAATATGTGCAAAGTAACCATGCGATTATGCTGCAGTGCAGCACATTTTTTATTCAGTATTAGGGTTGAGCGAAACGGATCGGACAAATTAAAAAATCGCCGACTTTCGGCAAAGTCGGGTTTCATGAAACCCGACCCGATCCTAGCGTGGGATCGGCCATGCGGTCGGCGATCAGCGCGCAAAAGTCGCGTTTCGTATGATGCTTTCAGCACCATTTTTCAGCCAATGAAGGAGGACGCAGAGTGTGGGCAGCGTGATGACATAGGTCTCGGTCCCCACCATCTTAGAGAAGGGCATGACAGTGATTGGCTTGCTTTCTGCGGCGTCACAGGGGCTATAAAGGGGCGTGCACGCCGACCGCCATCTTACTTCTGCCGATCGTAGCATAGGGAGAGATTGCTGCAGCTTCATCAGAAGAAGGGATATAGTTAGGGAGGGAAGATTAACCCCCAAACTGCTTGTGCTGTAGCGATTTCCACTGCCCAACACCACCTTTGTTTTGCAGGGACAGTGGAGGCTATATTTTTGTGCATCAGCTCTGTAGCTTATTAGGCTGCCTTATAAGGTTCCCTGATAGCTGCATTGCTGTTTGCACCGCTGCTGTGCAAACCAACTGCTTTTTTAAAAGCAAAAATCCTGTTGCTCCTTTCTGCACAGTTATCTTGTTTATTTGTCCACACTTTTGTGTGCAGCAGTCCTTTTTATTGCTGCCATACTTGTCCTGAGATCATTGTAGGGAGATTGAAATTGTACTACAGTCCTTGTATTTTTTCATATATCTTCCAGCCACTTTCTGCCACTTACATTGCGTTGTTTTATACACTGGGCCTGAGTTTTCTTTCAGTCTCCCAAAAAAAAGGAGATTCAAATTCTCACAAAGTGGATATATTTTAGTCCTGTTAGTTTGTCGTATATCAGCCAGCCACTTTCTGCCACTTACATTGCGTTGTTTTATACACTGGGCCTGAGTTTTGGTTCAGTCTCCCCCCCAAAAAAGGGAGATTCAAATTCTCACAAAGTGGATATATTTCAGTCCTGTTAGTTTGTTGTATATCAGCCAGCCACTTTCTGCCACTTACATTGCGTTGTTTTATACACTGGGCCTGAGTTTTGGTTCAGTCTCCCCCCAAAAAAGGGAGATTCAAATTCTCACAAAGTGGATATATTTCAGTCCTGTTAGTTTGTCGTATATCAGCCAGCCACTTGCTGCCACTTACATTGCATTGTTTTATACACTGGGCTTGAGTTTTGGTTCAGTCTCCAAAAAAAAGGGAGATTTAAATTCTCAACAAGTTTATATACACCTTCTACCTTGTTTTACAGTACCATATAACGGTTGTTATTTTGGTTAGATTTTCCAAAAAATGAGGAAGTCTGGTGGAAGAGCCCGTGGTGGTGCATCTGGTGGTAGTGGCAAAAGCACAATAGCACCTAAGGCTGGAGGTGTTGAGCCAGATTTCAAATTATTTTGCCCCACCTTCCCCTGCTGACACGTAGCTTGCCTGAAAAATGTCTTGCTTTTGGCCTCCTCTTACTGACTTCTCCAATTCCTCCATTTGCAGCTGCTGAATGTCCACCATATGCCATTTTTATACCTCCCTAAATGGGCTGACTCCCCCCACAGGGCCGTGGTCACCACCTGGTGCAAGCACCCGTGCGAGTGCCATTTGCCTGGACAGGTGGTTGTGCCCACTCTTGGGCGACGGCACTGGCACAGGGTCCCTCACAGTACAATGAAGTGTCTCTGACGGTGGTGGTGCACAACCAACGTCAGACACACCATCGTAATATGAGGGGCCCTGTGCCAGTGGGAAGTGGTGACCACGGCACTCAGGGATTCTTGGGAGGTGCTCAAGTTGGGGATCCAACCCGTAAATAGCAACTAAAATTATACTTGGCACTCAGGAGACATTTGTTGAAGATCCAAAAGTAGATTTTATTTTAGTGCATCCAGCTCAACATATAAACGTTTTCGGTCTCGACAACTGAGACCTTCATCAGATATAGTTGTCAACGCTGCAGTGTATATACAAAAAACAAGAGAAATGCTTTTAAACAAAGAAAATACTGTTGCACAAAAACACATGAGAAACAGATGACAAGGTATGCAATCCATGCTGTATAAAATAAAGAGACAGTCTGCATACAAATATAAACTGTGACATGCAGTAAAGGTAGCAGGAGTGGGTGGTTGGATCCGGCCTGGACCAGCGTGAATCGTGAGTCCTGTACAAAAAAGTGCTGGAGAGTGTACGTGTTAAGGTTTATGCTAAAAAAAAAAATGAAAAGGTAACATTGAGAAGGTAACATGAAGAACATAGGATGTGACCTTGTGGTGGGTCTAGCATTGCGTCACAAGCACTATCCTAGGTGAAAGGATACGGGAGGTGGACTAATCTCCACTAATGAGTGTAGGGGTATGCAATTAGGGTGCACAGTGAGCTACCTGTAAAAAAGAGAGAATATGCATGAGAGCATTAAAGACAAAGGAGCTGCACAGTGAAGGGGCACAAAATATACTGTGGAATACAGGCCCTGTGCCAGTACCGCCGCCCACGAGAGAGTGTCCCCCCCACCTCGAACAGTGCTCTACCACTTGCAATACTTACCTCTCTCTGCTCCACCACTGTGTAGTCTGTGCTGTTAAATCCTTCAATGGCACTGCCAATACAAATTTGTTGAAATGATAGATGATAGTTAAAATATACAGGGGCCCTGGCCTCCATTTAGACCAGTTAATACTTTGTGCCTACTACCACTGTCTGCTACTCAGCAGAGGAAATTTTTTTGGCAGACATTTAGCCCACTTTATTATTTGGGCCTACTAACTGTGTCTGCCACTCATTACAGTTGACCTCCGCTAAACAAAGCAATGCCACCTGTTTAGTGCTGTTACCAATTTTGAACTGCATTTAGGCTACTTTATTATTTGGGCCTACCAACTGTGTCTGCCACTCATTACAGTTGTCCTCCACTGAACAAAGCAATGCCGCCTGTTTAGTCCTGTTACCAATTTTGAACTGCATTTAGGCTACTTTATTATTTGGGCCTACTAACTATGTCTGCCCCCCATTACAGTTGTCCTCCGCTGAACAAAGCAATGCCGCCTGTTTAGTCCTGTTACCAATTTTGAACAGCATTTAGGCTACATTATTATTTGGGCCTACTAACTGTGTCTGCCACTCATTACAGTTGTCCTCTGCTGAACAAAGCAATGCCGCCTGTTTATTCCTGTTACCAATTTTGAACTGCATTTAGGCTACTTTATTATTTGGGCCTACTAACTGTGTCTGCCCCTCATTACAGTTGTCCTCCGCTGAACAAAGCAATGCCGCCTGTTTAGTCCTGTTACCAATTTTGAACTGCATTTAGGCTACATTATTTGGGCCTACTAACTGTGTCTGCCACTCATTACAGTTGTCCTCCGCTGAACAAAGCAATGCTGCCTGTTTAGTCCTGTTACCAATTTTGAACTGCATTTAGGCTACTTTATTATTTGGGCCTACTAACTGTCTGCCACTCATTACAGTTGTCCTCCGCTGAATAAAGCAATGCCGCCTGTTTAGCCCTGTTACCAATTTTTAACTGCATTTAGGCTACTTTATTATTTGGGCCTACTAACTGTGTCTGCCACTCATTACAGTTGTCCTCCGCTGAACAAAGCAATGCCGCCTTTTAGTCCTGTTACCAATTTTCAACTGCATTTAGGCTACTTTATTATTTGGGCCTCCTTACTGTGTCTGCCACTCATTACAGTTGACCTCCACTGAACAAAGCAATGCCGCCTGTTTAGTCCTGTTACCAATTTTGAACTGCATTTAGCCTACTTTATTATTTGGGCCTACTAACTGTCTGCCACTTATTACAGTTGTCCTCCACTGAACAAAGCAATGCCGCCTGTTTAGTCCTGTTACCAATTTTGAACTGCATTTAGGCTACTTTATTATTTGGGCCTACTAACTATGTCTGCCCCTCATTACAGTTGTCCTCCGCTGAACAAAGCAATGCCGCCTGTTTAGTCCTGTTACCAATTTTGAACTGCATTTAGGCTACATTATTATTTGGGCCTACTAACTGTGTCTGCCACTCATTACAGTTGTCCTCCGCTGAACAAAGCAATGCCGCCTGTTTATTCCTGTTACCAATTTTGAACTGCATTTAGGCTAATTTATTATTTGGGCCTACTAACTGTGTCTGCCCCTCATTACAGTTGTCCTCCGCTGAACAAAGCAATGCCGCCTGTTTAGTCCTGTTACCAATTTTGAACTGCATTTAGGCTACATTATTTGGGCCTACTAACTGTGTCTGCCACTCATTACAGTTGTCCTCCGCTGAACAAAGCAATGCTGCCTGTTTAGTCCTGTTACCAATTTTTAACTGCATTTAGGCTACTTTATTATTTGGGCCTACTAACTGTGTCTGCCACTCATTACAGTTGTCCTCCGCTGAATAAAGCAATGCCGCCTGTTTAGCCCTGTTACCAATTTTTAACTGCATTTAGGCTACTTTATTATTTGGGCCTACTAACTGTGTCTGCCACTCATTACAGTTGTCCTCCGCTGAACAAAGCAATGCCGCCTTTTAGTCCTGTTACCAATTTTCAACTGCATTTAGGCTACTTTATTATTTGGGCCTCCTTACTGTGTCTGCCACTCATTACAGTTGACCTCCACTGAACAAAGCAATGCCGCATGTTTAGTCCTGTTACCAATTTTGAACTGCATTTAGCCTACTTTATTATTTGGGCCTACTAACTGTCTGCCACTTATTACAGTTGTCCTCCACTGAACAAAGCAATGCCGCCTGTTTAGTCCTGTTACCAATTTTGAACTGCATTTAGGCTACTTTATTATTTGGGCCTACTAACTGTGTCTGCCACTCATTACAGTTGTCTTCCGCTGAACAAAGCAATGCCGCCTGTTTAGTCCTGTTACCAATTTTGAACTGCATTTAGCCTACTTTATTATTTAGGCCTACTAACTGTGTCTGCCACTTATTACATTTGTCCTCCGCTGAACAAAGCAATGCCGCCTGTTTAGTCCTGTTACCAATTTTGAACTGCATTTAGGCTACTTTATTATTTGGGCCTACTAACTGTGTCTGCCACTCATTACAGTTGTCCTCCACTGAACAAAGCAATGCCGCCTGTTTAGTCCTGTTACCAATTTTCATCTGCATTTAGCCTACTTTATTATTTGGGCCTACTAACTGTGTCTGCCACTCATTACTGTTGTCCTCCGCTGAACAAAGCAATGCCGCCTGTTTAGTCCTGTTACCAATTTTGAACTGCATTTAGCCTACTTTATTATTTGGGCCTACTAACTGTGTCTGCCACTCATTACAGTTGTCCTCCGCTGAACAAAGCAATGCCGCCTGTTTAGTCCTGTTACCAATTTTGAACTGCATTTAGGCTACTTTATTATTTGGGCCTACTAACTGTGTCTGCCACTCATTACAGTTGTCTTCCGCTGAACAAAGCAATGCCGCCTGTTTAGTCCTGTTACCAATTTTGAACTGCATTTAGCCTACTTTATTATTTAGGCCTACTAACTGTGTCTGCCACTCATTACATTTGTCCTCCGCTGAACAAAGCAATGCCGCCTATTTAGTCCTGTTACCAATTTTGAACTGCATTTAGGCTACTTTATTATTTGGGCCTACTAACTGTGTCTGCCACTCATTACAGTTGTCCTCCGCTGAACAAAGCAATGCCGCCTGTTTAGTCCTGTTACCAATTTTCAACTGCATTTAGCCTACTTTATTATTTGGGCCTAGTAACTGTGTCTGCCACTCATTACAGTTGTCTTCCACTGAACAAAGCAATGCTGCCTGTTTAGTACTGTTACAAATTTTGAACTGCATTTAGCCTACTTTATTATTTGGGCCTACTAACTGTGTCTGCCACTCATTACAGTTGTCCTCTGCTGAGCAAAGCAATGCCGCCTGTTTAGTCCTGTTACCATATTTGAACTGCATTTAGCCCACTTTATTATTTGGGCCTATATCTGTGTTTCCTCCTCATCCTGCCCATTGCCCAGCCACTGCTAGATGAGTCTGCTGGTACATTGACCCAGACCACTACATTCCCCTTGCACTCTACACAGCCAGAATCTGACCCTGCTGAAAGTCAGGTTCCCCTTTCCGCATACTATACCACCTTACACGGGGACAAAGAGGAAGGTGCAGATGAAAGTGCAGGTTCCTTCATCAGGTGGGGGGAGCATACTCGTTGGCGACGTCACTGGGACAGGGCCCCTCATAGTATGCAAAAGTGTCTCTGCCGGTGGGAGGCGCCACCCGCTGTCAAACACCGCCGTACTATAAGGGGCACTGTGCCATGGCCAATGCCAACGAGTGGGCCCCCCTGCTTGCTCAGGATCACAGCACTTGCAAAGTTGAAATACTTACCTCTCCCTGCTCCACCGCCGTGACATATTCCGCGTTTCCTGGGCCCACGAAAATCTTGAGCCAGCTCTACCCCCCCACAACTTTAGCCAAATGACGCCCAGTTTTCAATGCCTAACTATTATTATAAAGTAAATTAAGATTGACAAGCTTCAGTAATAAGAATTTATGTTTTTGGCATTAAAATGGGCACTGTAGGTGTTTTCCTGTCCTCCACTCACTGCCGACTTTGATTCCCCATTGACTTGCATTGGGTTTCGTGTTTCAGTCGGCCCCCGACTTTTCGCAATAATCGGCCGATTTCACCAGACCCGACTTTTGACAAAGTCGGGTTTCGCGAAACCCGACTCGATCCGAAAAAAGTAAAAGTCGCTCAACTCTATTCAGTATGTTATGGTATTCATTATGCAAACTAGGGGGCGGGTTACTGAGGGATCAGTGACCTGTCAGCAGTTTATGAATATCTAATCAGAGCACCATATACATGAACCCCGCCTTAGGGCACGAGAATCTCATTAACACAAAACTAAAGATAAAGATTAATAATCAGCCACAAGATGGATTTCATCAGCCAAGGTATCATTTTATTCAGTATAACGGCGCCAACCTGACACTGTGTTAGTTACTTTGCACAACCCTGCTGACAGGTTCCCTTGAAATAAAAAAATCCAGTGAAAGGTCCTCTTTGAGCAAAAACAAAATAAATAGATGCTGCTTAGTGTTAAGTGAGCGCCCTCAGTTATAGGCCGGAGTCACACTAGCGTAGAATACGGACGAGTGCTATGCGAGAAAATATTGCATAGCCCTCGGACCAGTGTTAATCTATTGGGAAGGTCACATCCCCTTTTTTTTCCTCTGGCGTATTCTACGTGCGAGTGAAATCGCAGCATGCTGCGATTTTACGCGTATATCGGCGGAGTCTCGCCAATGAAAATCTTTGGGTGCGAGAAGTGGCAGGACCATCAGAGGCAGGAAATTGCCTCATCCATTATCAGGAAGCTTTGGCATGCAAATTTTCCTGGCAACCTCTACAAAAAGCCTGGAACACGCCTTCACGGAGTTCAGCCACACGGCCAGACACATTAACGTGGAAATGTTTTGTTGCAGGAGAGGCCAGAACTTTGGGACCAATGTGACGCACATTATTCGGACCGCACACGAAAGGATGCAGCATGGAAGCTAATATGCAGCCACATGTTCACCAATTATGGGGAAAGACCTCGTGAGATGCTGCAGGAAATTAGTAAGTACAATCATAAAAACATAAAAAAAACAGACAAATAAATCAACAAATGACCATAACATCATCATATGTGATGTTGTTGGTAATATCCTGCATATTTCGCACTTTACAATTGCCAAGTAGCATGCCACATTACACTGTAACCTACATTTGGCAATACAAACACTGTGATCAAAATTTAAATCATTTATGGTGTTACTTTGCAGTGTCTGATGTAACTAGACGTTGGCGCACCTGCCGTGACCAGTACCACCGTGAGCTCCAGCAGTGGGCCAGGAGTGGTGCTGAAGGCACACAAAAAAGAAAATACATATATTATGACCGATTACATTTTCTGGCACTCGTTATGGATTTATGTCCATAAGTGCATGCCTGACCGCACATTTTCCAAATGGCCTTACGGCCCTATCTTACCATATTTTCTGGCGTATAAGACAACCTTTTAACCCCTGAAACTCTTCTTAAAAGTCAAGGGTCGTCTTATATGCCGGGTGTCGTCTTATAAGGTGGGTGCGGACCAATGTGCATATGATGGGGGGAAGTGGTCATGATGATGAAGAGAGGGGGCATCTCACAGGGAAAGTGTAAGCAGAGTATCCCCCTATTACCTAATTGTGGCAGCAATGCTCTCTGCGGGTCTCTATGCTGGGGCGGCGGCTGCTCCTCTTTGTGCAGCGTGGGGGCTCTGTACTGGGGGGTGGCGGCTATTTGTGCAGCGTCGGGGCTCCGCCGGCATTTCCTCAAAGCCCGGAGGCCCCGGCAGCTCCATTGCTGCGATGCGGTGGCCTTCGGGAAATTGGCTGCTGGGGGTGGCGCATGCTCAGATTCAGATCTCATCCTGACCGTGATCATGACTTCACAAAGGTCCTTCTTGCAATGCATCCCTGGGAACGAAAGCTGCCGAGTGCACCGCTGAGAGCCGGGAGAACTCCGTGGGCCATCGGAAGGTAAGTATATCCCTATTTTTTATTTCTATTCTTTTTTTTTACATGAATATGGATACCAGGGCCTGAAGGAGAGTCTCCTCTCCTCCAGACCCTGGGAACCATCCGGGGCCACTCCCTGCACCATATGCGGCGACCTCAGAGCTCCACACACGCTGAATAAGACGACACCCGACATATGAGATGACCCCCGACTTATACGGGAGTATATCCCAAACTCTATATTTTAAATGGAAAAGTTGGGGGTCGTCTTATACTCCCAGTCATCTTATACGCCAGAAAATACGGTAGTAAACACATCACGCACTTTAAGTGCAGAGGGCTGACGAAGTGGATGATGTACATGTGTAGTAGCCATGCCATTATTTCCATCCGCACCATCATCGCCATCATTTGCTGTACAGTCATGGATTCTGATGAAGTTGTGAAGTATCACACATGCTTTAATAACCACATTCACACTTCCTTCACTAAGTTGAATGGCTGACTGCAGGACCTGCCAATTGGCACTGAGAATGCCATACGCACACTCCACCAATAGTCGTGTGTGGGATAGGCAGAAATGAAACACTCTGCGCCGGTGGTCCAGAGCTGTACGTGGATAGGTCCTCATGATGTTACGGTTCAATTGAAAGGCCTCATCAGCAACCATAACAAGAGGCACCGCTTCCATGGTAAACCCTGGTAGCTGACTTGGGGGTGGGAGGTCCAAGTCATTACTGTGCAGCCGCCGACCCATTATGTAAGAATTAAAGACTCTGGAGTCTCCAGTTCTTCCATAGTCCCCAATATCTACAATTATACAGTAAACCTGTATGTGCTGTCAACCAGGGCCAACAACACTACAGAAAAAAATTGTTTATAATTGTAATATTGGGACCCTGAGTTTGGCAGCTTACGAACACAAATGTGCTTCCCATCCAGGGCTCCAATGCAGTTTGGAAACTGGCCCATTTCCTCAAAACCAGGGGCTATCCGCATCCAGTCTTCTTTTTTGGGCTCAGTCATTAATGATTGATGCAGTTGGGACCATATTTCAGAGGAAGTAGAACGGACAATGCCTGAGATGGTGGACTTCCCAATTAAGAACTCAACATGTAGAGCCGCATAGGAGAGCCCGGTGGATAGGAATCTGTTAAAAAAAAAGATTAAAGGACATATCTATGCATCATGTTAACAGTTTAGGACATCATAAAAGTTATGGACAGTGCAAACTAAGCCCTGGCTCAGCAAGTGTCAACAGTGTTAAATGGCTACGGAGCAGATCTAAATTACAAACAACAGGGAATGTGAACAGCAAAATGTACTAAACAAATTAAATTTGAACCAAAGATACAAACCATTAAAACAAAAGGAAGGGAACAGTGTATTTAGGTAAAATGCAGAAAAAACATAAGCAACATAGAGGATGAATACATACCGTAATGTAAGTAAAAGGCGCGCCTCTGCAGAAATACACTTGCGCATCTTGGTGTCCTTGAATGTGATCCCAGGGTGCACAGTCTCAAGAAGAAGGTCAAATTTTGGCACAGTCATCCGACAATACTGGTCGAACTTGTCAGTATGGCTGCATAGTGAAGCATACAGACGGTGGAAATGCCCTTTAGTCAGCCGTCACCTCAGAAGCGGATGGACCCACATTCTTTTCCGCCTCCTTGGATCCACAATCACTACGTAAGGCTCCCTAAAACGTTGGGACAAAACCCAGTGGAAAATTACACACTCAGTTGTCTTTAAGGTAAGCCTCTCTGGCTTACGGATGCCATATGGATGTCATACGGATACATAGGTGCAAGGAAATTGCATCATCGCATGACAAACGGATTACACATGGATGACCATATGGAGAACACTCGTGTGACTCTCGGCCTAGTGAATCGGACCGATTTTTTATACGATAAGTGTGACGCCGGACATAGGGTTATTCGAGCATGCTTGGGTGTTATGGAGCATTATGTTTGAGTCCCCACAGCTGCATGATTCATGGCTTTTAGACAACCACAATACATGCGGGCATTGCATAACAAACAGGCAATGCCCACATGTGTTGCACGCTAGTCATGCAACCATGGGGACTCGCACATATTACTTGAGCCCTTCGATACTCTCATAACACCCGAGCATGCTCGGATGTTATATCTGAGCTCGCTCGCTCAACACTAATGCTGCTTAAACACAGTCCACTAACATTTAGCAACTATATCGTAGCTAGTATGGCTCGTGCAGATAACACTTTTTGCTTAATGCAGGCAATGTGGTAAAATAACAAAATTAATCTAAACTCATTTGATATATCCCTTGAGAATTTATTGCTGCCACCTTGTGTCCCAAAATGTTTTTTTTTGTGCTTGGTTGCAGAATCAACGCGACTATCTAAAAATATAGCCTGTGAAGACAATCACTGGACTTTCTGGTGTATGTGGCACAAGACTGGTAAAGTCAGTGACTGGCTGCAGTGGTAACATATGCAGAAAGGCACTTTATTGTTGCAGCCAAGTAAAGAAAGACCTTTTTGGGAGCACTGTAGTGGTGACAATAAAGCAACAAGGGATGTAAAGGGTTATTTTTGCATTCCATTACATTGTAACCTTCTGCCCCAATTTAAGACTCACTTGCAGCTGGATGTGTTCTGTATCTTCCAAGAAAAAAAATGAGCAAAAACTGATAAGCCGAAAAAGAGATTCCCTCATCCCAAGAGTGCAGAAAAATAACACTTTATAGAAATCCTGTAAGCCCGAAAGTTTTTAAACCTTCCTTGAACAGGCTCCAGTGAGTGGAGAAGCTGACTTTTCTGTATACCTAGAAAATTTAAAGACAATTATCAAGATGTCTCTTTCTCCATAATAAATATTGGAAGTCATCTTCCTATTGTTGAGGTAAGGATTCCCTTTACAGACCTCTGTATTTCACTTTGATTAGTCTTGTTTCCAGGGCTAAGATCAACACTAACAGCTATTATGGCCACCAATTGTGGTGCCTATTGAGGTTCTCACTTACCTTTGTTACATAGAGGTTAATATAGAAAGGTGCCTGACCTTGTGGAAAACCTGTCCAGGATAGGTGATGTTTAGGTAACAATCTTGGATGAGTGTAATTCTGGCAGAGACTATTAAATACGAAACCAGAAAGCTACATCAAATGCCATAGTCCGGGGGTAAGCCTGAAGAATAATTAAGAAGAATCTTAGCCACTAGATTCTTTTCCATAAGATAGCCAAGTTGTAGGGAAAAAACATGACATTAGGGTATCCGTGAGTCAAAAGTAGCTTAGATGTTGGTTAACCTACTCACCATCCATCCACCATACCCACCTCTTTCACCGAACTCTTGCCCAAATACCTGATGCGGTGACCATTGCCAAATAAAAACTTTATACTGAAACTGGATTAAATGGCCACAGCAGCCTTTTATTAACATTTAATAAAACGATTTAACAATAAAGTCCAAAAGAGGGGGTGTGGTCAGTGTGGTCCTCGAAGCCCCAAAACCTAATCTTAAGTATCCACAGCCCACCGTGGCCCCAGGTCAAGTCTTACCCCCAGCCGCTATGCACCAGCTCAGGGGCAGATGATAAACAACCTGTCCGAACCACTAAACAATTGACGGGTCCCTTGATTAACCCTTCCATAGGATTGAACAGACCCCGTCCAACCAAAATTCCTTAGGGGAGTCCAGGACCTCGTGAGATCCCCCCTACCAATCCACCATTTCCATTTCCACCAACTTCGAGGACCTTCCCCCCCACGCCACCAACATGAATGTTCTGACCACTTAAACAGTCATGTCCCCCCACACTTTCAAAGCTGTCTCGATACCTTCCTGTATGGCCAAGCACCACATATCCGTGCCCACTGCGTTTAAATGGATGCCATCTGCTCTCCAATAACTTCCTTCACCGGATTCCAAATCCACGTGCCTAACTACCACCGCGCCATTCCTTCCCATAAAATGAGAGACTGCTTTATTCAACGTAATCCTCGCTTTATTAACCCCCGCCACTGATCTTGCTCCTCGCCATACCTTCCTCGGGATAATATCGGACCAAACTACCACCACTTTTAGAAACATCGCCCACAGCTTTAGCATGTCAAACTTAATGTCTTTTATCAACTCTCTGCAAGGCCTCTTACCCAGATCATTCCCTCCTAAATGTATTACAACTATATCAGGAACACGGTCCAACCGGACGAAACGATGAAATTCAGACAAAAACTGACCCCAAACCATCCCACTTTTACCAATCCACCGTAGGGTTGCCGATTCCTGAGGAAAGCCCAATTGACGCCCCGACGGGCGCACCGCAGCCCTCAATGCTGCCCAGAAGACAAATGAGTGTCCCATAATCCAAATTAACCGATGATGATGATCTGCAACAGAAAAAGGAGGGGAGACAAACATCTCAGATCAGGTTTGGCCGAATATAAGACCGAAATCTCTCGGATTCCCAGCGACCAATTTTCTTTATCACATCCTCATGCAAACCCAATTTAGCATCTTCCATTGCTGCCCCAATCCTGAACGAATGACCATTATATTCCGTGGCTGGTAAACCCCCTTTCTCCAAACAACGTCTAAAAACAGCTATAAATTGGAACTGGGACAAAAAGGAGCCGTCAGCATGAACCAACAACGGTTCCTTTAAGGACGCCCCGTGTTGCATAAAATTCCTCAAACAAAACACCGGACACAAGGGAGAACCCCGAACCTCAAACAGTACAACTTTACAACCTCTCCCATTCACGTCTGTTTTTTGAGGAGCGAAGGAACACCACCACCCTATCATCATAGATGTCCACATCTTCCCTCAGCAAGCCCCCACTCATAAATCTGGATGGGCTAATAAGTTCCCCTAGGCGGAACGCGCCAAAAAACGCCAAAGAAAACGCGGCACTAAGCAAATCAATTTCCCATGCAGAAGAGCATATGACCGATAATTTTCTTCCAGTTACCAGCAACCCTTCATATGAAACAGGCCGCCTGCCGTCAACTGACTTCCTCCCTCTCTGCATACCTCTTACCACTTGCCGCACCAAAAATGATTTGGTTTCATCCGTCACTTCTCTGACTTTAAAGCCAAATGATAACCCCACCACAAACTTACCCAGTTTGGACACTGACCAGCCTGACTCCCAGCCATGACCCAACAACAACAACAACAATTTACTCTTGTCCTCAATCTCAGTGCTGATTGATGCCCTCCAAGCCTCCCAAATATTCCATGCTTGGCTGTACTGCCTCCAAGACCTGTCTGCCAATGACCTAGAAAAAAGATGCCTCACGGCCCGCAAGGCAGGTTCCATAATTCCGCTGGACACTCCGTGCCCTGCGAGTCCGACTCCGAGCGACGCTCCCACTGTGAACAAAAAAGAGAATCAGCAACAGAGTTAAAAGAGCCGAAACCAACTTCCGCTACAATCCATAAATTAAATTTCAAACCTACAAACACCAAGTGCTGCAGTACTTTCACGACTGCCGGTGATGCCGACGATAGAGTATTTATCGCCACCACTGCACCTGCATTTTCACAAAGAAAACAGATTTTTCTGTTTTGAACCATCTCCCCCCACCGAGCCAGCGCTACCACCCTGGGGAACAACTGAAGCAAAGTGCGGTTTCACACCAAACCCGAATCACTCCATGACTGAGGCCACATCGACACCATCGAGTCGCCACGAAAATACAGACTGAAACCGCTGCTTTCATCTACAGTCATGGCCAAAAGTATTCACACCTCTGCAATTCTGTCAGATAATACTCAGTTTCTTCTTGAAAATGATTGCAAATGCAGCGCCCCAGAGACCTGGTCGTTGCAGTAACATCGCTCCGCCGCTAAGGGGAGTGATGGTACGTCTGATGGCACTGAAGGAGTTCACCTGACCAGGTATCACAGACACCAATACACTTCATAGTCTGGCCTCCAGGGGGAGCAAAGGGCACTATGTATCAGGCCACTCCTCACAGTCTGGTAAAACTGGGGGTTAGATAGAAAGTTAGACAGAAAGCTGACTGGGTTGGAACCAGGCAACATCCTGTGGCAGAGGGGAAGATTCAAGGGGGTCCCTGTCAGGGGTGGGATCCTGACAGAGGCCTAGCGAACAGAAAGAACGTTACGGGACCGCGCCTGCACTTCATCGCAGCGGTACCCCAAGAAAGGACAAGAAGCGAGGTTTATTGTGAAGAGTGAGAAATGAGATCAAAGCAACAAGGAGAAAACACCAGTAGGAGTCATGCTGTAAGATCGAGGCAACATCCTACTGAGGCGTGTAGCCGGTGGCCGGAAACGCGAGGAAGTACTGGCTTCAAGCCTTACTTCAAACCAACGGCAGGACAGTCAGTTATAGGCGGGCTGTCTCACCTAAATCACCTAAGCAGACATAGGGGGCAACAGTGGGAGAGGGGCGACTCTAGAGTCCCGGAAGAACTCCAGGCCTACCCGTCATACGGGTGCGTCCTAGCCATATCATCTGGGGGACGGAGAAGAACATCAGAATCAGTTGTGAGGAAACATCAGAAACAGACACAACAGTTGTGAGGACTATCCCGTGGTGCTCAGCAGGGAAGGACTACAACACACAAGCGCTAGAAGGAAGGCACAGATTTCCACCTGCAAAGGGAGCTCTGGAGGTGCCATCGGACCGGCCGGTCTCAGACAGCCCTGTTAACCATACTCTGGATTGAGGATCCTGAAGCCTTCAGTAAAGAGGTAAAAAGACTGCAACCCTGTGTCCTCGTTATTCATCGTACCCTGCACCACACATCATCACTTTCAACTTTTACTGGACGCCCCTTAGCAGGGTCACAGACCGGGTCTAGCCACCGTGACAATCCCAGAACCGAGACAGAGAGGCCCGGTACCGGGTACCCCACGGCCATGTGACAGTGGGGGCGCTCCACAAACACAAATTCTTTGGTATTATTATCTTTATTTAATTTGTCTTAAATGAAAAAACACAAAAGAGAATGAAGCAAAAAGCGAAACATTGATCATTTCACACAAAACTCCAAAAATGGGCCTGACAAAAGTATTGGCACCCTCAGCCTAATACTTGGTTGCACAACCTTTAGCCAAAATAACTGCGACGAACCGCTTCCGGTAACCATCAATGAGTTTCTTACAATGCTCTGCTGGAATTTTAGACCATTCTTCTTTGGCAAACTGCTCAAGGTCCCTGATATTTGAAGGGTGCCTTCTCCAAACTGCCATTTTTAGATCTCTCCACAGGTGTTCTATGGGATTCAGGTCTGGACTCATTGTTGGCCACTTTAGAAGCCTCCAGTGCTTTCTCTCAAACCATGTTCTAGTGCTTTTTGAAGTGTGTTTTGGGTCATTGTCCTGCTGGAAGACCCATGACCTCTGAGGGAGACCCAGCTTTCTCACACTGGGCCCTACATTATGCTGCAAAATTTGTTGGTAGTCTTCAGACTTCATAATGCCATGCACACGGTCAAGCAGTCCAGTGCCAGAGGCAGCAAAGCAACCCCAAAACATCAGGGAACCTCCGCCATGTTTGACTGTAGGGACCGTGTTCTTTTCTTTGAATGCCTCTTTTTTTCTCCAGTAAACTCTATGTTGATGCCTTTGCCCAAAAAGCTCTACTTTTGTCTCATCTGACCAGAGAACATTCTTCCAAAACGTTTTAGGCTTTTTCAGGTAAGTTTTGGCAAACTCCAGCCTGGCTTTTTTATGTCTCGGGGTAAGAAGTGGGATCTTCATGGGTTTCCTAACATACAGTCCCTTTTCATTCAGACGCCGACGGATAGTAAGGGTTGACACTGTTGTACCCTCAGACTGCAGGGCAGCTTGAACTTGTTTGGATGTTAGTCGAGGTTCTTTATCCAACATCCGCAGAATCTTGCGTTGAAATCTCTGGTCATTTTTTCTTTTCCGTCCACATCTAGGGAGGTTAGCCACAGTGCCATGGGCTTTAAACTTCTCGATGACACTGCGCACGGTAGACACAGGAACATTCAGGTCTTTGGATATGGACTTGTAGCCTTGAGATTGCTCATGCTTCCTCACAATTTGGTTTCTCAAGTCTTCAGACAGTTCTTTGGTCTTCTTTCTTTTCTCCATGCTCAATGTGGTACACACAAGGACACAGGACAGAGCTTGAGTCAACTTTAATCCATGTCAACTGGCTGCAAGTGTGATTTAGTTATTGCCAACACCTGTTAGGTGCCACAGGTAAGTTACAGGTGCTGTTAATTACACAAATTAGAGAAGCACCACATGATTTTTCGAACAGTGCCAATACTTTTGTCCACCCCCTTTTTTATGTTTGGTGTGGAATTATATCCAATTTGGCTTTAGAACAATTCTTTTTGTGTTTTTTTCATTTAAGACAAATTAAATGAAGATAATAATACCAAAGAATTTGTGTTTGCAATCATTTTCAGGAAGAAACTGAGTATTATCTGACAGAATTGCAGGGGTGTGAATACTTTTGGCCATGACTGTACCTTGATGAACAAACCCAAAACGTCAGCATCCACAACTGGGCGAATCCAAATTGAACGACCATTATAATTCTCCAAAAACCGTTCCCACACTTTCAAATCATCTCTCATCTCCTTTTTTAATCTGATAAAATGGAGAGGGGATTTTACCCCTGACGTCGCCAACGATAGCCGCCGACAAAAAACATGACCCATTGGCAAAATCCTGCATGCAAAATTCAGTTTGCCTAATAAGGACTGTACCTCTTTCAAAGTTAATTTACGTGCACTCGCTGCTCTCGCTACCTCAGCCTTCAAAGCCGTCACTTTTTCTTCTGGCAATCTGCACTCCATAGCCAATGTATCGATCTCGATCCCTAAAAAACTGAGTGAAACAACCGTCTTGTCAGCCGCTAAAGGAATCCCAAATTTTTGAGCCATTCTCTCCATGGTATGCAATAAAATTGAACAGTCGGCTGCCTGTGCTGGAACAATAAATAAGAAGTCGTCGAGATAATGGATACAGGAGTTTAAACAAGAAACATCCTTAACCACCCATTCTAAAAACGTACTAAAAGTTTCAAAGTATGCACACCATAGCGAACAACCCATCGGAAGACAACGATCCACAAAGTATCCTTTATCCCAAAAACAACCTAACAAATGCATGCTCTCTTGGTGCACTGGTAATAAATGAAATGCTGCTTCAATATCTGTTTTTGCTAGCAGTGCCCCTTTTCCACATAATCTCACCCAGTCTACAGCCGCATCAAATATAGTTTATATAAAACCGAACACAACTGAGGATCAATCCCGTCATTCACTGGAACCTTTTGGGAATAATAAATGATGAATAAGTCTAAATTTATTTGGCTCTTTTTTCGGAACTACCCCAAGTGGCGATACTCTCTGAAAGGTTACTGAAAGGGGACGATTCGAAGGGACCGGCCATCCTGCCCAAGGTGACCTCCTTTTTCAACTTTTCTGAGACCACGTCTGGAAACTGCAAAGCCGATTTAAATTCTTTTTTGACAACCTAATCTCTTTTTCAATAAATGGGATCCTACACTGTCTTCCAAATTATTATGCAAATAATATTTCCTCATATTTTCTCTAAATTACCTATCTGAATTGCAGTCATTGTTATTTTCCAGTCATCTACTATTCTAGTATAATTGCAATGTTTTGGAACAAACTGCCTATGAAAACAGTATCTTTTTAAAAAAAAATAAACACTCAAAATGCATGTTCCAAATTATTATGCACAGCAGAGTTTTCAACCTTTTTTATTTTATTTTGAACAAAAAAATGGTCAATTGTGAAGTTATAAGCATTATCAGCTTATTACAAAATGAAATCAAACAGTTTTCAAGTGAAAACTTTATTCTAGGTGATGTTACATTTGCACATAGGACCCCTTGTTCGAAAGAAGCTTCTGAACTCTCTCGTCCATTGAATTTGTCAGTTTGTGGATGGTTTCTGCTTCAATTGTTTTGCATGTGGACAGAATACCCTCCCAGAGCTGTTGCTTAGATGTGAACTGCCTCCCGCCATCATAGACACTCCTTTTGATGATGCTCCAGAGGTTCTCAATGGGGTTGAGGTCAGGGGAAGATGGTGGCCACACCATAAGTTTGTCCTATTTTATGCTCATAGCAGCCAGAGATGCAGATGTGTTTTTAGCAGCATGAGACGGTGCATTATCATGCATGAAAATGATCTTGCTGCGGAAAGCACGGTTCTTCCTCTTGAACCATGGCAGGGAGTGTTTTTAGAAACTCCACATAGATTATAGAGTTCATCTTTACCCCTTCAGGGATCATAAAGGGGCCGACAATCTCTCTCCCCATGATTCCAGCCCAAAACATTACTCCACCTCCTCCTTGTTGGCGCCTTAGCCGTGTTTTCATGGGGTGTCCATCAACCAGCCATCCTCCACTCCATCCATCTGGACCATCGAGCGTTGCACAGCACTCATCGGTGAACAAAACAGTTTGGAAGTCAGTCTTCATGTATTGTTTGGCCCACTGGAGCTGTTTCTGCTTGTGTGCAGTGGATAGAGGTGGTCGACATGATCGCTTACGCACCTCTGAAGGACCCTGCATCTTGTTGTTCTGGGGACGTTGGAGGCACCAGCAGTTTCAAAAACTTGTCTGCTGCTATGACCAGGCATTTTTGCAGCTGCTCTTTTAACCTTACGCAATTGCCTGTTGGAAAGAGTCCTCAATTTTTCCTTATCAGCACGCACACGTGTGTGCTGGGAATCAGCTACATACTTCTTGATTGTGCGATGATCACGATGAAGTGTCTTGGCAATGTTGATTGTAGTCATGCCTTGACCTAAATACTCCACAATTTGTTGCTTCTCAGCAGCCGACACATCCTTTTTCTTTCCCATTTTGGCCAAAAATGTAGGCTGCTTAATAATGTGGAACAGCCTTCTTAAGTAGTCTTGCCTTTATTTGGACACACCTGCCAAACTAATTTGCACAGGTATCTGCAATTGCTTTCAGTGATATAAAGAGCCCTGACACACATCACCGTCAATGAGTTTAAATGACTAACAAAAAATTCTAACCTTATCACTCCTAAACTCTTTGTGCATAATAATTTGGAACACAGTGTAAAACCTTCCCTAAAACCATCTCTCAACAACAATGCCGCCGCTACGTCAGGGTACCTATTTAGATAAGCTTCCATCTCTTCCAGTCGAACTGGAGTCACCCCTTCTTTCAATTGCATCACTTCCTTTCTGCCTGCTTCCCCGAAAACATTTTGCGGCTCCGTGCATTCCCCCACAAGATGAGCATTCGTGCCTAAACTTACATTTTCCCCAGAATCTACAGTTTCCTTCATTAAAGGAGAAACACAGTCCTTTTTGCATAGCCACTGAGTGTCCTGACTGCCCTGAACCCCCAGTGCCCCCCTGAAAAGGCTGACCCGACCTAGAAGGAATCATCACCTTCATCCATAATGCAATATCCTTGTGGTCCCATCTAATACTAGGTCGAACTGCTTTACGCTGGCGAAACTGTTCATCGTATCTTAACCAGCCTTGTCCCCCATAGACCCTATACGCCTCACCTATTGCACCCATGTAACAAAATAGGCCTGAACAATTCTCTGGTGCCTTCTCCCCAATTACACTTGCCAAAATGGCGAATGCTTGTACCAAGAAAGTTCTAGGGATTAACCGGTACCTCCTCCTTTCTTCGTCCTGTTTTTTAGTATCCTCCTTCCTAACCTTATCCAAGTTGAAATGTTCTAACGGCAACAGAGAAAAAATCTCTATATATTCCCCTTTCCATATCTTGTCTCTCACCTTGCTTTTTAAGTGAGCCCCCAAAGGGCCTTCGAAACATACATATACCTCTCCTTTCGCCGCATCATCCAGGTGCACCGTGTCATCCTTCTCTTTCTCATCACCCGCCCCTGTGCTAACACTAGTACTAGCCGAGTCATCCATAACTGTGTTGCCTCCAGAAGCCCTACACCCCCCTGTTACGGACTGAGTACTACTAGCATCAGCAACCACTGTATTTGAATTCCCCCATTGTCAGCAAAACCTCTAGTGCCTAATACGGAATTCCCATCCCCCAACCAAGCTGCCGATGGAGATGCTCCTCTCACACCTCCTCCAGACCCCTGTAAAAAGGCTAAATCCCTAAGCCCGTGTAACAATAAACACATGCCCCCACTCACCCCACCAGACAATAACTCCCGCCCCGTATTCTCAATAAGCGGTAAGCAGGGATTAAGAGGAAAATTAGGCTCACTCTCACCTGGCTGCCTGGGTGCTGTGACCCCACCAGCAGTAGATCCTGCATCCTGATGAAAACATCCTGTAGCACTCATAGATAGATCCTCTGCTCCCTTTGTAGCCACTGGGTCGACCTGTAGGCTCGGCTGCTGGACATTTTCAGCTGGTGCTGTAGCTGCCAGGCCAGGGACCCCTGAGGCTGATGCTATGCTGTAAGTGACTCCTGTCATGTTTTGTGCTGCCACACATGAGCTTCCCTGCGCTTGTGCAGGGAATGCAGAATCACTGCCCGAGGCTGCTGATCGCTGCCTGCCTCCCAGGAAAGCCATGGGAATCGATCCCCCAACTCGGCCTGCACTGCTCCTCTGCCTACCGTGTGGCGCCGTCGCTGACCGCGCGCTGCTGCCTGGGCCAGCCGGCTGCAGCCCGCTATAACTCCCACGCTGAGGGGCTGAAAGGTAAGGCCCCCGCCTCCTGGTCTCCCGCTATCAACCTCGCAGAGCAGGCCTTGCTGCCGTGCAAGCGCCCGCCATCCCTGGTCCCGACTCCTGCTGGGGGACACTCACCACCGCGAGGGAAGCAGACGCCTCCCCCTGCTGCAGGTCCCGCCGTCTGCTCGGATTCCTCCCGGTTCTCTGATGAGGCGCAGGCTGCCTGCGGCCAGTGACAGGAACGGAGGGTCCCTGGAGGGGCTCCGTACTCTGCGTCGGACCCTGGGGGCAGCATCTGGGCTAAGGCACGCCAGAGGCCTAGCTCTCCACAGCCCTCTACCGACAGATGGGGTTTGTGAGCCTCCTGCTGCTGCCCCTGCAATGGGCTGCTGATGGAAGTCTGCAGCCATGCTGTTCCTTGGGTGCCCGCAGCCTCCCTCAAGCTTTGAAGCAGGGCTTCCACCTCCATATCTGCCATGTGATAGGGAGCTTCTTCTAACAGGTGGGTACCTGACTGTTTGTCCCACCAATATGGCTGCACTATTTATAAACCTCCCTTTTTTGAATCCCTCTGCCCCTCCCAAACAGTGATCTCATCACCTCAGCATTACCATTAACCCTATATTTACTTTTAAAACCAAAACGCTCCTTATCATCCCACGTCTCCTTGTCATGCCGGCCTCTCTTTAAAGGGCCGGTGGCCCAGTACGGCCTCACTTGATTTCCATGATTTCTTGACATGTATTTTCTCGTTATTAAAAATCATAGTAGGACCATTTGTTACATAACTCAGTTGCCAACATAGCTTAGGGTTAAGTTTCATAAACGTTCAAATGATCATTATTTACATTATAAAAATGTAGAAGGTTTTTTCAATGACTTCAATATGTAATGCAAATTACCACCATAATGGAGCTAACAGTCCTAAATTGTCACCTAATTTTCCAACAAAGAGAGTTAATGTTAAGATCAACGTATTCAATAAATACAAGAAAAAGTTGTTTGTGTTCTTTATTCCATCAAATACTTTAAACAAGCCATTTTCTCTTATCACTGGGAAAGGAAGCAATTTCCTTTGTATACGAGTCATCATATCATGTTCAATCTGATCCTTTATCTTCAGGTAAATGTTTTGTCCCATTGTTTATAATAGGCATATCCCTACTTGTACAATGGTACATCAGTCAATCTACTATATAATTGTCTAAGGGGCACTTCCGTCTGTCTGTCTGTCTGTCTGTCTGTCTGTCTGTCTGTCCCAGAAATCCCGCGTCGCCAATCAGCGACGGGCACAGTCCTGCCGCAAATTCGCCCCTTCCTACTCTCTGTCAGTGCCCCCTCCAGTCAGCGCTCACACAGGGTTAATGGCTGCGTTACACCACGTTATGCCGATAACGCAGTCCGTTAATGCTGCTATTAACCCTGTGTGACCAACTTTTTACTATTGATGCTGCCTAAGCGGCATCAATAGTAAAAAGATCTAATGTTAAAATTAATTTAAAAATAAAAAATCGTTATATACTCACCGTCCGTTGGCCCCTCGAATCCAGAACTGGCCTTTCCTGCTCCTCGCGACGCCCCGGTGACCGCTCCATGCATTGCGGTCTCACGAGACCGCTACGTCATCATCTCGCGAGACCGCAATGCACTCTTGGGACCAGAGCGCGCGAGGAGCATCGGTAACTGCTTTGCCTGGATCCGGGGCCAATGCAAGGTGAGTATATAACTATTTTTTATTTTAATTCTTTTTTTTAACAGGGATATGATGCCCACATTGCTATATACTGCGTGCAATATACTATGAGGGCTGTGCAATAAAATACGTTGGCTGTGCAATATAATACATGGGCTGTGCAATAAACTACGTGGGCTGTGCTATATACTACGTGGGCTGTGCTATATACTATGTGGGCTGTGCAATATACTACGTGGGCTGTGCTATATACTACGTGGGCTGTGCTATATACTACGTGGGCTGTGCTATATACTACATGGGCTGTGCTATGTACTACGTGGGCTGTGCAATATACTGCGTGGGCTGTGCTATATACTAAAAATGTTAAAAATAATGAACAAAACAAAAAATCATTATATACTCACCTTCCGTCGCTTTTCCTGCTCCTCGTGACGCTCCGGTCCATGCATTGCGGTCTCACGAGATGATGACGGAGCGGTCTCGCGAGACAGCTACGTCATCATCTCGCGAGACCACAATGAATTCTTGGGACCGGAGCGTTACGAGGAGCATCGGTAAATGCCTGGGCTGGATCCGGGGGCCGACAGAAGGTGAGTATATAACTATTTTTTATTTTAATTCTTTTTTTTAACAGGGATATGGTGCCCACATTGCTATATACTACGTGGGCTGTGTTAGATACTACATGGGCTGTGTTATATACTGCGTGGGCTGTGTTATATACTATGTCTTTGTGCTATATACTGCGTGGGCTGTGCTATATACTACATCGCTGTGCTATATACTACGTGGGCTGTGTTAAATACTGCATGAGCTGTGTTATATACTTCATCTCTGCTATATACTACGTGGGCTGTGTTATATACTAGGTGGGCTGTGTTATATACTACGTCTCTGTGCAATATATTACATGGCTGTGCAATATATTACGTGGCTGGGTAATATATTACGTGGCTGGGCAATATACTACGTGTCTGTGCTATATACTATGGGGGCTGTGCTATATACTACGTGGCTGGGCAATATACTACGTGGGCTGTGCTATATACTACGTGGACTGTGCTATATACTACGTGGGCTGTGTTATATACTACGTGGGCTGGGCTATATACTACGTGGGCTGTGTTATATACTACGTGGGCTGTGTTATATGCTACTTGGCTGTGCTATATTTCTCTGCTGTATTTGTGCATCATGAGTCATGGTATGTGTTAAAGAGGGGGGTCCACTGAGACTCTTTTGCCCTCAAAAACCTGGAGCCGGCCCTAGCTTCACTGATTGTTCGAGGCCGGGCGCGACCAATCAGTGACAGGCGCACTCCGGCCGCGAATTGGCGCAGAATTTGAACCAAGCTTCGCTAATTGGTCGCGCCCGACTGGCCGAATCCTGTGTATAAATTGCATTATTCTGAAAACTTCATAAATAAACTACATACCTATTCTAGAATACGCGATGCGTTAGAATCAGGCCACCATCTAGTGTCAATATAACAGTTTAAAAGGAGTTAATCTTTTTCTATTCAAAAATACAGTATACAGTGGGGAAAATAAGTACTTAATATGCAAGGATTTTGCAAGTTTTCCCACCTACAAAGAATAGAGAGGTCTGTAATTTTTATCGTTGGTACACTTCAACTGTGAGAGACAGAATCTAAAAATAAAAACCAGAAAATCACATTGTTAGATTTTTTAAATAAATTGCATTTATTGCATGAAATAAGTAGTTGATGACTTACCAACCAGCAAAAATTCTGGTTCTCACAGACCTGTTAGTTTTTCTTTTAGAAACCCTCCTACTCTGCACTGTATTAATTGTATTTTATTTTAAATCTGAAGCTATAACAAGATCCTCAATAGCCTGAACATATGCACAGCAAATCATTTTTATGTAGAAATGCATATGTTCACTCTTTTGAGGAATATCGCTGCACTTTTCGAGATGGATTTTAGGTGGGATTTCTTCTGAAACAGATTACATGAGCACATACCCTAAGTAAAAAAAATAGCATATTGTCCTATATAGGGAATCTAGATTGTGAGCTCCAATGGGGACAGTGCCGATAATGTCTGTAAAGCGCTGTGGAATTAATGGCACTACATAAGTGAGTAAAATAAATAAATAAATAAATATAGAGGAATATTGCAGTATGTAGTACTCACTCTGGGAAGGCGCAGTCTTATGTACTGTCAGTCATGTGTTATCTGCCCCTGCTTTCTCCTTTCCTATAGTAAGATACATGCTGGCCCCAGTGTATAGCACAAATTGAAAGGTAACAAGAAATGACACCAAACATAATATAATACAGCACAAAACAAGGTTTAACATAAAGCAAATGTAAAATGTTGGTAATTTTCTAACAATAGATTTTCTTTAATAGCGTTGATGGTTAATTGCGCAAAAAATTTTATATTCTATATTTTATAATTTTGCATCCTCATTGACTTGACATGTCACTAAAAGTTTTAGTTTCACAATCTTCTGATCTCACTTTGCTGCCACCACCGTAATGACAAAAATATCTGTTTTCTTGGCTGGTGTTAGCTAGACAAGCATAAACCTTTCTCTCATTCCCTTCATTACTCAATGGGAGAGATTATTTTTATTAAAATAATTGAAATGTTGAATACTGGAAGCCCACATGGTTCCAAGTTTTATGAAGACCCTTTTTATTGGCTCAACATATTCAGGGGTGTAAAGTTCAAGATTAAAGAAAACACAGGGTTTTGATAATACTCTGTCACAAGATGATATGCTTTGTTTCATCGTGTTGCTTTTCCAGTGATTGCAAATGTTTGTGTTGAATTTGGGCATTGACAAATTGGAGTCCTAAGGCTATGTGCACACGATGCGGATTTGCTGCGGATCTGCAGCGGATTTCCCGAGCAGAAACGCTGCAGATCCGCACTGTGATGTACAATACAATGTAAATCAATGGGGTAAAAAAATAGCTGTGCAGATGGTGCAGAAAAATCAGTACGGAATTGCTGCGCATTTCAAAGAAGTGCATGTCACTTTTGTGCGGATCTGCAGCGTTTCTGCACCCCTCCATGTTAAAAATCCGCAGTGGCAAAAACCGCAGAAAATCCACATCAATTCCGCATAAAAACCGCACAAAATCCGCATAAAAACCATGGCAAATCCACGGCTGCGGATTCTGCCAGGGATGCGGATTTTGTGTGGAAAATTCTGCACCTCTTTTCTTTCGTGTGCACATAGCCTTAGAGGAGTTTTCTACTTTAAGCAAAGTGGACATCAAACACCTGCAGGTATGTAAAATAGCAAAGCTAGAGGGATTAAGGCTACTTTCACACTTCCATCTTTTTTCCTCCGTCACAATCCGTCGTTATGGGCAAAAAACAGATCCTGCAAATGTGCTTGCAGGATGCGTTTTTTGCCCATAGACTTATATTAGCGACGGATCGCGATGGATGGGCACACTTCGCATCCGTCGTGCGATGGATCTGTCATGTTTTGGCGGACGCGACGCACAAAGAAAGTTCAATTTAACTTTTTTTGTGCGACGTGTCTGCCATTTCCGGCAGCGCATGCGTGGGCGGAACTCCGCCCCCCCCTCCCTGCTCATCACAATGGGCAGCGGATGCGTTGTAAAACTGCATCCGCTGCCCACGTTGTGCTAAATTTAGCACAACGTCCGTCGGTATGTCGGGCCGACGGTTTGTGACGGCCCCGTACCGACAGAAGTGTGAAAGTAGCCTTAGATACAGCACTGACATCACAATGACATCTCACATCACCACTACAGCCAATAACTGAGCTTTACCGCTCGCCATTGTATATGGCAGAAGCTGCTAATAAGCTCAGCGAATGAATGCAGTGATGTTCACTGAAATCAAAAGAGAACTGCTAGATGTTATCAAATTCCCATTAAATGTACAGGTCCCTGTGAATTTGAACAATTTTTAATTAGATTTTTGTGAATGGCCAAAAAAATGCTCACAGTCTTTTTTTACACATCGCAGAAGATTGCATCAGCTATAGAAAGCTCAATTTCAAGTACACATTTTTTTCTTAATTGTTAATGCACTAGACCAGGGGTCCCCAACCTGTAGCTCGGGAGCCACATGTGGCTCGCGGACCCATGAATTGTGGCTCGCGGCTGTCTGCCAGCTTGGTGCATTAGCTCCAGTTCTAGCAAATAGGTATGAAGAGCACATCTGAATTTTGTGAGTAGCCCTGCACAGAAGAGGAGATCGCGGGGGCGTGGTTTGCTAGGGGAAGGGAGCCGACGTGTTTCACTGAAGCTCCTGCAAATTCCCCTTAAAAGTTTACTAAAAGCCTGCAAAAAGTGGATTTTTGACTAGTGGGGCATTTATACCATGCCTACAAACAACTATGCCCGAAAGGGCTCTATTTCTACTAAGAAAGACCCTATATGGAGCCAGAGAAATGCAAGGGGAAACAGCGGCCCAACAGCACTCGGAGGAACTCAGCCAAGGTCTGCTACCATAAAGCCCGACCCTCCACGCACCCAATGCAGCTTAATCCCGCAGGGATTGCGGCACCAAGAGACCCTGTGCGGCAAGGAGCCCTCCCCGGAATTGACACAGACCCGCGGCGCAGGGAGCGGGAGCCGAGGTGAGGCAGCGGCTCAGCGCTCCCGCAGCACACAGGAAAACAAGATGGCGCCTGCACAGTCTCAGCGGGGACACAGCGCTCCGGTGATCCGCGGCGCCGGGAACAGGAGCCAAGGTGAGGCGGCTGCTCAGCGCTCCCGGAGCACGGGGAAAAGCAAGATGGCGCCTGCACAGTCACAGCTGAGACACAGTGCTCCGGTGTTTGTGCCGGGGCGGCAGGCGGCTGAGAGGTCGATACCACGGGACACAGCAGTGGTGAAGCCAGCGGATGTACGGCTGCAGCAGGACCGACACAGAGAGTTATACGCCGGTAAGAAAGCGGGAGCCAGCTGTGGAATGGGACCGGAGATAGGAGATTGCAGCGGGGATGTTAAATCAGCGGCGGCTGCTGACAAGCTGACTATGCAGGGGGATGGGGACGCTCCTGCAGGCCGGAGAGGCGAGGAAGACCGGAGCAGGACACCCATAATGATAGATGCCCAGCAGCCCCATAGATCAGAGGCTTCCAATGCACTCACACCGTTAAGGAATGGAGATGTAGGCTGCACTACCCAGCTCCAACATCGTGATGGTATACTGCAGCCCCATGCATTTCAAAGGAGGTGTGCCACCCCTAAATCCCCTGATAGCTGCACGAAACTTACAGGGAACATTCAGGGGGACATTATATATGGGGACACACCGGATAAAGGACACTATAATGCATCATCAGCGATGACAAGCAGTGATAAATCTATTGATGACTTTATAGCTTACTTGGAGAAACGCAGGCTTTCATACAAAGCGGAGAATTTACACGCACATGCAGCCAACTCTGACAATGAGACTTTGTCGAATCGCTCGGACGGCTCTCAGGATTCACGGGAGAACTTGGGGAGCATACATTCAGAGGAATTTTTTATAGTTACAGACTCATCCGATCATAGACTCAGTGATTTTTCCGAGGAAAGCTCATCCTCACACTCATCTTCGGAAAAAGCGTCTTCACAGGATTATCTTAAGCCAGCTGAAAAGTCCTGCCCCGAGTGTTCTTCTCCTTTCCTTTCACAAATAGTTGAGATTCCTGCGTCGGATGACCACCCCACAGAAGGTTTTATGATTATGATACTTAAAGCTTTCCTAATCACAATGGTTTCTTTGCCACATAATAAACTCAACCACGGAGTTATACCGGACACCCTCAAAATTAAATGGCCCGAGTCCACGATGACAAATAACCCCAAAGCTACAGAAACCTTTGTTAAAAATATTATCCAAGACATACTAATGACAGCGGTCATTGATAACCACTCCGCTCCAACCAGAACCTCTGATAAAGCTAAATGCGATACTTATATAAAAAGTAAACCCAGCACTACGCAAACTCTTCCTTCACTCTCAGATTCTATAAAAAAAATCCAAAGAGACATTGCCTTCTTCAGATCTGATCTGGATAAGTACGAGAACTATAGGAGAAAAAACAACGTTAAGATTAGAGGAATTTCTGATACGATCCAAACTTCCCAACTTAGGAGCTATGTTTCTTCAATGGTCTCTCATCTATTCCCTGGTACTCATGGGAGCCATCTGATTGATAAAGTATTCAGAATCCGCAGACCGCCTTCTCTCTCGCACAAATTAACAACCGATGTCATAGTGTCATTCTACCCAAATTGGCTGAGAAACGCCCTCCTGGACGTGTCAAAGGAGCAAAAATTTCTATCATCCCCATACAACCACCTAACTTTTTTCAAAGACATTTCAAAAGAAACGCTACAAAAAAGGAGAACTTTTTTTCAAACTACACGCGCTTTTCTACAAGCTGGGATTCCCTATACCTGGACTAGGTCCTCAACACTCCGAGTGAAATACGCCGGTGAATTGATCCAGATACTCTCTCCGGAGGAGGGAGTCGTTTTCCTTAAAGGTGCTGGAATCAAAATCTCAGTGGTCTCCTCCAGACACTTCTCTACAAGAAACCTGGATACTGGCTCCAGTTGTCCTGATTAAGAGAACTATACGTTACTTCTTCACTACTTTAAAAAGTTTTTCCACTTTTCTGACTACTTCCAAGAACCGAACTTTCCCCCCATCTAGTTTAGGGTCACTCTAGGGTGCTTCCAGACACGACGGGCCTAAGTGTACGAAAGAATATAATGTACTTTTACTTTAATTAACTTGCTTTTTTTTTTACAGGTCTAAAGCCTTGATTAGCTTCAATTAACTACGTAATTTTCGAAAGCATTTATATGTACACGGATACGCCTGTCTTATCTTTCCCATTCCCTGTTGTACAGGGAATTATTTATCCTTCCCCCTTACCTACTTTACCTCCCCTCTTCCCTTACCTTCATAAATATCTGTAAAACCAATAAAAACGTTTGGAAAAGAAGAGCAGATCGGGATGCACATATACTGGTCTTAGGGTTTTGAGATGATTTAAGTATGGTACGCTGGAGACAAGATGACACCACCTGTCAGAGGAGGTGTTTGAAACTGGATATGACAGTGTCTTGGGAGTGCTTTATAGGAGAATTCTGAATGGGGGTATTGTAGGAACCCCTGGATCTTTGTATACTGCTTTGCGGTGATTGATTTTTGTGGAAAAGCTTTCTCAAGGCTGGATGTGGCTCGCGACCCTCTCTCAGAGCTGACTGAGGCTCTCAAGGCCAGAAACGTTGGGGACCTCTGCACTAGCATGAAGTAGCAAGACAACACAATTTTTTTTACAGAGAAAATACAATTATTGTCAGTCAGAGATAATGGACTTGCTTGTCACAAGGGAGCAATAATTGTATTTTTATAATTAAAAGAAAATTTTCCAAAAATGTTTCCAAAATTGAGACATGTTGTTTGCGAATGTCTGCCTCACAAAACATTTGTGTCATAAGCAATTTTTTTGCACATCTATTTTATTACACAAATTTTGCATCTTTACATGCTACATAAATACAATGACCTGTTGCAGATGCTGGCTTTTTTTTTTTTATGTGTACCACCCTAGCATTTCTTATCATGTCAGTTTTAGGAAAAGAGTTGAATTTTGATTAAAAAAAATATGTTTGGTTGTTTTTGCACACTTATTTTACTTGTGCAATTAGACAACCAGGCAAGGCACACCTACATTGTAGGTTGCTGCCACATTTGCTTTCTGTACATACACTTACATACCTAGCACTTCTTGTGACATCCTTTTTTGTAAGGTTGATTAACTGGGGTTGAAATGTTTGTCAAAAGTTGTAAAAGATAAAAAAAAATATTACAGCTAAGAATGTGGGTGCCACTAGCAGTAGCAGTAAAAGCACCACCAGCATCGCTGGCACCAGCCATACGGGCAATGGTACTACCATGTGCAATTCACGCTTCCTTTGCGTCCCGCAAGCTTATCAGTGGGGAGGAAGTGTAAAGCTTTATTTTATATACTGCACATAATTTGTCTCAAAGCAGGATGGCTTGTGTAATCACAAGTGATTAAGAAGGATAATTTTTGGACCATTTCTTTTTAATTTAAAACATGAATAGACTGTCAGTACACTGTATTATTAGGTGGTTACTACCAGGTTGCCATTCGTTTCTATGGTGAGGTCACTTTGACATTACTAAGATTTTGTTTATGTTTTAAAGCTTAAAGGGATTGGATACAGTCCTAGGAGACCTCAGAGTATTGTGCACATCATTTCAGGGTAATTGGACGCTTTGCAGTGTTGCGATATGCGGCATATCGATTCACAGAGGATCACATTTTTTAAAGAGATTTCAAACCTGGCAAATTCGAATTTCAAAAGATTTGATAATCTCTAATCACCGCTGCAGCACTCAGACTAGATCAGTAGCAGAGAGCTTTTATTATTTTACCTGGCTTTTTCATTTGACATCATGAATCCTAGGGTCCACCTTTAACTAAATAGGGTGGAAATCCCCTTAAACTAAATTCAAGGAAAAGAAAGGGTTAACACTATGTACATCTGTAAAGGAAGCATGGCATTGGAAAATCTGCGAATGCTTGATTAATGCTCTAATTGATGATAGGTGTGCACAAATTCTCCATGTAGAAGGTCAATAATATCATAACAGTATGCCTGTGCAAGTTCTCTTAAATACAATTCATATTCACATAGTTAATAGACCTAAGTGTATTCTGCAGCAGTGCTCTTAGAGAAAGAGAAGCAGCAGTGCTACATTTTCTAAATGAGTACTTTTGCTTCATACTAGTATTATTAGAGCCAATACAGGTTTTGAAAGAAGGGCTTGAAAAAGGATTCTAATCTGAAACAATAGATATGTGTTTAACTCTGAAACATGACATTTCAAAGAAACACGTAGTTTAATAGCTGCTGGGGACCGCTTGTTGCCCAAGAGTGAGGGGTCTTTCCCTATACATGCACACAGGGAGAGCCTTGTCCTTCCAGGGCATTGAGCAGCCAAAAGCCGCTTGGGAGACTAGCCGGATAGACGGATCCTCGGTACCCGATGCAGCCTTGCAGTGAAAAGGCTCTCCTTGGCTTGGAGTTACGCTATTTTCTGATGTATTTTGTGATTTATTCGAATTGTTTTTGAAGATTTCTTCTAATTATTTTAAAAAGGTCGAAGAAAAAGGGGATGGAAGCTACACATAGTTACATAGTTACATAGTTATTTAGGTTGAAGGAAGACTGTAAGTCCATCTAGTTCAACCCATAGCCTAACCTAACATGCCCTAACATGTTGATCCAGAGGAAGGCAAAAAAAACCCATGTGGCAAAGAGTAAGCTCCACCATGGGGAAAAAAATTCCTTCCCGACTCCACATACGGCAATCAGAATAGTTCCCTGGATCAACGCCTTATCAAGGAATCTAGTGTATATACCCTGTAACATTATACTTTTCCAGAAAGGTATCCAGTCCCCCCTTAAATTTAATTAATGAATCACTCATTACAACATCATACAGCAGAGAGTTCCATAGTCTCACTGCTCTTACAGTAAAGAATCCGCGTCTGTTATTATGCTTAAACCTTCTTTCCTCCAGACGTAGAGGATGCCCCCTTGTCCCTGTCTCAGGTCTATGATTAAGAAGATCATCAGAAAGGTCTTTATACTGTCCCCTCATATATTTATACATTAAAATAAGATCACCCCTTAGTCTTCGTTTTTCCAAACTAAATAGCCCCAAGTGTAATAACCTGTCTTGGTATGGCAGACCCCCAGTCCTCTAATAACCTTGGTCGCTCTTCTCTGCACCCGCTCCAGTTCAGCTATGTCTTTCTTATACACCGGAGACCAGAACTGTGCACAGTATTCTAAGTGTGGTCTAACTAGTGACTTGTATAGAGGTAAAATTATGTTCTCCTCATGAGCATCTATGCCTCTTTTAATACATCCCATTATTTTATTTGCCTTTGTAGCAGTTGCCTGACACTGGCCACTGAATATGAGTTTGTCATCCACCCATACACCCAGGTCTTTTTCATTGACGGTTTTGCCCAGAGTTTTCGAATTAAGCATATAGTTATACATCTTATTACTTCTACCCAAGTGCATGACCTTACATTTATCCCCATTAAAGCTCATTTGCCATTTATCAGCCCAAGCTTCTAGTTTACATAAATCATCCTGTAATACAAAATTGTCCTCCTCTGTCTTGATTACCCTGCAGAGTTTAGTGTCATCTGCAAATATTGAAATTCTACTCTGAATGCCCCCTACAAGGTCATTAATAAATATGTTAAAAAGAAGAGGGCCCAATACTGACCCCTGTGGTACCCCACTGCTAACCGCGACCCAGTCCGAGTGTGCTCCATTAATAACCACCCTTTGTTTCCTATCCCTGAGCCAGCTCTCAACCCACTTACACATATTTTCCCCTATCCCCATTACTCTCATTTTATGTAACAACCTTTTGTGTGGCACCGTATCAAAAGCTTTGGAAAAGTCCATATACACTACGTCCACTGGGTTCCCTTTGTCCAGTCTGGAACTTACCTCTTCATAGAAGCTGATCAAATTAGTCTGACATGAACGGTCCCTAGTAAACCCGTGCTGATACTGGGTCATAAGGTTATTCCTCTTCAGATACTCCAGTATAGTATCCCTTAGAATGCCCTCCAGGATTTTACCCACAGTAGAGGTTAAGCTTACTGGCCTATAATTACCAAGTTCAGTTTTTGCCCCTTTTTTGAATATTGGCACCACATTTGCTATACGCCAGTCCTGTGGTACAGACCCTGTTATTATGGAGTCTTTAAAGATTAAAAATAATGGTCTATCAATGACTGTACTTAGTTCCTGCAGTACTCGGGGGTGTATCCCATCCGGGCCCGGAGATTTGTCAATTTTAGTGATTTTTAGACGCCGCTGTACTTCCTGCTGGGTTAAGCAGGTGACATTTAATTGGGAATTTTTATCTCTAGTCATTTTGTCTGCCATGGGATTTTCTTTTGTAAATACTGATGAAAAAAAGTCATTTAGCATATTGGCTTTTTCCTCATCCTCATCCACCATTTCACCCAGACTATTTTTAAGGGGGCCAACACTGTCATTTTTTAGTTTCTTACTATTTATATAGTTAAAGAATATTTTGGGATTATTTTTACTCTCTCTGGCAATGAGTCTCTCTGTCTCAATCTTTGCTGCCTTGATTTGCTTTTTACAGAATTTATTTAATTTTCTGTATTTATTTAATGCCTCTTCACTACCTACTTCCTTTAATTCTCTAAATGCTTTCTTTTTGTCCCTTATTGCGCCCCTTACAGCTCTATTTAGCCATATTGGTTTCCTCCTATTTCTAGTATGTTTATTCCCATACGGTATATACTGTGCACAGGTCCTATCCAGGATGCTAATAAACGTCTCCCATTTTCTTTGTGTATTTTTGTGTCTCAGGATATCATCCCAGTTAATTGCACCAAGATCCTCTCTCATCCGTTGGAAATTTGCCCTCCTGAAGTTTAGTGTCCTTGTCACCCCTCTACTACACATCTTATTAAAGGAGACATGAAAACTTATTATTCTGTGATCACTATTCCCCAAGTGACCCCCAACCCTTATATTTGATATGCGGTCTGGCCTGTTGGTTAATATTAGGTCTAGCAGTGCCCCCCTCCTTGTTGGGTCCTGAACCAGTTGCGAAAGGTAATTGTCTCTCATAGTTGTCAAAAACCGATTACCTTTGCTGGAACTGCAGGTTTCTGTTCCCCAATCTATTTCAGGGTAGTTGAAGTCCCCCATAATAATGACTTCTCCTTGAGTCGCAGCTTCATCTATTTGCTTTATGAGGATATTCTCCATTGCTTCCATTAGTTTTGGAGATTTATAACAAACCCCTATCAGTAATTTATTATTTTTTCCCCCTCCCCTTATCTCCACCCACAGGGACTCTATGCGGCCCGCCCCCACACCGCCGCAGGGCCGAGGGGTACCCGGAGCCGGGCCTCTAGTTCTCAGTCTCGGGGTTGTCACGGTGGCTAGACCCGGTCCGTGGCCCTGTCCGTCAGTGGGGGACGTCCGGTGAAATAGGTGGTAGTAATGGTAGCGATGTAGCGGTTGTGGGGTGCAAGTCGCGGTAAATAACGAGGACACCAGGTTGCAGTCTCTTTACCTCTTTACTGGAGATCTCTGAGTCCTCAGTCCAGAACACGGTTCACCAGGCTACGCAAGTCCGGCCGGTCCAATGGCACCTCCAGAGTTCTCCTCTCAGGTGGAAATCTGTGCCTTCCTTCTAGCGCTATGTGTTGTAGTCCTTCCCTGCTGTGCTCACGGAAAGTAACCCCACAACGGTTGTGTCTGTTTCTTAAGTTCCCTCACAACTCGATTTGATGTTCCTCTGTAATCCACCCCTTCCCTGTATTCAGGTTGGAATGGCACCCGTTTGTCAGGTAGGCCTGGAGTTCTTCCGGGACCCTAGAGTCGCCCCTCTCCCGCAATTGCCCCCCAAGACTTCATAGGTGATATGTGGTAGACAGCCCGCCTGAGACCGACTGTCCTGCCGCTGTTTGGAGTATGGCTTGAAGCTGTATTCTAATCCACTCCCTCGGCGTTCCGGCCACCGGTAATGCGCCTCAGCAAGGTGCTGCCTCTTTCAGCACAACCCCTGCTGGTATTCTCCTTCTGCTTGATCTCGTTTCTCACTCAGCACAATCTATCTCGCTTCTAGTCCTTTCTTGAGTCCCGCCGCTTCCAGGAGCCTGCGCGGACCCGTTACGTTCTTTCAATGCCAAGCCTCTGCCAGGATCCCACCCCTGGCAGAGACCCTACAGTCTCTCCCTTCACAACACCCCCTGCCACAGGGTGTTGCTCCGTTCAATCCCGTCAGCGTTCTCTCTAACTTCCTGCCTGACCCCCAGTTTACCCACTATGGTGGGGAGTGGCCTAATGAATAGCACCCTTAGCTCCCCCCGGAGGCCCAGCTGTGAAACATATTGGTGTCTGTGATACCTGATTGGAGGAACTCCTTCGGTGCCATCGAACGTACCATGGCTCCCCTTAGCGGCGAAGCCACAGCACTGCAACGACCAGGACTCTGGGGCGCTGCACTCCCCCCTGGTTAAACACAGTACTCCGGGACTGGGAAGAAAAACAACAATACAGATTAGCAAAAAGACATACAATTTTGTTGAGTGCAAAACAATAAGCATACTTGAACAGGCTTCCCTTTATGGGAGGTGAGGACACTTTTAACGTTACAAACATAGTCAACATTATAAATTACAGGCTATGCATAACTCCTGTTACCCAACCGGGTATTCTACTTAGTGCAAATTCTGGAACAATAAATTAACATTGCCTTTAAGAAACATACACTCTTAGTTTACCAAAGGCCTTCCTATAATCACATTACAGGGTAAGGTAACTTCACATTCTCCTACTTTGAACCTGCAGGACCGCCTGTCCCTATGGCACCAGACCTACTGCCTCTCCTTTCTTTTACAGGACCGCCCCGTTCAGCCAGGGCCTACTGCCTTTCGCTACTATACATAGTATAGACATAACATTCCTTTCATTTAAAGAACTCTGAGCCCGCTCTACTCGGCTCCTTTAAGGACTCACTCTCTAACCCCTACGGGTTCGCCTTCTGTCCTTAGTAACAAAGTAACTTTCTATGGGGACGCAGGGTTGACCTTTATCCTCACCTTCATCATTACTTCCTTACTTTCAGCTATGCAGATCTCTACATCTACCCCTACGGGCTCTCTGCATCTTTTCTTTCTGCAAAACATTATTTAGAGTTCACATTTCAACAAATTCAACACATATAACTTACCATGTAAAACAGTTACATTTCTTTTCAAGGCATCATTATGGCATTACTGTTCTGCAACAGTATCTCTCTCAAGTTCAGTTTCTCACATCCCCTTTAAGAGGGGACCAAGTCTTTCTGAGGTAGCTCGTTTTCTCAGCCTACCAGTCCATGCAAAGGTTCCGGTATGGTATCTTCGCAAAGTGTCTTTAACTAGAACCGGTAGGAAAGGTATCTTCACAAAGTGTCTTTGTCTCAAACCAATAGGGCAAATATCTTCGCAAAGTGTCTTTGGCTAAAACCAGTAGGGAGCACCTTTAAGAAGGTGCAAACTATTTACAAAAGAAAGTTCGAATCATGCACAGTCCATGATTTCTGCAGTTTGTGTAACTTTAAAACTTGTATAAACTTCAGGAAAACAACAGTGACCCCGGGTCAACAAAGGGGTCACCTTTAACCCTGAACGGGTCTAGCAGCAACTTGGAAGAACAGTAACTATGTACATTTAGCAGTAATATTACTTTACCGTTGAGATGTGGCCGGGGGTCTTCTCTCCGGCCTCACCAAACCAACAGATCGTTCTGGTGAGCCAGGGCGTCGTTCCGGTCCCAGCAGTGCCAGAATCCCCCGCTGGGAGATCCTCTTGGTCGGTAAGCGTACGCGTCCCCCCGGAGCACGGTGAGGTCGAGCTTCTTGTGGTTCCGCGGGACCGGGCTCTGCTGTCTTCCCCTTCAGGTCACTCTCTTCCGGTACGCCAGCAGCAGCCTGGAAGGCAGCGCACCGCTGCACGCCCCGTGCCATCCAGCCAGCTTCCCCCGTAGCCCTCCTCCATCGGCTATACATCACCGCATCACCCGGCTTCAGGTCGCGGTCGAGTCTCTCGGGACCAGGTTCCACCTCCTCCCGATCCACGTGGGCCTGCACCGGCTCTCCAATCTCTTGGATCACCCCCCTCCCACACTGGGGATTAAAAGCCACCACTACACCCCAATGTGGTGTCGGGATCTCTGGAGTGCTCGTCAAGTCGATCAGCTCCGCAGGCTGGGGCCAGCTCCACCGCGTAGTCGTCGAGCGCCGCTGATATCCATCCTCGGGCACTATCTTCAAGCCCGGCGTCGGCAACGCCTTTCCAACCACGATCGAGTCAGGAGAGGTAGAGGACACGGGAGCCAAACAGATCTCCGCGGCCTGGCCCGTCCCAGCCACCACGCGGGCATCGGCTTCCAGGTGAGCGATAATCTGTCGGGACTCGGCCGCAGCCATACCCTCTTCCGACGGCAGCCGGGGAGATCGGCCCATCGTAGGTCCCGCTAGCGTCAGTCTCCGCAGTGTCGGCGTATCCCGGGCTATATTAGGCTGTCCATCTCTCCTCCGCGGGGATTCTCGTGCGGCCATCTTTGTCGCTTCTCCCGCGTTTTCTTCCCGCGGTCTCTTCCGTGGGCGGCCCCGTCCCCATGGTCTCCACCCTCCGACCAAGATCAGGAGGCGTACCTCAGCTGTTGACGGGCACGTCCTCAGGACACAGAAATACTTAGACTGGGCGGCCATTGCTGTTCGCGCTCTCCAGCTTGCCTACGCCCACTTCACGCCCCTCTTCTCTTCCTGCGCTCTCCTCAGCGCTGCAATGGCGGCGGATTTTGGCGGCAACTGGCGCAGCACAGTCTTTGTAATAAAGTACAGTCCAAGCACAACAAATCACAGTCTCTAGGCACACATGACCTGATTCTTCAGGCTTAAGTAGATCCTGTTCGTGACGCCAAGTCTGCGGCGCGCCCCCACACCGCCGCAGGGCCGAGGGGTACCCGGAGCCGGGCCTCTAGTTCTCAGTCTCGGGGTTGTCACGGTGGCTAGACCCGGTCCGTGGCCCTGTCCGTCAGTGGGGGACGTCCGGTGAAATAGGTGGTAGTAATGGTAGCGATGTAGCGGTTGTGGGGTGCAAGTCGCGGTAAATAACGAGGACACCAGGTTGCAGTCTCTTTACCTCTTTACTGGAGATCTCTGAGTCCTCAGTCCAGAACACGGTTCACCAGGCTACGCAAGTCCGGCCGGTCCAATGGCACCTCCAGAGTTCTCCTCTCAGGTGGAAATCTGTGCCTTCCTTCTAGCGCTATGTGTTGTAGTCCTTCCCTGCTGTGCTCACGGAAAGTAACCCCACAACGGTTGTGTCTGTTTCTTAAGTTCCCTCACAACTCGATTTGATGTTCCTCTGTAATCCACCCCTTCCCTGTATTCAGGTTGGAATGGCACCCGTTTGTCAGGTAGGCCTGGAGTTCTTCCGGGACCCTAGAGTCGCCCCTCTCCCGCAATTGCCCCCCAAGACTTCATAGGTGATATGTGGTAGACAGCCCGCCTGAGACCGACTGTCCTGCCGCTGTTTGGAGTATGGCTTGAAGCTGTATTCTAATCCACTCCCTCGGCGTTCCGGCCACCGGTAATGCGCCTCAGCAAGGTGCTGCCTCTTTCAGCACAACCCCTGCTGGTATTCTCCTTCTGCTTGATCTCATTTCTCACTCAGCACAATCTATCTCGCTTCTAGTCCTTTCTTGAGTCCCGCCGCTTCCAGGAGCCTGCGCGGACCCGTTACGTTCTTTCAATGCCAAGCCTCTGCCAGGATCCCACCCCTGGCAGAGACCCTACAGTCTCTCCCTTCACAACACCCCCTGCCACAGGGTGTTGCTCCGTTCAATCCCGTCAGCGTTCTCTCTAACTTCCTGCCTGACCCCCAGTTTACCCACTATGGTGGGGAGTGGCCTAATGAATAGCACCCTTAGCTCCCCCCGGAGGCCCAGCTGTGAAACATATTGGTGTCTGTGATACCTGATTGGAGGAACTCCTTCGGTGCCATCGAACGTACCATGGCTCCCCTTAGCGGCGAAGCCACAGCACTGCAACGACCAGGACTCTGGGGCGCTGCATCTACATTTTCATTAAATTCACCTATATTATCACGCAGGATGGGTTTTAAGGAAGATTTTACATATAGACACACCCCTCCCCCTCTCTTATCTGTACGGTCATTTCTGAACAGGCTATAGCCCTGCAAGTTAACAGCCCAGTCATGGCTCTCATCCAGCCATGTTTCAGATATCCCCACCATGTCATAATTATGCTCCAACAACATTAGTTCTAATTCATCCATTTTGTTGGCGAGGCTTCTGGCATTAGTATACATGCACTTGATGTTACTCTCTGTACCTCTATTCTTTCTTAAATTACTAACTGTTCTAACCCCACCCCCCATGCCACCGCCACCCCCAACTTCCTTATTTGTGCCCAGGTCTCTATCTGCACTATCTTCCCCTCCTATAAAATGAGTACCCTCCCCCCCAATCCCTAGTTTAAACACTCCTCCAACCTTCTAACCATTTTCTCCCCCAGCACAGCTGCACCTTCCCCATTGAGGTGCAGCCCGTCCCTAGCGTAGAGCCTGTAGCCAACTGAGAAGTCGGCCCAGTTCTGCAGGAACCCAAACCCCTCCTTCCTACACCAATTCTTGAGCCACTTATTAACCTCCCTAATCTCCCGTTGCCTCTCTGGCGTGGCACGTGGTACAGGCAGTATTTCGGAAAATACCACGTTGGAGGTCCTTGCTTTCAGCTTGCAGCCTAATTCCCTGAAATCATCTTTAAGGACCTTCCACCTACCTCTAACTTTGTCATTTGTGCCAATGTGCACCATGACCACTGGGTCCTCACCAGCCCCTCCCAGTAATCTGTCCACCCGATCAGCGATGTGTCGGACTCGAGCGCCAGGTAGGCAGCACACCGTCCGACGATCCCTGTCTTTGTGACAGATTGCCCTATCTGTTCCCCTAATAATTGAGTCCCCCACTACCAGCACCTGTCTGGCCTGCCCTGCTCTCCTATTTCCCTCCTTACTGGAGCAGTCACTCCTCCGGCTTTCAGAGGACATGCCTGGCTGCAGCAGTGCTACCCCTGTACTGGCACCCCCCTCATCTGCCAACTTAGCAAACTTATTGGGGTGTGCCAGATCAGGACTAGCCTCCCTGGCACTCTTCCCTCTACCCCGCCTTCTATCTGTCACCCAGCTAACTGCTACACTGTCCTGCAGCTCCATCCTACCATCCCCCTCCTCATCTATCCCATTGAGCGTCTGCTCTGTGAGCAGAAGACTCCTCTCCATATTGTCTATGGATCTCAGTGTTGCCAGCTGCACATTTAGATCCAGTATCTGGGTTTCCAAATGCACAATGTGCTCACATCTCGCACAGCAGTATGCACCCTCGACCGGCTGGTCAAGGACTGCATACATGTGGCAAGATGTGCACTGGATGGCATTAACAATTGTGGAGCACATTTCCTAATGGGGATTGCACCACACAGAAACGTTAATTAAAAATAAATACAAAGTATTAATAAAAAAAAAAAAAAAAAAAAAACAGAAGCAATTCCTCCCTTGGAAACTCCCTGATTCCAAAGTCACTGAATCACAAGTCACACACTTACCGCCGTTCACACTTACGCTCAGGTCACACTCAGCTCGCTCACACTCGCTGTGCTGAAGATTTATAGATTTTTTTTTTTCTCTCTATCTCCCCTCAACAGCAATCAACCTTGCTGTTCAGATGCACTTCCAAAAAGGAACATAACATAACAGATAAGAATAAAACAGGATAAAACCTGCGGCTATTAAACTATGTTTTTCTCTGAAACATCAGTGTTGTAAAACACATAAAAGAAGCCTGGCAGCTAAAACTTGCTGCCCGATCCACATGCAACATGTACCAGAAGCTGGAATTATGTTTCAGCCATATATGTTTAACTCTGAAACATAACTTGATAACTGCTGTTTTTCTACTGTTGCTGTTCTCGTCTGTTAATAGTTCTTCTGTGTAACAAAAACAGAACAAGGGAGCGCTTCTAGGATTACACCCGATGGTCAAATGAAGTGTCCGATACAACGGAGATCCACTCACCCATCTGGGATGTGCACCCTTGCACAACCTTGGAAGAAGCCTGCCGTGAGAAGCCGGCCGTCAAGCTGTGGGGCGTGGAATCTAAGCTGACATGCGACTGGGCCACATGACCACAGGTCCTGCAGGTCTCCTAGTGGTGATGACTGTGCTGCTCCATCCGCAACTCACAGCGGAGTGTAGGTAAAAGAGTAGGTAAATGAGTTTCAGATCACTTCCTGTTCATTTGTTATATATAAGCCACCTGCTTGTAATGTTTTTCCGCACCTGATGAAGGCAGCATTCAGCCGCCGATATGCGTTGTATGTTCAGCATTTTTATTAAAGGTCTGTACATTTTAATAACTTTTTGCCCCTTTCTGTATGCCCAGCGCTCCGCTTGACCACACATTTTTTTCTTCAATAGTTCTTCTGTGGACAGATTCTCTCAACTGAGATGTGGATCGCTGCAGCTCCTCCAGAGTGTCCACAGCCGTCTTGGCTGTTTCTTGGTGGGTTTGCAGTTGTGCCATACTCCTTCCAATTTTGGATGATGGATTGAACAGTGTTCAGTGAGATGTTCACAGCTTGGGCTATTTTTCTTTATAACCTAACACTGCTTTACTCTTCTCCACAACTTTATCCCTGACCTCTGGTTTACTCATTGATCTCCATGTTGCAGTTTGATTCCTATTGTTCTCAAACAAACCTCTAAGGTCTTTACAGAACACTAGTAGTTATACTGAGAATAAATTACACACAGGGGGACTCAATTTACTAATCATGTGCCTTCTGGAGGCAGTTGGACACTCAGGGTTTTACTTAAGAGTATCAGACTACAGGGGGCTGAATACAAAATGCATGTCACAATTTTCAGATTTGTATTTTTAAAATATTTAAAATTCCCTGTATAATTTCCTCTACATGTCACAAATACAAATGTCACAAAAGGAGGAAAAAGAGGAAAAAAACCTCCACTATTGTAGAAAACACACGAGAAACAGGCAAAGGTGCTTACCTCACACAAGAAAAAACAGTATACTGTGCTATATTAAAAGAAGTATCTTTATTAAACAAAACTACAAAATCCTGTAGCCAAAATTTCTAGTTCATATTTGTCTAAATACCAGCAGGTATAATATAGGTCACTACTTGATAAGTATAGGAAAATACATCAACGCCTATTTGATCTACCATTCATGTAAAAAAGTGCTCAGTGCTATTCACAATTACAGCCCCAGGTGGCGTCCTAATATAATAGACACCCAAATCACTGTGGGATCAGTAAAAGCATGTTAAATCAGACACTTACATGGCAAGGTGGTCTAATCGGCATGGTTTTCCAGAGCGCCCCAACGCGCGTTTCGTCCCTTCGTCAGGAGGCTCGTGGAAAACCACGCCGATTAGACCACCTTGCCATGTAAGTGTCTGATTTAACATGCTTTTACTGATCCCACAGTGATTTGGGTGTCTATTATATTAGGACGCCACCTGGGGCTGTAATTGTGAATAGCACTGAGCACTTTTTTACATGAATGGTAGATCAAATAGGCGTTGATGTATTTTCCTATACTTATCAAGTAGTGACCTATATTATACCTGCTGGTATTTAGACAAATATGAACTAGAAATTTTGGCTACAGGATTTTGTAGTTTTGTTTAATAAAGATACTTCTTTTAATATAGCACAGTATACTGGTTTTTCTTGTGTGTGATTTGTACCATAGTCAGTTTTATGTGCCTTTACATACTAAGGGGATTTTGTGATGTGCAAAGGTGCTTACCTGTCTAGGCCTTGAATCAAATGCACTGTCATGGTGCAGCGGGCCCAAGTAAAGATGGCAACTACACAGGTGTGGTAATACCAATGAGACAGTCAGCCTACAATCAGGGATTGGCCACTTGGCACACTTGGCGCTGTACCTGGACTCCAGAAGTCACTTAGCAACGGGGACGCTCTGACCTGAAATAAAAGGTACGGTCTTGTGGCGCGTTGCTATGGAAATAAATTCACACGCGTCACCGGAAGTGACGCGTGCGGTCCAGCGATGCGTTACACGCTGGGCACTCAGGATATGATGTCAGCCCGGGATCCTGGGTAAGAGCTCGGCGGGCTATTTAACAGCAGTGAGCGCTGCCTCTCAGAGATTGCCTCTTTACCCCCGCGTTTAGTGTCCCCCACAGAGTTGGAGGGACAGGACATAAAAATTTCCCCTGATGAGTAAATGAAACGAAACGTGTAGGGAAATGTATTGTTTATTTTGGGGTTAAGTAAACTTTTGGCAGTGTGGGTTTGTGTGTGGCCAGAATATGCCCCCCCTCCCGGATGCCGCGCCAATATTAAACGGTCTTAACCATACCAGAGAAAGGAAGTCCAGAGGTGAGATTGTTCCAGCTTATATGTCAATCACTGTTACTGCAATTAACCCAGAAAGGATATCTGTGATATGGGACATGCGGTCTGTGATTGTTTTATGATCCTCATGTGATGAGAATTTTTTTTTCCCCTAAGAGATTGGCATATTGACTTGTGGCTTTTAAAATCTCGGGGATATTGTGGCTTTACATTCCCATGAATGTGAATTTTTGTGAGTCCTTTATGTGTGTTTTCTTCCTTGTTGGTTATTTATGCCATTTTAAGAATTATATATATTAAAAGTTAATTTTTAGGTAATAATCACACCCTGCTTTGACACACAGTATACAAAGCCATCTGGGCCCAACTGCACCCCAAAAAGTAAAAATAAATAAAGTGTACAAAAACATATCAAAATATGTAAGGTATTAGTTAATATTATGGCCACAATACGTAAGCTGGCAACCCACGTCAAGGGTCCTCACACTTGCCAGTCCTACTCTAACAGCAAAAACCACAAAAGGAGGAAAAAGAGGAAAAAACCTCCACTATTCTACAAAACACAAAAAAACAGACAAAGGTGCTTACCTATCTAGGCCTAGAATCAAATGCACTGTCATGGTGCAGCGGACCCAAGTAAAGATGGCAACTACACAGATGTGGTAATACCAATGAGACAGTCAGCCTACAATCAGGGATTGGCTGCTTGGCACACCAGTACAAACAAATAATCTGCAGCAGTGTTCACACAGAGAATGCAAAGCATCTGGATCATAGCCTATTAATAACGCCCTTTGGCGGGCTGCCCAGTGCTAAATATAATGTGTCCTGTGTGAACAGAGGCCACAGTATACAAAGCCATCTGGGCCCAACTGCACCCCAAAAAGTAAAAATAAATAAAGTGCACAAAAACATATCAAAATATGTAAGGTATTAGTTAATATTATGGCCACAATACGTAAGCTGGCAACCCACGTCAAGAGTCCTCACACTTGCCAGTCATACTCTAACAGCAAAAACCTGATAACATGTACAGAAGTTGACACAAATGGGTTTCAATGGCTGCTAAAGGTAACATCATCACCTGTGACCTGTTTGCTTGTAATCAGTGTGCGCACAAAAGCTGAGTGAGTTTCTGGGATCCAGTCAGACTCTTGCATCTTTCATCCAGTCACTGACGTTTCTGGATTGTGAATCATGGGGAAAGTAAAGAATTGTCAACGGATCTATGGGAAAAGGTAGTTGAACTGTATAAAACAGGAAAGGGATACAGAAAGATAGCCAAGGAACTGATAATGCCAGTCTGCAGCTTTCAAACTGTGATTAACAAATGGAAAATCAGGGGCTCTGTAAAAACAAAACCACGGTTAGGTAGACCAACAAAAATGTTGTTCACAACTGCCAGGAAAATTGTTCGGGCTGCAAAGAAAAACCCACAAATAACATCAGCTGAAATACAGGCTCTCTGAAAACTAGCGGCGTGGCTGTTTCAAGATGCACAATAAGGAGGCATTTGATGAAAAATGGGCTGCATGGTCAAGTCGCCAGAATAAAGCCATTACTGCTCAAATGCTACAAAATATCTCGCCTACAATACGGAAAACAGGACGAGCCTCAAAACTTCTGGAACAAGGTAATTTGGAGTGATGAGACCAAAATTGAACTTTTTGGCCACAACTATAAACATTACATTTGGAGAGAGGTCAACAAGGCCTACGATGAAAGGTTTTGGGGATGTGTGAGCTACAAAGGCACAAGAAACTTGGTCAAAGTTGAAGGAAAGATGAATGGAGCATGTAATCAGCAAATACTGTTGGAAAATTTGAACTCATCAGCCCTGAAGCTGCGCATAGGACGTACTTGGACGTTCCAACATGACAACGACCAAAACACAAGGCTAAATTGACCTGTCATTGGCTACAGCAGTACAAAGTGAAGGTCCTGGAGTGGCCATCTCAGTCTTCTAACCTCAATATCATTGAGCCACTCTGGGGAGATCTCAAGCACGCAGTTCATGCTAGACAGCCCAGGAATTTAAAGGAACTGGAGGCTTTTTGCCAAGAAGAGTGGACAGCTTTAGCATCTGAGAAAATAAAGAACCTCATCCACAACTACCACAACAGACTTTAAACTGTCATTGATGTTAGAGGGGGCAATACATGGTCTTGCTGGTCGGGTTGAATATTGAGTATGATACAAGGGATATATTTGTGACATGCATTAGATTTGGGTGCACTACTTCACATTGAACCATGTGTACACTCTGAATGAGTAACCGATATGAGCTATACCCTGGCATTCATCTTTTTGCATAGTTTATTTTGCTTATTCTCAGCATTATGGGATGAATTTATATGCATCTGAATTGATGTCTTATTGAATGTGTATGACTTTATCTACTTAATATTGAGGCTATTTTGAAGACTCTATATCTACAATTCCTCTTTACATCTGAATTGTTTCATTGCTTTGCATGAATGCATTTACCTTGAAGAAGAGCCTTGGATATAGATAGACATTTACATTTTTGAACAGCTTCCTATTTTTCTGCTGAAAATCTTTTTTTCTATTTCTTATTAAAGTCATATACACTGTTTTGCGATAATTGCTTTATTCCACTGTTTGTGCTTTTTATTATAGTATAGGGCTTTCAAGGCTACTAACATGGAGCGGAGGTGCCATATCGCCAACATTAGGGTGTCAGCCTCCACTGTCAGGCAGGGTGATCACCAGGGATTTCTAGGGAATGAATAGCACTTGTAATTATTTATTTGGACTTTGGTTCATTTGTGACTAAACCCTGATTTGCCCGTATTGGTTACACCTTCTTGAATATTATTTTTAGAACAGTATTTGAGTAGTACACTTTTAATTGTATAATAAAAGTTAATTTTTAAGGGTCTATTTTTCTTTGTGGTTCTTTTGATATTGAGGCCTGTGGTCTATCTATTCTTAGGTTTCCTCTTCCACTCAGAAAAAGCCTCACCATGGTCAACCAAAGAAGTTGAGTACACATGCTCAGATTCACATCCAGAGGTTGTCTTTTCAAAAAAGTATCAAACACCGGGCACACTCAGGGATTTTTGGTGCAAAAATCAAAATTTAATACATACAGTAGCCTCTAGTTACAAATGTTTCGGTCGTGATAGACCTTCATCAGTGTACTAGGGTTAATTTTTAGATGCTAGTGTGAGTAGAACACAAACAGTAGCCAAAGATCAGCTAAAGAGTGTAGCCCAGAGTGTAGGTGGTCAGTGACCTGCAATCAGGTATACTGTGACCCAAACTAGGTCTGTGTGGAGTATCTGCAGCGCCCCAGAGTCCTGGTTGCTGCAGTAATGTTGTTCCTCCACCCGAGGGAGCAATATTACGTCTGGAGGCAATAAAGGAGATCTTCTGTCCAGGTATCACAAACACACCACACACTTCACACTCCAGCCACCAGGGGGAGCAAAGGTTCTATCTATTAGGCCACTCCTCACAGTTAGGTAAAACTGGTAGTTGGAGGGAAAGTTAGTCAGAAAGTTCCTGGCTGGAGACTGAGAGAGAAAGGTCTCCAGACCGAGCTGGCTGGAGTGGGTTCCAGCCAGATCCAGACTGCGGTCTGTGGAAGATGAGGGTCCACAGAGCTGCGCCTGCCCCACATGCGGCAGCATCCAAAGAAAGAGACATTGAAAGGAAGCGTGTTGTAGTGAGTGAGAAACGAAGGCATAGCAACAAGTAACTTGTGGGGGTCGGGGCGTCTCTAGGGTCCCTATAAACAAGCCTCAGGCCATTAGTCATACGGGTTTTGTTCTATCCGACCACGGGGAACAGAGAGAGAAGAGTAATAACAGTGAGGACTTCATTAGAGCTTAAGCAAGTGAGGACCTACTGTGTTACTGTGCCCATAGGAAGGCTATTGCATTCCACCTGGATAAGGAGACTCTGGATTTGCCTTCAGACCAGCCGGACTCTGCCTACCCTGTGATCCGGTGCCCAGGACTGTGGACACTGAAGCCTTCAGTAAAAGGTAAAGAAACTGAAACCATGTGTCCTCGTTATTTACCGCACCTTACACCATCACTATCTACATTTCTGGGAAGCGCTGGGGATACACTTCACCTGTGGGAAGGTATACCATCTAGCTGCCATAACACCACCCCAGCGGGCCCCTAAGCAGCGTCGGTCACCCTGACCGAATACCACAGGTGGCATCACGAACATCATACAAACTTTCCTTTTCATTGGACGTCCCTCAAAGGGCCACGGACCGGGTCAGGCCACCGTGACATCTCCTGAACTGAGAAGGACCCGGTACCGAGTACCCCATTGCACTTAACGTGGGGGCGCTACATATCATATGTCGCAGTATCCACTGCAAGACAAAAATCCCTGAGTGTGCCCAGTATTTGATACTTAGCTATAAGGTTTGGGAACCTACTGTGTGGCACCTCCAAGTTTGGCTGTGCTAACATTTATTCCTACAAGTCTTTTAAAAAAAGACCTATGCGTGCTGCCAGTATACTGCACTGCCCACAGTCCATATAGAATAATGCACTCCCCATAGTCCTCCATATACCATACTGCACTTCTGATAGTCTTCTGTAGCGCCCCCACTGCCGCAGGGCCGAGGGGTACCCGGTACCGGGCCTCTGAGTCTCTGCTCTGGGGTTGTCACGGTGGCTAGGCCCCGGTCCGTGACCCTGCCGAGGGGCGCACAGTGAAAGATGTGGATAGATGATGATAGTGGTGCAGTGCAGTAAATAACGAGGACACCAGGTTGCAGTCTCTTTACCTCTTTACTGAAGATCTCTGGGTCCTCAGTCCAGAATACGGTTCACCAGGCTGCGCAAGTCCGGTCGGTCCAATGGCACCTCCAGAGTTCTCTTCACAGGTGGAAATCTGTGCCTTCCTTCTAGCGCTATGTGTTGTGGTCCTTCCCTGCTGTGCTTACAGAAAGTCCCCACAACGGTTGTGTCTGTTTCTTAAGTTCCCTCACAACTCGATTAGATGATGTTCTGCTAATCCTCCGTCCCTCCCTGATGTTCTGGTTGGGACGGCACCCGTTTGACGGGTAGGCTCGGAGCTCTTCCGGGACCCTAGAGTCGCCCCTCTCCACAAGTTGCCCCCCAAGACTGCATAGGTGATTTAAGTGAGACAGCCCGCCTTAGACTGACTGTCCTGCCGCTGTTTAGAGTATTGCTTGAAGCTGGATGTTATAATACTCTCTCGGCGTTCCGGCCACCGGTAGTGCGCCTCAGTAGGATGTTGCCTCGGTCTTACAGCACGACTCCTACTGGTGTTTCTCCCCTTACTTTGATCTCGTTTCTCACTCAGCACAATCTATCTCGCTTCTAATCCTTCCTTGGGCACCGCCGCTATCCTGAGCAGGCACGGTCCCGTTACGTTCGTTCAAGTTGCCAAGCCTCTGTCAGGATCCCACCCCTGACAGAGACCCTACTGTATCTTCCCCCACAACACCCTCTGCCACAAGGTGTTGCCTGGTTCCAACCCAGTCAGCTTTCTCCTCTAACTTCCTGCCTGACCCCCAGTTTACCCACTATGGTGGGGAGTGGCCTAATGAATAGAACCCTTAGCTCCCCCCGGAGGCCCGACTGTGAAATGTATTGGTGTCTGTGATACCTGATCAGATGAACTCCTTCAGTGCCATCAGACGTACCATAGCTCCCCTTAGTGGCGGAGCCACAGTACTGCAACGACCAGGACTCTGGGGTGCTGCACTCCCCCCTGCTTAAACACAGTACTCCGGGACTGAGAAGAAAACAACAATACAGGTTAGCAAAAAGACATACAATTTTTGTGAGTGCAATAACAGTAAGCATATTTAAACAGGTTTCCCTTTATGGGAGGTGAGGACACTTGAACGTTACAAAACATGGTTAAAGATCATAGCAACATGCTATAAATAACTTTTCTTACCCAACCGGGTATTCTACTAGTACAAACTTTTGAACAATAATTTAACATCGCCTTTAAGGATGTACACTCTGAATCCGCTAAAGACCTTCTTATAATCACATTATATAAGGCAATTTAACTTTTGCATTCTCCTTCTTTAAATCTGCAGGACCGCCTGTCCTAACGGCATCAGACCTACTGCCTCTCCCTTCTTACAGGACCGCTCCTTTCAGCCCGAGCCTTCTGTCTTTTCAACTACTATACACAGTATAGAACATAACATTACTTTCAGTTTAAGAGCACCGAGCCATCTCTACATGGCTCCTAGGAGGACTCAGGGTTCACCTTCTATCCTCATTATCTTTCAACATTATCAACCATTTCCTATAGAACATTAAATCTTCTTCTAGCTTTCACTTCCTTTCAGGAAACATCATCAGCATTCCTTTACAATTAACTAATTGGATACATATAACTTTCTCACACAAACATTATCATCACGTTCTCTCTATCAAAACATTATTGCTATCTCTCAGTCTTAAAGCAATACTATTCTCTTAAGTGCAACACATGAACGTCCCCTTTAAGAGGGGACCAAGTCTCTATGAGGTAGCATGTTTTCTCAAGCTACCAGTCCGTACTCAGCAAAGGTTCCAGTGTGGTATCTTCACAAAGAGTCCTTTTTGAAGTAAAACCAGTAGGGAGCACCTTTAATAAGGTGCAAACTATGTACAAAAAGTTTGTATCATGCACTGTTCATGATTGCGGCAGTTCTTTTCAACAGGAAACAAAAAGTGGAAAAACAACCAAAAAGTAATAGGGATCCCGGGTCAACAAAGGGATCCCTTTAAAAGTTAACCCTATACGGGTTTAATAGCAACATAACAAGAAACAAACAGTTAGAAGAACTATGTACAATTATTAAAGCATTCTTGCTTATTCAAACCACTCAGGAGGCAGCACCGGCGGAGGCAACCCCTTTGGGTATTGAGAGCCGCCCGGTACTGCATAAGGGGGTCTGTTGTCCCATCTGGGGGTCTGCGTACCCACAGTCTTCAGTCCTTGGGCAGTAGACACGCTGGTCACCTGAGGAGGTGCCTGCGTGGCCACGACAGCGGTGGAGGTCATAACGCGGCAAGTCGTGGTCTTCACAATTGTGCCTGTTGGGGTGACCACGGTGGTCTCAGTGGTAATCATGGGCCGGCCACAAGGGGGCACCTTGGCCACGGGGGACAACTTTTCAGACACCCTAGGCAAGGGGGTCACGGGGCTGTGCCTCTTGTGGACGTTCAGAGCAAACCACCCCTTCTCCCCAAGGTGCCGGGTGTAAATGACATCATCCCCTGGGTAAAGATCCCGGCCTGGGTGGCCCTCTCTAAGATGCGACTCTACATCCTGCCGGTTAACAAAAACTTCGGCATATAGACCCGGTTCTTTTATAAAGCCCCAGCCTCCACGGAGCTTAAAATCAATGACGGTGCCTTGCCTGCGCGGGGTCTGCTGAGCGGTGGGATCCTTGCGGGCCCGGTCCTTGACCGCCAAGTCTTTTTGATGGTGGGCCTATAGCCCGGCCTGGTATGTTTTCTCCTCCTCTTTCCACTGTTGTTCTAACTGGACCCGGTATTCCTCCCAGCTTAGGGCCTGTACCATTTCCACCTCTTGGGTCTTCACCCCGGGGAACCCCATAAGGTTAGATCCTGGGTTCACCCAGCGACACACTGTGCGCTCTGCACGGACTTCACACAGCAGAGCAGTGGGTCGAAGCGGGGCTTTCAGGCGGTGTTCCATACCTGTGGGCTCCTCCCATGGCAACAGGCGCTGAAGTCTATGGGTCCCAGGGAGAGGGGGTGCCACAACGGGGCCTACTAGTAAGCCCTCGGCCGGCGGGACGGGGTCGGCGGACTCACCAGCTGATGCAGGCTCCCCCTCCGCGGTGGGTTCCTCTAGCAGTATCAACGGGGACCCCGGCAGCAGTATCGGATCTGATGCTGGAAGACTGCGGTCCGGCGCCGCCTGGTGCGGAGCCTGGGCCTTCACATTCAGCTGAAGGAGCTGGTCGAGCAAACTCTCCATCTCGACCTGCAGGAGTCCGGTGCTGTCCACGGAGAACGGGCTGCTGTGCTCATCCGGGTAGTTGGGGGAGACCTCCGCTTCTACCCCACCTTCGGGTTCAGAGCTGCTGGCCATGGCGTCCTCCACGTGGGTCGCTTCCTGGTCTTTTTCCCGCTCTCTCTTTCGTGGGCGGTGTCGTTTTCTCGGTCTCCGCCCTCCATTGAGGATTAGGAGGCGGATCTCCGCTGCTGACGGAGACGTCCTCACGGTGCAGAAATATTTAGACTGGGCGGCCATTGTTTTTCGCGCTCCTCAGCTTGTCTACGCCTACTCCACGCCCCTTCTCTCTTCTTGCGCTCTCCTCAGCGCTGTAATGGCGGCGGATTTTGGCGGCAAATGGCGCAGCACAGTCCTTGCAATAAAGTACAGTCCAAGCACAATAAATCACAGTTCCAAGGCACACATGACCTGATTCTTCAGGCTTAAGTAGATCCTGTTCGTGACGCCAAGTTGTAGCGCCCCCACTGCCGCAGGGCCGAGGGGTACCCGGTACCGGGCCTCTGAGTCTCTGCTCTGGGGTTGTCACGGTGGCTAGGCCCCGGTCCGTGACCCTGCCGAGGGGCGCACAGTGAAAGATGTGGATAGATGATGATAGTGGTGCAGTGCAGTAAATAACGAGGACACCAGGTTGCAGTCTCTTTACCTCTTTACTGAAGATCTCTGGGTCCTCAGTCCAGAATACGGTTCACCAGGCTGCGCAAGTCCGGCTGGTCCAATGGCACCTCCAGAGTTCTCTTCACAGGTGGAAATCTGTGCCTTCCTTCTAGTGCTATGTGTTGTGGTCCTTCCCTGCTGTGCTTAAAGAAAGTCCCCACAACGGTTGTGTCTGTTTCTTAAGTTCCCTCACAACTCGATTAGATGATGTTCTGCTAATCCTCCGTCCCTCCCTGATGTTCTGGTTGGGACGGCACCCGTTTGACGGGTAGGCTCGGAGCTCTTCCGGGACCCTAGAGTCGCCCCTCTCCACAAGTTGCCCCCCAAGACTGCATAGGTGATTTAAGTGAGACAGCCCGCCTTAGACTGACTGTCCTGCCGCTGTTTAGAGTATTGCTTGAAGCTGGATGTTATAATACTCTCTCGGCGTTCCGGCCACCGGTAGTGCGCCTCAGTAGGATGTTGCCTCGGTCTTACAGCACGACTCCTACTGGTGTTTCTCCCCTTACTTTGATCTCGTTTCTCACTCAGCACAATCTATCTCGCTTCTAATCCTTCCTTGGGCACCGCCGCTATCCTGAGCAGGCACGGTCCCGTTACGTTCGTTCAAGTTGCCAAGCCTCTGTCAGGATCCCACCCCTGACAGAGACCCTACTGTATCTTCCCCCACAACACCCTCTGCCACAAGGTGTTGCCTGGTTCCAACCCAGTCAGCTTTCTCCTCTAACTTCCTGCCTGACCCCCAGTTTACCCACTATGGTGGGGAGTGGCCTAATGAATAGAACCCTTAGCTCCCCCCGGAGGCCCGACTGTGAAATGTATTGGTGTCTGTGATACCTGATCAGATGAACTCCTTCAGTGCCATCAGACGTACCATAGCTCCCCTTAGTGGCGGAGCCACAGTACTGCAACGACCAGGACTCTGGGGCGCTGCACTTCCATACAGTGTAATGCACTCCCATTAGTCCTCCATACAGTAAAATGCACTCCTCATAGTCCTCCATACAGTATAATGCACTCCCCATAGTCTTCTATACAGTATAATGCACTCCCCATAGTCCTGTATGCAGAATTATTACCACCTCAATGAACTCATTGATTTAAAAAAAAAAATACAATACTCACCTCTCCTCCTCGTTCCACCGTGGCTCCGGTCTTTCCAGCAAGCATTCTGAATCCCCGCACATCTCAGCACAGCGGGCACCATGTAGTGATGGGCCCCATAGCAGCTGCATGGCCTGCTACCATCGGCGGTATGCCACTGGGTTAGAATACTTTTCAGTAGATACTGAAATTATATTTCTGCTGGCTCAGACTGGATGTGTTGCAGCTGTATGATTCTTTCCTACTTGTAAACAGTGTTTTGCCTTTATAAGGACTGTGAGAGCTCAGTGCCTTACACACTGCTTGTGCTTCTTTTATGCAGGTTACATGAATTCAACAGCACTGACAATGAGGAGACAGTGGTACTTAACCAAGACTATTTATTTGACTAACACAGAAGGGAAATCTACTTATAAGTATATATAAATATTGTGAGACAGTGAGGGGGATCATATGCAAGGGTTGATATGTGTCCCCAGGATACGGACGGAGTCCTATTAAACCCCTTGGAGGGCCTTGTGTTCACAGTAAGATGCCTGTGAGTCACAAGGCAAAATAAAAGAAAGAATGGATTGTGTCCAAGTAGTGACTCAGTCAGATTATTAGGAAAACCCGTTAAGCACTTTTATTTTTACAGGGATTTGCAGGTTTGGTAGTGGGGTGAATCCCTTTCTCGACTCCGGGTTTTGGAAGTGGCTCTAAGTCCACAATTCCATTTAAATCTGTCTATTGTGCCTTGGGTGTGTTAGTTTGGAGATTGCAAGCTGCAGAGCAGATGGCTCTGTGCAACCCAGGTCTGTGTGGAGCTAACACAGAGCCAAGGACTTCCAGGAGGCTGACGCCCCCAAAAGACATGGCAGTGCAATTCTCTACGGCAACGGGTTGTGAGTTCTGGACTGTGCTTGCGGAAACCCAGCTGTGATCCGTCGGACATCACTCCTATATATGAGTTCTGAAAAAAACATCCTTTATGTTGAGCTTTATGTGGTCCCTGCCTGGCTGTCGCACTGCACCTACACCGTTGCGCAACAATATACAGTGGGTACGGAAAGTGTTCAGACCCCTTTAAATTTTTCACTCTTCGTTTCATTGCAGCCATTTGGTAAATTCAAAAAAGTTATTTTCTCATCTATGTACACTCTGCACCCCATCTTGACTGAAACAAACAGAAATGTAAAAATTTCTGCAAATTTATTAAAAAAGAAAAACTGAAATATCACATGGTCATAAGTATTCGGACCCTTTGCTCAGTATTGAGTAGAAGCACCCTTTTGAGCTAGTACAGCCATGAGTCTTCTTGGGAATGATGCAACAAGTTTTTCACACATGGATTTGGGGACTCTGCCATTCTTCCTTGCAGATCCTCTCCAGTTCTGTCAGGTTGGATGTGCCAAAAGGTGCGTTTTATTTTTTTTACTACTGATATCTCTTTACTTTAGGATGTGAGGAGCGGCTGTTATGGTTGGCGAATTGCGCTAAACTAAAAGACATAATAAAGTGGAATCGCAATCCGGGGCCCACCATGCAGAGATGGATAACTGCTGCTCGAGAAGAATGATGGGATTAAACAGTGAGCGATCACTATAACCGCACTGTGTTAAATGCCACACAGTGTGAACAGAACTCTTGAGTACCCAGCTCAGTTACAGCACAGGACTGCTGAAAGTATGCAAGATGCTAAACAATGTTAAACGTCACAGGAGAAATAGCACGTGGGTAGTGCTCTCTCTGCAAGTAAATTGCATTAAATGCACACGTGTAATGAAGCAGATACCGAGTCAAGGGGAAGATCTCACGTGACGCTAGGTGTAAAGCCCCTGACGCTTCCCTGAAAGGTGTAGCCTGACGGTTGGACTTGCTCTGTAACTCCACTGTGCTAACTGCACACATGAAGGAGACAGATGCTAAGCCACGGAGTGTTACCCAGTCCTAACCCTACCTGCCAACGTAAATACTCTCAGTGTATAGAGCGACACGTGCAAACAGAGTGGTAGAGTATTCACTCACATACACCTCACATAAGTGATACTAGCACGCCTTTCCACTGGGGTCCTTTTATACACTAGGCTCTACCCCAAACACTCACACCCAGTAGACCGAGACATCACTCGCGGATCAATCCGAGGCTGCCACCTCACCAGAGCAGCAAACGTCCGACCACCAATGAGCAGACGCCACATCACGGACATGCTCAGTCGCGTGAACTCCGGACTTAGACTCCCAAGCATCAGGCTGCACCTGCCTCTCACTGATTACCATAGACTTGGCTGGAGAGCCAGCAGTAACGACATGAATATCACGAGCCTGAGTAAGACACTTGTACCGACATCTGTGCTGAGCAGCACTCGCAGTGGCTGGGCTAGAATGGGAGACCACAGCACCAGGCAATCCCTGGGATCTAACCCGCACAGCGGAAGAATCCCAACGCTTAACAGCGGCACTGCAGAAATTGTTTCAGAAGAACCTTGCAGCATTGTTCAGACCTGGTATTTGCAGGAGGTTATGTTATGGGTCAGGCACTTCATCAGGACCACCATTGCAAAGAACGGCGCTGTGTGCTAGTGTTGGAATTTATATATTATTTTTACACAAAATTACCTTCTATACTAGTTGTTTCAGATTGAGAGAAGAGGTTAATTAATTCCATCATCAATTACAAGGTGGGGGCACACATCTTCTATGGATGATCTCAAGATCATTGATGAGGTAGTATTATGTTATTGAGGTTTGGAGGACGAATCAAAATATGCTTTATGTCTTTTTCAGAAAATAGACACAATTCTAAATGTTGTTCATTTAGAAGGTTAAGATTCTGTGATCTCTTACAAGGATAAGTTTTTTCACCTATGGTATTTCAGGTCATAGATTCAGAGGCGGTATGGCATTAGAATGGAAAGTCCATGAAAAACAATCCTTTATTATTAAAAGGTTTTATAACGTTGCTTCCTTTCCAGGAAAATCACATCTCTGACTTGGAAAGAACACCTAAAGTAGATGTTGCCTTGGCTAAACGTTTCACATGCATGGTGGTCTCTTCTTAGGATACTGAAGCTCTTGTATTGATTATTCAATCAGGGATATTGATTACTTTTCCTAAGGATAGGTCATCTATATAACTTTTTTTTATAAAATAATTGATTATGATCACTGTTTCCAAAGAATGCTTATTCCTTATGTGATCTGACAGTTTATGTCGGCATAAAAATCATAGTTTTCAGCACATCACCATATATAAAAATGGTGCTATATAGACACAGAATAATTGTATTAATGATCATTCTGTTTTCATCAGATTTTGTTGACCTGTATATGTCAGTAAATGAGCGCTGATCAACAGGTACTGTATATAGATTAAATGGGCCTATAACCAGTTTCAGAGGACAATATGAAAAATAGTATGTTCTTCAGCATGAAAAAATTGAGGATTTTACCTCCATATGCTGTTCCATATGCCCGTTTTGTTCCATCAGTATGCCTGGATGACATCCATTTTTTTTATACTCATGATCTGTAAAATAATAAAAGGCCATGCCATATCCTATGTAATCTGCAATGAGTTGGGTAAGAAAAAGTGCCATATGGATGATGTCTCTATGACATCTGTTCTATTTTTTTTTACATATCCATTGAGTTTAATGGTTGAGTCTCAACCAAAAAATGGAAGAGACTAGTGTACGCTGCTTTTTTGCACACAGACACTCTCTGTTGATGTGATAAAAGCTTAGCCTATTAATTTACATTTGTCTATGTGCTGTCAGTTTTTCACATGGACAGCATGTGGACCGAAAAAAGCTCCTCTCATCACAGCCTCAAGCTGCAGACTTTTTTAAAGGCCACCTAATTAAACAGCCCGTAGCTTGGACTGTCCTGACTATAATGAAATCTTCCTTTCTCCACTAAAATTCATCCTACATGCCCCATTTCTTAAATTAAATCTGCCATTCTGGTAGCTGCCCTGCTACAATATATTTCTTTGGTTGCATTCAAAACATATTTAAATGTATAGATAGTAGTTTGATTTAATTTAACCATTTGGAAAAAATTGCAAAAATTTGGTTTAGAGTGATACAAGGCAACAGTGGGCAAAAAATGGCTTAAATATAAATCAGCTATAAATAGTTACTAGAATAATGAAATACAGGGGTTTTATATAAGAAGCTTAATAATATAAATTAGATTGTGCAAATTGATAAAACCAATATTTTTGTAAAGTAGGCAAAATAAGTTAATTCTGCCTATAATCTCTGTTTTTAATGTAATAATAATAGGTTAATGTCATATTTATGTCGTATTAATCACTATACTTTCAACAAGCTTTGCAAAAATCAATAGTGTAAGCAATTCTAAAAATCTTTGTAATCAGTATAGATCTGGAGTACCCTGGGCCCACCAGAGGAAATTACTATTGAATCCCTCTATGCAGCTATATGGAAATAAAGGAAGATCACCAATACAGTAATGTGGCAAAATGTGCTATTACTGTTGTATGATATAACTGTTTCTTAACCAATAAATAATTTACCTTGTTGAATAAGGGTAAGATCAGACAGTGAGGCCAAGCTGCAATGCGGTCAAAAACCATGGCGGCCATCTGCAGCCACATGTGTCCTATATGCAGTCCAAATGCGCAATTCAATAAAAAGGTCTGTGATGAAAGCAGACAGCCATCTCTGCTATCCATGCTGCAGCCGTGTGATATCCATGTATAACAAGGACGTACGTGTGAGTTTGGTCTGCGACCCGTCCACTCATTAAAAGACATAAACACAGCACCCCTAAATGACTGAGACCTAAATGACTATGTTACAAGGAGTGAGAAAAAGCCACGGTGGCGAAACGTACGTTGGAGTTGGAGTCCTTGGGAACTACAGATCATGTCTACACTGGTTCCAGTATTTTTTGGAGACTTTCCATGCACTTTATTCAGTCTTTTTAGATTGCTTATGATATACTTTTGCATTTATAGGTTTGTCCCTTTGGAGTTATTTTCCAGCATGCATATTTGATCTGTACCCTACATGATGTATTTTGCACTATGATGTTTATTGTGAATTATTTTGTCAGTTTCTCCAATTTTATAAATTATATTCAATAAACTATTTGAACAATGTTTCTTTATGTTTTGGTTTAATGTTCACTTGTGGGAGGTTTTGAGTTTTAAAATATTGTTTAAATAATTAATACATTTTAAATAAAAAAAATTACCACATTTTTACCTCTGTATTGCAAAATCAAAGCAAAAAGTATAAGGCGCACTTGCAGTGTGTAATAATAGTTTTTGGGTCTATACACAGTACGTATATCATATGGTATGGATTCACATGAAGAATATTCACAACATAATGCAGTATCAGCCAAAGCCAGCAAAATTAGATTTACAAAATTTCTTCTATACATTGTGGACATTTTACATATGTAAACTGACCTGTGATGTAGATTTTAAAATTTGCTGCATGTCATTTCCCTCTGTATTTCCCTCTGTGCATTTTCATTTCAGATTTCTCAGTTTGCATATAGTTTTTGTATGGGATGAAATCCACAACAGAGTCCTTTTGTAATTCATTTACATTTTGGTATGGATTTGCTGCAGGGTAATACAACATTAAACATGTACGTGAAAAAATGGTACCTGTGTCATTAGTGTTGTGCATCAGTGTGTCATCAGTGTTTTTCACAGATGGATTAAGTGCAGAGGCATACATAGGGTATTGGTTCAGGGGGGCAAAACTTCTGAATGAGCCCCTAACCAGGTAACCTTGATTACAACTGGGTGAAGCGCCCTAATAGTGGAGGAGAACCTCAGCAGATGACCGCGCTATTACTGAAGATAATCTCTATAGAACGACCAACATGGATATTACCGCCGTATGGTCAGTGGTAGATACCAGTCCTACAGAACATAGGAGAGATCACAGCACAGTTATAGATAATGGTTTACTGCTGATGTCCTTCCTGATGGAATCGTTCACTCTTCCCATCTTTCCATCGGTCCCAGACCGACATGACAACTTATTCCAGCCAGGACTCGGCTATAGAGAATACAACAAAGACACATTTCACGTCTCATATTTCCAGCACTGTCCCCTTCTATTCCCAACCTGCACAAACCCCTCATCCTGCTGATACCCCAATACTCAGCCAGTGCTGCCATATGTGTCCCTATTACTGCACCTGCTGTATGGAACAGTGTGCCTCTAGCTGGTAAAACAAACCTCTAGAATATAGTAATGTGTGTGCAAGTGACATAGAAAACAGTGCCCACATTTTGCCCCCTAGAAACCTAGAAAGTAAGAATGCCCTGTGTGCCCCTTCCACAGTCATAGTAGCCTAAGTTCCTTTATAACAATAAGTGCCCACATTACATTTAATAATGTCCCAAGTCTCCCCCCTGTAAGCTCCTCTATACAAAGATGATGCTCTCTTATACACAGCATAATGCCCCCTCACAGTATAGTACTGTCAGGGAGAGACTTGGTGAGCGAGAGCTAATAACCCGGGCTCCTGCAATTTCCCTAAGACTAGGGAAATCCTGACTGACCCTCTCCCTGAAGTTTACACTGATGGTGTGCATGTTCAGGCCTCGAACCTCACCCTAACTCCTGAGCTCAGCCCTAGGCTGAAACCTCCACCCACCACCCAGTGAAGAGGTAATACTGAAATACCCACAGTTAGCACAGACAAGGGTAAAGGAAAATATACACCACGCCGCAGACACTCAGGAATACACTATAAATGTGCAGGGCAAAATAAACACAAATATAGGAAGGAGTAAATAAGACAAAGGAATATACACCACCAGCAACGAATCTCCAACCACCAGCTCTCCACTCCAGACCGAGATAACAACGCAAGACAGCTATAATCGGCGACGCCCAATGATCAGGAGAACTATTTAAAGGCCATGGAAATGGCCCAGCTTCCAATCCGAGGATCAGGTAAATTAACCCCGGAAAAGCTAGACAAAATCTAGCAGACGCCAATGAGTAAATAGTGGTCAAAAGCGGAATTACCGCTGTCTGTCGGACAACCTGGTCTGAACAGCGTCCGACATGACAGTACCCCGCCTTCTACGAGGGACCCCAGGGCCCTCACGGCTTATAGGACCCGGCTTGTCCGGATGACGGCGGTGAAACAACCTGACCAGCCGGTCAGCATGAATGTCCGAGGCTGGTACCCAGGACCTCTCCTCAGGCCCATAACCACGCCAGTGTACCAAGTACTGTAAAGTGCGAAGCACTACACGAGAGTCAACCACCTTGGAGACTTCAAACTCCAAATTACCATCCACCAAGACTGGAGGTGGCATAGGCACCGCATCCACAGAACCCACCACCTTCTTTAGAAGAGACCTGTGGAACACGTTGTGTATCTTATACACCGTAGGGAGCTCCAATCGGTACGCAACTGGGTTAATGACGGCGGTGACCCTAAATGGACCAATAAACCGTGGACCCAATTTAAGGGATGGTATCTTGAGTCTTATGTTTTTTGTGGATAACCACACCCAGTCATCCACACTCAGGTCCGGACCTGGCACACGCCTACTGTCAGCCACACGTTTGTACCTAGCACCCACACTCAACAGGCGCTGTTTAACTCTCCTCCAGACTGATGACCATTGTGTTCCTAACTGGTCCTCCTCCGGAACGCCGGAAGAGCCCCTCTGACTCAAGGTACAAAATTGAGGATGTAGCCCGTAAACACAAAAAAAGGAGACTCCCCAGACGACTCCTGGCGGTGATTATTGATGGCAAACTCAGCCAAAGGAAGAAAGGTAGACCACTCCTCCTGGTTATCAGAGACAAAGCAGCGTAAGTACTGTTCCAAATTTTGGTTCATACGCTCAGTCTGACCATTTGACTGAGGATGAAATGCCAAAGAATGAGATAACTTGATTCCCAGCCGTGAGCTAAACGCTCTCCAAAATTTTGCCACAAACTGAGACCCCCTATCAGACACGATGTCAGACGGAACCCCATGAAGTCTGACCACCTCCTGCACAAATACCTGAGCCAGAGTCTTAGCGTTAGGCAACGCAGGCAAAGACACAAAGTGCGACATTTTAGAAAAACGATCAACAATCACCAAGATGACCGTGTTTCCAGCTGATGAGGGCAAATCAGTGATGAAATCCATGGAGGTTTCCGTCCATGGCTTACTAGGTACCTCAAGAGGAAGTAGTGTGCCAACAGGACGGGAGCGGGGCGTCTTAGCCCTAGCACACGTGGTACAAGCTGACACGTATGAGACCACGTCCTGCCGGATCTTGGGCCACCAAAACCGACGTGACACCAACTCCAAGGTACCTCTAACCCCTGGGTGACCAGCCAGGACGGCATCATGATGCTCCGCCAAAACCTTTAGGCGGAAATGAAGCGGAACAAAAGATTTGTTGACGGGAAGCTCAGATGGTACCTCCTCCTGAGCCTCTGCAATCTCAGCCTCAACCTCGGTAGTGAGAGCCAAAACCACAACACCCTTTTGGAGGATGGGTACTGGATCCTCCTGAGGTTCTCCCCCCGGAAAACACCTGGACAGAGCATCCGCCTCAGTGTTTTTAGACCCCGGTCTATAAGTGACCACAAAATTGAACCGCGTGAAAAACAATGCCCAGCGAGCCTGCCTGGGGGACAGACGCTTGGTTGACTCCAAATACAGCAGATTCTTATGATCGGTAATAACAGTTACCTGATGGACCGACCCCTCCAAGAAGTGTCGCCATTCCTCAAAGGCCAACTTAATTGCCAACAACTCCCTGTTGCCGATATCGTAGTTACGTTCGGCGGACGACAGTTTCTTGGAGAAATAGGCGCACGGACGTAAACCACTCAAAGATGAGCCTTGAGATAGTACCGCCCCCACACCAACCTCAGACGCATCGACTTCCACAACAAATGGTTTAGATACGTCTGGCTGCACAAGAATGGGGGCTGAAACAAAACTGTTCTTAAGAAATTCAAATGCGCGCACAGCAGCATCAGGCCAAACAGAGAAATTGGTACCCTTTTTAGTCATGTCAGTTAGCGGTTTAGCAATGATGGAAAAATCCTTGATAAATTTCCTATAGTAGTTAGAAAACCCAAGGAACCGCTGAAGTGCTTTCAGGTTATCAGGACGTTCCCAATGCAGCACCGCCTGCACCTTAGCGGCGTCCATTTTAAAACCAGAAGCAGACACAATATAACCCAAGAAAGGCAACTCTTGAACAGAAAATACACATTTCTCAAGTTTAGCATACAGCTTATTCTCTCTGAGAAACTGTAACACCTCCCTGACATGGTCTAAATGAGCCTCACGGTCGCAAGAATATATGAGAATGTCATCTAGGTACACGATAACGAATTTCCCCAAAACATGCGAGAACACATCATTGATGAAATGTTGGAACACTGCAGGTGCGTTAGTCAACCCAAACGGCATCACCAAATTTTCAAAATGACCCTCAGGGGTATTAAAAGCCGTCTTCCACTCATAACCTTGACGGACTCTTATGAGGTTGTACGCCCCCCTGAGGTCAAGCTTGGTGAACCACTTAGCACCTGCCACCTGGTTGAACAAATCTGGTATCAGAGGCATAGGGTATGGATCACGAACCGTAATCTGGTTCAACTCCCTGAAATCCAAACACGGGCGTAATCCACCATCTTTCTTCTTCACAAAGAAGAACCCTGCTGCCACCGGCGAGGATGACGGCCTGTGTTGTGAACTCTGTTTTCGGGCTCCCTCTTGTGGTCACTGGTGGTATTGTGTGACTTTTGCTTTGGGCTCCCCCTGGTGGCTTTGTTTGTTATCCTGCTGGTCTCTGGCTATCAGCTGGTTCGTTATCCTCTGGGAGGTTCCTATATAGCTCTGTTTTACTTCCACTTGTGGCCGGCTGTCAATGTAATCAGTGCTACTCAGATTCCTTCTGACTACCTTGCTCCCAGTCCATCCAGGATAAGCTAAGTTTTGTTTGCTCATTTTTTGATCAGCAGTGTTTATCATGTTTTCTGTTCCAGCTTGCTAAAATGTAATTCCCTCGCTTGCTGGTTGCTCTAGTGGGCTGAGTTTCTCCCCACACACCGTTAGTTGGTGTGTGGGTTCTTGAAATCTCAGGATGGATATTTTGTAAGGGTTTTTTATTGATCGCATAGACCCCTGCTCTATTTTCTGCTTTCTAGTACTAGTGGGCCTCTTTTGCTGAATCTGATTTCATCCCTATGTATGTGCCTTCTTCTTACTTCACCGTTAATATTTGTTGGGGGCTTCTATATCTTTGGGGATTATTTCTCTGGAGGCAAGCGAGGTCTTTCTTTCTCTTTAGGGGTAGCTAGTTCCTCAGGCTGGCTCGAGACGTCTAAGAATTTTTTAGGCACGTTCACCGGCTACCTCTAGTTGTTTTGGATAGGTTCAGATTTGCGATCAGTCCAGTTACCATCTCCCTAGATCTCGTCCTTAGTTTAATTACTTGCTGATCTATTTGTGATCCTCCGCCACTAGGGATCATAACAGTACAGCCGGCCACAAGTGGAAGCAAAACAGAGCTATATAGGAACCTCCCAGAGGATAATGAACCAGCTGATAGCCAGAGACCAGCAGGATAACAAACAAAGCCACCAGTGGGAGCCCAAAGCAAAAGTCACACAATACCACCAGTGACCACAAGAGGGAGCCCGAAAACAGAGTTCACAACAGTACCAACAGTACAGCCGGCCGATAAAGTGTTAATTGCATGGCAGAAGCAGGAGAAAAGAAGCCTTGAGAATTTTTTTTTTTTTTTTTGTTGCCGTGTGTCTAGCTGCTGTGGCTAGCTTCTCTCCTTCTCTTAATCTTGGTGTGGCTCTGAGTTCAGCTGCTGACATGGATGTCCAGAGCTTGGCTTCCAGTCTGGATCATCTTGCTGCTAGGGTTCAAAGTATTCAGGATTTTGTTGTTCACAGTCCTATGTCAGAGCCTAGAATACCTATTCCGGAGTTGTTTTCTGGAGATAGATCTAGGTTCCTGAATTTTAGGAACAATTGTAAGTTGTTTCTTTCTTTGAAACCTCGTTCCTCTGGTGATGCCGTTCAGCAAGTTAAGATTATCATTTCCTTTTTGCGTGGTGACCCCCAAGATTGGGCCTTCGCATTGGCGCCAGGGGATCCTGCATTGCTTAGTGTAGATGCGTTTTTTCTAGCCCTTGGATTGCTCTATGAGGAACCTAATCTTGAGAACCAGGCTGAAAAAACGTTATTGGCCCTCTCGCAGGGGCAAGATGAAGCAGAGGTGTACTGCCAGAAATTTCGGAAATGGTCGGTGCTTACTCAGTGGAATGAGTGTGCCCTGGCTGCAAATTTCAGAGAAGGTCTTTCTGAAGCCATTAAGAATGTCATGGTGGGGTTCCCTACGCCTGCAGGTCTGAATGAGTCAATGACTCTGGCCATTCAGATTGATCGGCGTTTGCGGGAGCGCAAACCTGTGCACCATTTGGCGGTGTCTTCTGAACAGACACCTGAATCTATGCAATGTGACAGAATTCTGACCAGAAGTGAACGGCAAAGTTATAGACGGCAAAATGGGTTGTGCTTTTACTGTGGTGACTCAGCTCATGTTATCTCAGCATGCTCTAAGCGCAAAAAAAAAGGTTGATAAATCTGTCACCATTGGTACTTTACAGCCTAAGTTCATTTTGTCTGTTACCCTGATTTGTTCCCTGTCATCTTACCCGGTTAATGCCTTTGTAGATTCAGGTGCTGCCCTGAGTCTGATGGATTGGTCATTTGCCAGGCGCTGTGGTTTTGATTTGGAGCCTTTAAAATTCCCTATTCCACTAAGGGGAATTGATTCTACACCATTGGCTACGAATAGACCTCAGTACTGGACACAAGTGACCATGTGCATGACTCCTGTTCATCGGGAGGTGATTCGCTTTCTTGTACTGCATAATTTGCATGATGTCGTCGTGTTGGGTCTACCATGGTTGCAGACTCATAATCCAGTCCTGGATTGGAAAGCTATGTCGGTGTCAAGTTGGGGTTGTCAGGGAATTCATGGTGACGCTCCTGTGGTGTCAATTGCTTCGTCCACTCCTTCTGAAGTCCCTACATTTTTGTCAGACTACCAGGATGTATTTGAGGAGCCCAAACTCAATTCTCTACCTCCTCATAGGGACTGTGATTGTGCTATAAATTTGATTCCTGGTAGTAAGTTTCCTAAGGGACGACTTTTCAATTTATCTGTGCCGGAGCATGCTGCCATGCGGAGTTATATAAAGGAGTCTTTAGAGAAGGGACATATTCGCCCGTCCTCATCCCCTCTTGGTGCAGGATTCTTTTTTGTGGCTAAAAAGGATGGTTCCCTGAGACCCTATATTGATTATCGCCTTTTGAATAAAATCACTGTCAAATTTCAGTATCCTTTGCCATTGTTAACTGATTTGTTTGCTCGCATTAGGGGGTCTAGTTGGTTCACCAAGATAGATCTTCGTGGTGCGTATAACCTTGTGCGTATAAAACAGGGTGATGAATGGAAAACTGCATTTAATACGCCTGAAGGCCATTTTGAGTACTTGGTGATGCCTTTTGGACTTTCTAATGCTCCTTCAGTCTTTCAGTCCTTTATGCATGACATCTTCCGTGAATATCTGGATAAGTTTATGATTGTGTATCTGGATGATATTCTGTTTTTTTCGGATGATTGGGAGTCTCATGTTAAGCAGGTCAGGATGGTCTTTCAGGTCCTACGTGACAATGCTTTATTTGTGAAGGGCTCAAAATGTCTTTTTGGAGTCCAGAAGATTTCTTTTTTGGGTTTCATTTTTTCTCCTTCTACTATTGAGATGGACCCAGTCAAGGTTCAGGCTATTCATGACTGGACGCAGCCTACATCTGTTAAGAGTCTTCAGAAGTTCTTGGGTTTTGCTAATTTTTACCGTCGCTTCATAGCTAATTTTTCTGGCGTTGTTAAGCCTTTGACGGATTTGACCAAGAAGGGTTCTGATGTGACTAATTGGTCTTCTGCGGCTGTGTAGGCCTTTCGGGAGCTGAAGCATCGGTTTTCTTCGGCTCCGGTCTTATGTCAGCCAGATGTCTCACTTCCCTTCCAGGTGGAGGTTGATGCTTCCGAGATTGGAGCGGGGGCTGTTTTGTCGCAGAGAAGCCCCGATGGCTCTGTGATGAAGCCATGTGCTTTCTTTTCAAGAAAGTTTTCGCCTGCCGAGCGGAATTATGATGTCGGTAATCGGGAGCTGTTGGCTATGAAGTGGGCATTTGAGGAGTGGCGACATTGGCTCGAGGGAGCTAAGCATCGTGTGGTGGTCTTGACTGACCACAAGAATTTGATTTATCTCGAGTCGGCCAAGCGGCTGAATCCCAGACAGGCTCGTTGGTCGTTGTTTTTCTCTCGTTTTGATTTCATGGTCTCGTACCTGCCGGGTTTGAAGAATGTGAAAGCTGATGCTCTTTCTAGGAGTTTTGTGCCTGACTCTCCTGGAGATTCAGAGCCGGCTGGTATCCTTAGAGAAGGGGTGATTTTGTCTGCCATCTCCCCAGATTTGCGACGTGTGCTGCAAGAGTTTCAGGCGGATAGACCTGACCGCTGTCCACCGGAGAGACTGTTTGTCCCGGATAGATGGACCAACAGAGTCATCTCCGAGGTTCATTCTTCGGTGTTGGCGGGCCATCCTGGAATATTTGGTACCAGAGACTTGGTGGCCAGGTCTTTTTGGTGGCCTTCCTTGTCGCGGGATGTGCGTTCCTTTGTGCAGTCTTGTGGAATTTGTGCTCGTGCGAAGCCTTGCTGTTCTCGTGCCAGTGGTTTGCTGTTACCTTTGCCTGTCCTGAAGAGGCCTTGGACGCACATTTCCATAGATTTTATTTCAGATCTCCCTGTCTCTCAGAGAATGTCTGTCATCTGGGTGGTGTGTGATCGTTTTTCTAAGATGGTCCATTTGGTGCCCTTGCCTAAGTTGCCTTCCTCCTCCGAGTTGGTTCCACTGTTTTTTCAAAATGTGGTTCGTTTGCACGGGATTCCTGAGAACATTGTTTCTGACAGAGGATCCCAGTTTGTGTCTAGATTTTGGCGGACCTTTTGTGCTAAGTTGGGCATTGAATTGTCTTTTTCGTCGGCCTTCCATCCTCAGACGAATGGCCAAACCGAGCGAACTAATCAGACCTTGGAGACTTATTTAAGATGTTTTGTTTCTGCTGACCAGGACGACTGGGTTACTTTTTTACCGTTGGCCGAGTTTGCCCTTAATAATCGGGCTAGTTCTGCTACTTTGGTTTCTCCTTTTTTTTGTAATTCGGGGTTTCATCCTCGTTTTTCCTCGGGTCAGGTGGAGCCTTCTGACTGTCCTGGAGTGGATCTTGTGGTGGATAGGTTGCATCAGATTTGGAATCATGTGGTGGACAATTTGAAGTTGTCACAAGAGAAGGCTCAGCTCTTTGCCAACCGCCGTCGCTGTGTGGGTCCCCGACTTCGCATTGGGGACTTGGTGTGGTTGTCTTCTCGCTTCGTTCCTATGAAGGTCTCCTCTCCTAAGTTCAAGCCTCGGTTTATCGGTCCTTATAAGATTCTGGAAGTCCTTGGCCCTGTGTCATTCCGTCTGGACCTCCCGGCATCATTTGCTATTCATAATGTGTTCCATCGCTCGTTGTTGCGGAGGTATGTGGTACCTGTGGTTCCTCCGGTTGAGCCTCCTGCCCCGGTGCTGGTTGAGGGAGAATTGGAATACGTGGTGGAGAAGATCTTGGATTCTTGTGTTTCTAGACGGAGGCTCCAGTATTTGGTCAAGTGGAAGGGCTATTGTCAGGAGGATAATTCTTGGGTTGTCGCCTCTGATGTTCATGCGGCCGATTTGGTTCGTGCCTTCCATGTGGCTCATCCTGATCACCCTGGGGGTTTTCATGAGGGTTCGGTGACCCCTCCTTAAGGGGGGGGTACTGTTGTGAACTCTGTTTTCGGGCTCCCTCTTGTGGTCACTGGTGGTATTGTGTGACTTTTGCTTTGGGCTCCCCCTGGTGGCTTTGTTTGTTATCCTGCTGGTCTCTGGCTATCAGCTGGTTCGTTATCCTCTGGGAGGTTCCTATATAGCTCTGTTTTACTTCCACTTGTGGCCGGCTGTCAATGTAATCAGTGCTACTCAGATTCCTTCTGACTACCTTGCTCCCAGTCCATCCAGGATAAGCTAAGTTTTGTTTGCTCATTTTTTGATCAGCAGTTTTTATCATGTTTTCTGTTCCAGCTTGCTAAAATGTAATTCCCTCGCTTGCTGGTTGCTCTAGTGGGCTGAGTTTCTCCCCACACACCGTTAGTTGGTGTGTGGGTTCTTGAAATCTCAGGATGGATATTTTGTAAGGGTTTTTTATTGATCGCATAGACCCCTGCTCTATTTTCTGCTTTCTAGTACTAGTGGGCCTCTTTTGCTGAATCTGATTTCATCCCTATGTATGTGCCTTCTTCTTACTTCACCATTAATATTTGTTGGGGGCTTCTATACCTTTGGGGATTATTTCTCTGGAGGCAAGCGAGGTCTTTCTTTCTCTTTAGGGGTAGCTAGTTCCTCAGGCTGGCTCGAGACGTCTAAGAATTTTTTAGGCACGTTCACCGGCTACCTCTAGTTGTTTTGGATAGGTTCAGATTTGCGATCAGTCCAGTTACCATCTCCCTAGAGCTCATCCTTAGTTTAATCACTTGCTGATCTATTTGTGATCCTCCGCCACTAGGGATCATAACAGGCCTGATGTCCCCTTTGCTCAAGCTTTCCGCAATGTAATCTTTTAACACTTGTCTCTCCAGACCGGAGATGTTAAACATCCTTGCTTTAGGTAATTTGGCCCCTGGTTTAAACCTGATAGAACAGTCATAAGGACGATGTGGCGGCAACTCTGAACAACCCTTCTCAGAGAACACATCCACAAAATCCTGAAGTGACTCCGGAATGCTTGAAGTCACCGCAGCCACACATGTGGCCAGGCAATTCTCCTGGCAGAACTCGCTCCACCGAGTTATGTCCTGAGTTTTCCAGTCAATTACTGGGTTGTGCATAGACAACCAAGGAAAACCCAAAACCACCTGAGCAGGAAGATTCCTGAGCACCTTACATGTAACCCGCTCAGAATGTAGAACTCCAATGTGGAGTTTCACCTCAGCCACAAATTCAGTAATCTCCCCCTGAGAGAGAGGAGCAGCATTGATGGTGACCACGCGGATAGGATGAGACAGTTTTTCAATCCTAAAACCTGCTGTGCGCGCAAACCCCTCATCAATGAGATTTGTGGCTGAACCACTATCCACAAAAACAGTAATTGGCAGCTCACTGCCAGCAACAAAAACCTTAGCAGGGAGCATGCACTGAGAAACAACCATGGAGGATATACATAAGCTCAGACTGGTCTCCTCCACACCCTCTGAGCTCAGAAGTTTTCCGCCGTTGCGTTTTTCTTAGGCAGCAGAGGACAGTTGTTAATAAAATGACCAGTTTTACCACAGTAAAAACAGGCTTCCTGCTTCCTGAGCTCAGGGGCTCGATGCTTGACATGTGACACCCCTGCGATTTGCATAGTCTCCATGGGCTCACCTGCAGCAACCTCACGTGAACCTAAACCCTCTCCCATAGGTGGTATCTCATGCTCCCCCTGACGCAAACGGCGATCAATGTGGACAACCAGACTCATAGCGGAATCTAGAGAAGTAGGAGTCTCGTACATCAGAAGGGCTTTTTTAACCCTTCCAGAAATCCCATGTATAAACTGACTCCGCAATGCTGCATCATTCCATTGGGTATCGATCGCCCAGCGACGAAATTCAGAACAGTAATCCTCTGCAACTCGCTCCCCCTGGCGAATAGAGCGTATCTTAGATTCTGCCAGAGCCATTCTGTCAGGTTCATCGTAGATTTTCCCAAGAGAAGAAAAAAAACTCTCCACAGAGACAAATGCCGCGGAATCAGATGGCAAAGAAAACGCCAATGCTTGGGGATCCCCACTTAACAATGACAACACCAGGCCCACACGCTGAGCTTCATTACCCGAAGATATCGGGTGCATACGGAAATATAGTTTGCAAGCTTCACGAAAAGAAACAAATTTACTGCGTTCCCCAGCAAATTTTTCAGGCAATGGAAATTTAGGCTCAGTAACTCTTCCTGTTGCTCCAGCTTGCACATTGGACACTGCTAGTCCCTGTTGCTGCACTGCCCCCCTCAACTCAGTGACCTGCAGGGACAGCACCTCCAACTGGCGGGTTATGGAAGTCATGGGATCCATGACAAAAACAAAAAAACAAAAAAGAACCCCCCTTTTTTTTTTTTCTTTGTTGTTTTTGGGCCGATTATAATGTCAGGGAGAGACTTGGTGAGCGAGAGCTAATAACCCGGGCTCCTGCAATTTCCCTAAGACTAGGGAAATCCTGACTGACCCTCTACCTGAAGTTTACACTGATGGTGTGCATGTTCAGGCCTCGAACCTCACCCTAACTCCTGAGCTCAGCCCTAGGCTGAAACCTCCACCCACCACCCAGTGAAGAGGTAATACTTAAATACCCACAGTTAGCACAGACAAGGGTAAACGAAAATATACACCACACCACAGACACTCAGGAATACACTATAAATGTGCAGGGCAAAATAAACACAAATATAGGAAGGAGTAAATAAGACGAAGGAATATACACCACCAGCAACAAATCTCCAACCACCAGCTCTCCACTCCAGACCGAGATAACAACGCAAGACAGAAGCTATAATCGGCGACACCCAATGATCAGGAGAACTATTTAAAGGCCATGGAAATGGCCCAGCTTCCAATCCGAGGATCAGGTAAATTAACCCCGGAAAAGCTAGACAAAATCTAGCAGACGCCAATGAGTAAATAGTGGTCAAAAACGGAATTACCGCTGTCTGTCGGACGACCTGGTCTGAACAGCGTCCGACATGACAAGTGTTGTGAATTCCGTTCTCGGGCTCCCTCCTGTGGTCATGAGTGGTACTGTGTGAGTTTGTTCTTGGGCTCCCTCTGGTGGCCTTTAGCGATATGGCTGGTCTTGGCTGGGCTCAGCTGTTTCATCTCCTGCTAGGCTGGGCCTATTTAACTCACCTGGACCTTTATTTGTCGCCTGCTGTCGGTGTATTCAGTCCTGATCCTGTGCTCTCCTGAATATTCCTTGTGACCAGTCTCCTGCTATGAGAAGCTAAGTTTGCTTGTTCAGTTTCTCATTATTTCCTTGAAAACGTTTCTCATTATATAATGAGTTCAGCCCAGCTTGCTTTTATGTGATTTTTTGCTTGCTGGTTAGTTCTGGGGTGCAGAGTGCGCCTCTCACATCGTGAGTCGGTGTGGGGGTTCTTGTATTCTCTGCATGGTTTACTTTTGATAGTTTTTGTACTGACCGCACAGACACCTATCTATTTTCTGCCTATCTAGTATTAGCGGGCCTCATTTGCTAAATCTGTTTCATCTCTACGTTTGTGTTTTCCCCTTGACTCACCGTTATTATTTGTGGGGGGCTATCTAAAACTTTGGGGTACATTTCTCTGAGGCAAGTGAGGTCTTTGCTTTCTCTCTAGGGGTAGTCAGTTTCTCAGGCTGTGACAAGACGTCTAGGTTTTCAGGTAACGTTCCACAGCTGCCTTTAGTGTGTTTGGATAGGATCAGGATTGCGGTCAGTATAGCTTCCACATCCCCAGAACTTGTCCTATATACTCAGGGTATATTTGTCAGGTCAGTTTGAGATCCTACCACCAGGATCATAACAGTACAGCAGGCCCGAAAGTGTTAATGCAGCTAAAGAGGGAGAAGAGAAATCTTATGATTTTTTTTTTTTCCTCTGCACTGTGTTTTGCCTCTCTCCTCCCCTTAATCTCTGGGTGGTTCTGCATGCAGCTACTAATATGGACATTCAGAGTCTGTCTTCTAGTGTGGATCATCTCACTGCAAGGGTACAGGGCATTCAGGATTATGTAGTCCGCAGTCCTATGTCAGAGCCTAAAATACCTATTACTGAGCTGTTTTCCGGAGATAGATCTAGGTTTTTGAACTTTAAGAATAATTGTGTTATTTCTTTCTCTGAGACCTCGCTCATCTGGCGACTCTGTTCAGCAAGTCAAAATTGTTATTTCTTTGTTGCGGGGTGACCCTCAAGATTGGGCATTCTCTTTGGCGCCAGGAGATCCGGCACTGCTAAATGTTGATGCGTTTTTTCTGGCGCTTGGAGTGCTTTATGAGGAACCAAATCTGGTAGACCAAGCAGAGAAGGTTTTGCTGGCTCTCTCTCAGGGTCGGGATGAAGCAGAGGTTTATTGTCAGAAGTTTAGGAAGTGGTCAGTGCTCACTCAGTGGAATGAGTGCGCCCTGGCGGCGATTTTCAGAAAGGGTCTTTCTGAAGCCCTTAAAGATGTTATGGTGGGGTTCCCCACGCCGGCGGGTCTGAATGAGTCACTGTCTTTGGCCATTCAGATTGATCGGCGTTTGCGGGAGCGCAAACCTGTGCACCCTCTGGCGGTATTTTCTGAGCAGAAACCTGAGCCTATGCAATGTGACAGGATTCTGGCCAGAGTTGAACGGCAAAACCACAGACGTCAGAATGGGTTGTGCTTTTACTGTGGTGATTCTGCTCATGTTATCTCAGCATGCTCTAAGCGCACAAAAAGGGTTGCCAAGTTTGTCACCATTGGTACTGTACAACCTAAATTCATTTTGTCTGTTACTTTGATTTGCTCTCTGTCATCCTACCCAGTTATGGCTTTTGTGGATTCAGGTGCTGCCCTGAATTTGATGGATTTGTCATTTGCCAGGCGCTGTGGTTTTATCTTGGAGCCTTTACAATTCCCTATTCCGCTAAAGGGAATTGATGCTACACCATTGGCCAAGAATAAACCTCAGTACTGGACTCAATAGACCATGTGCTTTCTTTTCAAGAAAGTTTTCGCCTGCCGAGCGGAGTTATGATGTTGGTAATCGAGAGTTGTTGGCAATGAAGTGGGCATTTAAGGAGTGGCGACATTGGCTTGAGGGAGCCAAGCATCGTGTGGTGGTCTTGACGGATCACAAGAATTTGACTTATCCCGAGTCTGCCAAACGGTTGAATCCGAGACAGGCTCGATGGTCGCTGTTTTTCTCTCGTTTCAATTTCGTGGTTTCATATCTTCCGGGTTCGAAAAACGTAAAGGCTGATGCCTTTTCTAGGAGTTTTGTACCTGACTCCCCGGAAGTTTCTGAACCGACTGGTGTTCTCAAAGAGGGGGTGATTTTGTCTGCTATCTCTCCTGATCTGCGACGGGTGTTGCAGGAGTTTCAGGCCAATAGACCTGACCATTGTCCACCGGAGAGACTGTTTGTCCCAGACAGATGGACCAGTAGAGTTATTTCCGAGGTTCATTCTTCGGTGTTGGCAGGTCATCCTGGGATTTTTGGTACCAGGGATTTGGTGGCGAGATCCTTTTGGTGGCCTTCCTTGTCGCGGGATGTGCGTTCCTTTGTGCAGTCCTGTGGGATTTGTGCTCGGGCCAAGCCTTTGTGTTCTCGTGCCAGTGGATTGCTTCTGCCTTTGCCTGTCCCGAAGAGGCCTTGGACGCATATTTCCATGGATTTTATTTCAGATCTTCCTGTCTCTCAGAAGATGTCTGTCATCTGGGTGGTTTGTGATCGTTTTTCCAAAATGGTCCATTTGGTACCCTTGCCTAAGTTGCCTTCCTCCTCCGATTTGGTGCCATTGTTTTTTCAGAATGTGGTTTGTTTACATGGTATTCCGGAGAACATTGTGTCCGACAGAGGATCCCAGTTTGTGTCCAGATTTTGGCGATCCTTTTGTGCTAAGATGGGCATTGAATTGTCTTTTTCGTCAGCCTTCCATCCTCAGACGAATGGTCAAACCGAACGAACTAATCAGACCTTGGAAACTTATTTGAGATGTTTTGTTTCTGCTGACCAGGATGATTGGGTGACCTTTTTGCCATTGGCTGAGTTCGCCCTCAATAATCGGGCTAGTTCTGCTACTTTGGTTTCACCTTTCTTTTGCAATTCTGGTTTTCATCCTCGTTTCTCCTCGGGTCAGGTTGAGTCTTCTGACTGTCCTGGGGTGGATTCTGTGGTGGATAGGTTGCAGCAGATTTGGAACCATGTGGTGGATTATTTGACTTTGTCCCAAGAGAATGCTCAGCGCTTTGCTAACCGCCGTCGCTGTGTGGGTCCCCGACTTCGTGTGGGGGATTTGGTATGGTTGTCTTCTCGTTATGTCCCAATGAAGGTTTCCTCTCCTAAGTTCAAGCCTCGTTTCATCGGTCCTTATAAGATTTTGGAAATCCTCAACCCTGTGTCTTTTCGTTTGGACCTCCCAACATCGTTTGCCATTCATAATGTGTTCAATTGGTCATTGTTGTGGAGATATGTGGTGCCTGTGGTCCCTTCTGTTGATCCTCCTGCTCCGGTCTTGGTCGAGGGGGAGTTGGAATATGTGGTGGAGAAGATCTTGGATTCTCGTATTTCGAGACGGAGGCTTCAGTACTTAGTGAAATGGAAGGGTTATGGTCAGGAGGATAATTCCTGGGTTGTCGCCTCCGATGTCCATGCGGCCGATTTGGTTCGTGCCTTTCATTTGGCTCGTCCTGATCGGCCTGGGAGCTCTGTTGAGGGTTCGGTGACCCCCTCCTCAAGGGGGGGATACTGTTGTGAATTCCGTTCTCGGGCTCCCTCCTGTGGTCATGAGTGGTACTGTGTGAGTTTGTTCTTGGGCTCCCTCTGGTGGCCTTTAGCGATATGGCTGGTCTTGGCTGGGCTCAGCTGTTTCATCTCCTGCTAGGCTGGGCCTATTTATCTCACCTGGACCTTTATTTGTCGCCTGCTGTCGGTGTATTCAGTCCTGATCCTGTGCTCTCCTGAATATTCCTTGTGACCAGTCTCCTGCTATGAGAAGCTAAGTTTGCTTGTTCAGTTTCTCATTATTTCCTTGAAAACGTTTCTCATTATATAATGAGTTCAGCCCAGCTTGCTTTTATGTGATTTTTTGCTTGCTGGTTAGTTCTGGGGTGCAGAGTGCGCCTCTCACATCGTGAGTCGGTGTGGGGGTTCTTGTATTCTCTGCATGGTTTACTTTTGATAGTTTTTGTACTGACCGCACAGACACCTATCTATTTTCTGCCTATCTAGTATTAGCGGGCCTCATTTGCTAAATCTGTTTCATCTCTACGTTTGTGTTTTCCCCTTGACTCACCGTTATTATTTGTGGGGGGCTATCTAAAACTTTGGGGTACATTTCTCTGAGGCAAGTGAGGTCTTTGCTTTCTCTCTAGGGGTAGTCAGTATCTCAGGCTGTGACAAGACGTCTAGGTTTTCAGGTAACGTTCCACAGCTGCCTTTAGTGTGTTTGGATAGGATCAGGATTGCGGTCAGTATAGCTTCCACATCCCCAGAACTTGTCCTATATACTCAGGGTATATTTGTCAGGTCAGTTTGAGATCCTACCACCAGGATCATAACAGAAAAGTACCACCCATACATTATACTGACCCCTTAGTAGTCCCAAACAGTTTGAGAGCTCAAACACTGTATCCTCACTGTAAACTACACACTGTAAGGTGGCCCCCTAGATAGCCTCCATATAGTATAATGCACCACATAGTTCTCAATATAGTATAATGTACTCCCCATAGGCCTCAATATAGTATAATGCACTGCCCATAGGCCTACTCTATATTGTATAATGCATTCCCCATAGGCAGACATTATAGTATAATGCACACCCCATGGGCAGACTCTATAGTATAATGCACCCCCATAGGCAGACTCTATAGTATAATGCACCCCCATAGGCAGACTCTATAGTATAACGCACTCCCATAGGCAGACTTTATAGTATAAAGCATTCCCCATAGGCAGACTCTATATAGTATAATGCTTTCCCCATAGGCAGACTCTATAGTATAATGCACCCCCATAGACAGACTCTATAGTGTATTGCATTCCCCATAGGCAGACTCTATATAGTATAATGCATTCCCCTTAGGCAGACTCTATATAGTATAGAACACTCCCCATAGGCAGACTCAATAGTATAACGAATCACCATAGGTAGACTCTATAGTATAATGCACTCCCCAAAGGCAGATTCTATATAGAGTAGTATAGTGCACTCCCCATACACAGACTCTATATTGTATAATGCACCCCATACAAAATAAATCCAATACTCACCTCTCCTCCTCGTTCCCCTGCTGCTCCGAGAGCCCACACATCTCCAGACAGCGGACGCCAGGAAATGATGTCATCGTGCCCACTGTCAGTGGATGCATTGGTAACATCAGACGCTCACAGGGAGAATGATGGGAGAGGGAGCGTGACTCTCCCACTCTCATGAATGCAGTCAACTGTATTGGCATCTAGCAGATACAGTTGAACTTCCGATGATGGGCAGAGGGTACCCTGGTAGCACCGGGTCCCCCCCACTGCTCAGGAGCCCCATAGCGGCCAGTTGGCAGTGCAGGGAGATCGACTCTCTGCTCTGTCAAAAAATGGAAGACAATACAGTTACAATACCGTAGCTCTGGGTGGGCGCCCTCAGAGCATGTGGCCCGGGGCGACCACCCCCTCTACGCCCTCTGCCCCCCCCAGAAGCTACTCTACTGATTTAAGTGTGTCTGTTTTTGCTATCAGTGTCATCAGTGTTTTTCACAGATAGATAAAAAAATAAATACATTACAAAGCCTCTCCAATACTTTGCAATCTTAAACACAGACAGCACATGGATGCAATCCGTGTACTGTGTTTTTCATGGATCCATAGACTTGTATTGGCCCTTTGTCATCTATGCTGTCAGAAAAAAATGGACCTAGATCTATCTAGTGAAAAAATACTGACATGTGAATACCACGAAAGATTATAATGGGCACGCTTTGTATCCCTGAAAAAAACGGATACAACATGTACACGCAACACGGACGTCTGAATGAGGCCTAAAAGGGGCTTTCTCAAATCTCATTTAGAGTTGTAACAGAACACAGAAGAAAGATTTAAACACCTCAACAGAAGTAATATATCTAATATACCATGCACTGTCCTCCCTCCCCCACTGCATCTAGTTCACTCTCTGACTTTGAACCAGTTACAGAAGAAGAAGTAAGCAGGCTCCTTGCATCTTCTCGCCCGACCACTTGCACCAGTGACCCCATTCCGTCACATCTCCTCCAGTCCCTTTCCCCGGCTGTCACCTCTCACCTAACAAAAATATTCAACCTTTCCCTCACTTCCGGTATTTTTCCCTCCTCATTTAAGCATGCCATCATACATCCATTACTTAAAAAACCCTCCCTCGACCAAAATTGTGCCGCTAATTATAGACCTGTCTCTAATCTTCCCTTCATCTCTAAACTCCTCGAACGCCTGGTCCACTCTCTCAGATAACTCTCTTCTCAACCCTCTTCAATCTGGCTTCCGCTCTTTACACTCTACAGAAACTGCCCTCACTAAAGTCTCTAATGACCTACTAACAGCTAAATCTAATGGTCACTACTCCATGCTAATTCTCTTGGATCTCTCCGCAGCATTCGACACTGTGGATCATCAGCTCCTCCTCACTATGCTCCGCTCCATCGGCCTCAAGGACACCGCCTCAAGGACACCGTTCTCTCTTGGTTCTCCTCCTATCTCTCTGACCGATCCTTCACTGTATGTTTTGCTGGTTCCTCCTCCTCTCACCTTCCCCTTACTGTTGGGGTTCCTCAAGGATCAGTCCTAGGCCCCCTCCTCTTCTCTTTGTATACTGCCCCTATTGGACAAACAATCAGTAGATTTGCTGACGACACCCAATTATACACCTCTTCTCCTGTTATCACGTCGACCTTTTTAGAGAACACCAGTGATTGTCTTACCGCTGTTTCTAACATCATGTCCTCCCTCTATCTGAAACTGAACCTGTAAAAAACTGAACTCCTCGTGTTCTCTCCCTCTATTAACCTACCTTTGCCTGACATTGCCATCTCCGTGTGCGGTTCCACCATTACTCCAAAGCAACATGCCCGCTGCCTTGGGGTCATACTTGATTCGGAGCTTTCATTCACCCCCCACATCCGATCACAGGCTCGCTCTTCTTATCTGCATCTCAAAAACATTTCTAGAATTCGCCCTTTTCTTACTTTCGACTCTGCAAAAACTCTTACCGATGCTCTACCTTGTGCCAGTCATTACACTGGCTACCCATCCACTCCAGAATCCAGTACAAAACTACTACCCTCATCCACAAAGCACTCCATGGCTCAGCACCACCCTACATCTCCTCTCTGGTCTCAGTCTACCACCCTACCCGTGCCCTCCGCTCCGCTAATGACCTCAGGTTAGCATCCTCAATAATCAGAACCTCCCACTCCCGTCTCCAAGACTTTACATGTGCTGCGCCGATTCTTTGGAATGCACTACCTAGGTTAATGCAATTAATCCCCAATCCCCACAGTTTTAAGCGTGCCCTAAAAACTCATTTGTTCAGACTGGCCTACCGCCTCAATGCATTAACCTAACCATCCCTGTGTGGCCCATTCAAAAAAAAACCAAAACATAATCAGGTTCCTCACATCATGTTCTCATACACTTTATGCAGTTAGTAGCACTCTGTGTCTGTACTGCTACATACTTAGGCTGTTAACTGGTTCATGCAGCTTTAGATGAACACCCGAGCCTTACACTATGGCTGGTCCAAATAACTAAAGCAATTGTTACCATCCACCTCTTGTGTCTCCCCTTTTCCTCATAGTTTGTAAGCTTGCGAGCAGGGCCCTCATTCCTACTGGTATCTGTTTTGAACTGTGATTTCTGTTATGCTGTAATGTCTATTGTCTGTACAAGTCCCCTCTATAATTTGTAAAGCGCTGTGGAATATGTTGGCGCTATATAAATAAAAATTATTATTATTATTAATATAACAAGTGGTTTCCTCAAAATCAGTACAAAATTGAACTTTTATTAACTATTCCAGTCTCAGAATGGACACGTTCACACGTTCAGTATTTAGTCAGTATTTTACCTCAGTATCTGTAAGGCTAATTTCACACTAGCGTTTTTTTGCACAAGTCGCAATGTGTCGTTTTGGTGAAAAAACGCATCCTACAAAGTTGTCTGCAGGATGCGTTTTTTCCCCATAGATTTACATTGGCGACGCATTGCGACGTATGCACACATGTTGCAACCGTCGTGCGACGGTTGCGTCGTGTTTTGGCGGACCGCCGGCAGCAAAAAAACGTTACATGTAACGTTTTTTTTTGTGCCGACGGTCCACCATTTTCGACCGCGCATGCGCGGCCGGAACTCTGCCCCCACCTCCCTGCACCTCACAATGGGGCAGCGGATGTGTGGAAAAACAGCATCCGCTGCCCCCGTTGTGCGGCGCATTCAATGCTAGCGTCGGTACGTCGGCCCGACGCACTGCGACGGGCCGAGTACGACGCTAGTGTGAAAGTAGCCTTAGCCAAGATCAGGAGTGGAACAATCAGAGGAAAAGTATAATAGAAACGCGTCACCACTTCTGTATTTTTCAACAATGTTTGAATTTAGCTTAGATACTGAGGTAAATACTGGCCCAATACTGAATGTGTGAACATGGCCCTAGCGTTTGCTCACATTGACATGTAAATTGGATGAGTGCAATCCGATAAAAAATCAGATTGCGCTCGGTCCAATGTTATTCAGTGAGGCAGTGCAAATCCTTGTATTTTTTCTCAGCTGTATTCAGCGTGAGAAAAAAAACACACATAGGTTGCCGTCACACCAGCAGATTTGGTCAGTATTTTACATCAGTATTTGTAAGCCAAAACCAGGAGTGGGTGATAAATGCAGAAGTGGAGCATATGTTTCTATTGTACTTTTCCTCTAATTGTTCCACTCCTGGTTTTGGCTTACAAATACTGATGTAAAATACTGACCAAATCCTGCTAGTGTGACAGCAGCCATACTATGATTTCACTCCAAAATCAGACAGTGCAAGAAAAAAATCACATACCATGTGGACCATCAGTATGGCATGATTTTTACAGATACATTACAAATCTGCACCATAGGAAACTGTAAATGATTAATAGCTGCGGAGAAAAAAACAGATTGAATACGGACAGCACACAGATGACAAGCGAAAAAAAATCCTCCCACTATCTTGGATAAGAATGCGACTTATTATTTATACAGTAGTGTGAGTGAACCCTTAGGGTACACTCATATTGCCGTATATTCTCTTATGCAAGAGAATCGGGCCGATTATGTTAATGACACTGTCAGAGTTTGAGTCAAGTGTCATCTGAGTGTTATCGAATTCTCTAGCGTGATCACAGATCAGGTGTTGAGAAGATGGAAAACTTAATTTATCCATATCTCCATTTTTTGTGTACACAGATGTCAAACTGCACTCTACTGACATTCAAGTGCAGTCCGATGTTTCACACGTATCCATATACTTGTATGGTGCATGTAATCCGAATATTGGAGCCACTTGCAGCATGCCTCGATTGTTTTTTCATGCCGAATGCTGATAACACAATATTTGTATCAAAAGCACGCACAGAAGATCAGTAAGTGATACATCATTGGAATCAGTGTCTCTGCCCCTACATTATGCTGCTCTCAAATTAGGTAGCAAAAATGTCCCCACCAGTTAGGCTAGGTTCACACTGCGTTACAGCAGCCCGTTCAACACATACGTTAACGGGCTGCTGTAACGCAAGTGCCGACTTTGGCACATCGCTAGCGCAGATAGAGCATCTGCTAGCTCTATCTGCGCTAGCAGTGACGGACCCGGAAACGCTGCTGCCCGCGTCTCAGGGTCCGTCACTCAATGACGGCACATGGCTAGCGCATGCCCATTGTGGGCGTGCGCTAGCGATGCGTCCGACATTGGAGTCTATGGCGGCGTTAGAGGACTACGTTACACCTCGTTATGCCGAGGTGTAACGTAGTCCGTCTAACGGACTGCTATTAGGGTTGAACAATTAATATAAATGTTCAATTCTCTAGTTACCTACTCCTGGCCTAATGTATATTGATCATGTGCACTAAAGAAATACACCAGACACAGTCAGCTGTAACTCTCCTTGATCAATGTGTGGCTCAGCTCCAAGAAGGAATTTATTAGTCAAACACAATGTTATATATCTCCTGTAAGGGGGCTCGGTTAGCTCTAAAATGGGAGTGATCGGATGTATTCCATTGGTTAGTGGGTTGGGCATGAGCAAGTCAATGGGCGGATCCATGAGGTCATCAAGGTGGGTTGGTCCGTGAGGTCATCAGGGTGGGCGTCGCTGTGGGTGGATCCATGAGGTCATCAGGGTGGGCGTCATCTTGGATACCAGACCACACGGTCTGCTGAAACAGGAAATGGCGGCCATCTTCAGTGTCTTCATTGTTCATCTTGGATACCAGAGCACATGGCTCTGGTAGAGGAGATGGCAGCCATTTTAAGTGTCTTACTTTGTCTGAGGAAAACTTATGTAAGGTTAAACAATACATGTTATAGGTTGCTTCCCTCAATTACCTTATGTGTTGAGGTTAATTAAGTATTTGATCTTATGGCTCTCCTCAACAGTCCCCCCTAAATACTTTATTAACCTTTTCTTTTATCTTGATCCCACCGTGGTTCCCTAACCCATCGATGTTAAGTGTTATTATGACATCAGAGGCTTCATGACAATATGGATGCTAGGGACACCAGAGAATGTGTGACCGATTATGGGTATACTGAGGAGGTATATCGGAGCGTGTTACCAGTGTCCTCGGGACTTCCCAACCTGCTGGATCTATTACTCTCCAATCTCCCATCTCCATGGTTACTTAGAGTAAAATACACATGCGACTAACCCTGTTGTACACATCCTAGATCTGACCGTCTTGCCCGGGAGGGGGAATTGGAGTTTTCACCAGTTTGAGACAAGTTTTCCCTTGTGGAAAACCTCCCTTTGTAGCTGGACTTTGACAAGCAGGTCAGATCCTACTCTGTCCCTAACTGTCTAACAAGTTTATAATGTGAGAGATGGATCCAGGAGGCGCTCAGCAACCCTGACTGAAGTATGAGGAGTCAGGAGCACTTGGTAGGGACCCTTAAATCTCGACTCCAGGGATGTCTTTCTGATGCACTTCTTTACCAGCATGTAGTCACCAGGTTAGAAAGTATGGGTACCTTCACTGGAATCTGGACCTGGAATGGATGATAAAACTCGTACATGTGTTACTGACAGTTCTTTAGTAACAACAATTAACAACAATTACAGAATTTACAAGAGTATCACTTCCCAAGGCTAGCTGTTGTGGAAAATATTGACCCAATCTTGGAGGCCCCCCAAAAAGAATCTCGTATGGTGTGAGTTTAGTGGGACCCCTTGGAGTGTTTCTGACTGAGTATAAGGCAACGTGCAAAATGTCTGTCCAAGTCTGACCTCCTAACTGGCTTTCAGTATTTTATTTTTGAAGGTGCCATTCAGTGTTTCTACTTTCCCACTGCTGTGTAGGTGATATGGAGTATGTAAACCCAAATCAGCTCCCACCAATGTCCATAGTTCCTTAGTCAGTGCTGCAGTGAACGCAGGTACTTGGTCACTCTCAATTACCTCTGGGACCCCATATCGGCATACTACTTCAGTCATCAGTCTCTTAACAGTCACTCTGGCAGTCATGTTGGTTACTGGATAGGCTTCGGGCCATTCTGAGAACATGTCAGTCACTTCCAGTACATACTCGTACTTCCCTACTTTTGGCATTTGAATGTGATCAATCTGAATCCTCTGAAAGGGATAAAGTGGTTTAGCCAAATGTTTCTGAGTAACTTTCTGAGGCGGTGCTGGATTGCATGTTGCACACACAAGGCAGGACTTGCAATATTTTTGGGTAACAGTAGAGATTCCAGGTGCCATATAAGTCTTCCAAATTAGGTCATTCATCCGATTCTTGCCTCTGTGGGTGATACCGTGTGCCCATTCTGTCACTGAGGTGTACAGATTACGGGGTAGACCTTTGTGTTCACCCTCCAGACTCCATCTTCATCCTTTTTTAGGTCCTCCTTCTTGTCATGACTTCTTTTCATCATCTGATGTCTTGTCTTGATGTAGATGGATGATCCTCATAAGAGAGGCTTTAGTCCCTTCTTCAGTGTCTTGTGACACGTACACCGCTGCTTTTTCTTTCCTAAATGGATGCACAGCATAGGTTTTTGCTGTTTTGTCAGCAAAGAAATTCCCCCTTGCTTCTGGAGAATCCAATCTCCCGTGAGCTTTGATCTTGATTACTGCAACCTCTGAAGGTAGATTCAGAGCGACCACAAGTTCTTGCATGGTAGCAGCATGTTTTAGATGAGTTCCACTGGACGTTAGGTATCCTCTGGCTGCCCAGATACTGCCGAAGTCATGAGCCACTCCAAAAGCGTATCTTGAATCCGTGTAGATGTTGACCACCTTCTCCGTCGCTTCCTGACAAGCCAGCATCAAAGCTTTAAGTTCCGCTTCTTGTGCAGACATGTGCGGTGGTAGCGATCCAGCTGAGATGATCAGGTCATGTGTAACCACGGCATATCCCGTATGGAATCTTCCTGTTTCATCTGCAAATCTGGAACCATCAGTGAAGAACGTCACGTCAGCATGAGGGAGTGGGTCTTCAGACACATTTTTCTGGGAGGCTACTTCCTCATGCATTTGTTCAAGACAGTCATGATCCTCTGAGTGTGTAGAGGCATCTTCTCCGAGAGCATCAGTATCATCCACATCCCCCCTGGAAAGAGGAAGCAGCGTGGACAGTTTGAAGATGCTGCAGCGGACAAGAGTGACATTATCCGGAACCAAGAGTCAACATTGGAGTCTCATATGATGCTGCACCAACAGATGTTTAGGTTCCAACAATAGCAATTATGTCGTGTGGAGCCATTAAGAGAACTGGATGTCCTCATATGATATCAGGATTTGGGATTCCAAGAGCTGGTGCAGACTGTATGGCCTGTTTAAGAGCGTAGAAAGCTTCCACGGATTTTGTTCATAGTGGAAACACTGACGTCTTGAGGTCATCGTACAATGGCTGCATCAGCTTTGAGGCATCTGGAAACCTTTTGCGACAATAATAATTGATAGGTCAGCCAACTCATCCGAGGCCCTTGTCTTAGGTTCTTGGCAGAACAAAATACCAGAGTCCCATGTGGTGTCACTGGCAAGTGAGGCATCATTGAATGCGGCCTCCATAACAGGCCAATATGCATCGCCCGCTTTAAGATTTGCCAGGGAAATGAGATCTTGCCACGTGGCTGAGTAATTCCTTTGTATTTGAAGCATGCTCCTGTAGAAAGGCATCGGCTGTTTTTCTGGATCTGGAAGCTGGTTCAACAGAGTAGCAGCTTGCTGGGGTGTAAACTTGACATAGAGGGTGGGCTCTTCAGACATGAGCATCGGCACTGTTGGTGGTGGCACCTGAGGCGGGAGTAGAGATGGCACCGCGAGTACAGATGTAATCCCTTGTTTATGAGGAGGAGGTAACAGTTCTGGATTGAGGGGCTCTATTTGGGCAGCTCCAGTATCATGGTGTGGGGTCCAGGTGATGCAGGCAGTCTTAAAAGCTTTAACAGTCCTGTCCTCATTACTAATTAACCTGATTTCAGAGAGGCAGCAAATGCTTGGGGGGCTACACTTGTTTATTATAATTTCAACAATTTCCCTTGAACATGCATGAACAGGGAAACCGAAAATGCCAACACCAATGGCGGGAATTGTCAAGGTCTCAATGTGCTCACTAATATTTGCATACTCTAAAATGCGAGTTATTGCTGCACGAAGTTGTTGAGCACTAACGTCTGGATGAATAGGGTCATAAGTAGGGGTCACAGTGTGTATGATCATTCTACACAGGAGATTGCCAGCTTTAGTCACCGCTATGTCCCCAACAGCTATCTGACCATGTGACTCAACAATGATTTGACTGTCAGCTTGAATAGTCGCCCCTCCTGCTTCCACTATAGCTCTAGCTACACCTCCATTGTGCTCTAACCGAGAATTGGCAGCATTAACAATAGCGTCTGTCTCCATTGTTGTTATGTCACCCTTTCCCACCACTAACAAGGGTCCCTCAGGAAGTTCTTTTTCAAAAATAGGTTGCCAACATTCCCTCCCCTTTGTGTTTCCTGTGCTATTGGTATCCTCCTCCCACATTGAGCCCCCCCTTGATACAGTCGCCACCGTCCCATACAGGTGTGTGCTTGGCTGCGAGACAGCCTGTGAGGTACTGGGCATAGGGTTATGTAGGCTGCGTGAGAGTGCTGTTGTGGAAGCATTGGGAGGAGAGGCCGCTGCTTGGAGCATCTCATGTGGGTGTGTGGCTAAATTGGCAGTGGAAGTGACAGTAGAAAGGGTAGGTGCTGGGGACGATCCAGGTGGGAGGACTGCTGGATTCACAACAGGAGTGATAGGGGAAAGGGTTGGTGCCCCATTGGAAACACTGAGATAGGAAACATGGGTAAAGCCTTATTATTTCCTGAAGGAATATAGTATTGGCCATCAGTGGTCATTACTGGGTAACAAGGATTTAGCGAAGTGGTGTGTAGCCTTAGTCTGAGATGTTCACCACCAGAACCAGCACATTCGCCATCCACAACATGGCCGCCGTCAGAATTATATTTACCACCAACAAGATGGCCGCCATCAGAATTATATTTACCACCAACAAAATGGCTGCCGTCAGAATTGTATTTACCACCAACAAGATGGCCGCCATCAGAATTGTATTTACCACCAACAAGATGGCCGCCATCAGAATTATATTTACCACCAACAAGATGGCCGCCATCAGAATTATATTTACCACCAACAAAATGGCTGCCGTCAGAATTGTATTTACCACCAACAAAATGGCCGCCATCAGAATTATATTTACCACCAACAAGATGGCCGCCATCAGAATTATATTTACCACCAACAAGATGGCCGCCATCAGAATTGTATTTACCACCAACAAAATGGCTGCCGTCAGAATTGTATTTACCACCAACTAGATGGCCGCCATCAGAATTATATTTTCCACCAACAAGATGGCCGCCATCAGAATTATATTTACCACCAACAAGATGGCCGCCATCAGAATTGTATTTACCACCAACAAGATGGCCGCCATTACATTTAGCACATGGCTCTGGGCCACCATTTTGGCTGCTATCACATTTAACACATTCGCCATTAACAAAATGGCCGCCATTACATTTACCACATGGCTCTGGGCCACCATTTTTGCTGCTATTACATTTAACACATTCGCCATTAACAAAATGGCTGCCATTACATTTACCACATGGCTCTGGGCCACCATTTTGGCTGCTATCACATTTAACACATTCGCCATTAACAAAATAGTTTTGTAATACACAACTCAAAACTCTATTCTTTCTATTCCTTTTCTCTTCTACCCAATTTCCATTTTTTTTTTTTTTTTTTATACAGACTTTCAGAGACTCTTTCTCCTGCCCTAGCAATAGACAACAATCCATTATCTTCTAGGATACCTTTTCTTTCTTTCAAGACAAGCTTCCAGTCCAGGGGCTGCAACCTTCCCCCCTTCTGGCATTCCACACAATTTCCACTAATGTGCATGAGTCTAACTTGCCATCTGAATTTGGCTTAGTGCCCATACGGCAGAACTGCATTAATTTCTCCATCTTTCTATAGATATACAGTATATATATATCTATCTATCAAGATAACAAACACCAAACAGACAATAAGACGGGGGAGATGACTCAAACCTGAGATTCTAAAGGGAACTGAGTCTGCAGTACTCAGTTCCTATTGCTTCTTGTCACGTGGTCCCTGTCTGACTTCCGTGCTCCGTACTTTACAAACCAATTATTCCCTACTTTGTCAAATTGCTCCCTAACTTACCGGTCCCCGTGCAGAGTCAATTACTCGATGTCACGGGGCAAAAAAAGAAAAACTATAAATTTAATTGGCCCAAACTGAGCCAATTGCTCCAAGTTTCAATGAGCCGCTACACAATTTATTATGCCCGAACTGAGCCAATTGCTCCAAGATTTACCGGGCCCCCCTAGGCCGAGTCAATTACTCCAGGTCCTAGTCTCTCTTGTACAGAACTGAAAATCTTATCACAGGCGACAACCGTATACCACAGACAAAAATTATTTTATTTTTTTCTACACTTGCTTGCTTATCCTTCCCTAAAAAAACAAACCTGTTTTTCCCGTCCTACCACATGCTTTTCTTTCTGTAAACACTTGCTTATTCCTTCCTAGAAACCTGTCCTGTTCCAAACACAATGGTTCTCCTTCTGTAAAAACCTGTTTTTCCTGTTTTATCACTTGCCCCTAGCCCTCTGTAAACACTTGCTTTTTTTTCTTTCTTAGAAACCTGCTTTGACTGTCCTTACACAATACTTCTCTTCACTATCAGTCATCTCCCCTCTTCACAACATGTAACAGGCAGTAGGCAACTAAAACATGTGACGGTTCTTGCAATTAAATGACCAGCAGCGGAGAGACCCTTCTGCCGTCTTACAGATACCAAGAAAACCGGACACGGTCAGGCAATCTGCACAGGATACCCCGAAGGACACAGGTAAAGACTACAGATTATAAAAAATCAGCAGACTTACCGTGCTCTGTTAAGGAGGTGATCAGTCTCCAGATTCAGGGTACTCAGTGCATCCAGCCGTTCCACTCGCCGGTTTTCAGGGTTCAGGGCTCTTCCTCTGCTGGCCCCAGGTTGGGCGGCCAAATATTAGGGTTGAACAATTAATATAAATGTTCAATTCTCTAGTTGCCTACTCCTGGCCTAATGTATATTGATCATGTGCACTAAAGAAATACACCAGACACAGTCAGCTGTAACTCTCCTTGATCAATGTGTGGCTCAGCTCCAAGAAGGAATTTATTAGTCAAACCCAATGTTATATATCTCCTGTAAGGGGGCACGGTTAGCTCTAAAATGGGAGTGATCGGATGTATTCCATTGGTTAGTGGGTTGGGCATGAGCAAGTCCATGGGCGGATCCATGAGGTCATCAAGGTGGGTTGGTCCGTGAGGTCATCAGGGTGGGCGTCGCTGTGGGTGGATCCATGAGGTCATCAGGGTGGGCGTCATCTTGGATACCAGACCACACGGTCTGCTGAAACAGGAAATGGCGGCCATCTTCAGTGTCTTCATTGTTCATCTTGGATACCAGAGCACATGGCTCTGGTAGAGGAGATGGCAGCCATCTTAAGTGTCTTACTTTGTCTGAGGAAAACTTATGTAAGGTTAAACAATACATGTTATAGGTTGCTTCCCTCAATTACCTTATGTGTTGAGGTTAATTAAGTATTTGATCTTATGGCTCTCCTCAACACTGCCATAGCACAATGTGAACCCAGCCTTATACAGACTACTCTACAGGTTCTCCATTTCATAGATTGCTCCCTGTACCCCACCATGTTTCATAAATGGCCCCTATGCCCTCTTACTCACCCACTGTTCCTCATGCACCTCTCTGTTGCACACCTTGTTCCTATGGTTCTTCCTCATTCATAAAAGAATGATTTTCATATCCTCTCTGCACCCTTAGGTCTCCCTATCTTACAGACTATTTACATAGTTCCCATTTTCTCATAGACTGCTCCACATAACCCTCGGAGTTGCACAGACTTCTCCTTATGGTCCTCTTTCCTGCACTGTCCCCATGCCTCCTCTTCTCACAGACTGCTTTCTATGTCCCTTTGCTAAACACAAAATTCTCACTATACACGCTATCACAGAGGACTGCTCAAATCTGAAAGATATGTTTTATGCTTGGTTTTTAAAATATAAAAGATGCAGAGATGCTTGGTGTTAAAATAGCTTCAGCACTTAGGGATGACAGAATTAATTAAAAGACTGCTTGCTCCCCACTGTGCTGGCAACTAGTGTTGAGCGATACCGTCCGATACTTGAAAGTATCGGTATCGGAAAGTATCGGCCGATACCGGCAAAGTATCGGATCTAATCCGATACCGATACCCGATACCAATACAAGTCAATGGGACTCAAGTATCGGACGGTATCCCTGATGGTTCCCAGGGTCTGAAGGAGAGGAAACTCTCCTTCAGGCCCTGGGAACCATATTAATGTGTAAAAGAAAGAATTAAAATAAAAAATATTGCTATACTCACCTCTCCGACGCAGCCTGGACCTCACCGAGGGAACCGGCAGCGTTCTTTGCTTAAAATGCGCGCTTTTACTTCCTTCCGTGACGTCACGGCTTGTGATTGGTCACGTGCCGCCCATGTGGCCGCGACGCGACCAATCACAGCAAGCCGTGACGTAATTTCAGGTCCTGATGCCTATTTCTGCATTGAGGACCTGAAATTACGTCACGGCTTGCTGTGATTGGTCGCGTCGCGGTCACATGGGCGGCACGCAACCAATCACAAGCCGTGACGTATTTTTAAAAATGCGCGCGTCTCCTGCCTCCCGTGACGTCACGGCTTGTGATTGGTCGCGTCGCCCATGTGACCGCGACGCGACCAATCACAAGCCGGAACGTAATTTTAAATTCCTGAATGCCTAGAATTAGGCATTGAGGACCTGAAAATTACGTCACGGCTTGCTGTGATTGGTCGCGTCGCGGCCACATGGGCGGCATGCGACCAATCACAAGCCATGACGTCACGGAAGGAAGTAAAAGCGCGCATTTTAAGCAAAGAACGCTGCCGGTTCCCTCGGTGAGGTCCAGGCTGCGTCGGAGAGGTGAGTATAGCAATATTTTTTATTTTAATTCTTTATTTTACACATTAATGTTGTTTCGATACCGATACCCGATACCACAAAAGTATCGGATCTCGGTATCGGAATTCCGATACAGCAAATATCGGCCGATACCCGATACTTGCGGTATCGGAATGCTCAACACTACTGGCAACCCTTCATTGTCATGAATCCTCCCCTCAGGGTGCCATGGGCAGAGTGATTGACAGCTCAATCATCCAGTCAGGTGCAGGTGTGCTGTTTGACTGCTCAGTTGTCCAATCAGAAACAGAGTGGTTCTGGGTTCCTTGCATGGGCTCCCTATTTCTAATTGATTCTTTACTTAGCTGAGCTCTCAGCCCAGATCTCTGCCAATTGTAGCATTCACTCTGTGGTGCTACTTGCCTGGTTCTGTGCTCTGTTCATTGATTTATTGCTGTCTGACTTTGGACCTGGTTCTGACTATCTGCTTGCTCAACCCTTCTGCTCTGATCTTTATTTCTCCTGGTATTCTGACTTCGGACTGTGACCTGACTTTGCCTTTGTCTTTGCCCTCTTGCTTATGACATGTAGAGTTGGGTGAATTTGTTCGGATTCGGTCACCGAATCTGAATTTGCCATATTCGTGCCATACAGGTACCCTATTCATGCCGAATTTATGTTTGAGGATCGGTTCCAAACATATTCAGTAATTTCTACTCTCATTGACTCTAATGACATTCGGCTGTGTTCGACGAATATTGCAAAAACAATATTCGCCGTCGATTATATTCGGACTCAAACCAAACAAATTCTGAACTCTAATGACATGCCTTCTTGGTATATGACCCTGGAACGTTTGACTATCCTGTCTCGCGGCTTGTCTGTGAACAGTGACTAGTGTTACGATAATAATGGAACTCGCAGGTGGGTTGGTCTCCCTTACTTAAGAAAAACTACATAGACAACAGTGCAGACTGGACAATCCTATTTGTGCTGAACTATACAGCTCTGCCCCTTCTGCCAGGTAAGTGTCTGACTTCTGCTAGCGGGAAACAGGAATCTTTTAATTCTTCTGTCCTGTTTATATGGGCATGGGCACACATTCTAATGCCAGTCCCAGCTGCCTTCTCAAACAGTCATGTCCACAGTATGCATACAGCTGACGTGACCATAGAATCATAGAATGTTAGAGCTGGAAGAGACCTCCAGGGCCATCATGTCCATCCCTCTGCTCAATGCAGCGCAAGATTCACTAAACCATCTCAGACAGATGTCTGTACAGCCTCTGTTTGAAGATGTCCATTGAAGGAGAACTCTCCACCTCTCATGGCAGCCTGTTCCACTCATTGTTCAGCCTCACAGTCAAAAAGTGTTTTCTAATATCTAATCTGTATCTTCTCCCTTTCAGTTTAATTCTTCTTGCTTCTCATTAGTGATGGGCGAGCAATAAAATGCTCGGGTGCTTGTTGCTCGGGTCGAGCAAATTGGAATACTCGGGAACTCGACCCGAGCAACGAGCCCAATGTAAGTCTGTGGGAGACCCGAGTATTTTTAATGCGATCCCCCCCGGGGGTCCTTTTAAGGTCTAAAGATGTTTGAAAATGATGGAAACACTGCTCAAATGACACAGGAACATCATGGGGATCGCCCCTGGAAGCCTTTCTGACTCCTAGGTCACAGCTGTAAGCAATGTTGTCAGAGTTTCACTCCATTTTTACAGGTTGACCAAAAAGCACACAAAAACAAAACCAAAATTGTTTTTGATGGGAAATATGTTAAGGTACATCCTTTCCAGGGTAATGACTTGTATATAAAGCAAAATAATTAACCCCACACCAAAATGTTCCTCCACTACTTGGGCTATGTTCACGTAGTGTTTTTGATGCATTTTTCAAATGTAACATTGCTTTCAAGCAATACAAATGCATTCACTGTGAAATGTAATTGTAACATTTAACAACCCTAGCTGGCCATGTGGTGTGTGACACATAAGGAGAAACATCTTGTTTCATTTATGAAAGAGGGACTCTTAAAGTCACAAAGCCTATTTTTAGAGGGGCATCAGGAGGCATTAATATTCTTAAAGGGCCATTATTAAACAGTGGGTCTCCAATGCTGTTATTGCCTATGCAGTGAGTGGCTGGGCTGCCAAGAATTATAACGCACCTCAATACCCCTTTCACGAGAGGTACAGGAGGGCTTCCTGAAAAAAATGTTGCATTGTATGCAAGGCCTGCCCTGCAATCAAGTCATATGCACTACAAGAATCCTTTGAACCTATGTATTGGATGGCCACAGGAAAATACACTTCACATTAGTCATTTTTTAATCCCATACTGTTTTCTTATGTATTGACTGCAAGGCCTGCCATGCTACCAAGTCATATGCACCCCAATGTCTTTGAACCCAGGTATTTGAAATTATGTTTCGCTGTTTTCATTCGGTGGTGTACAGAAGTCTTGCCCAATCCAGCCCTTGTTCATTTTTATAAGAGTCAGCCTGTCATCATTTTCAGTTGACAGGCAGATACGCTTATCTGTTATAATTCCACCAGCGGCACTAAAAACGCACTCTGACAGAATGCTAGCAGCAGGGCAGGCCAGGACCTCCAAGTCGTAGAGTGCCAGTTCATGCCACTAATGCCAATGCCAATAATTAAAAGGCACAGAGGAATCATGGAGGACGTTTGTACGATCAGCAAGGTACTCCCTAGGCATCTTCCCAAACATTGCACTTCTTGTGACAGCACCCCTTGCCTTACCCCCTGTGCCGGCATGGTGGGAGGGTCTGAGAAAACTGTCCCAAAACTTTGCCATTGTTCCCCTACCTGTGCTGGATTGTACTTCTGCCTCTCTCGCTTGGACTTCTTGGTTATACAACAAACTCTGACGTCTGCTGCCAGCGTTCTCACATTGGAATTTTTTTATTAATTCTGCTACAAGGACTCTTTGGTACTGCAACATTTTAGTACACCTGTCTGCCTCTGGAAGAAGATATTGAAAATTCTCCTTGTAGCGTGGGTCTAGAAGTGTCACCAGCCAGTAATGAGTGCCCCCAAATTTTAATAATGCGAGGGTCATGGGAAATGCAGCGCAACATAAAGTCAGCCATGCATGCCAGACTGCTAACAGGCAAGACTTCCGTCTCCTCACCAACAGGATGACTGACCATGCTGTCCTTCTCCTCCTCCTCCTTGTCCTCATGCCATCCACGTTAAACAGACGGTATGGCAGCTGTGCTTGTATTACTGTCTATAGCGCATGAAAGTAGCTCCTCCTCTTCCTCATTGTCTACCAATCCATGTTGGGACAACATGAGGCTGGGCTGAGTATAATCACCCTGTATGGTTTCTTGTTCCATGTCCTCATGCTCCGCCTGCATTGCATCCTCTTTAATTGTGAGCAGAGAGGTTTTCAGAATGCAGAGAAGCAGGATGGTGACACTAATTATGGTGTCATCGCTGCTCACCGTCTTGGTGCAGTCCTCAAAGTTTTTAAGGATGGTACATATGTCTGACATCCATGTCCACTCCTGAGGTCTTATGTGGTAGTCAACAACTGCCCTCTTCTGCTCACAAATCCTTCCCAACATATGTAGTGTAGAGTTCCAATGCGTGGGGACATCACACACCAGTTGGTGAGCCGGAAGATGCAAATGCTGCTGAAGCACGGCAAGGGCGGCTGAAGCTATAGCTGACTTTCTAAAATGGACAGACAGGCGGCATACTTTCACTAGCAGATCCAGCAGCTCCTGGTAGCTTTTGAGAAAATGTTGAACGACGACGTTAAGCATATGGGCCAGGCAAGGTACGTGTGTGAGCCCTCCTTGCCTCAGAGCCACCACCAGGTTCCGGCCATTGTCACACACAACCATGCCTGGCTGTAGGTTCAGCGGTGTCATCCAAAAATCTGACTGCTCTTTCAGCGCTGTCCACAACTCTTCAGCATTGTGCGGTTTGTCACCTATGCAGATTAGCTTCAGCACAGCCTGTTGCCGCTTGGCTGAGGCAGTGCTGAAGTGCTTCCAGCTTCTGACTGATGTGCTCCTTTCAGAGATGGAGGCTGAAGAGGAGGAGGTGCAGGAGCTGTAGACTGTGGGGGCAACCCTGATTGACATAGGGCCTGCAATCCTCGGCGTCAGGAGGATGTGTTCCATTCCAAGGTCTGACTGGGTCCTGGCTTCCACTGTGTTAACCCAGTGTGCCGTCAGTGAGTTGTACCTTCCCTGCCCACAAGCACTTGTCCACGTGTCCGTCGTTAGGTGACTTTCACATTAACAGCATTGTTGAGGGCACACGTAATGTTGTGGAACACATGCTGGTGTAATGCTGGTATGGCACACCGGGATAAATAGTGGCGACTGGGGACCGAGTACCTTGGGACAGCTGCCGCCATCAGGTGGCAGAAAGCTTCCGTCTCAACGAGCCTAAAAGGCAACATTTCAAGCGCAAGCAGATAAGAAATGTTAGAATTTAGTACTGTGGCCTGTGGGGCGTTGGCTGGGTATTTCTGCTTGCGTTCCAATGACTGGGGTATAGACAACTGAAGGCTGCACTGACAAGGATGTGGATGGGCTTTATGATGGTGCTGGTTGACTGTGGGCAACAACAGGTGCAGGGCACGAGGCATCTTTGCATGCACCGTGGACTGGGGATTGGCTTGTATGCAAAACAGTGGAAGAAGCAGTGGTGTCACCTGCAAACAGTGTTCCTGGAGCCTGGGGTTCACCCACAAAGTTAGGTGCTTTGCTGCCATGTGCCTGATCATGTCTGGTGGTCAGGCTGGTAGTTTTGCTACCCCTGCTGATGTGGGCATGGCAGGTTCTGCAAATGGCCTGTTTGGGGTTATCTGCAGAATCTTTAAAAAATAACCAGACTCGGGAAGATCTAACAGTTGGAATGGCAACTTCCGTCATGTTGGTGTTATGGGGAACTGATGCACGCCTTCTGTCTGTGGCCACCACAATGCTTCTTCCTGCCTGTTGGGGTGCTATGCCTCCTTCCCCATGTGTGCTGCTGTCCTTGCTCTGCATGTCCTCCTGTCAGGTTGGGTCAGTTACTATGTCATCCACCACCATATCTTCCACATCCGCACCCTGCTCCTCCTCCTGACTTTCTGGCCATTGTGTCTCATCATCATCCATCTCTTGTGACAATTTTCCACCATCGGCATCGTGTGACGGTGGCTGCTCAAATCTTTGGGCATTGCTGCATGCGATCTCATCTTGCCCCATTTCAAGTTGACCGGCCGAGAGTCCGGAGTCTTTAAAGAGAAAACTGCACAGCTCTTTAGAGTGTCAAAGTGTGAGATCGGTTGTCTCAGGGCACTCGGCATGGTGGGAGGAAGGAGGATCAGGGTGAGTAATATGAGGTCCACACTCATGACTGCTCAAACTTGACTGTGTAGAAGACGTGGTGGTGGTGGCTAAGTGACTGGAAACATTATCCGCTATCCAACCAACAACCGTTTCACACTGCTCTGGCTTCAATAGTTGTGTGCTGCGGTCCCCTAGAAACGGGGACAGGAAGTTTGAGCGAGAACATTGGGTCTTTGTTGTGGCCCATTTTCAGCATGGCCACAGCCTCGTCCTCTGCATGCACCATCAGCATCACGTCCACTTCCCTGTCCCTTGCCCCTTGCCTTGCCCATTTTAAATGGACTACTGAAATATTTTAAAAGTTCAATACAAATGTACTAATTTTTTTGAAAACTTATATGTGATTAGTATGCCTGAAAAGCAAGTATTTGGAGACCACAGATAGACTGGGCGTCTGAGTGAGATAACAGACTGTTTCAATATGTGGCCTGGATTTTGCTAAAAAATTTTAACAGCAAAATACTGTATAGACCAAGGGTAGCAGACAAAAAAAGGCAATGTATGCATGCAAAGCTAGAATTTTGACACCACAGATACACCCGGCGTCTGACGGAGATAACAGACTGTTTCAATATGTCGCCTATTTTTTGTTTGAAAATGTTTTTACCCGCAAAATACTGTATAGACCAAGGCTAGCAGACAAAAAAAGGCAATGTATGCCTGCAAAGCAAGGATTTTGACACCACAGATACACCAGGCGTCTGACGGCAATAATAGACTGTTTCAATATGTGGCCTGTTTTTTGGTTTTAACATTTTTTTAACCACAAAATACTGTATAGACCAAGGCTAGCAGACCAAAAAAGGCAATGCATGCCTGCAAAGCGAGGATTTTGACACCACAGATACACCAGGCGTCTGACGGCGATAACAGACTGTTTCAATATGTGGCCTGTTTTTTGGTTTAAAATTTTTTTTTAACCACAAAATATTGTACAAACCAAGGCTAGCAGACAAAAAAATGCAATTTATGCCTGCAAAGCGAGGATTTTGACACCACGGATACACCGGGCGTCTGACGGAGATAAAAGACTGTTTCAATTTGTGGCCTGTTTTTTTGTTTTAACATTTTTTTAATGAAAAATACTGTATAGACCAAGGCTAGCAGACAAAAAAATGCAATGTATGCCTGCAAAGTGAGGATTTTGACACCACAGATACACCAGGCGTCTGAAGGAGATAACAGACTGTTTCAATATGTGGCCTGTTTTTTTTGTTTGAAAATTATTTTAACCGCAAAATACTGTATAGACCAAGGCTAGCAGACAAAAAAAGGCAATGTATGCCTGCAAAGAGAGGATTTTGACACCACAGATACACCAGGCGTCTGAAGGAGATAACAGACTGTTTCAATATGTGGCCTGTTTTTTTGTTTGAAAATTAATTTAACCACAAAATACTGTCTAGACCAAGGCTAGCAGACAAAAAAAGGCAATGTATGGCTGCAAAGTGAGGATTTTGACACCACAGATACACCAGGTGTCTGACAGAGATAACAGACAGTTTCAATATGTGGCCTGTTTTTTGGTTTTAACATTTTTTTAACTGCAAACTACTTTATAGACCAAGGCTAGCAGACAAAAAATGCAATGTGTGCCTAAAAAGCAAGAATTTGGAGACCACAGATAGACCAGGCGTCAGACGGAGATAACAGACTGATCAAAATGTGGCCTTGATTTTTTTGGGCACATCAAAATTGTGTCAATAAGTAGGCTATGACATTAGAAAAAAAATTGGAGTGCTAAAATTATAAAATATTTAGCTCAATGATATGCGATGCGTGTGGCATACAAATCACAGTGATAAATATAAGAACTGTAGCTAAATATTTTTGGGCCAGCTACAGATTTTTTTGGCATCAAAATGGTGTGCAAAAATGTTGTAAGACACTCAAAAAAATAATATAGTACCAAAAAAAGGCAAGATTTTTCTGCACACTCACATCTGATGCCTGGGACAAATTTTTTTTCTTTTTAAATTATTAGATCTTCACGCTCTTGTATTGCAATGACCTGGCTGTAGTCTGCAATGTGACCAAGCAAATAAATGTAGAAAAAAGGGAGCAATGGATTGCTTTCTAATAAAATTAGCAGGTATAAGGTGCAAAAAAAAATTGTCACGGATAACTGCAGCTACGCATATATAAAATATGCAGCAGCAGACAGAAATTGAGCTTTTTAAGGTATTCAGTGAGATCTACACTCACCGGCCACTTTATTAGGTACACCATGCTAGTAACGGGTTGGACCCCCTTTTGCCTTCAGAACTGCCTCAATTCTTCGTGGCATAGATTTAACAAGGTGCTGGAAGCATTCCTCAGAGATTTTGGTCCATATTGACATGATGGCATCACACAGTTGCCGCAGATTTGTCGGCTGCACATCCCAAAGATGCTCCATACAAGGCAGGATGGATCCATGCTTTCATGTTGTTTATGCCAAATTCTGACCCTACCATCTGAAAGTCGCAGCAGAAATCGAGACTCATCAGACCAAGCAACGTTTTTCCAATCTTCTACTGTCCAATTTCGATGAGCTTGTACAAATTGTAGCCTCAGTTTCCTGTTCTTAGCTGAAAGGAGTGGTACCCGGTGTGGTCTTCTGCTGCTGTAGCCCATCTGCCTCAAAGTTCGACGCACTGTGCATTCAGAGATGTTCTTAGGCCTACCTTGGTTGTAACGGGTGGCGATTTGAGTCACTGTTGCCTTTCTATCAGCTCGAACCAGTCTGCCCATTCTCCTCTGACCTCTGGCATCAACAAGGCATTTCCGCCCACAGAACTGCCGCTCACTGGATTTTTTTTCTTTTTCGGACCATTCTCTGTAAACCCTAGAGATGGTTGTGCGTGAAAATCCCAGTAGATCAGCAGTTTCTGAAATACTCAGACCAGCCCTTCTGGCACCAACAACCATGCCACGTTCAAAGGCACTCAAATCACCTTTCTTCCCCATACATAGTTACATACATAGTTACATAGTTATTAAGGTTGAAGGAAGACTGTAAGTCCATCTAGTTCAACCCATAGCCTAACCTAACATGCCCTAACATGTTGATCCAGGGGAAGGCAAAAAAACCCCATGTGGCAAAGAGTAACTCCACCATGGGGAAAAAAATTCCTTCCCGACTCCACATACGGCAATCAGACTAGTTCCCTGGATCAACGCCTTATCAAGGAATCTAGTGTATATACCCTGTAACATTATACTTTTCCAGAAAGGTATCCAGTCCCCTCTTAAATGTAATTAATGAATCACTCATTACAACATCATACGGCAGAGAGTTCCATAGTCTCACTGCTCTTACAGTAAAGAATCCGCGTCTGTTATTATGCTTAAACCTTCTTTCCTCCAGACGTAGAGGATGCCCCCTTGTCCCTGTCTCAGGTCTATGATTAAAAAGATCACCAGAAAGGTCTTTGTACTGTCCCCTCATATATTTATACATTAAAATAAGATCACCCCTTAGTCTTCGTTTTTCCAAACTAAATAGCCCCAAGTGTAATAACCTATCTTGGTATTGCAGACCCCCCAGTCCTCTAATAACCTTGGTCGCTCTTCTCTGCACCCGCTCCAGTTCAGCTATGTCTTTCTTATACACCGGAGACCAGAACTGTGCAGAGTATTCTAAGTGTGGTCGAACTAGTGACTTGTATAGAGGTAAAATTATGTTCTCCTCATGAGCATCTATGCCTCTTTTAATACATCCCATTATTTTATTTGCCTCTGTAGCAGCTGCCTGACACTGGCCACTGAATATGAGTTTGTCATCCACCCATACACCCAGGTCTTTTTCATTGACGGTTTTGCCCAGAGTTTTAGAATTAAGCACAATTAGTTATACATCTTATTACTTCTACCCAAGTGCATGACCTTACATTTATCCCCATTAAAGCTCATTTGCCATTTATCAGCCCAAGCTTCTAGTTTACATAAATCATCCTGTAATATAAAATTGTCCTCCCCTGTATTGATTACCCTGCAGAGTTTAGTGTCATCTGCAAATATTGAAATTCTACTCTGAATGCCCCCTACAAGGTCATTAATAAATATGTTAAAAAGAAGAGGGCCCAATACTGACCCCTGTGGTACCCCACTGCTAACCGTGAGCCAGTCCGAGTGTGCTCCATTAATAACCACCCTTTGTTTCCTATCCCTGAGCCAGCTCTCAACCCACTTACACATATTTTCCCCTATCCCCATTACTCTCATTTTATGTAACAACCTTTTGTGTGGCACCGTATCAAAAGCTTTGGAAAAGTCCATATATACTACGTCCACTGGGTTCCCTTGGTCCAGTCCGGAACTTACCTCTTCATAGAAGCTGATCAAATTAGTCTGACATGAACGGTCCCTAGTAAACCCGTGCTGATACTGGGTCATGAGGTTATTCCTCTTCAGATACTCCAGCATAGCATCCCTTAGAATGCCCTCCAGGATTTTACCCACAGTAGAGGTTAAGCTTACTGGCCTATAATTACCGAGTTCAGTTTTTGCCCCTTTTTTGAATATTGGCACCACATTTGCTATACGCCAGTCCTGTGGTACAGACCCTGTTATTATGGAGTCTTTAAAGATTAAAAATAATGGTCTATCAATGACTGTACTTAGTTCCTGCAGTACTCGGGGGTGTATCCCATCCGGGCCCGGAGATTTATCAATTTTAGTTATTTTTAGACGCCGCTGTACTTCCTGCTGGGTTAAGCAGGTGACATTTAATGGGGAATTTTTATCACTAGTCATTTTGTCTGCCATGGGATTTTCTTTTGTAAATACTGATGAAAAAAAGTCATTTAGCATATTGGCTTTTTCCTCATCCTCATCCACCATTTCACCCAGACTATTTTTAAGGGGGCCAACACTGTCATTTTTTAGTTTCTTACTATTTATATAGTTAAAGAATATTTTGGGATTATTTTTACTCTCTCTGGAAATGAGTCTCTCTGTCTCAATCTTTGCTGCCTTGATTTGCTTTTTACAGAATTTATTTAATTTTTTGTATTTATTTAATGCCTCCTCACTACCTACTTCCTTTAATTCTCTAAATGCTTTCTTTTTGTCCCTTATTGCGCCCCTTACAGCTCTATTTAGCCATATTGGTTTCCTCCTATTTCTAGTATGTTTATTCCCATACGGTATATACTGTGCACAGGTCCTATCCAGGATGCTAATAAATGTCTCCCAGTTTCTTTGTGTATTTTTGTGTCTCAGGATATTGTCCCAGTTAATTGCACCAAGATCCTCTCTCATCCGTTGGAAATGTGCCCTCCTGAAGTTTAGTGTCCTTGTCACCCCCCTACTACCCATCTTATTAAAGGTTACATGAAAACTTATTATTTTGTGATCACTATTCCCCAAGTGACCCCCAACCCTTATATTTGATATGCGGTCTGGCCTTTTGGTTAATATTAGGTCTAGCAGTGCCCCCCTTCTTGTTGGGTCCTGAACCAGTTGTGAAAGGTAATTGTCTCTCATAGTTGTCAAAAACCAATTACCTTTACTGGAACTGCTGGTTTCTGTTCCCCAATCTATTTCAGGGTAGTTGAAGTCCCCCATAATAATGACTTCTCCTTGAGTCGCAGCTTCATCTATTTGCTTTACGAGGATATTCTCCATTGCTTCCATTAGTTCCATTACTGATGCTCGGTTTGAACTGCAGGAGATTGTCTTGACCATGTCTACATGCCTAAATGCACTGAGTTGCCGCCATGTGATTGGCTGATTAGAAATTAAGTGTTAACAAGAAGTTGGACAGGTGTACCTAATAAAGTGGCCGGTGAGTGTATATATTCACATACAGTGCCTGCATGCCTTGCACTGATGTGGATATGTGCACATAGACTCCCCTGCCTACCTAGTGCTGCAGTCTATTTTCCCACCGAATTAGCCCTAAAAAGGACTTTTGGTTTATCAGGGTATGTGGATTGAGCACTAGTAGACCCACACTAACTTATAGACCTGATGACTCTGTGCAGCCAGCCAATCACTGTAATACCACAACAAAGATGGCTGCGGTATTACAGTGCATGGCAGACAATCCCTGCATGCTGATTTGTGCTCTAAAAAGCGCCAAAATTAGAAGTGGGAGACCCGAGCTCCCGCCGAATAGTCCCAGAAATACTCAGTGCTCGCCAAGTACACCGAGCAAAGTGATACTCTGGCGAGTACCGAGTAGTGGCGAGCACGTTCACACATCACTTCTTATCATATTTCCACGTGCAAATGAGAATAAGGATGATCCCTCTATATACTGCCAATGAGTGTATGTATATGTATTTATATTGCAGACGTGACTGGTTTAGAAGGACGCTGGGACTGACAATAGAATGTGTGCCCATGCATACATATCGTCGTAATAGTAAATTGTACTTGGCAGATATATAGATGAGCGAATCCTTTGAAATTCCAATTTGCAGTCTTTGCAGAATTTTCCCAAAAACTCAGTACTGCTAAGCTTGTAATTGGGAGCCTATAAAACATCTATGTGAACGAGAGTATAAACTACCAATGAAACCTACAAAAATACTCCCACAATCAACAAGTCATAATAAAACGCAAATTTTATTGATGCAATTAACAATTATATAAAAAACAAGTAAAAAAAGAGAGGTCACTGACAAAAGATCATTGGGTAAATATATCAATAATTAGTCCCAAATTAATCAGAACATCACTTTCAAGTTTGTATGAATAGCTAAATACATCTCATATGCCCATGTGGAAAAAGGAGAGGTAGTAGAAATAAATAGGTCCCAAAAGGGTAGCTTTCCAAAGACTAGTATGCCATAGCCTAAAATTAGAGACTCATTAAACTGAAACATTTTTTTAGAAGTGCAAAATTCATAAGTGATTATCTGTTTAATAACATGAATAATACAAGCAAAAAAAATTAAAGTGACAATGCATACAACATAATATCACCTATAAAGTGCATATGGCTTAGGGAATATGAAATAGGTCACTGCAAAGGACATATATCACACAAAAAGTATAAGTGCATGTGCTAGAAAGTGGCAGTGCATTTATAGACCAAGATCCCACAAAGCATATTGAACAGATAAGGATCTGCAAACCATTCATTGCTCCAAGTAAGGAGTGATATGGCCAATGCCCACGTTCAAGAGCAATGATTTGTAGCAGAAAAACAAAAAACAATATGTTCATGAGATGACAAACAGGGACATATATTTACCTACATACACCCTTTTACACACGTTTTGTATAGTATGCTTCCTCAGAATAGCTTAAGGCATCCATGAATATTATATGTGTTTATAGCATTTCTTTGAGTTTTAGCCTTTTTACTTTCTTCCTTAAAAAAGAATGATACCAGTAAAATAATCAATTCATTACATTTTTGATACAACAGATTTCAAAATGCAAAATCTGTTGCTAACATGAGATCTGACAGTCTGTGTACGCGTTCGGTCAAGAGAATGTGTACGTGGCACTTCAAAGTTTGTGGAATACCGCCAATAGTTTTGATTGAGATGTCTTAGGCTACTTTCACACTAGCGTCATGCACTGCACGTCGCTATGCGTCGTTTTGCAGAAAAAACGCATCCTGCAAAAGTGCTTGCAGGATGCGATTTTTCTCCATAGACTTTTATTAGCGATGCAGTGCGACGCATTGCCACACATCGCAACCGTCGTGCGACGGTTGCGTCGTGTTGCGTCGGACTGTCGCCCCAAAAAACGTTGCTTGTAACGTTGCTTTGTAACTATGCGTGTAACATCGCATAGCGACGTGCAGTGCACGACGCTAGTGTGAAAGTAGCCTTATAGAAAAAAATTGCTCAATTTACAAATTGAAAATCCTACATAATATAATTGTCCCTAATAACATTATGCAGCATTTTGATGATCAATAATCAGGATGTCCTTCTCTATTGTCTTTACTACATACTGGACATATAACATTGGCATTGTTCTTTGCCCCGAGCTGTGGTTTAGACAATGCTCACAATTGTCTATCATCACTTGCCTACTTATTGTTTATACACCCATTAAGTCTATATTGTTAAAAATTGTACATTAAATTCTGTTGATAACATATGCTTTGTAGTATTTTTTTTTATACGTTAAATAGATATACCTGTTTAGTAATGAAATGGAAAAACCTATGTTTTCTCCTACTTAACATTGATTTTCAATAGCCTTAAAGTGATCATTTACCAAAACAAAAAGTCTAAGTAAAAAAAAAATATGGGCTTATTAATTTCATATATATATTTGAAAAAGTAGGAAATCTGTTTTCAAATTCCCTGCTTGGGTATTGAGCTGCATGATACGTTTTTGACTGCCTACAGCCTATACTAAGGGAAGCTTAACAGCTTACTAAACATGATTTGTACATTAAAATAAAAAATAAAATAGTATGCATAACGCTTTCAAGCTCCCCCCAGGGGTGGCTTCAGGCAGACAGAATTTATCTTTGCCTACTCTTGAGCTTGGTATCAGAAAACCAAAGCTCAGACTAAAGAACTATTAGGAGATTATTCAGCATAGAACTAAAAATGACGCAGTTCTTAAAATAATGTGAAATCCATTTTTTTCATTATTTTAAAAAGAACAGTTCTATTTATACAAAAAGAAAACAAAATAGGGAAAAAAAACAACATTAACTCATTTAAAATATGTAATAGTTTTATAACTGTTTTCTCCAAAAAAGAAAACTCATTAGGTAGAAGCTGTAAGGTTTCACGCCTCCTTAACAAAAGTGTATTTCTTTCTCTACTGGTAAGGTGCGTCATTGCTCTCTGGTGACAGTTCTCAATGCCGGAATGTGCTATTCACAATTTTTAATCATATTTTATGTTTCCTTCAGCTAAGATTAACATTGATTTAATCATTTAGTATTCATTGTTCCCTGTATTCACTCTTTGCAATTATCATTGTGCTCTCTCGGAAACAAGTGAATCATGATAACTACTGACCTTTATGTAACTCCTGTCTTGTATATGTAATACAGGTTATTCTCTGCCAGTATTATAATTGCAAGTAGACAACAACCATAAGCAACCATCTCAGCACTGTATCAGTTGTCACAACTGAAAGCAACTCAATTCCTTCAATAAATTTTACCCCATTAATGCTCTGCCTCCTCCTAAATTCTCTGTAGGACTGTCAGTCTTTCTGCAGTTCCATGCCTCATGCATTGTCCTTTCTCTGCTCCTAGCTTTGACAACTGTTGTGAGTCTCCTGTGTCTCTCTATGATCTGTGGATTTATTTGCTGGCATCTAGTAAAGTAACACTGGTTTGATATAAAATCTCACAGGAGCATTGCATAAGAGCATGTAGGTTACTATTAGTGTTGAGCATTCCGATACTGCAAGTATCGGGTATCGGCCGATACTTGCTGTATCGGAATTCCGATACCGAGATCCGATATTTTTGTGATATCGGGTATCGGTATCGAAACAACATTAATGTAAAAATGTGTAAAAGAGAGAATTAAAATAAAAAATATTGCTATACTCACCTCTCCGACGCAGCCTGCACCTTACCGAGGGAAGCGGCAGCGTTCTTTGTTTAAAATTCGCGCTTTTCTTTCCTTTACGTGAGTCCCGGCTTGTGATTGGTTGCGTGCCGCCCATGTGACCGGGACGCAACCAATCACAGCAAGCCGTGACGTAATTTCAGGTCCTTCAGGATTTTAAAATTACGTTCCGGCGTTGTGATTGGTTGCGTCGCAGTCACATGGGCGACGCAACCAATCACAGCAAGCCGTGACGTAATTTCAGGTCCTTAAGGATTTTAAAATTATGTCCCGGCTTTGTGATTGGTTGCGTCGCAGTCACATGGGAGACGCAACCAATCACAAGCCGTGACGTCACGGGAGGCTGGACACGCGCGCATTTTAAAATGGGCGCGTGTCCAGCCTCCCGTGACGTCCCGGCTTGTGATTGGTTGCGCCGCGATCAACCAATCACAAGCCGGGAGGCTGGACACGCGCGCATTTTAAAATTTTAAAATGCACGCGTGTCCAGCCTCCCGGCTTGTGATTGGTTGACCGCGGCGCAACCAATCACAAGCCGGGACGTCACGGGAGGCTGGACACGCGCGCTTTTTAAAATGCGCGCGTGTCCAGCCTCCCGGCTTGTGATTGGTTGACCGCGGCGCAACCAATCACAAGCCGGGACGTCACGGGAGGCTGGACACGCGCCCATTTTAAAAAGCGCGCGTGTCCAGCCTCCCGTGACGTCACGGCTTGTGATTGGTTAATGGCGGCCATGTTGCCGGGACGCGGACCAATCACAGCAAGCCGTGACGTAATTTCGTCACGGCTTGCTGTGATTGGTCCGCGTCCCGGCAACATGGCGCCGTGACCAATCATAAGCCGGGACGTCACTGGAGGCTGGACACGCGCGCTTTTTAAAAAGCGCGCGTGTCCAGCCTCCCGTGACGTCACGGCTTGTGATTGGTTAATGGTGGCCATGTTGCCGGGACGCGGACCAATCACAGCAAGCCGTGACGTAATTTCGTCACGGCTTGCTGTGATTGGTCCGCGTCCCGGCAACATGGCCGCCCTGACCAATCACAAGCCGGGACTTCACGTAACCAAGTAAAAGCGCGAATTTTAAACAAACAACGCTGCCGGTTCCCTCGCTGAGGTCCAGGCTGCGTCGGACAGGTGAGTATAGCGATATTTTTTATTTTAATTCTTTCTTTTACACATTTATATGGATCCCAGGGCCTCTCCTTCAGACCCTGGGAACCATCAGGAATACCGTCCGATACTTGAGTCCCATTGACTTGTATTGGTATCGGGTATCGGTATCGGATTGGATCCGATACTTTGCCGGTATCGGCCGATACTTTCCGATACCGATACTTTCAAGTATCGGACGGTATCGCTCAACACTAGTTACTATTAGTCATGGCTAATATAACAGAAGGAGGAAGGTTTCTATCCTCCAGGAACAGTCTCCAGCTATTTGTCATTTATAGCTAATAAACATAGCAGTCATGCCTGGAAAGGCATGTGAACGCTGCAAAAAACCCTAAGATGTATATATATATATATATATATATATATATATATACATATATTTGAGATTTGGGGCATTCATTGTTTAGACACATATGTGTATATATGTGTATGTATATGTATGGATATATATATGGTGATAATGGCTGCCACTAGGTTTTTCAGGGTCCCATACTGGCAAAATTTTCGGGGCCTCCTTGAGACTCCAACCAGACTCCACCTCAGCCCCGCCTCCACCCCTCGAACTGTCCACTGTCAAGAGATTTTTTAGGCCGCCACCACGACAAGGTCAGGCCCTACTCTACTCTAACCTATTAAACATTTGTTAAAATATCCAATAGAATTTAGGTATATTTTTATTTATTTCTCATTTTTTAAAATGACCAATAATATCACATACAGGGGACAAATACCACCGCACCATAACCAGACACCATATTACCACCACATAGTGACCAAATAATAGCACATACAAGGAACAAATACCACCAAACCATGTTCAGACCACATATTACCACCATATGATGACCAATAATACCACATACAAGGAACAAATACCACCACACCATGACCAGACCACATATTACCACCACATAGTGACCAAATAATAGCACACACATGGAGCAAATACTGCCACACCATGGCCGGACAACATATAACCACCACATAGTGACTGAATACTATAATACTGATCAGTAATAAAAAAACACAATTCTAACATCACCATAAGTGCCATTATACACAGGAGATCTGTACTTAGTATGCAGTGTCTGTGTACAGGTAATACAGTGATTACTGGTGACATTGTACACAGGACCGCTGTATATAGTTTTGTCACGGTTCACACTATGCTGCCAACAATTTATCACAAATCCCAGGAATATGTCAGAGATCCCAGGGAAGATAGCTTTATTGTGCCCACCACTCACACCAATTTGTCACAAACAGGGGTTGTTTGGTTGCCCCTGTTTCCTTCTGAAAGGGATTTATCTATATCCCACTTCCCAGTTCCGGTTTGGAACTTGCAGCTTTCTGGTGCCCCCCTGTTATGATCCCAATGGCAGAGGATCTCTGATATTCCGGCAAGATAGCAAAAATATAAATACTGCTCTAGGGAGGTGGAAACTAGGCTAACCGCATACCTGATCCTGACACAAACAACTAAAAGTAGCCAGTGAACGTGCCTACATTGGTTCTAGACGTCTCGAGCCAGCCGGAGAACTGACTACCCCTAGAGGGAAAAAATAAGACCTCGCTTGCCTCCAGAGAAATTGAACCCCAAAGATATAGAAAGCCCCCAACAAATAATAACGGTGAGGCAAGAGGAAAACACAAACGTAGAGATGAACTAGATTCAGCAAAGTGAGGCCCAATAGTCTAGATAGCAGAAAATAGATAGTGGACTATGCGGTTAGCAGAAAACCCTACAAAACATCCACGCTGAACATTCAAGAACCCCCACATTGACTGACGGTGTGGAGGGAGAATATCAGCCCCCTAGAGCTTCCAGCGAGTCAAAAATCAAATGTAAAGCAAGCTGGACAAAAACACTGAATAATGCAAACGATCCAAATTGTACAAAACAGACTTAGCTTTTCTTGCATGAGGCAGACTGAAAGGAATCCGGAGGAGACCAAATAGGTCTGGATACAACGATGCCAGGCAAGAGACTGAGTCCAAAGGAGACTCAAATAGGAAACACCCGCTTCTTAACGACACAGCTGGAGCTCAGGCCTGCAACAAGACATACCTAACACAATACCGTTAGTGACCACCAGAGGGAGCCCAGAAACACAGTTCACAACAGTACCCCCCCCTTGAGGAGGGGTCACCGAACCCTCACCAAGACCCCCAGGGCGATCAGGATGAGCAGCATGAAAGGCATGAACCAAATCAGCCGCATGAACATCAGAGGTGACAACCCAGGAATTATCCTCCTGACCATAGCCTTTCCACTTAACTAAATACTGGAGTTTCCGTCTAGAGATACGAGAATCCAGAATCTTCTCCACCACGTACTCCAACTCGCCCTCAACCAAAACCGGGGCAGGAGGCTCAACAGCAGGAACCATAGGCACCACGTACCGCCGCAACAAGGACCTATGGAACACATTATGAATAGCAAAAGACGCTGGAAGGTCCAAGCGAAAAGACACCGGGTTAAGGATTTCCAAAATCTTATAAGGACCGATAAAGCGAGGCTTGAACTTAGGAGAGGAGACTTTCAAAGGAACATGCCGAGAAGACAACCAAACCAAATCCCCAACACGAAGTCGGGGACCCACACCGCGGCGGCGGTTGGCAAACCGCTGGGCCTTGTCTTGTGACAATTTCAAATTGTCCACCACATGGTTCCAAATCCGCTGCAACCTATCCACCACAGAATCAACCCCAGGACAGTCAGAAGGTTCAACCTGACCCGAGGAGAAACGAGGATGAAAACCAGAGTTGCAGAAAAAGGGTGAAACCAAGGTGGCAGAACTAGCCCGATTATTAAGGGCAAACTCGGCCAGTGGCAAAAAGGTAACCCAGTCGTCCTGATCAGCAGAAACAAAACATCTCAAATAAGTCTCTAACGTCTGATTAGTTCGCTCGGTCTGGCCATTAGTCTGAGGACGAAAAGCCGACGAAAAAGACAAATCAATACCCATCTTAGCACAAAAGGATCGCCAGAATCTGGACACAAACTGGGATCCTCTGTCAGATACAATATTCTCAGGGATGCCATGCAAACGAACCACATTCTGAAAGAACAAAGGAACCAAATCAGAGGAGGAAGGCAACTTAGGCAAGGGCACCAAATGGACCATTTTAGAAAAATGATCGCACACCACCCAGATGACAGACATCTTCCGAGACACCGGAAGATCCGAAATGAAATCCATGGAAATGTGCGTCCAAGGCCTCTTCGGGATAGGCAAGGGCAAAAGCAACCCGCTGGCACGAGAACAGCAAGGCTTAGCCCGAGCACAAATCCCACAGGACTGCACAAAAGAACGCACATCCCGCGACAAGGAAGGCCACCAAAAGGACCTGGCCACCAAATCTCTGGTACCGAAAATCCCAGGATGTCCCGCCAACACCGAAGAATGAACCTCAAAAATAACTCTGTTGGTCCATCCATCAGGGACAAGCAATCTCTCTGGTGGACAACGATCAGGCCTATCAGCCTGAAATTTTTGCAGCACTCATCGCAAATCTGGGGAAATGGCAGACAAAATTACTCCCTCTCTGAGAATACTAGCCAGCTCAGAGACTCCCGGAGAATCAGGCACAAAACTCCTAGAAAGTGCATCAGCCTTCACGTTCTTCGAACCAGGCAGGTACGAGACCACAAAGTCAAAACGGGAGAAAAACAACGACCAACGGGCCTGTCTAGGATTCAGGCGCTTGGCAGACTCGAGGTAAATCAGATTTTTATGATCAGTCAAGACCACCACACGATGTCTAGCTCCCTCGAGCCAATGTCGCCACTCCTCAAATGCCCACTTCATGGCCAACAACTCCCGATTACCAACATCGTAGTTCCGCTCAGCAGGCGAAAATTTCCTTGAAAAGAAGGCGCATGGCTTCATCACGGAGCCATCAGAACTTTTTTGCGACAAAACAGCCCCTGCACCAATTTCAGAAGCATCAACTTCAACCTGGAAGGGAAGAGAGACATCCGGCTGGCACAAGACTGGCGCTGAAGTAAACCGACGCTTCAGCTCCCGAAAGGCCTCCACGGCCGCAGGAGACCAATTCGCAACATCAGAACCCTTCTTGGTCATATCCGTCAAAGGTTTAACCACGCTGGAGAAATTAGCAATAAAACGACGGTAAAAATTAGCAAAGCCCAAGAACTTCTGCAGGCTCTTAACAGATGTGGGCTGAGTCCAGTCATGAATGGCACGGACCTTAACTGGGTCCATCTCCACAGTAGAAAGGGAAAAAATAAAACCCAAAAAAGAAACCTTCTGTACCCCAAAGATACATTTTGAGCCCTTCACAAATAGAGCATTCTCCCGCAAAACCTGAAACACCATCCTGACCTGGTTCACATGGGACTCCCAATCATCAGAAAAAAACAAAATATCATCCAGATAAATAATCATAAATTTATCCAGATATTTCCGGAAGATGTCATGCATGAAGGACTGAAACACAGAAGGAGCATTAGATAATCCGAAAGGCATCACCAGGTACTCAAAATGACCCTCAGGCGTATTAAATGCCGTTTTCCATTCATCTCCCTGCTTTATGCGCACAAGGTTATACGCACCACGAAGATCTATCTTGGTGAACCAACTGGATCCCTTAATCCGAGCAAACAAATCAGACAACAATGGCAAAGGATACTGAAATTTAACAGTGATCTTATTCAGAAGACGATAATCAATACAAGGTCTCAGAGACCCGTCTTTCTTGCCCACAAAAAAGAATCCTGCACCAAGAGGGGACGAGGATGGGCGAATATGTCCCTTCTCCAAAGACTTCTTTATATAACTCCGCATCGTGGCATGCTCTGGCACAGATAAATTAAAGAGTCGTCCCTTAGGAAACTTACTACCAGGAATCAAATCTATAGCACAATCACAGTCCCTATGAGGAGGAAGGGCACTGGACCTGGCCTCATTAAATACATCCTGAAAGTCTGACAAAAACTCAGGGATCTCAGAAGGAGTAGAAGAAGCAATAGACACCAATGGAGAATCGCCATGAATCCCCTGACACCCCCAACTAGACACAGTCATAGCTTTCCAATCTAAAACTGGATTATGGGCCTGTAACCATGGCAGACCCAAAACGACAACATCATGCATTTTATGCAGTACCAAAAAACGAATCACCTCCTGATGTACAGGAGTCATGCACATGGTCACCTGCGTCCAATACTGAGGTTTATTCTCTGCCAATGGCGTAGAATCAATTCCTCTAAGAGGAATAGGATTTTCCAAAGGCTCCAGGACAAAACCGCAGCGCTTGGCAAACGACAAATCCATCAGACTTAAAGCAGCACCAGAATCCACAAAAGCCATAACTGAGTAAGAAGATAATGAACAAATTAAAGTCACAGACAAAATAAACTTAGGCTGAAAAGTACCAATGGCGACAGGATTAACTTTTTTCTTTAAACGTTTAGAGCATGCTGAGATAACATGTGCTGAATCACCACAGTAGAAACACAACCCATTTTGACGTCTATGATTTTGTCGCTCGGCTCTGGTCAGAATTCTGTCACATTGCATAGAATCAGGTGACCGTTCAGACAGCACCGCCAAAGGATTATCAGATTTGCGCTCCCGCAAACGTCGATCAATTTGAATGGCTAGAGCCATTGAATCACTTAGACCTGTAGGGATAGGAAACCCCACCATCACATCTTTAATGGCTTCAGAAAGACCATTTCTGAAATTTGCGGCCAGTGCACTCATTCCATTGAGTAAGCACGGACCATTTCCGAAATTTTTGGCAATATACCTCAGCTTCGTCCTGACCCTGAGAGATAACCAGCAACATTTTTTCAGCCTGATTTTCAAGATTAGGCTCCTCATAAAGCAAACCAAGTGCCAGAAAAAACGCATCAACATTCACCAATGCAGGATCTCCTGGCACCAGAGAGAAGGCCCAATCCTGAGGGTCGCCGCGCAAGAAGGAAATAACAATCTTAACTTGCTGAGCGGAATCACCAGAGGAACGAGGTTTCAGAGACAGAAACAATTTACAATTATTCCTAAAATTCAGGAATTTAGATCTATCTCCAAAAAACGGCTCAGGAATAGGTATTTTTGGTTCAGACATAGGGCTATGGATAACAAAATCCTGAATGCTTTGCACCCTAGCAGCAAGCTGATCCACACTAGAAGTCAAAGTCTGGACATTCATATCTGCAGCAGAGTTTCAGCCACTCAGAGAAAAAGGGGATGGAAGAAGCTAGGCAAACTGCAGCAAAAAAAAAAAAACAACAAAAAAAAAACCTCAGAACTTCTTTTTAATCCCACTTCTGCGATGCATTAAACATTTTCTTTTGGCCTGGCATTCTGTTATGATCCCAATGGCAGAGGATCTCTGATATTCCGGCAAGATAGCAAAAATATAAATACTGCTCTAGGGAGGTGGAAACTGGGCTAACCGCATACCTGATCCTGACACAAACAACTAAAAGTAGCCAGTGAACGTGCCTACGTTGGTTCTAGACGTCTCGAGCCAGCCGGAGAACTGACTACCCCTAGAGGGAAAAAATAAGACCTCGCTTGCCTCCAGAGAAATTGAACCCCAAAGATATAGAAAGCCCCCAACAAATAATAACGGTGAGGCAAGAGGAAAACACAAACGTAGAGATGAACTAGATTCAGCAAAGTGAGGCCCAATAGCCTAGATAGCAGAAAATAGATAGTGGACTATGCGGTTAGCAGAAAACCCTACAAAACATCCACGCTGAACATTCAAGAACCCCCACATCGGCTGACGGTGTGGAGGGAGAATATCAGCCCCCTAGAGCTTCCAGCGAGTCAAAAATCAAATGTAAAGCAAGCTGGACAAAAACACTGAATAATGCAAACGATCCAAATTGTACAAAACAGACTTAGCTTTTCTTGCATGAGGCAGACTGAAAGGAATCCGGAGGAGACCAAATAGGTCTGGATACAACGATGCCAGGCAAGAGACTGAGTCCAAAGGAGACTCAAATAGGAAACACCCGCTGCTTAACGACACAGCTGGAGCTCAGGCCTGCAACAAGACATACCTAACACAATACCGTTAGTGACCACCAGAGGGAGCCCAGAAACACAGTTCACAACACCCCCCTTACCCTCAGGTCAGATTAGGTACTGCACCTAGGGTAATTTGTCACCAGAAAGGCTGCCTGCTATGTACTGGCTATTGGGCACACTGCAGTGAGGGCAATATTACTACTCTCACACAGGCGGTAACAATAATTATTAACGCTGCCATCGCTACAAAGATTCCCAAATGCACAGAACAGCATGCTGCCACCAGCTCCAATTTCCTAAGGATTAACAGGTCCGGAGCCAACCCAAATCAGTAGCGTAATTCACTTCAGAGGAAGCGACAGTTTGTTTATAGAGCAGGGAGAGACAAACTAATAAATTATATATTTTACTCCATAAAAAGGTAGGCAGTGTTTACAAAGTATGACAGATATTATAAAGAAGACAAAATCATGTGTACATTGCAATTACAAATAAAAAAAAGGATTAAAATTGAATAGAACAGGTCGTTCAGATCATTTCATCTTGGCTGGTCGCCCTTGTGGTCAGGAAATACATTAAGATGCATAAGGACAGCTTTGAAGAGCTGTTGTTAGCTCGCTTCCAGGACCAACACTGACTCCCAATGCAGCGGGGGTAAGATATGCCCTCTTGTGACATCACTGAGTGGGCTGAGTAAGGACATGCACTCCCCTTGGATTCACAGGGAGAACAAAAACATTCCTGGGGGTTTTCCCATGTGCTTCGACTTGTACTTTCACTTTGAAGCCATATAAATTCTTGAGTGAGCGGCTGCTGCACATTGGTCTCCCATTACACTATATAGCAGGGGAGAGGGAGTGTGAGTGGCTGAGAATTCCAGCCTTGTGCTAGCAGGCAGAAAAGAGAAGGGGGGGTCAAATCTGCAGCTTTAAGGATTGTAGCAGAGCTCAGTGTGCGTGATCATAGACAATCAAATAGCTCATGTTCCTGACAAGTATACAGTGTATAGTGTCAGTGTACATATAACACACTGACTCACCAGTGACGTCTCTAGGTTAAGTCCTTCATCTTCTTTTAATCTTCATCCAGCACAGACCACCATCCCTTCATCCAGCCAGGGCTTGTCTCTGCAGGAAATAACAGTTATTTAGAGCACCACTTGCAGAACACATTACTTATTTTTTTCCCAAATTCTAAACTACACCAGATGAAGAAAAAAAGTAACAGTGTTTCTCTGCACAGTAACAGGACCGCCCCCCATTTAAAACAGTATCCTCAAAACATGAGTAATAATATCCCTTAATTAGCCCCTGTGTCTCCCATTCTACCCCATGTCTCCAATCCTGCCCTCATTTCTCCATTCTGCTCAGTGTCTCCAATCCTGCCCCCATGTCTCCAATCCTGCCCCGTGTCTCTCATTTTACCCCTGTGTCTCCCATTCTTCCCCCATGTCTCCAATCCTGCCCCCGTGTTTCCATTCTGTCCCCATGTCTCCATTCTACCCCTGTATCTCTAATCCTGCCCCCATGTCTCCCATTCTGCCCCATGTCTCCAATCCTGCCCCTGTGTCTCCATCCTGCCCTTTTGTCCCCATTCTGCCTCGTGTCTTCATTCTGCCCCGTGTCTCCAATCATGCCCCCATGTATCCATTCTGCGCCGTGTCTCTATTCTGCCCTGTGTCTCCATCCTGCCCTTGTTTCTCCATCCTATCCTCGTGTCTTCATTCTTCCCCCATGTCTCCATTCTGTACTGGGCAGGATGGAGACACATGGTCCATGTGTCTCCATCCTGTCTCCATCCTGCTGGTGAAACATTGCAGCTTGCTGCTTTCAATAAAAATAATAATAAAAAGAAAACCTTTCTTCTTACCTGGCCGCTCTCCTGTGGTGAAGATCCCTCCCGGCATTTCAGCGCGCACTCGCCGGCGAATGACAATAACGTCATTGGCTGGCGATTGGCTGGCAGCTTTAACCATTGCCCTGAGGGTCAACACGGGCCCGCAAGGCAATAGAGTAACTGAACCTGCATCCAGGCCCGATGAGCAGAAGAGAGGGGGCCCGATGCGGGCCCCTGTCTGCCTGCCGGGTCCCATAGTAATGCCCTGATGGTGGCCCTGATGGCGATGGTGCAAATGTCTTAAGCAGGTGTGGAAAATGCTGCAATCTAAGAATGCTTTCAAAAATAGAAATAGTAATAGTTTTTTTTCCTTATTAATAAAATGCAAAGTTAATTAACAAAAGAGAAATTCAAATCAAATTAATTTGGTATGACCACTCTTTTCAATGAAAACAGCATCAATTATATTAGGTACATTTGCACTCAATTTTTGAAGGGACCCAGCAGGGAGGTTGTCATAAACATCTTGGAAAACAAACCACAGTACTTCTTTGGGTGTAGTTGAGATGAGGAATCTGTTGGGGGCCATCACTTCCAGGACTCTTTGTTTTTTGTTTTTTTTGCTGAAGACAGTTTTTAATATGTTTGGGGTCACTGACCTCTGCTGCAGAATACATTTTAGCCAATCTGACACCTCCCTGATGGGATTGCATGGTGGGTCAGCATCTGCTTGTATTTCTCAGCATTGATAACACTATTAATCTTGACCAATTTTCCAACTCTATTTGAGGAAATGCAGCCCAAAACATGCAAGGAGCCTCCACCATGCTTTACTCTTGCCTGCAGACTTTCATTATTGTACCACCCTCCAGCCTTTTAGCAAACAAGCTGCCTTCAGTTAAAAAGTTGTCAAATTTTGATCAATCTAGAGCGCTAGCTGCCATTCTTCTTCATCCCATTTTCTATGTTTTTGTGCATAGATGCGTCACATGTCCTTGTTTCCATGTCGAAAGTATGTTTTTTTTTTTACGCAATGTTTATATGAAGACAACTTCTGACCACATTTCTCCAAAATAGAAAGGTGTATTTGAGTCCCACTGCTTGGTGCCAGTTCTAAGCCGATGGCACTGCTGGACATCTAACACTTTTGATGGGAGGTAAGCATCTGCTGCACCAAGTTTCCTTGGCCAATTACTGCCTATATGGTCCTCAAAATTGCACATTTTTTGGTTTTCTCAACACTGGAAAATACAGGCAGATACTTAGCCATCATGCAAACCATCAGGGAGGCATTTGATTGACTTCAAATTTATTCTGCAGTAGGACAACGACCCCAAATATACAATCATTGTCATTAAGAACTATTTTTGGTGTAAAGAAGAAGAAGGAGTTCTGGAAGTGATGATATGGCCCCCACAGAGCTCTGATCTTAACATCAATGAGAATGTATTGAATTACGTAAAGAGACAGAAGTTTTTGGCCAAGCCTACATCAAAAGAAGATCTATGTTAGTTCTTAAAGATGTATGTAACAGCCTCCCTGATTATATTCTTCAAAAACTATGTGCAAACGTACCTAGAGAAATTTATGCTGTTTTGAAGGCAAAGGAATGGTCATAAAAACTGCCATCTCCTATCTCAGTAACAGGAAAATCTGTCTTCGCTGAACACAGGTTTTACCTCAGAATTGAGAATTTTGATAATAAATACTCAATGTTGGCAGAGAAAGAAGCAAAGCTCTCTGATAAGATATATTACAAAGTTGCTAATTTATATGTGTACTGTTTCTGACATAAAAATTAAAAGGATGGTTACGCCTTAAATAGATTTAGACTCCTCTTTCCTTCACTAACTCTGCGTTTTTTTACTTGATAAAAATAAACTATTAACACTTCAATTATTTTTTAAAACATTTTGACCTTATAGCATTTTTTCCTCGCCCGCCTAAAACTTTTACACCAAACAGTATATGAGGAAATTTCAATCCAGTGTTTCTTTTCTGTTGGCCTGTCTTTGCGAGGACACAGAGCAGGTGGAAGGTTCCAATCTATGTGCCAGCAGATGCCTTCCTTATCCAACCATGCTGATAATTATTGAGCATTAATCATCTCAATAGCATAATAGCAGACAGTTATTACAGAATGATTACATCCATGGCAATATTAGTAGCACGTAGATCTCATAATAAAGAGTTGGACATGCGGAACATACTAAAACTAATTAGTTTCTTAATCGTAATAAATATTGTAGGTTGCAGAAATGATGCCAAATTCTGTAAGGTATGCTGTTCTAATACGGTATGAAGGCAGTGCGTGTAAAACAAAAGAGCCTAATATTGTATATATAGAATATGAATTATTCTGAGAGTTTGCATAAGAAATTATCTGTGTGATTTTAAATAATACATACTTTAATGCATATATATATGAGCCAGAAGTTCATGTCGGATCAGGTTGACCTGTAACTCAGGCTAAGTACTTTATAGATGGCCTTGTATTCTGTGTAATGCTGCACACATTTTTAAGCTTTGAACCCTCAATCTGTTACAATGCGCTCCTTATGCTAATAAAATCTACATTGTCACACAGCCAGAACTAGCAGAAACCCACACACAAAGAGCTCTTCCAGGCTGCAAAATCTGTTTAGGAGAGCAGAATGCCAGCCATAAATACCATTGTATTTCCATACTGCTGTGTATGAATTATTGTGCAGTGCAGGAGAAGAGAGGCATATAAAAAGGGATATAGAAGAGGATGAGTATGTAAATAAAACACGATTTAAAGAATTAGGGTAAAGTATTAAAATATAGTGGTAACAAAATACATAGGAATGAGATAAGTACTGTATGTATGGCAGGGATTTTTAGTATGGGATTTACTTTTTTGCAGAGCATTAGTTTAGCAATCTAAAAATAATAATAATAATATTTTTTATTTCTATAATGACAACATATTCTGCAGCTCTTTATAATTCAGGGGGGGCATTTACACACAATATTAGACATTACACAGTAACACATAATTCAGTGCATGCCAAGAAGAGTGAGGGTCCTGCTCGCAAGCTATGAATAAATAGGGCAGACACAAAAAGCAAATGGTAAAAAGTGCTTGCACAGTTGCATGTAAAAGTTTTGGCACCCCTGGTGAAAATTACTGTTATAGTGAACAGTTAAGTACATTGAGGATTAAACGATCTTTAAAAGGCGTAAAGTTAAAGATGACACATTACCTTTGTATTTTAGGCAACAACAAAAAAATATTTTCATCTTTTACATTTGAAAAATTGCAAAAAGTTGATGCAAAAGTGTGCGCACCTTGCATGGTTAGTACCTGGTAACATCCTCTTTTTAAAATATTGTAAACACTTTTTGTAGCCAGACAAGAATCTTTCAATTCTTGTTTAAAGGATTTTCATCCATTCTTACTTGGAAAATTCTTCCAGTGCTGATAGATTCCTGGGTCATCTTGCATGCACTGCTATTTTGAAGTCTAGCCACAGATTTTCAATGATCAGGAGATTGTGGGGGCAATTGTAAAACCTTCAGCTTGTGCCTCTTGAGGTAGTCTATTGTGGATTTAGACGTGTGTTTAGGATCATTATCCATTTGTAGAAGTCATTCTCTTTTCAACTTCAGCTTTTTTACAGATCGTGTTATGTTCATTTAATCCATTCTTCCTTCTACCCATGAAATGATCCCACCACCATTAGCTGCAACACAAGTACAAAACATGATTAATCCACCCTCATGTTTAATGGTTGGCAAGATGTTCTTTTCCTGAATTTTTTTGCCTTTTTCCCCCACACATACAGTACCTTTGATCATTGTGGCCAAAGAGTTCTATTTTAAACTCATCAGCCCACAGGACTTGTTTCCAAAATGCAGCATGCAAATGGCTGCTCTTTTTTTGACACAAGGTTAAAGGAGGCTGGGTGTCATGATACTGTTGCAGGATTTCTCGGGGAAAGGGGCTTCCTCCCTATTCCTCATGCTAGGGGGTGCACTAGTCTATTCCTGTCCCCCGGACTACCCTGAAAGGTGGAGGTGCTCTCTCCAAACACTAACTCCAAACACTGAACAACTCCTCCAACTCAAAACCAGGCAGAATGAACTATCACTGACAATTCCCAAATGCCAGTGGCAAGAATTTATAGCATATATACCAGAGGGAAGTGTCCAACACAGAACAGCAGAGGCAATCCAATGTGGAGGGCTCAGGATATCATCTGAGCTGATTAACCCGAGCAATGACAAAGCAAAGAAAACCTGCCCTGTTTAGTATGATGGTAAAGCAGTTCTAAACAGTGCAGAAGTTTGGGTAGCCAGATGCCGCAATCTCCTGGCCCCTCTCCCCATGACAGTACCCCCCTTCTAAGAGGGACCTACGAAACCTCAGGGCCAGGTTTATCTGGGTGTGCAGCAGGAAAAGACCGGAGCAACCTGATCGCATGAACGTGAGATGCTGGTACCCATATTTTCTCCTCAGGACTGCTTAGTATGATGGTGAAGCAGTTCTAACCAATGCATGAGTTCAGGAGTTCAGGTAACCAGATACCATGATTTCCTGACCCCTCTGTCATGATAGCCCCATGACACTGCGTTTTTATAAAGCTGGGAAATTTGCATCGCCTAGCCTTTTGTAACGATGATAGTGAACAAGCCACAAACCCTAACATGCTAACTAAGGTCTGAAACTTTGGTCAACATTACAGTAATAAGCAAAATAATAACAATGTTTTGAACTTTTGACTGTCAGAATCCATATCTCATCATCCACTACTGCATCAAATGTCCCGCCCCCTGAGGAAGGCATTTGCCGAAACGTGCGTTGGGGTGGACTGTAGCTGGTGTTTTTGTGCTTTAGCCACTGGTATGTATACTCTATACGTCATTATATAACTGCGATATTACATGCCAATACTATGTGCAATATTTATCTTCTGATCTGTGTATTTATGTATACTCATGGCTATGATTGACAGTATGGATACTGCTAGACATTGTCACATGCACTTGTTACTGCCCTATTGTATGTGCTGAGGGCGGCACGGGGGATTTCCCACTTGTTCTTTTATGCCCGTTGACATTAATAAAGTTTTGTAATTTATATACTTAGACCTTAGACAGTTTTTCTTGCCAGGGTATATTTATGCATCAAATGTGAGCCTACCATCATTTTATATCATGTTGACTATGCCATACATAAATTGGCAACTATTTAGCATATGATTAGTTATGCAGATTCTTGTCATGTCACTGCTTCTTTACTGTTTTGCTCCTAATGGTGGAAAAATATTTTTCTTCCTATATGCTGCAAAATACAACCTGTTCTCACATTACCTAATAGCTCAGTATGTTATTAGGTTGATTCCCAAGTAAAAGGTCACTGGTTTGAATCGAGGAGCATCTATGAAGAAGATTTTCCAAGAAGAGAGAAACAGCATCATCCAGCTCATTGACAGCAGTCTCTCGACCAAGAAAATTGCCAAACTGCATCATGTGAGTGCCATGACAGAATACAAAATGGAGTCCATCCATCCATTCCAAAGCCAAGAGATGGGCGTCCAGGCAAAAAAAATTTCGGAGTCAACAAGTCAACAAGTTGGCTCATCATAACGTGTATCATTTTCTGGCACATCCATGCAAGCACTGTACGACACACGTTATAAAAGTCTGGAATGGTGGCTCTAAAAAAGGTGAGCAAACCTCGACTTCAATATGGTCATAAGAAGTGTCAGCTTGAGTTTGAAAAAAGGTACACTACCGTTCAAAAGTTTAGGGTCACTAGAAATTTCCTTAATGCAATATCTTCATAGGTGTATAGAGGACCATTTCTAACAACCATCCCTCCAATGTTCTTATAGTACTTTATGTTTGCTAACTGTGTAAGAAGGCTAATGGCTGGTTAGAATACCCTTGAAAACCCTTGTGCAAGTATGTTAGTACAGCTGAAAACAGTTTGGCTGATTAGAGAACCTATAAACCTGACCTTCCTTTGAGCTAGTTGAGAATCTGAAGCATTACATTTGTTGGTTCTATTAAACTCTCAAAATGGCCAGAAAAAAAGAACTTTCATGTGAAACTGGACAGACTATTCTTGTTCTTAGAAATGAAGGCTATTCCATGGGAGAAATTGCCAAGAAACTAAAGATTTCCTAAAACGCTGTGTACTACTCCCTTCAGAGGAGAGCACAAACAGGCTCTAACCAGAGTAGAAAGAGAAGTGGGAGGCCCCGCTGCACAACTGAGCAACAAGACAAGTACATTAGAGTCTGTAGTTTGAGAAAGCGACGTCTCACAGGTCCTCAACTGGCAGCTTCCTTAAATAGTACACACAAAACGCCAGTGTCAGTGTCTACAGTGAAGAGGCAACTCTGGGATGCTGGTCTTCAGGGCAGAGTGGCAAAGAAAAAGCAATATCTGAGACTGGCTAATAAAAGGAAAAGATTAATATGGGCAAAAGAGCACAGACATTGGACAGATGAAGATTGGAAAAACGTATTGTGGACAGACGAATCCAAGTTTGAGGTGTTTGGATCACACAGAAGAACATTTGTGAGACGCAGAACAAATGAAAAGATACTGGAAGAGTGCCTTACGCATCTGTCAAGTATGGTGGAGGTAATGTGATGGTCTGGGGTTGCTTTGGTGCTGGTAAAGTGGGAGATTTGTACAAGGTAAAAGGGATCTTAAATAAGGAAGGCTATCACTCCATTTTGCAACGCCATGTCATACTCTGTGGACAGCGCTTGATTGGAGCCAATTTCATCCTTCAACAGGACAATGACCCAAAGAACACCCCCAAATTATGCAAGAACTATTTAGGGAAGAAGCAGGCAGCTGGTACTGTATTCTCTCTGTAATGGAGTGGCCAGCGCAGTCACCAGATCTCAACCCCATTGAGCTGATGTGGGAGCAGCTTGACCGTATGGTATGCAAAAAGTGCCCATCAAGCCAAACCAGCTTGTGGGAGGGGCTTCTGGAAGCATGGGGTGAAATTTCTCCAGATTACCTCAGCAAATTAACTGCTAGAATGCTAAAGGTCTGCAATGCTGCAATTGCTGCAAACGGAACATTCTTTGACGAAAGCTAAGTTTGATGGAGAAAATTATTATTTAAAATAAAAATCTTTTTTTCAAACCTTGTCAATGTCTGGACTAGATTTTCAATTCATTTGACAACTCATTTGATTAATAAAAGTATGAGTTTTCATGGAAAAAACAAAATTGTATGGGTGACCCTAAACTTTTGAATGGCAGTGTACAAAAAGTTTATAGTAGAAAATTGGAAACGGGTGAGATGAAAGTCAATATACTAGACCCCGATGGTTGCAAATGAGTCTGGAAGAAACAAGAGAAAAAGGGGCTATTGGATCGAGAAATTGAATGAACTGTTAAGTTTGGTGGAGGAAGCCTGATGATATGGGCTGTTTCACTGCCTTAGGCGTTGGTCACTTGACTAGGATCCATGGTGGTCTCAATGCTGAGCTATATGTGAGCTCTATGTGAGTAACCTACAAGGCGAGTTACTTTATACACTCAAATACAATTGATATTAAAAGGACGACATAATGTTCCAGCAAGACAATGACCCGAAGCATATGTTGAGATTGGTGAAGAAATGGTTCAATGACAATGAAGTAGAGGTGCTGGATTGGCACCCACAGTCTCCTGACCTCAAACCAATCGAATGCTTGTGGGTAGAGTTGAAGAAAAAACTGTATACATACCCAAATGAATCGTCCAGTATGCACCAACGTTGGGAATATGTAGAAGAAACCTGGGATCAGATTTCGGCTGATACATGTTTGAATCTGATCAAGAGCATGCCCAGAGAGATTCAGGCAGTGTTGAAAGTATAGATTTACAAAATACTAACAAAATAATAAAACTTTAGATTTTTACTAGCAAAACTGTAACAATGCAGTCAAATGACAAGAATTTGCATAATTATAAGCTAAATAGTTGCAAGTCAAATTTATGTATGAGATATCCAAGATCATTATCTATAACATGATGGTAATCTCATGTTCGAAGTAGTAGTGAATGATGAGATATGTAACCTGAAAATCAAAAGTTCAAAACACTGTTACCCTTCTGCTCATCAGTGTATCTGAGCACACAAATCTCCAATAGTACCCAAACTTTAGCATTGACCCATTTTTCTTTCTGTAATTTTTTAAATGTAATAGATGAAAATATATATGCATTGTTTTCCTAAAATACAAAGGCAACATATCATCTTGAACTTCAGGCCTTTGAGAGATCATTTCATCTTGATCTTGCTTAACTGTTCACAATAACAATAATTTTGACCAGGGGGCCAAACTTTTACATATTACATAGCTGGATAGGTTGAAAATAAGACCTACTGTGGAGAAAATAAGTATTTGATACACTGCAAATTTTGCATGTTTCCCCACCTACAAAGAATGGAGAGGTGAGTAATTTTTATCGTAGGTACACTTCAACTGTGAGAGACAGAATCTAAAAAATCCCTCAGAAAATCACATTGTTTGATTTTTACATGATTAATTAGCATTTTATTGCATGAAATAAGTATAAGATACAATAGAAAAGCAGAACTTAACATTTGGAACATAAACCTTTGTTTGCAATTATGTTTCCAGTAGTTCTTGATCACATTTGCACACATTGCAGCAGGTATTTTGGCCCACTCCTTCATAAAGATCTTCTCCAGATTTTTCAGGCTTCTTGACAGTAGCTGGGCAATGACCTTGAAATACTTGTTATGGAGCCATTCCTCAGTTGCCCTAGCTGTTTGTTTCGGATCACTGTCATGCTGGAAGACCCAGCCATGACTCATTTTCAATGCTCTTACTGAGAAAAGGAGGTTGTTGGCCAAAATCTTGCTATACATGACTCCATCCATCCTCCCTTCAATACAGTGTAGTCGTTTTGTCCCCTTTGCAGAAAAGCCCCCCCAAAGTATGATGTATCTCCCACCATGCTTCACGATTGGGATGGTGTTCATGGGGTTGTACTCATCGTTCTTCTTCCTTCAAACACGGTGAGTGGAGTCGATGCCAAAAAGTTCGATTTTGGTCTCATTTAACCACATGACCTTCTCCCATGCCTCCTGTTGATCTTCAAGATGGTGATTGGTGAACATCAAACAGGCCACATGTGCTGGTGTGAGCAGGGGACCTTGTGTGCCCTGCAGGATTTTAATCAATGACCGCATTGTGTGTTACTAAATGTAATGTTTGAGACTTTAATGTTGGAGTGTAAGTGACTGAATAGGTTGGCAGGTGTCTTTTATACAGGTGATCAAATGCTTATTTCATGCAATAAAATGCAATTTTAAAAATCATACAATGTGATTTTATGTTTTTATTTTTAGATACTGTCTCTCACAGTTGAAGATTACCTACTATAAAATTTACAGACCTTTCCATTCTTTATAGGTGGGAAAGCCTGCTCAATCATCAGGTTATCAAACACTTATTTTCCCTTTTTGGGAGTATACAGTATGCTTACTGGAGATGGACACTCAGACGTAGTAGATTTTATCTGGACTCCACCTAAAGTAGTCATTAGGGTTGAGCGACTTTCATTTTTTTAAGATTGAGTAGGGTTTTGGGAAACCCGATTTTGTCCAGAGTCGAGTCGAGTGCAGTCGGCCGATTATCGCTAAAAGTCGGGGATCGACCGAAACACGAAACCCAATGCAAGTCAATGGGGAAGCATAGTCGGCAGTGAGTGGAGGCCAGGAAAACACCTACAGTGCCCATTTTAATGCCAAAAACATCCATTCTTGTTTCTGAAGCTTGCCAATCTTAATTAACTGTATAATAATAGTTGGGCATAGGGAATTGGGGGAAAGTTGTGGGGGGAGTAGGGCTGGCTCAAGTTTTTCGTGGGCCCAGGAAATGCGGACTACGTCACGGCGGTGTTGCAGGGAAAGGTAAGTATTTAAACGTTGCAAGTGCTGTGATCCTGAGCAAGCAGGGGGGGGGCCACTCGTTCGCATTGGCACTGGCACAGGGCCCCTCAAAGTACGGTGGTGTGTTTGCATGGCGGGGGCGCCTCCCACCAGCAGCGACACTTTTGCATACTCTGAGGGGCCCTGTGCCAGTGACGTCGCCAACGAGTATGCCCCCCCACCTGATGAAGGAACCTGCACTTTCATCTGCACCTTCCTCTTTGTCCCTGTGTAAGGTGGTATAACATGCGGGAAGGGGAACCTAACTTTCAGCAGGGTCAGATTCTGGCTGTGTAGAGTACAAGGGGAATGTAGCGGTCTAGGTCAATGTACCAGCAGACTCATTTAGCAGTGGCTGGGCAATGGGCAGGATGAGGAGGAAACAGATATAGGGCCAAAGAATAAAGTAGGCTAAATGCAGTTCAAAATTGGTAACAGGACTAAACAGGCGGCATTGCTTTGTTCAGTGGAGTAGCAAACCCAAGAGCAGCAGACACTGTTTCAAGGGCCTAACCACACTAGTAGGCCAAATGCAGTTTAATATCTGATAGTATAGGGCGAAAGCCAGAATGTGGAAGCTCAGCTTTGTTCAGTTGAGGACAACACCAGGGAGGGGCAGACACCTTTAGTAGGCCGGAAAAGCCTATTGCATTTTTTAAAATGGTAATTTGGAGCAGAAGGTTGAAGCTCAGCTTTATTTAGTTGAGGACAACACCAGGCAGGGGCACACAGACAGACACCTTTAGTAGGCCGGAAAAGCCTATTGCATTTTTTAAAATGGTAATTTGGAGCAGAAGGTTGAAGCTCAGCTTTATTTAGTTGAGGGCAACACCAGGCAGGGGAACACAGACAGACACCTTTAGTAGGCCGGAAAAGCCTATTGCATTTTTTAAAATGGTAATTTGGAGCAGAAGGTTGAAGCTCAGCTTTATTTAGTTGAGGACAACACCAGGCAGGGGAACACAGACAGACAACTTTAGTAGGCCGGAAAAGCCTATTGCATTTTTTAAAATGGTAATTTGGAGCAGAAGGTTGAAGCTCAGCTTTATTTAGTTGAGGACAACACCAGGCAGGGGCACACAGACAGACACCTTTAGTAGGCCGGAAAAGCCTATTGCATTTTTTAAAATGGTAATTTGGAGCAGAAGGTTGAAGCTCAGCTTTATTTAGTTGAGGGCAACACCAGGGAGGGGCAGAAGCCGTTAGTAGGCCCTAACCACCATTTTTTTTTTAAAAAACCACTTAATGAGAGCCGGAAGGTTGAAGCTCAGCTTTATTCAGTTGAGGACAACACCAGGCAGGGGCACACAGACAGACACCTTTAGTAGGCCGGAAAAGCCTATTGCATTTTTTAAAATGGTAATTTGGAGCAGAAGGTTGAAGCTCAGCTTTATTTAGTTGAGGACAACACCAGGCAGGGGCACACAGACAGACACCTTTAGTAGGCCGGAAAAGCCTATTGCATTTTTTAAAATGGTAATTTGGAGCAGAAGGTTGAAGCTCAGCTTTATTTAGTTGAGGACAACACCAGGCAGGGGCACACAGGCAGACACCTTTAGTAGGCCGGAAAAGCCTATTGCATTTTTTAAAATGGTAATTTGGAGCAGAAGGTTGAAGCTCAGCTTTATTTAGTTGAGGACAACACCAGGCAGGGGCACACAGACAGACACCTTTAGTAGGCCGGAAAAGCCTATTGCATTTTTTAAAATGGTAATTTGGAGCAGAAGGTTGAAGCTCAGCTTTATTTAGTTGAGGACAACACCAGGCAGGGGCACACAGACAGACACCTTTAGTAGGCCGGAAAAGCCTATTGCATTTTTTAAAATGGTAATTTGGAGCAGAAGGTTGAAGCTCAGCTTTATTTAGTTGAGGGCAACACCAGGCAGGGGCACACAGACAGACACCTTTAGTAGGCCGGAAAAGCCTATTGCATTTTTTAAAATGGTAATTTGGAGCAGAAGGTTGAAGCTCAGCTTTATTTAGTTGAGGACAACACCAGGCAGGGGAACACAGACAGACACCTTTAGTAGGCCGGAAAAGCCTATTGCATTTTTTAAAATGGTAATTTGGAGCAGAAGGTTGAAGCTCAGCTTTATTTAGTTGAGGGCAACACCAGGGAGGGGCAGAAGCCGTTAGTAGGCCCTAACCACCATTTTTTTTTTTAAAAACCACTTAATGAGAGCCGGAAGGTTGAAGCTCAGCTTTATTCAGTTGAGGACAACACCAGGCAGGGGCACACAGACAGACACCTTTAGTAGGCCGGAAAAGCCTATTGCATTTTTTAAAATGGTAATTTGGAGCAGAAGGTTGAAGCTCAGCTTTATTTAGTTGAGGACAACACCAGGCAGGGGCACACAGACAGACACCTTTAGTAGGCCGGAAAAGCCTATTGCATTTTTTAAAATGGTAATTTGGAGCAGAAGGTTGAAGCTCAGCTTTATTTAGTTGAGGACAACACCAGGCAGGGGCACACAGACAGACACCTTTAGTAGGCCGGAAAAGCCTATTGCATTTTTTAAAATGGTAATTTGGAGCAGAAGGTTGAAGCTCAGCTTTATTTAGTTGAGGACAACACCAGGCAGGGGCACACAGACAGACACCTTTAGTAGGCCGGAAAAGCCTATTGCATTTTTTAAAATGGTAATTTGGAGCAGAAGGTTGAAGCTCAGCTTTATTTAGTTGAGGACAACACCAGGCAGGGGCACACAGACAGACACCTTTAGTAGGCCGGAAAAGCCTATTGCATTTTTTAAAATGGTAATTTGGAGCAGAAGGTTGAAGCTCAGCTTTATTTAGTTGAGGGCAACACCAGGCAGGGGAACACAGACAGACACCTTTAGTAGGCCGGAAAAGCCTATTGCATTTTTTAAAATGGTAATTTGGAGCAGAAGGTTGAAGCTCAGCTTTATTTAGTTGAGGACAACACCAGGCAGGGGAACACAGACAGACACCTTTAGTAGGCCGGAAAAGCCTATTGCATTTTTTAAAATGGTAATTTGGAGCAGAAGGTTGAAGCTCAGCTTTATTTAGTTGAGGACAACACCAGGCAGGGGCACACAGACAGACACCTTTAGTAGGCCGGAAAAGCCTATTGCATTTTTTAAAATGGTAATTTGGAGCAGAAGGTTGAAGCTCAGCTTTATTTAGTTGAGGGCAACACCAGGGAGGGGCAGAAGCCGTTAGTAGGCCCTAACCACCATTTTTTTTTTTAAAAACCACTTAATGAGAGCCGGAAGGTTGAAGCTCAGCTTTATTCAGTTGAGGACAACACCAGGCAGGGGCACACAGACAGACACCTTTAGTAGGCCGGAAAAGCCTATTGCATTTTTTAAAATGGTAATTTGGAGCAGAAGGTTGAAGCTCAGCTTTATTTAGTTGAGGACAACACCAGGCAGGGGCACACAGACAGACACCTTTAGTAGGCCGGAAAAGCCTATTGCATTTTTTAAAATGGTAATTTGGAGCAGAAGGTTGAAGCTCAGCTTTATTTAGTTGAGGACAACACCAGGCAGGGGCACACAGACAGACACCTTTAGTAGGCCGGAAAAGCCTATTGCATTTTTTAAAATGGTAATTTGGAGCAGAAGGTTGAAGCTCAGCTTTATTTAGTTGAGGACAACACCAGGCAGGGGCACACAGACAGACACCTTTAGTAGGCCGGAAAAGCCTATTGCATTTTTTAAAATGGTAATTTGGAGCAGAAGGTTGAAGCTCAGCTTTATTTAGTTGAGGACAACACCAGGCAGGGGCACACAGACAGACACCTTTAGTAGGCCGGAAAAGCCTATTGCATTTTTTAAAATGGTAATTTGGAGCAGAAGGTTGAAGCTCAGCTTTATTTAGTTGAGGGCAACACCAGGGAGGGGCAGAAGCCATTAGTAGGCCCTAACCACCATTTTTTTTTAAAAAAACCACTTAATGAGAGCCGGAAGGTTGAAGCTCAGCTTTATTCAGTTGAGGACAACACCAGGCAGGGGCACACAGACAGACACCTTTAGTAGGCCGGAAAAGCCTATTGCATTTTTTAAAATGGTAATTTGGAGCAGAAGGTTGAAGCTCAGCTTTATTTAGTTGAGGACAACACCAGGCAGGGGCACACAGACAGACACCTTTAGTAGGCCGGAAAAGCCTATTGCATTTTTTAAAATGGTAATTTGGAGCAGAAGGTTGAAGCTCAGCTTTATTTAGTTGAGGACAACACCAGGCAGGGGCACACAGACAGACACCTTTAGTAGGCCGGAAAAGCCTATTGCATTTTTTAAAATGGTAATTTGGAGCAGAAGGTTGAAGCTCAGCTTTATTTAGTTGAGGACAACACCAGGCAGGGGCACACAGACAGACACATTTAGTAGGCCGGAAAAGCCTATTGCATTTTTTAAAATGGTAATTTGGAGCAGAAGGTTGAAGCTCAGCTTTATTTAGTTGAGGACAACACCAGGCAGGGGAACACAGACAGACACCTTTAGTAGGCCGGAAAAGCCTATTGCATTTTTTAAAATGGTAATTTGGAGCAGAAGGTTGAAGCTCAGCTTTATTTAGTTGAGGACAACACCAGGCAGGGGCACACAGACACCTTTAGTAGGCCGGAAAAGCCTATTGCATTTTTTAAAATGGTAATTTGGAGCAGAAGGTTGAAGCTCAGCTTTATTTAGTTGAGGGCAACACCAGGGAGGGGCAGAAGCCGTTAGTAGGCCCTAACCACCATTTTTTTTTTTAAATACCACTTAATGAGAGCCGGAAGGTTGAAGCTCAGCTTTATTCAGTTGAGGACAACACCAGGCAGGGGCACACAGACAGACACCTTTAGTAGGCCGGAAAAGCCTATTGCATTTTTTAAAATGGTAATTTGGAGCAGAAGGTTGAAGCTCAGCTTTATTTAGTTGAGGACAACACCAGGCAGGGGAACACAGACAGACACCTTTAGTAGGCCGGAAAAGCCTATTGCATTTTTTAAAATGGTAATTTGGAGCAGAAGGTTGAAGCTCAGCTTTATTTAGTTGGGGACAACACCAGGCAGGGGCACACAGACAGACACCTTTAGTAGGCCGGAAAAGCCTATTGCATTTTTTAAAATGGTAATTTGGAGTAGAAGGTTGAAGCTCAGCTTTATTTAGTTGAGGACAACACCAGGCAGGGGCACACAGACAGACACCTTTAGTAGGCCGGAAAAGCCTATTGCATTTTTTAAAATGGTAATTTGGAGCAGAAGGTTGAAGCTCAGCTTTATTTAGTTGAGGGCAACACCAGGCAGGGGCACACAGACAGACACCTTTAGTAGGCCGGAAAAGCCTATTGCATTTTTTAAAATGGTAATTTGGAGCAGAAGGTTGAAGCTCAGCTTTATTTAGTTGAGGACAACACCAGGCAGGGGAACACAGACAGACACCTTTAGTAGGCCGGAAAAGCCTATTGCATTTTTTAAAATGGTAATTTGGAGCAGAAGGTTGAAGCTCAGCTTTATTTAGTTGAGGACAACACCAGGCAGGGGCACACAGACAGACACCTTTAGTAGGCCGGAAAAGCCTATTGCATTTTTTAAAATGGTAATTTGGAGCAGAAGGTTGAAGCTCAGCTTTATTTAGTTGAGGACAACACCAGGCAGGGGCACACAGACAGACACCTTTAGTAGGCCGGAAAAGCCTATTGCATTTTTTTAAAATGGTAATTTGGAGCAGAAGGTTGAAGCTCAGCTTTATTTAGTTGAGGGCAACACCAGGCAGGGGCACACAGACAGACACCTTTAGTAGGCCGGAAAAGCCTATTGCATTTTTTAAAATGGTAATTTGGAGCAGAAGGTTGAAGCTCAGCTTTATTTAGTTGAGGACAACACCAGGCAGGGGAACACAGACAGACACCTTTAGTAGGCCGGAAAAGCCTATTGCATTTTTTAAAATGGTAATTTGGAGCAGAAGGTTGAAGCTCAGCTTTATTTAGTTGAGGGCAACACCAGGCAGGGGCACACAGACAGACACCTTTAGTAGGCCGGAAAAGCCTATTGCATTTTTTAAAATGGTAATTTGGAGCAGAAGGTTGAAGCTCAGCTTTATTTAGTTGAGGACAACACCAGGCAGGGGCACACAGACAGACACCTTTAGTAGGCCGGAAAAGCCTATTGCATTTTTTAAAATGGTAATTTGGAGCAGAAGGTTGAAGCTCAGCTTTATTTAGTTGAGGGCAACACCAGGCAGGGGCACACAGACAGACACCTTTAGTAGGCCGGAAAAGCCTATTGCATTTTTTAAAATGGTAATTTGGAGCAGAAGGTTGAAGCTCAGCTTTATTTAGTTGAGGACAACACCAGGCAGGGGAACACAGACAGGCACCTTTAGTAGGCCGGAAAAGCCTATTGCATTTTTTAAAATGGTAATTTGGAGCAGAAGGTTGAAGCTCAGCTTTATTTAGTTGAGGGCAACACCAGGCAGATGCACACAGACAGACACCTTTAGTAGGCCGGAAAAGCCTATTGCATTTTTTAAAATGGTAATTTGGAGCAGAAGGTTGAAGCTCAGCTTTATTTAGTTGAGGACAACACCAGGCAGGGGAACACAGACAGACACCTTTAGTAGGCCGGAAAAGCCTATTGCATTTTTTAAAATGGTAATTTGGAGCAGAAGGTTGAAGCTCAGCTTTATTTAGTTGAGGACAACACCAGGCAGGGGCACACAGACAGACACCTTTAGTAGGCCGGAAAAGCCTATTGCATTTTTTAAAATGGTAATTTGGAGCAGAAGGTTGAAGCTCAGCTTTATTTAGTTGAGGGCAACACCAGGGAGGGGCAGAAGCCGTTAGTAGGCCCTAACCACCATTTTTTTTTTTAAAAACCACTTAATGAGAGCCGGAAGGTTGAAGCTCAGCTTTATTTAGTTGAGGACAACACCAGGCAGGGGCACACAGACAGACACCTTTAGTAGGCCGGAAAAGCCTATTGCATTTTTTAAAATGGTAATTTGGAGCAGAAGGTTGAAGCTCAGCTTTATTTAGTTGAGGACAACACCAGGCAGGGGCACACAGACAGACACCTTTAGTAGGCCGGAAAAGCCTATTGCATTTTTTAAAATGGTAATTTGGAGCAGAAGGTTGAAGCTCAGCTTTATTTAGTTGAGGACAACACCAGGCAGGGGCACACAGACAGACACCTTTAGTAGGCCGGAAAAGCCTATTGCATTTTTTAAAATGGTAATTTGGAGCAGAAGGTTGAAGCTCAGCTTTATTTAGTTGAGGACAACACCAGGCAGGGGAACACAGACAGACACCTTTAGTAGGCCGGAAAAGCCTATTGCATTTTTTAAAATGGTAATTTGGAACAGAAGGTTGAAGCTCAGCTTTATTTAGTTGAGGACAACACCAGGCAGGGGCACACAGACAGACACCTTTAGTAGGCCGGAAAAGCCTATTGCATTTTTTAAAATGGTAATTTGGAGCAGAAGGTTGAAGCTCAGCTTTATTTAGTTGAGGGCAACACCAGGGAGGGGCAGAAGCCGTTAGTAGGCCCTAACCACCATTTTTTTTTTAAAAAACCACTTAATGAGAGCCGGAAGGTTGAAGCTCAGCTTTATTTAGTTGAGGGCAACACCAGGGAGGGGCAGAAGCCGTTAGTAGGCCCTAACCAAAGTTGAAGGCCAAATGCAGTTTAATTTCTGATACTATAGGCCGAAAGCCAGAAGGTGGAAGCTCCGATTTAGACAGTGGAGGACAATTTGAATTAGGGACTGCAGACAGACTTAGTAGGCTGTCCCCTGTGGACCATGCATCCACCACATTAACCCATTGCGCCGTAATGGACACGTAATCTTCCGTGGCCATGCCTACAGGTCCATGCGTCTGTTGTCAGGTGCACCTTTGTACTCACAGATTGCCAGAGTGCATGGACAATGCGGTCTTCTACATGCTGGTGGAGGGTTGGGATGGCTTTTCTCGCAAAAGAAGTGTCGACTGGTTAGCTTGTAGCGTGGTACAGCGTAGTCCATCATGGCCTTATTAATAGTAAATAAAATATATAACTAGGCTCTATGAACTTTTAAATAGGTTCCAGGGGTACACGGGCAGCATTGGTGTGGTCAGTGGAGGAGTATTGCAAGTAGGGGCTGCAGACAGGCTATCAAAGGCCTAAAATACCAAACAGTAGGCACTCATGGCAGTTTTACATCGGTTACATGGATACACAGGCAGGCACTCCAGGCAGCATTGTGGTCAGTGGAGGAGTATTGCAAGTAGGGGCCGCAGACAGGCTATCAAAGGCCTAAAATAACAAACAGTAGGCAGTCATGGCAGTTTTACATCGGTTACATGGATACACAGGCAGGCACTCCAGGCAGCATTGTGGTCAGTGGAGGAGTATTGCAAGTAGGGGCCGCAGACAGGCTATCAAAGGCCTAAAATAACAAACAGTAGGCAGTCATGGCAGTTTTACATCGGTTACATGGATACACAGGCAGGCACTCCAGGCAGCATTGTGGTCAGTGGAGGAGTATTGCAAGTAGGGGCCGCAGACAGGCTATCAAAGGCCTAAAATAACAAACAATAGGCTCATTGCAGTTTTACAGCGGTTACATGGATACACAGGCAGCTAGGTGGTGAGTGGAGGAGTATTTAAAGTAAGGACCGCAGACAGGCTATCAAAGGCCTAACATAACAAACAATAGGCTCATGGCAGTTTTACAGCGGTTATATGGATAGACGGGCAGGCAGCTTGGTGGTGAGTGGAGGAGTATTTAAAGTAGGGACCGCAGACAGGCTATCAAAGGCCTAACATAACAAACAATAGGCTCATGGCAGTTTTACAGCGGTTACATGGATACACGGGCAGGCAGCTTGGTGGTGAGTGGAGGAGTATTTAAAGTAGGGACCGCAGACAGGCTTCAAAGGCCTAACATAAGAAAATGGGCTGGCTGTAGGCACTTTATAATTGGTTCCAGGGGTACACGGGCAGCAGTGGTCTGGCCAGTGGAGGACTAGTGGAAGGAGGGACCGCAGACAGGCTTCAAAGGCCTAAAATAAAAAAATGGGCTGGCTGTAGGCACTTTATAATTGGTTCCAGGGGTACACGGGCAGCAGTGGTCTGGCCAGTGGAGGACTAGTGGAAGGAGGGACCGCAGACAGGCTTCAAAGGCCTAACATAAAAAAATGGGCTGGCTGTAGGCACTTTATAATTGGTTCCAGGGGTACACGGGCAGCAGTGGTCTGGCCAGTGGAGGACTAGTGGAAGGAGGGACCGCAGACAGGCTTCAAAGGCCTAACATAAAAAAATGGGCTGGCTGTAGGCACTTTATAATTGGTTCCAGGGGTACACGGGCAGCAGTGGTCTGGTCAGTGGAGGACTAGTGGAAGGAGGGACCGCAGACAGGCTTCAAAGGCCTAACATAAAAAAATGGGCTGGCTGTAGGCACTTTATAATTGGTTCCAGGGGTACACGGGCAGCAGTGGTCTGGCCAGTGGAGGACTAGTGGAAGGAGGGACCGCAGACAGGCTTCAAAGGCCTAACATAAAAAAATGGGCTGGCTGTAGGCACTTTATAATTGGTTCCAGGGGTACACGGGCAGCAGTGGTCTGGTCAGTGGAGGACTAGTGGAAGGAGGGACCGCAGACAGGCTTCAAAGGCCTAACATAAAAAAATGGGCTGGCTGTAGGCACTTTATAATTGGTTCCAGGGGTACACGGGCAGCAGTGGTCTGGCCAGTGGAGGACTAGTGGAAGGAGGGACCGCAGACAGGCTTCAAAGGCCTAACAGAAAAAAATGGGCTGGCTGTAGGCACTTTATAATTGGTTCCAGGGGTACACGGGCAGCAGTGGTCTGGCCAGTGGAGGACTAGTGGAAGGAGGGACCGCAGACAGGCTTCAAAGGCCTAACATAAAAAAATGGGCTGGCTGTAGGCACTTTATAATTGGTTCCAGGGGTACACGGGCAGCAGTGGTCTGGCCAGTGGAGGACTAGTGGAAGGAGGGACCGCAGACAGGCTTCAAAGGCCTAACATAAAAAAATGGGCTGGCTGTAGGCACTTTATAATTGGTTCCAGGGGTACACGGGCAGCAGTGGTCTGGTCAGTGGAGGACTAGTGGAAGGAGGGACCGCAGACAGGCTTCAAAGGCCTAAAATAACAAACAATAGGCTCATGGCAGTTTTACAGCGGTTACATGGATACACGGGCAGCTTGGTGGTGAGTGGAGGAGTAGTGCAAGGAGTGTCTGTCCCAGTACTCCCAAAATATAAATAGATGTTAATGTCTCGCAAAACAACCAAAACAAAAAAAAAGGTGGCATACTTAGGTACAGGGGTGGGCTCATCTGCTGAGTTTCTGACATAGTAATTTGGCAGTAACTATTTAATGGTGCCAATATAGGACACAGACACAGACTACTTTAAGTTGCATCATAGATGTCTACAAATTTGTATTGTCAGTGCCAGACATTGAATGATGTCAGCGAATAGACTAAAGATTGGTGGAGCTGTGCGACATAATTTTGCACGTGGTAGAGCACATTTTGAGCTGGGGTAGGGGGGAACTCTCTTGAGGCCGGCGGGACCGCCCCAGGGCCCCTCATGTTACAACGGTGTGTCTGACGTTGGGTGCGCACCACCACCGCCAGAGACACTACATTGTACTATGAGGGACCCAGTAGCAATGCCGTCAACCAAAAGCGAGCACACCCACCTCTTCAGACAAACAGCAGTCTCACGGGTGCTTGCGCCAAGTCGCGATACCACGGCCCCGTGTGGGGAGTTTTGCCATTTAGGGAGGTGTAAACATGTCGTATGCTGTACAATCAGCTGCAGCAAATTAGACATTAGAAAAGTAATTCACAGGCAAGAGCTTTTCATAGGAAAGCTAGGTGTCGGCCGGGCAAGGTGGGGCAAAAGATTTCGAAATCCAGTTGTGGTTCATTTTAATGAATGTTAGATCGTCAACATTTTGGGTAGCCAGACGAGTCCTTTTTTCGGTTAATATTGAACCTGCAGCACTGAATACTCTTTCTGATAGGACACTTGCTGCCGGGCAAGCAAGCTCCTGCAAAGCATATTCTGCCAATTCTGGCCAGGTGTCTAATTTGGAGGCCCAGTAATCAAATGGGAATGACGGTTGAGGGAGAACATCGATAAGGGATGAAAAATAGTTAGTAACCATACTGGACAAATGTTGTCTCCTGTAACTTTCAATTGATGCAGCAGTACCTGTCCTGTCTGCGGTCATAGCAAAATCACTCCACAACCTGGTCAGAAAACCCCTCTGTCCAACGCCACTTCTGATGTGTGCACCCCTAACACTCCTAGTCTGCTGCCCCCTGGAGCTCGTGTGAGAACGATCACGTGCGCTGTGTGCTGGGAATGCCTGAAGCAAACGGTCAACAAGAGTTGATTGTTTGGTTGCTAATATTAGTTCCAAGTTCTCATGTGGCATAATATTTTGCAATTTGCCTTTATAGTGTGGATCAAGGAGGCAGGCCAACCAGTAATCGTCATCGTTCATCATTTTCGTAATGCGTGTGTCCCTTTTTAGGATACGTAAGGCATAATCCGCCATGTGGGCCAAAGTTCCAGTTGTCAAATCTCCGGTTGTGATTGGTTGAGGGGCAGTTGCAGGCAAATCTACGTCACTTGTGTCCCTCAAAAAACCAGAACCCGGCCGTGACACGCAACCAATTTCCTGTGCCCCCGGGAAAGGTTCGGCATTAAAAATATACTCATCCCCATCATCCTCCTCGTCCTCCACCTCCTCTTCGCCCGCTACCTCGTCCTGTACACTGCCCTGACCAGACAATGGCTGACTGTCATCAAGGCTTTCCTCTTCCTCTGGTGCAGACGCCTGCTCCTTTATGTGCGTCAAACTTTGCATCAGCAGACGCATTAGGGGGATGCTCATGCTTATTACGGCGTTGTCTGCACTAACCAGCCGTGTGCATTCCTCAAAACACTGAAGGACTTGACACATGTCTTGTATCTTAGACCACTGCACACCTGACAACTCCATGTCTGCCATCCTACTGCCTGCCCGTGTATCCTCCCACAAATAAATAACAGCACGCCTCTGTTCGCACAGTCTCTGAAGCATGTGCAGTGTTGAGTTCCACCTTGTTGCAACGTCTATGATTAGGCGATGCTGGGGAAGGTTCAAAGACCGCTGATAGGTCTGCATACGGCTGGCGTGTACAGGCGAACGTCGGATATGTGAGCAAAGTGCACGCACTTTGAGGAGCAGGTCGGAGAACCCAGGATAAGTTTTCAATAAGCACTGCACCACCAGGTTTAAGGTGTGAGCCAGGCAAGGAATGTGTTTCAGTTGGGAAAGGGAGATGGCAGCCATGAAATTCCTTCCGTTATCACTCACTACCTTGCCTGCCTCAAGATCTACTGTGCCCAGCCACGACTGCGTTTCTTGTTGCAAGAACTCGGACAGAACTTCCGCGGTGTGTCTGTTGTCGCCCAAGCACTTCATAGCCAATACAGCCTGCTGACGCTTGGCAGTAGCTGGCCCATAATGGGACAACTGGTGTGCAACAGTGTCATCTGCCGATGGAGTGGTTGGCAGACTGCGTTCTGTGGAAGAGCTGTAGCTTCTGCAGGAGGACGAGGAGGAGGAGGAGGAGGGGGTGCGAACGCCTACAGCCAACTGTTTCCTAGACCGTGGGCTAGGCACAACTGTCCCTAAATTGATGTCGCCTGTGGACCCTGCATCCACCACATTCACCCAGTGTGCCGTGATGGACACATAACGTCCCTGGCCATGCCTACTGGTCCATGCATCTGTAGTCAGGTGCACCTTTGTACTCACAGATTGCCTGAGTGCATGGACGATGCGCTGTTTAACATGCTGGTGCAGGGCTGGGATGGCTTTTCTGGAAAAAAAGTGTCGACTGGGTAGCTCGTATCGTGGTTCAGCGTACTCCATCAGGGCTTTGAAAGCTTCGCTTTCAACTAACCGGTAGGGCATCATCTCTAACGAGATTAGTCTAGCTATGTGGGCGTTAAAACACTGTGTACGCGGATGCGAGGATAAGTACTTCCTTTTTCTAACCAGAGTCTCATGTAGGGTGAGCTGGACTGGAGAGCTGGAGATCGTGGAACTTTCGGGTGTGCCGGTGTACATGGCAGACTGAGAGACGGTTGGAGACGGTATTGTTTCCGCCGGTGCCCTAGATGCAATATTTCCTCCTACAAAACTGGTGATTCCCTGACCCTGACTGCTTTTGGCTGGCAAAGAAACCTGCACAGATACTGCCGGTGGTGCGGAAAATGGTGTCCTTACAGTGACGGAAGGGATGTTGCGTTGCTGACTAGCTTCATTGGCCGAGGGTGCTACAACCTTGAGGGACGTTTGGTAGTTAGTCCAGGCTTGAAAATGCATGGTGGTTAAGTGTCTATGCATGCAACTAGTATTTAGACTTTTCAGATTCTGACCTCTGCTTAAGCTAGTTGAACATTTTTGACAGATGACTTTGCGCTGATCAGTTGGATGTTGTTTAAAAAAATGCCAGACTGCACTCTTCCTAGACTCGGATCCCTTTTCAGGGATTGCAGACTGAGCTTTAACCGGATGGCAACGCTGTGCTCCAACAGGTTTTGGCTTTGACACGCGTTTTGGGCCAGATACGGGCCCGGCAGATGGAACCTGTTGCGATGTTGATGCCTGCTGCGGCCCCTCCTCCACCTCCGCTTCTGAACTACTGCCGCCTGCACCCTGTTCCCCCAATGGCTGCCAATCGGGGTCAATAACTGGGTCATCTATTACCTCCTCTTCGAGCTCGTGTGCAACTTCGTCTGTGTCACTGTGTCGGTCGGTGGTATAGCGTTCGTGGCGGGGCAACATAGTCTCATCAGGGTCTGATTGTGGATCTGTACCCTGAGAGGGCAATGTGGTGGTCTGAGTCAAAGGAGCAGCATAGTACTCTGGCTGTGGCTGTGCATCAGTGCACTCCATGTCAGAATATACTTGTAATGGGCATGGCCTGTTAAATGTTTCACTTTCTAAGCCAGGGACGGTATGTGTAAAGAGCTCCATGGAGTGACCCGTTGTGTCGCCTGCTGCATCCTTCTCTCTTGTTGTAGTTTTTGCTGAGGAGGACAAGGAAGCGACTTGTCCCTGACCGTGAACATCCACAAGCGACGCGCTGCTTTTACATTTACCAGTTTCGGAAGAGGAGGCAAAAGAGCTAGAGGCTGAGTCTGCAATGTAAGCCAAAACTTGCTGTTGCTGCTCCGCCTTTAAAAGCGGTTTTCCTACTCCCAGAAAAGAGAGCGTTCGAGGCCTTGTGTAGCCTGACGACGAAACTGGCTCCACAGCTCCAGACTTAGGTGGAATAATGACAATGAACGCCCACGACGACCTCTTGCACCAGACTTCCTCATTGTTTTAAAATCTTAACCAAAGTAACTTTATTTGTTGCTGTCAAACAACTTACACGGTGAGCTATAACTTCAGTATGATTTCAATATCCCTTAACAGGTTGGTGAGACCACAAGGAAAATCAGGCACAATGTTACACACTCTGTTTTCTGTGGCACAAAATCACAGAGATGACACACACGCAGGACTGTCACTCAAGCACTAATGTCAATATTAATCTCCCACCTAATTTATTATTTTTTTTTTCTCAGGGAGACTTTAGAAACCAAATAATATTAAAAAAAAAAAAAAAAAAAAGGCTTTCTATGGCCCACAATTAGAGAGAGAGAGAGGTGGCACACCCAGGAGTCAAGACTGGCGCACAAGCTGAAAGGGCAATATTACTCTCCCACTGTTTTTTTAATTTTTTTTTTTATTTCAGGGAGACTTTAGAAACCAAATAATATTAAAAAAAACAAAAAAAAAAATAGCCTTTCTATGGCCCACTGAATGAGAGAGAGAGGTGGCACACCCAGGAGTCAAGACTGGCACACAAGCTGAAAGGGCAATATTACTCTCCCACTGTTTTTTTATGTATTTTTTGTTTTTTAAGGGAGACTTTAGAAACCCAATAATATTTAAAAAAAAAAAAAAATAGGCTTTCTATGGCCCACTGAATGAGAGGGAGAGAGGTGGCACACCCAGGAGTCAAGACTGGCACACAAGCTGAAAGGGCAATATTACTCTCCCACTGTTTTTTTATGTTTTTTTTTTTTATTCAGGGAGACTTTAGAAACCAAATAATATTAAAAAAACCAAAAAAAAAAAATAGCCTTTCTATGGCCCACTGAATGAGAGAGAGAGGTGGCACACCCAGGAGTCAAGACTGGCACACAAGCTGAAAGGGCAATATTACTCTCCCACTGTTTTTTTATGTTTTTTTTTTATTTTCAGGGAGACTTTAGAAACCAAATAATAAGAAAAAAAATAAATAAATAAATAGGCTTTCTATAGCCCACTGAATGAGAGATAGCACACACAGCAGTGGCACACAAGCCCTGACTGAGGCCAATATTTTTCTCCCACTGATTGATGTAGTGTTTTTGTGTTGAGGTAGATTTTAGAACACAAATCAAGGAAAAAAAAAAAAATGCTTTCTATGGCCCACTGAATGAGAGAGAGGTGGCACACCCAGGAGTCAAGACTGGCACACAAGCTGAAAGGGCAATATTACTCTCCCACTGTTTTTTTATGTATTTTTTGTTTTTTAAGGGAGACTTTAGAAACCCAATAATATTTAAAAAAAATAAATAAATAGGCTTTCTATGGCCCACTGAATGAGAGGGAGAGAGGTGGCACACCCAGGAGTCAAGACTGGCACACAAGCTGAAAGGGCAATATTACTCTCCCACTGTTTTTTTATGTTTTTTTTTTTTTTATTCAGTGAGACTTTAGAAACCAAATAATATTAAAAAAACAAAAAAAAAAAAATAGCCTTTCTATGGCCCACTGAATGAGAGAGAGAGGTGGCACACCCAGGAGTCAAGACTGGCACACAAGCTGAAAGGGCAATATTACTCTCCCACTGTTTTTTTATGTATTTTTTGTTTTTTAAGGGAGACTTTAGAAACCCAATAATATTTTTTTAAAAAAATAAATAGGCTTTCTATGGCCCACTGAATGAGAGGGAGAGAGGTGGCACACCCAGGAGTCAAGACTGGCACACAAGCTGAAAGGGCAATATTACTCTCCCACTGTTTTTTTATGTTTTTTTTTTTTTTTTTCAGGGAGACTTTAGAAACCAAATAATAAGAAAAAAAATAAATAAATAAATAGGCTTTCTATAGCCCACTGAATGAGAGATAGCACACACAGCAGTGGCGCACAAGCCCTGACTGAGGCCAATATTTTTCTCCCACTGATTGATGTAGTGTTTTTGTGTTGAGGTAGATTTTAGAACACAAATCAAGGAAAAAAAAAATGCTTTCTATGGCCCACTGAATGAGAGAGAGGTGGCACACCCAGGAGTCAAGACTGGCACACAAGCTGAAAGGGCAATATTGCTCTCCCACTGTTTTTTTATGTATTTTTTGTTTTTTAAGGGAGACTTTAGAAACCCAATAATATTTAAAAAAAAAAATAAATAGGCTTTCTATGGCCCACTGAATGAGAGGGAGAGAGGTGGCACACCCAGGAGTCAAGACTGGCACACAAGCTGAAAGGGCAATATTACTCTCCCACTGTTTTTTTATGTTTTTTTTTTTTTTTTCAGGGAGACTTTAGAAACCAAATAATATTAAAAAAACCAAAAAAAAAAATAGCCTTTCTATGGCCCACTGAATGAGAGAGAGAGGTGGCACACCCAGGAGTCAAGACTGGCACACAAGCTGAAAGGGCAATATTACTCTCCCACTGTTTTTTTAGGTTTTTTTTTTTTTTTCAGGGAGACTTTAGAAACCAAATAATATTAAAAAAAAAATAAAAATAAATAGGCTTTCTATAGCCCACTGAATGAGAGATAGCACACACAGCAGTGGCACACAAGCCCTGACTGAGGCCAATATTTTTCTCCCACTGATTGATGTAGTGTTTTTGTGTTGAGGTAGAATTTAGAACACAAATCACGGAAAAAATAAATAGGCTTTCTATGGCCCACTCAGTGAGAGATGGCACACACAGGGATGGCACTGTAGCAGAAATGCCAATCTTAATCTCCCACAAAAAAAACAAAAAAAAAACAGGGACTGTCCTACAATTACTATCTCCCTGCAGTAATCTAAGCCAGGTATGGCAGGCAGCAATAGGAGTGGACTGATGCACAAATTAAATAAAAAGTGTGGACAAACAGAAAAGATAGCTGTGCAGAAAGGAACAAGAGGATATGTGCTTTGAAAAAAGCAGTTGGTTTGCACAGTGGCGTACACACAGCAATACAGCTATCACGGAGCCTTCTAGGGCAGCCCAATGAGCTACAGCGCTGAGGGGAAAAAAAAAAAAAAATAGCTTCCACAGTCCCTGCACACCGAAGGTGGTGTTGGACAGTGGAAATCGCTGCAGCACAAGCGGTTTGGTGGTTAGTGGACCCTGCCTAACGCTCTCCCTGCTTCTGACGAAGCGGCAGCAACCTGTCCCTAAGCTCAGATCAGCAGCAGTAAGATGGCGGTCGGCGGGAACGCCCCTTTATAGCCCCTGTGACGCCGCAGACAGCAAGCCAATCACTGCAATGCCCTTCTCTAAGATGGTGGGGACCAGGATCTATGTCATCACGCTGCCCACACTCTGCGTTCACCTTCATTGGCTGAGAAATGGCGCTTTTCGCGTCATTGAAACGCGACTTTGGCGCGAAAGTCGCGTACCGCATGGCCGACAAGCACAGGGGTCGGATCGGGTTTCATGAGACGCCGACTTAGCCAAAAGTCGGCGACTTTTGAAAATGATCGACCCGTTTCGCTCAAACCTAGTAGTCATATACGCCTGAAAATGATGCAAAACAGAGAACACGTTTATTCTGCCCATTCCATTATAGTCTATGGCCCCTCCGGCTTGTACGTCAAAATCCCGTTTTACAGGAGGGGTTTGGACACAAGCCCCATCAAGACCAACGAACGTGCAGAAAAGCACAATGTGACGGAACCCTAAGGAGCTGAATTATGATATTGATGACCCATCCTTTGGATACATCATCAATATCAGATCGGTGGGAGTAAGACAGTCAGCACCCTCCACCGATCAGCTGGTTGCAGCCAGATACCCTGTACCCTGTGTTGCTGCCATTCCTATGTGCTGCAGATCATCTCCTATTGAAACTAAATAGCAGCTGAGTTACAGTTCTCAACAACAGGCACTAGACAATGAGCAGACCTGTGCTTTTCCGGGTCCATTCAGTTTTTCCATCTGCTGGGGCTGAAAACAGCTGATCCATGAGGGTGCTGGATCTTGGATCCTCCACTCATTGAACAGATTGCTTATCAGTATCACAAGCCAGGGCAACCCCATTAAGAATCATTTTGTGCATATTTCATATACCTAAAGTCCATGGATAACGCAGGGGATATGGTCCATGTCTCCACTGATTATGGCTGAGTATACAGTATTTGGTTGAGCCTGTTGTGCCTTTCTGGCTTCATGACAAAAAACAGGTTAAAACTGATGATAAGAAGAGCTTCCAATATTTTTCACTAGGCCCTAATATTTTCTGCTGAGGGAGACAAAAGCAAATTGGAAGGGGATGAAAACAGTCTCTCTTGGCAGAAAAAGTAGAAGAGCCTTTTGCAAATCCTGTTACGCGATCCTAATTAGGAGACTGTGATTCTGCCGCTGTTGGCAGGAACCTCACAAGTGAGGCTATTTTTATGGCGTAAGATTATTGTTGTTTTAATTGCTATTAATAAGCAGAATAGAATTTGCAGCTTTGCTGAAGGCAACGATAGTCGTTACGGAGCTGGGAAATATATTATTTACATAAATACGGGCACAATCAGATCATATGTTTATGATGATAGTAACAGCAAATGCAAAAGCTAACATGCAGTCATCCATTCTTTTATTGTGAAAAAAATGGCAAAATCCAGCAACCGCAAAAGTCATAAAGCATCACAGTTATTGGTCGATTCAAATATGAAAAGGAAAAATTAAAAAAACATGATAACGGTCAACACATTTCGAGCTACAGGAGATCTTAATCATGACAACTAACATGCAGGAGCTATGGAAATATATAGCATAGAAAATGGGGGTGGAGTAGACAAATCACAAATGTGCTTAATTGTTAACCCTATGTGTACACAGGAGAAAAGAAAGGAAAGGGAGGTGGAGGAGGAGAAAGAGGGTGGGGACTCAAAGAACATGTTTCACAAAGATGAGTAATATCCTGTAAGAAAGATCTACATATAATGTACCACAAATAACTCAAATACTTCTCAATCTCAAACAATATATTCAACATGTGAGAAAAAGATTTTGACTTTCAAAATTATTATATTAATGATATTTAAGCATATCTACTGTTATACCTTTATACCAGCACTCCTCTCATAGGTATAAAGCTGTATCAAAGCCGTGGAAAAAAAAACATTAAAAAATATATTTTTTTCATCTCCTCTGTGGATAAACGTGATCCAAGTTTCTCAAAGTAGCAAAAAACAATATATATTTCTCTGTCATAATTACACATTTCAGTAGAGGTACATTAAGCATTTTTATAATTTAACCCACTGTGGAACCTTGTGGCTAGGTGAAAAATCCAAAAGGCTTCTCACTTGAAGAGAAGCCACAACCAATCCCAACCTCTTACTGGGCGGTTGACTATTTCTACGCCTGTGATTAATAGAGTGGAACAATTTCCTTGGTGAATATCATAGAAATGTTTAGATAGACCAGACATGGATTTTTTTACTCTTAAAGGATCTGGTAACGCATCGTTAGTGTGCTGAGCAATTCTAACTTTCAACTTGTGAGAAGTGCAGCCAATGTATTGCATGTCGTACAAGGAGCAAGTGGCTCAATATATTACATGTGTTGTGTTGCAAATGTATTAATGTCATATGTGCGTTTGTGATCCGAAGATGAGAACACAGATGTCTTGATCATACATTTGCACAAACCACAAATATTCTGTCCACATTTATAATTACCTTTACAGGACAGCCAGGTGCTGAGATTTTTGTTCCCATGTCTGTGAAACATGCGGGGTGATAAGAGGTTGTAAGGGTAACGGCTCTGCGAGCTGAAAAGTTCACCCCAGAAGATAGCATTTTAGACAGGACTTCATCTTGGTATAGTAGTGGGAGATTTCTTTGAATAATATTTAAGATATCATATAGCAATTAGAGCTGTATGTGGTGGTAAATATGACACCATTAGAATATCTCTTTGTCTCTTTTTTATTGCCCACTTTTTTACCATACAGGAGATTGTGCCTGTCTCTGGAGCTGGCGATAGCCTGACCTCTGGTTAGCAGTGGGAGACAAGTCTGTCGTCCCGCACTGCACATTCTCTTTCACAACTAGTGTCCTCAGAGTACGCACACCGCGCTCTTATAAATTCTCCAACTGGTAGGTTTTCTATTACATGCGGAGGATGACAACTAGTAGTGTGCAGGATGGAATTACCACTCACTGGTTCCAGCAAAGGGATAGGGATTTATAGAAATCTCATGTCCATTTAAAAACACATAAAAGCACATGTAATCTGAAAAGAATGTATCAATAAAGTTTTGTTAAAGCCAAATTCCAGGAAGTATCAAAAACAAAGCAGATTTATATAAAATACTAGACTGTGGCCCGATTCTAACGCATCGGGTATTCTAGAATATGCATGTCCCCATAGTATATGGACAATGATGATTCCAGAATTCGCGGCAGACTGTGCCCGTCGCTGATTGGTCGAGGCAACCTTTATGACATCATCGTCGCCATGGCAACCATTATGACATCTACGTCGATACTGTGCCCGTCGCTGATTGGTCGAGGCGAATTCGCGGCAGACTGTGCCCGTCGCTGATTGGTCGAGGCAACCTTTATGACATCATCGTCGCCATGCTGTGCCCGTCGCTGATTGGTCGAGGCCTGGCGGCCTCGACCAATCAGAGACGCGGGATTTCCAGGACAGACAGACAGACAGACGGAAAACCCCTTAGACAATTATATATATAGATGACGTACCAAAAAGAGACAAAAACGCAACATGAAAGACACGATAAAAGCACATGTAAAAAAAAAACACACTCAAAAATGCAAATGAAAAAACACACCAGTAACCTAGTTTACCTATCAAGAGCAGAAATGCTGGAGAAAATCTGCAACATCAAAAACTCGCCAAAAGCTCAACGTGGAATATAGTGTAAGACACTTCGGCTGTGTTCACACTTTGTGGATGCTCTGCAGTTTTTTGCCGCAATCGCAATGTGGTCATGCAGCAATTGCAGCAAAAAGCGCAACTTGTGAATGTAGCCTTAAGTTTAGGTGTTTCAAATTGGATTTACATCTTAGGAATGCACGTCTTAGGCCTCATTCAGACGCTCATTTTTCACGTACATGTTCTCCCTATATTGTTCATGTATAGAACAAGTATCCATTATACTCTATGGTGCTGTTCATATGACTGTTTTGTTTGTAAACTATTTGTGAGACAAGTCCAGTTTTAATTCAAATCACAAATCAAAATCACACTTACAAGCTGAAAGTAGTTTTTATACATGTAGAAAATGATTTTAAAAATATATTAGTTGGAAAATAAAGCTAAAAAAATGCATGGTGATTCATGTCAGTCTTCTATTTTTCTATGCAGTTTGAATTAAAGGGGTTTTCTTAGACAATTTTTTTTTTACCATGGGCCTAAGAACCAAAAGGCAAGATCTCTGGGGATTGTTGATATTTTTCACCAATTTTGATTCTCAAGTCCTCAGATAGTTCTCCTCTTTCTGTTCTTCATGCTGTTTCGAACATAGACACACAATGCAAAGAATGAGTCAACTTATCCCCTTTTTATCTGGTTTCAGATGTGATTTTCATGTTGCCCTTACCTGTTACTTGCCACAGGTGAGTTTAAAAAAAAAGCATCACATGCTTGAAACAAAGTTGTTTACCCAAATTTTTGGAAAGGTGCTAACAATCTTGCCATTTTTGGAGTTTTGTGTGAAATTATGTTCAGTTTGCCTTTCTTTCTCTTTTTTTGCCTTGTTCCAAGACATAAAAATGAAATAAATATGTGTATAACAAAATATATGTCATTGCAATAACTTTCTGGGGGAGATACCGTATTTTCTGGCATAAGACGACTTTTTAACCCCTGAAAATCTTCTCAAAAGTCGGGGGTCGTCTTATACGCTGGGTACGGCATGTGGAAGGAGTGGTCCTGGATGGTTCCCAGGGTCTGGATGAGTGGAAAATCTCCTTCAGGCCCTGGGATCGATATTAATGTAATAAAAAAAGAATAACAATAAAAAATATGGATCTACTTACTTTCCGACGGCCCCGGCTCTCAGCGGTGCAAGTGGCGGCCTCCATTCCCAAAGATGCATTGTGCTCAGGACCGGAGATGATGTATAAGATGACGACGACCACACACGCCATATAAGACGACACCCGGCATATAAGATGACCCCCGACTTATACGGCGAGTATATACCAAACTCCATATTTTATATGGAAAAGTTGGGGGTCGTCTTATACGCCCAGTCGTCTTATACACCAGAAAATACGGTACTTCATTTTCTGGAACAATTTAAAGCATGCCAAGACTTTAAGCCATGACCGTATATATTGTACAGCACACCCTTTATGAATTTCACTTTCTCATTGTTTCTTAGCGACCTCATGCCAAAGAGCAAAGACTGTCTTGCTCTTCCATCCTTAAGATCAATTTTCATACTCCCATGTGACTGTACTGTAAAAATAAAAATGCAAAACACTTGCTGAGTGCAGACCAATTTTCTTTACTTCAAATCAGCATGACATCGGCAGTCATGTCCCGTTAGTAGAGCAGAGCGGGAGAAAAGAAGTTGCTCTTTTGAAGTGACATCAGCAGAAGCCCCAGAATTACTGTCAGGAGACGGCAGAGATCAACGACAGGCAAAATGGGCAAGTAGTTAGCAATTTCCTGCCTGTTAGCTCTTAGTCCAATAATAAAAAAATAATTTAATTCAGGGAAAAAACCTTTAATTTTAGTATTGACAACCTTTATATCTCAATTATTTTACATTTACATTTATATTTAAGAACTCTTTAGAATCTGATAAAATACAAATGGCATAATCTGAGTACAGTTAGTTCATTAATGGTTTCCTTAAGGCTTTTGTAGCATGTAGTTATAATTAGTGGTTTTACACACAGAGCAAGTATTTTGGATCAATTTTTAGATTGCAAATGGCATGTCCAAAGCAGCTTTCAAACCACTCATGGGAAATAATTAAAAACTATGCCCATTGTATCAATATTTGAAGTTAATATATTCTCTACTTGACTGCATTAAGAAAATACACATCCCCAGTGAGGTTTGAAATGAATGTGAAGATTGGAAGGTAGCGGTTGGCTGGTAGGATCACACAGTGATGTGGGGATAGATGCAGGCTAGATATGACATTGTCCTACATGAATAAGAATGATTTAAAAAAGGTCAGGCAAGTAGAAGCAGAGAGGTAGAAATAATTCTCAATTCAGAATTTTGTGAATTTTTCTGATATAAAGTTCTGTCTGTTCTTGATACTGTGAAAGTCATGACATTTGGACACATTTTTACATGAAACAATAAAAATAAACTAAATTTGAAATTTAAAATAAAATTATACCCAATTCAAAAGGAAAAGGGGAAAATACTTCTCAATTGCGGATTTTGTTGTGGGCCTGAGACAAACTGTATTAGATTTTTGTATATTGTGTAATGCCTGCCTCAGGCCACAGGCTCAAAGGAATCATCGCTAAGCAGGGTCAGGGTCGAGTGGTTATGCCAAGAACAAAATTTAGACTCTGTAAGAATACTTAGGGTCAAAATAGGAATACACTAAACCAAACAGGGGCAGAAGACCCTCAAAGCTATGGAAATACTAAGCTATATCTGGCAGCTTCCAGCAGTAAGCTGGAAGCCTTAGTAAGGTGTGATGCTCTCAGACTGACTGAAGCAGGGAGCTGATAACTTTAGCTGGAAGCACACACACCCATACTGTCAGGCTGGATGGCACAACAGGTCCAAGACACTCTAACCTTTGTGGCTGGACAGAGCCCAGCATCCAGAGTTTCTGGTTCTGACTTTTCTATCACTAGCTCCGACTGCAGAGTGAATACGGCGGCGCCTGGTGACAGAAGCAGGAGTCGCATGAGCAGGTGCTGGTGGAGATGTGACATCTTAAAAGGGCTGTCTGGCACTTTTCCTTAGGATAGTCCATCAATATCTGATCGGTGGGGGTGCGATATGCAGAACCCCCACCAATCAGATGTTCGCTGTGTCGGTACTGCATATACATCCCTTATTCCATTGACTGAGCTGTGCTGTGCAGCTTCCCAACTGGGCAGTTCTGATATGGGGAACAGCTGATTGGTACATGTGTCCGTTGTTGAACCCCACCGATAAGATATTGATAACTTATCATAAGGAAAGATCAACTATGTTAAAGTCCTGGACAACCACATTAAATTGTTAGGAGAGAAACAGTTAAGTGATTTTAATGCAGTGATGTTACAATGATTTTTACTGGGAGGTATAAAGTGACGTTATAATACCATTTTGTACCTTTCTCCAATAGTCACCTGAGTGGAGATGCAACAGTAGCACATCAGAATTGCAATTCCAGTCTTGGCTGCAATCAAACACATTTTTCCTTGATTGACATGCTACTGGTCACTATTAGTGCTGATTTTATACATTATCAAGATATTAATTAGGGAAAACCGTGTAACATTAGAGCCGAGAATGCTCTACTTTCTAGGACTGAGTTACAAAAATGTTTTTTTGTATACACGAAATGGACATTTTATTAAAGGGAATCTGTCACCCCAAAATTCGCCTATAAGCTAAGCCCACCGGCATCAGGGGCTTATCTACAGCATTCTGTAATGCTGTAGATAAGCCCTCGATGTAACCTGAAAGATAAGAAAAACAAGTTATATTATACTCACCCAGGGGCGGTCCGGTGCGGTCCGGTCTGATGGGCATCGCGGTCCGGGTCCAGCGCCTCCCATCTTCATACGATGACGTCCTCTTCTTTGCTTCCTGCCCCGGCTCATGAGCAGGTGTACTTTATCTGCCCTGTTGAGGGCAGAGCAAAGTGCTGCAGTGTGCAGGCACCGGGCCTCTGACCTTTCCCGGTGCCTGAGCACTGCGGTACTTTGCTCTGCCCTCAACAGGGCAGATAAAGTACGCCTGCTCATGAGCCCGTGCAGGAAGGCAAGCAGAGGACATCATCGTATGAAGTTGGGAGGCCTTTGACCCGGACCTTGACGCCAATCGGACTGCACTGCACCGCACCAGACCGCCCCTGGGTGAGTATAATATAACTTGTTTTTCTTATCTTTCAGATTACATCGGAGGCTTATCTACAGCATTACAGAATGCTGTAGATAAGCCCTGATGCCGGTGGCCTTAGCTTATAGGCGAATTTTGGGGTGACAGATTCCCTTTAAGGACACTCATCTAATAGCTTGTTGGACCTTAATTGGCATTCAGAACAGCAGCAGTTCATAGTAGCATGAAGTCAACTATGTGCTGAAATCGTTCTGCAGGAATATTTGCCCATCTGGTCAAGATAGCTCCTTGCAGTTTCTGCAAATTTAATAGAAGTACAAACATGCTCTCAAAACCCATTTCAAACTTGTCTCAGAGATGCTTAAGATCTGGGGACTGTGAAGGCCAGCAAAGCAAGGAAACTCCCGGCTGGGTCCCTAGAACAAATACATAAGTATACAATAATTGTGTTGTGGTTTTCCAGCTTTTAGTTGAATCATTAATGCTCATTGTGGGAGAATGAACTGTATTTCTTGGGAAATACAGAAACCATTATGCAGAAATCATTATCATCATCCTTGAGGTTTACAGGAAGAGAAACTTTCACACACGAACCTAAGAGATCATACATATGAATCTATAGAAACTATATGCATATAAATATACACAAACTGTAGAAGATAACACAATGCCATTTGTTGTCTTCTCAATCTGCTCAAGATAGGTCTTCCGCAACATAAGCCGGCAGCTATTGAATACTCTCAACTCATTTCTCATAGTCTAAACACCAGCCATGAAGACATGGACGTTGTAGACCCACAATGCTTTGATAAAACCTTCTGTCCAAAACATCCATTTATATTATTGCATCCAGGATTTGTAAAGAAAACATTCTCTTTCCAATTTCTCCACCTTCATTGGTCTGATTGCTTGACCCCGGACCAGGACGTCAATGAATTCATGCTGATTGTGTCAATTTCTGAAACATCCTTCAGCATGGTGCAACAGAAATCTGCATCCATCTGACAAAGCAATATTGTTCGACTGCTCAGTGATCCAATTGACTGGTGTTGAATACAACAGTCTTATTGAAAAGACCTCTGGGGTGCATCTGACAACTGGTGTGCACCTCCATCAAAAATGTTACTCCCGTTAAGGACTGGAATACATTTCTGGCTAAATTTACGATCTAGTAGCATACATTTTGATGAATTAATCAAGCCAGAAAACTGTTGAAACACCTTCATAAATTGGGTCCAATAAGATGTACCTCCGTACATGTTTGCTGGAGTGCCTATTAGCTGTTCATCAGAACGATGGTTCCCTTCTGCCCCATTTTGTGGACTAGCTTACTTTGACAGGATCTCTTTTTTTGTTTTTCCTCAACCACTCCAGTTCCAGTACACTCTCAAACACTGAAAGAAGAAATACCTACCAATTTGACAGTTTTTTAACCCCTTCATCGCCTTCATTTTTTTGATTTTGCTTTTTTGTTTTTCGCTCCCCTCTTTCCCAGAGCCATAACTTTTTTATTTCTCCGTCAATATGGCCATGTGAGGGCTTATTTTTTGCAGCATGAGTTGTACTTTTGAGCGAAGCCATTGGTTTTACCATGCTATGTACTAGAAAATGGGAAAAAAAATCCAAATTCGGTGAAATTGCAAAAAAATGTGCAATCCCACACTTGTTTTTTGTTTGGCTTTTTTTCTAGGTTCACTAAATCCTAAAACTGACCTGCCATTATGATTATCCAGGTCATTACAAGTTCACAGACACCAAACAGGGCTAGGTTTTTTTTTATATAAGTAGTGAAGAAAAAATTCCAAAGTTTGCTAAAAAAAAAGAAAAAATGCGCCATTTTACGATTCCTGTAGTGTCTCCATTTTTTTTTAATCTCTGGTTGGGTGCAGGCTTATTTTTTGCATTCCAAGCTGTCATTTTTAATATGATATCATTTTGATGCAGATACGATCTTTTGATAGCCCATTATTGCATTTTAATGCAGTGTAGCGGCGACCAAAAAAACTTAATTCTGGCATTATTACTTTTTTCTCTCGCTACACCTTTTAGCGATCAGGTTAATTCTTTTTTTATTGATAAATCAGGTGATTCTGAATGCGGCGATACCAAATATGTGTACGTTTCATTTTATTTTTATTGCTTTATTTTGAATGGGGCGAAAGGGGGGTGATTTGAACTTTTATATCTTTTTATTTTTTTTTATTTTTGAACACATTTTTTTTTACTTTTGCCATGCTTCAATAGTCTCCATAGAAGACTAGAAGGTGGCACAACTCGATCGGCTCTGCTACATAGAGGCGATGGTCAGATCGCCTCTATGTAGCAGAATTGCTGACTTCCTATGAGCACCGACCACTGGGTAGCGCTCACAGCAATCCGGCAGTGACAACCATAGAGGTCTCCAGGAGACCTCGGGTTATCATCCTGACACACTGGTAACCCACGATCACATGACGCAGGTCACCAATGTGCATGTTTCCAGCACAAATGCCGGAAGCACCATTTAAATGCTGTTGTCAGCAGTTGACAGCAGCATTTAGCTAATTAATAGCCACGGGTGGATCGCAATTCCACCCATGGCTATTGCGGGCACATGTCAGCTCTTCAAAACTGTTGACATGTCTAGGGAAAGATGTGGGCTCACCGCCAGAGCCCACATCAAAGGGAGGGAGACCAACATCGGCGTACTATTACATCGGATATCGGTAAGGGGTTAAATACTTGGCCAGGCTAGTTTAGCAGCGATGACCATGCCATGTTAGAAGCCGCTCAGAATGCTCAATTTTCACAAATTAAGGTATATTTACACTGAAATCGATCCACCAAAAACTTGTTCACTGGCACTCTGGGGTCAAATTTCCATACAGGAAACCTTTAATTTTGGCAGGTGTGAAAATTAAGTAAATTATTTCTTGTCATGCTCATGCAAGTATTGCATTATAAACATATCCTATTTATGATTTTATTATTTCCGGAGGCTGCTCAGCTTATGTCTGTCAGCAGAATATGTCTTATTTTTAGCATATGCTTTGCTGCCATGTACTAACAATCATCAATCATCTTGTTTTTTCATCACCTCCTTCTGAGAGCAATACTTTATGGCTGTGTTCACCCTCGGTAGATTAAGTGAGTGTTCACTGTTCTACATAAATGACAAGTCAGCTTTCTTCTGTGGGTCACTCTGATTATGGTGATTCTAAATTTGCATAGTTTTTTCTACTATTGCACCATAAAAACATAAAAAAATTCTTTTTTACTGAGTGCCATAACATTTTTACATTATGAATGTAGTGTGAAGGCTTTTTCATTGGTATAATTTTGGGTAATGAGAACTTTTTTTTAATTCCTTGATATTATATATTTTTTTTTAAGGTGAAATGAACACGAAACAAAAATTCTGGCACCATATTTTTTTCCATTACAGTTATGGTGTGCTACCTGCAGTGATAATTTAACAATTTGGGTTATTACAGATGTGAAGATTCCTATTACGTGTAGTATTTAAATTTTTAAATTTTGAGATAATAAAGTATTCTAATGGGAAAAAAGAGATTTAGGATTCTTTTTTCTTTTCTATATTTATTTAAACATTTTCTATGCATTATTACTTCTTTATTGCAGTGCACTATGCCAGTAAGTGTGTAGTTAGGTGGCTTACTTTGGGGGCCAATCGTACCCTGTAAAATTCAGGGTGTATAAGTATTGGTGACACAATCAGTATTCCCTCTTAGTTCTTCCGCATTGAGTGACACCACAGGCTTTCCAGAGCTCAATGAAGATGTGGCACCAACTAGTACGCTTGTCTTTTCCTAGCAAAATTCTCTAGCAACATCTATCCTTTTGGAAGCACTTCAGACTCCTTAAAGAAGTGCTCTCATGAAAGAGTATCCTCTTAATATATTGCAATCATTATATTATATAGCACTGTGCACTTACAATTGCTAATTTTGCCTTTCTGCACAGTTAATTCTTCTCTTTTCTCAGCTCTATGAAGAAACAGGAAGTCTCTTGTCCCTGCATTTACTACTCCCCTCTTCAACTTCTGACCAAGCTGTTCCTCCCCTCCCCTTTACCAGGGACTTTTGTAATGACTGATGAGTCACCCATGGAAAACTGACCTCCGGTTTCTACATAGAGCTTAGAAATATTCAGCTAGTCAGTTTTTAGTCACGTGAAGTCCTAGACCTAATGATTTTTTTGTGAATTTCAATATAGCTAAAAAACAAAACTATTCCAGATTTTTTGTAAAATATGTAATGTAAATCTTTGAAAGAGAATAGGTTAATAATGATGATGAGACTTGATGAACAGACAGGTGCTAGCATTTGCAAACAGACAATAATCCTGTTGTGTCCTAATACAAGTTACAGGGACACATGGTATGTGTGATGTGGGAGATGGATTAGGATAGATGAATTCTGAAAGTTTTCACAGAGCTGTCAGGGAGGGTATCTCAGCTGTCTTACAGTGTGTCCCTGGTGGAAACGAACATCTGTTAGATGTGGAGCAGTCATTGACAGCCAACTGGTTGATATAATCAAGCCTGTACTGCTGTACAAACTCCCATTAACCTTCCTGAAAGTTCTTCTTAACACCACAGAGTATCTCTGTCTGTTCTTAACATTAGGTGTCACTTACCAGGCCATCAAGATAACGTTAGCTACATTCCCATATCTCAGATACTAACAGATTGTTTCGATTAAGTGTAGGGTAATGAATCTAGATCCCCATTGCTTCTAACTTCAAAAAGGGTCCCAAAAGTTCATAACTTCTAAACTGATATTCTATTTTCCCTGTGCTGAATTTCTATTTTTTAAAGTGTCATATCATTATTTTACTATGAGATCGCATAGTGTTGAAAGAGATATATAAAAATTGACTGCTTATAATTGACTGTAGGGTAAACATGGAAATGCTGATGATGATCTAACAATCCTTCAATCTCACAGTGTTGTTGACTTTTAAATTGTGATTGTGTCAATGGTAAGCAGTTGCATGATTTCAAAACACAAGAACAGCAGAGATCGAGAGTGTTAAAGATATAAATGGTGTAAAAGAGGGCTTCTCAAGCTTTTTCTGCTTTACAAAGAATCATATAATCAATCTCAGTATCACTCAATGTTAGAGTTGGAAGGGACCTCCCGGGTCATCTGGTCCTGCCCCCTTCTCAATGCATGATTCACTAAACCCTCTCACACAGATGTCTGTCCATCCACTGTTTGAAAACATCCATTGATGGAAAACTCACCACTTCTCGTGGCACCCTGTTCCACTTGATGATCACCTTCACTGTCAAAATTTTTTTTCTAGGATCTAATCTGTGTCTCTTCCCATTCACTTTTAATCCCATTGTTTCTAGTCTTTCCTTGTGCAAATGAGAATAAAGCTGATCCTTCTACAATGTGACAGCCTTTGAGATAGTTGTAGACATCTATTAAGTCTCCTGTCAGTCTTCTATTTGCAAGCTAAACATTCAAAAATTGTCTAACCATTCATCATAGGATATTGTTTGCACACCGGTCACTATTCTGGATGCTCTTCTCTGAACTTGCTCCAGTTTGTTCAAGTCTTTTTTAAAATGTAGTGCTCAGAACTGAACATAGTATTTGAGATGAGGTCTGAAGAAAGAGGAGTAGAGGGACATAATTACTTCACCTGATCTAGACTATATGCTTCTGTTAATGCAGAATTGTGTTTGCCTTTTTTTGCTGCTGCATCACACTGTTGACTCATGTTCAATCTGTGATTTATTAGTATACTCAGGTCTTTTTCACATGTGCTGTTGCTTAGTTCTATTCCTCCCATCCTGTATATCCTTTTTTCATTTTCTTGCCCAGATGTAGTACTTTGCAGCTCTCCCTGTTAAAAAAAAGTTTTGTTAGTTGCTGCCCACAGTTCCAGTTTGTTTAGATCTTTATGAATACTCTCTCTTGTCTAGTATTAGCTATCCATCCTAGCTTTGAGTCATCAGCTATTTTAATCAATTCCTTCATGTAAATCATTGATAAAGATGTTAAACAACACAGGGCCCAGGACATAACCCTGTGGTAGCCCACTTGAGACATTCGTCCAACTGAATATGCTGCTATTTATGCCAAGTCTTTAGATCCGATCATTAAGTCAGTTATGAATCCACCTAACAGTTGCCTTGTCCATTTCATACCTGGTCATTTTTTCAATAAGAATGGTATGAGATAGTTTGTCAAATGCTTTTCTGAAGTAAATATGTAACTATATCAACTGTGTTTCCCTGATCCACCCTGTCAATGACTCTATCATAGAAGGAAATTAAGTTAGTTTGACACAACTTATTAGTATAAAAACCCATGCTGACTCTGGTTAATCACTTCATTCTCATCCAGGTACTTACATACATGTTGTTTAATAATTTGTTCAAAGATCTTCCCTGGTATAGAAGTCAGGCTCACAAGCCAATAGTTCTTCCTCTTTTTGAAGATAGGGACAACATTTGCTTTTCTCCAGTCCTCTGGAGCTTCTCCTGTTCTCCAAGAATTTTCACAGATTATAAGAGTGGTTCAAAAATTTCCTCTGCTATCTCCTTCAGTACCCTAGGATGTAATTCATCTGGACCTGAGAGACTTGAATTAATTTATGTCAGATAAGTATTCCCTCCCCATATCTGTTTATAAATAATGTGGATTATTCTATTCCTTCAATAGAACAGTGAAGATCAGTTGATGTTTCATTTACTTTCTGAGAGAAAACAGATGCATAATAGGAATTTAAAACTATGGTCTTCTCAACACCACTTTTTAGCACTTCATCATTTTCATCCTGTGAATATCCTATAGCATCTTTTACTTTTCTTTTACTCTTGGCATACCCCCCAATTATTTTTAATTGCTTTTGATTTCTCTTACAAGCCTTAATTCATTATCAGCTTTAGACAATCTGATGCGTGCCTTGCAAGTTCTGCAGACAGCATTATATTCTTCTGTAGATATGCCTCCCTCTTTCCATTTGATAAACATTTCTTTCTTCCTTTTTAGCATATGTTTAAGTTCTGTGTTCATCTATCCTGGGTTCCTTAAATGCTTCATATTCTTCACTATTTTAGGGATTTTTGTTAACTATGGTGCTTTGAGATTCTCATTTTTCAAAATTTCCCATCCTTCATTTCTGTCCTTAAAGGGAACCTGTCACCCCCAAAATCGATGATGAGGTAAGCTCACCGTCATCAGGGGCTTATCTACAGCATTACAGAATGCTGTAGATAAGCCCCCGATGTTACCTAAAAGAGGAGAAAAAGAGGTTAGATTGTTATAGTGTCTCAGGTCCGCTCCGGCGCCTCCTATCTTTATTCCATGACGTCCTCTTCTGGTCTTCACGCTGCGGCTCTGGCGCAGGCGTACTTTGTCTGCCCTGTTGAGGGCAGAGCAAAGTACTGCAGTGCCCAGGCGCCAGGCCTCTCTGACCTTTCCGGGACCTGCGCACTGCAGTACTTTGCTCTGCCCTCAACAGGGCAGACATAGTACGCCTGCGCCGGAGCCGCGGCATGAAGACCAGAAGAGGACGTCATGGAATGAAGATGGGAGGCGCTGTACTGGACCTGAGACACCCATCAGAGCGGACCGCCCCTGGGTGAGTATAATCTAACGTCTTTTTCTCCTCATTACAGAATGCTGTAGATAAGCCCCTGATGACGGTGAGCTTATCTCACCATCGATTTTGGGGGTGACAGGTTCCCTTTAAAGACATCCAGCCATTGAATCTCTCCTATCCTCATTCTGAGTCCATTAAAATCTACCTTTCTGAAACTCAACCTAAATGTCTGGGTTTTGACAGGTCTTCCTCCTCTAGTTATCCAAAATCCTATAATAACATGATCAAAACCTCCTAGGGTCCAAGCCACCTTTATCTCCTCAACCATTTCCTCCCTATTTATAAGGATAAGTTCCAAGGTAGCAGATCCACTTGTTTTATCCTCTACCTTTTAGAAGATAAAGTTGTCAGCAAGAGAGGAAAGGAATTAGCAGAGGATACGACTGTAGAAACATTGCATGCCTTGATGAATGAAAACATCTTGGATGAAGCCTTAGTGCTGTGGATTTCTTCTTTTCTCTTGGATTTACAGTGAACATCCACTACTGGACAACACCAGCTTAATCAATTCAAAACCCCAATTAAAATCATTACCATTTGTATATGTGTTGTGTCCTGTGCTGGCTGCAGCCAACAAGCAGCTCATCATCAGCTGCAGCCTTTAGTGTTTCATTAAAGCAGAGATCTTCCCTGATAGAAAATTGATGAGTTGCAGACAAACGTGGCTACTAGAGTTGAGCGACTTTCATTTTTTTAAGATCGAGGAGGGTTTTGGGAAACCCGATTTTGTCCAGGGTCGAGTCGAGTGCAGTCGGCCGATTATCGCTAAAAGTCGGGATCGACCGAAACACGAAACCCAATGCAAGTCAATGGGGAAGCATAGCCGGCAGTGAGTGGAGGGCAGGAAAACACCTACAGTGCCCATTTTACTGCCAAAAACATCCATTCTTGTTTCTCAAGCTTGTAATTCTTGATTAACGTTGTAATAATAGTTGGGCATAGGAAATTGGGGGTCATTTGGCTAAAGTTGTGGGGGGTAGGGCTGGTTCAAGCCTTTAGTGGGCCCAGGAAACGTGGACTACGTCACGGCGGTGGAGCAGGGAGAGGTAAGTATTTCAACGTTGCAAGTGCTGTGATCCTGAGCAAGCAGGGGGGGCCCACTCGTTCGCATTGGCACTGGCACAGGGCCCCTCAAAGTACGGCGGTGTGTTTGCATGGCGGGGGCGCCTCCCACCAGCAGCGACACTTTTGCGTACTCCGAGGGGCCCTGTGCCAGTGACGTCTCCAACGAGTATGCCCCCCCCCACCTGATGAAGGAACCTGCACTTTCATCTGCACCTTCCTCTTTGTCCCTGTGTAAGGTGGTATAACATGCGGGAAGGGGAACCTTACTTTCAGCAGGGTCAGATTCTGGCTGTGTAGAGTGCAAGGGGAATTTAGTGGTCTAGGTCAATGTACCGGCAGACTCATCTAGCAGTGGCTGGGCAATGGGCAGGATGAGGAGGAAACACAGATATAGGGCCAAAGAATAAAGTAGGCTAAATGCAGTTCTAAATTGGTAACAGGACTAAACAGGCGGCATTGCTTTGTTCAGTGGAGTAGCAAACCCAGGAGCAGCAGACACTGTTTTAAGGGCCTAACCACAGTAGTAGGCCAAATGCAGTTTAATATCTGCTACTATAGGCCAAAAGCCTAAAGACTGAAGCTCAGCTTTATACAGTTGAGGGCAACACCAGGGAGGGGCAGACAGCGTTAGTAGGCCGGAACCACCATTTTGTTTTTAAAATAACACCAGTTAATGAGAGGCAGAAGGTTGAAGCTCAGCTGTATTCGGTTGAGGGCAACACCAGGGAGGGGCAGACAGCGTTAGTAGGCCGGAACCACCATTTTGTTTTTAAAATAACACCAGTTAATGAGAGGCAGAAGGTTGAAGCTCAGCTGTATTCGGTTGAGGGCAACACCAGGGAGGGGCAGACAGCGTTAGTAGGCCGGAACCACCATTTTGTTTTTAAAATAACAACAGTTAATGAGAGGCAGAAGGTTGAAGCTCAGCTGTATTCGGTTGAGGGCAACACCAGGGAGGGGCAGACAGCGTTAGTAGGCCGGAACCACCATTTTGTTTTTAAAATAACACCAGTTAATGAGAGGCAGAAGGTTGAAGCTCAGCTGTATTCGGTTGAGGGCAACACCAGGGAGGGGCAGACAGCGTTAGTAGGCCGGAACCACCATTTTGTTTTTAAAATAACACCAGTTAATGAGAGGCAGAAGGTTGAAGCTCAGCTGTATTCGGTTGAGGGCAACACCAGGGAGGGGCAGACAGCGTTAGTAGGCCGGAACCACCATTTTGTTTTTAAAATAACACCAGTTAATGAGAGGCAGAAGGTTGAAGCTCAGCTGTATTCGGTTGAGGGCAACACCAGGGAGGGGCAGACAGCGTTAGTAGGCCGGAACCACCATTTTGTTTTTAAAATAACACCAGTTAATGAGAGGCAGAAGGTTGAAGCTCAGCTGTATTCGGTTGAGGGCAACACCAGGGAGGGGCAGACAGCGTTAGTAGGCCGGAACCACCATTTTGTTTTTAAAATAACACCAGTTAATGAGAGGCAGAAGGTTGAAGCTCAGCTGTATTCGGTTGAGGGCAACACCAGGGAGGGGCAGACAGCGTTAGTAGGCCGGAACCACCATTTTGTTTTTAAAATAACAACAGTTAATGAGAGGCAGAAGGTTGAAGCTCAGCTGTATTCGGTTGAGGGCAACACCAGGGAGGGGCAGACAGCGTTAGTAGGCCGGAACCACCATTTTGTTTTTAAAATAACACCAGTTAATGAGAGGCAGAAGGTTGAAGCTCAGCTGTATTCGGTTGAGGGCAACACCAGGGAGGGGCAGACAGCGTTAGTAGGCCGGAACCACCATTTTGTTTTTAAAATAACACCAGTTAATGAGAGGCAGAAGGTTGAAGCTCAGCTGTATTCGGTTGAGGGCAACACCAGGGAGGGGCAGACAGCGTTAGTAGGCCGGAACCACCATTTTGTTTTTAAAATAACACCAGTTAATGAGAGGCAGAAGGTTGAAGCTCAGCTGTATTCGGTTGAGGGCAACACCAGGGAGGGGCAGACAGCGTTAGTAGGCCGGAACCACCATTTTGTTTTTAAAATAACACCAGTTAATGAGAGGCAGAAGGTTGAAGCTCAGCTGTATTCGGTTGAGGACAACACCAGGGAGGGGCAGACAGCGTTAGTAGGCCGGAACCACCATTTTGTTTTTAAAATAACACCAGTTAATGAGAGGCAGAAGGTTGAAGCTCAGCTGTATTCGGTTGAGGGCAACACCAGGGAGGGGCAGACAGCGTTAGTAGGCCGGAACCACCATTTTGTTTTTAAAATAACAACAGTTAATGAGAGGCAGAAGGTTGAAGCTCAGCTGTATTCGGTTGAGGGCAACACCAGGGAGGGGCAGACAGCGTTAGTAGGCCGGAACCACCATTTTGTTTTTAAAATAACACCAGTTAATGAGAGGCAGAAGGTTGAAGCTCAGCTGTATTCAGTTGCAGCTTCTTGGCAATAATATAAAGAAGACGCGACAGGACAACACTCGGTGGATGCCATATCTGTGTTTTCAATGGGAAAAAAAACTTTCAGTTAACTACTTGCAGTAGAAAGTTTTTGTAGCTGGTGGCCAATTTTGGTACAGTATCAGTTTTTGGTTGTATGTGTTTCTGTTTTAAATGTTAAAATGTCTGCATTTGATATCTCTCCAGTATTTTCTTTTTTATAAGCAAAATTCTTTTTTTTTTATATTTTCTAATGTTTTATACCGGAGTGTTCCTCGGGACACGCTTAGAAAGTGTCTTATAGGCGCATGCGTGGGACTTAGCTGAGTCGGACATGACTGACTGAGCTCCGCAACCCGATAAGCCGAAATAACCCCACACAGCACCGGGATCGCAGCGAAAACAACGGCTGCAGCGAGGGCTCACCACAGAACACTGCGGGAGTGATTATGCCGAAGAAAGGAGCCGGAGGTCAGTCGGCAAACCGCACAATAGAGGAGCTCCTCCTCAACAACAGCGCGGGCAAGATGGCCGCCGCAGTAGCTCCTTCACCAACCCCCATCACAGCGGTAAGCGCGGACATGGAAATAGAGGATCCAAACGCAGCAGGGGAGGCAGTAATTCCCACGGCAGCCTTAGTAAGAACATTACAAGAGACATTTCGCTCTGAACTGAAGGCTGCTATGCACAATGTCACCTCACAGATCCAGGAGATAGTGCAGCGCACCTCCAATCTTGAAAATAAATTGGAGGCAGCAGTAGAAGCCTTAGAGGAAGATCAGGAAAACATTAAACTCCACACAGAGCGCATAATGGAACTGGAATTAAAATGTGAGGACTTTGAGAACAGGTCCCGCAGAGGCAACATACGCATCAGAGGCCTCCCAGAGTCTATTCTAGCACTTAAAGACACGGCTGCAGCATTATTTAAAGCATTACTCCCAGATATAGATCCAACACTACTTCACATCACAAGGATTCATAGAGCCTTAGGCAGACCGAGAGCACCTGACGCCCCTAGGGATGTAGTGCTTAAAATGCATTATGAAGAATCAAGGGACCTAATCTTGTCAGCAACCAGGGAAATGTCATCCCTACCTGGACTGCCAAATTCATTGAAACTTTTTGCGGATTTATCACCCTCTACGCTGGCGAGGAGAAGGTCACTTAAACCAATCACTGTGGCACTCCAGGCAGTAAACACCAAGTACCGATGGGGGTTTGCATTTGCTTTATTTTTTACCTATGGAGGTGAATCGTTTATTTGCCGATCCTTAGAAGAAGGAACAAAAGCCCTTGAACGTGCAGGAATACCAATCTCAGAAACCATGCCTCCCCAACCGAAGAGGAAACCACGCCCGCAAAAAGAATGGATGCAGGCTCCCAGAACCAGGAGCCAAAATGTGCGGATCACTTGAAACACCCCTGGGTCTCCATGATGATCTCCTTCATGAGGAAAACTGTATTGCTGCAGTCCGGAGGCCCTGGCCCTGAGATGGGCATCTGTAAACAGTTAATAGCAGAGTTAACCTGCTATAGTTGAAAGTTAGAATTGCAATTGATTGTAACCTAAGTATATGATCCTTCCATATTAGCTTTATAATTAGCAAGGGTTAGGCTGTTGGGTACCATTGCTTGCTGCCTGATCAGGCCGACTTCTAGGATCCCTTTTATTGTGGGACCCTGGTACTCTGCCTTCTACGGGTAATTTACCCGCATGTCTAATTGTTCATTGTTTAGTGTCTTTGTTTCCCCCTGTATCGTCCTTTCCCTCTTGTTTCTCTACAGGTTTCAATATACTCCATTACTGCACCTATCTTGGGTACGAATGTATGGCGGATTGAAGAATTCGGGTACTGGATACTGGTGGATCATTAGCGGTAAAAATTTTTTACAACCATGTGTAGAGTAATGTCCCATAATGTACATGGGTTTAACTCGCCCATGAAGCGTAAAAAAGCATTCCTAGACTATCACAAACACAAGCCTGACATTATATGTCTACAGGAAACCCACTTCTCTAAAACTTCTAGTCCTAAATACTTTGATTCCAACTACTCTCGTTTTTACTTAGCGACGTGGGAACATAAGACTAGAGGGGTCGCCATATTACTCAAAAATAGCCTCCCATTTCAAGTGGAGGGAACTATTGGGGATCCGGGGGGTAGATTTATCATTATATATGGAAACCTGCAAGGACAAAGCATCTGCATTATCAATAGCTACATGCCCACTGTAATTCAGACACTAACATTTAAATTAATATTGTCTAAGATATTGAGAATCTCATATCAGCATTTGATCTGGTGTGGAGATTTCAATTTTACTCTGAACCCCACCCTAGACTCTACTGCAACGAAGCGGTCAGACATGTCCAAGAGAGATAGACAAAGAATAATTAAATTGATGAGTGAAAATAGATTGGTCGATGTATGGAGGGAGATGAATGGTACCACAAGGGGATACACCTTTCTGTCTAATGTACATAAAACTTATTCAAGAATAGATTTACACATAACCACAGCAAATACACTGCCGGGGGTCCTCTTCTCCCGTCATGTACCGTCCTCGTGGTCGGACCACGACGCAGTCCTATCTGTATTTAAGTTTGATGTCAACACATCTAAACTATTCAGACGGCGATTAAATAACTCCTTATTGACAGACCCTGAAATAAAGACAGCCATCAGCAACGACCTTAAACTTTATTTTCAAATTAACGTTAATGAAGAAACATCCCCGGGAATCATATGGCTAGCGCACAAGAAGTATATTACGGGTACCATAATTAAACTAGCGACAGCTAAGAAAAAAAACAGATTGGAGCTACAAATCAAACTAGAAAATAAACTACAGAATCTTGAGGTAGCAAACCAGCAATCCCCTTCACGGTACCTAATTAAGCAGATACAAGATGTCAAACTCCAGCTAAATACCGTCCTTACACATAGAACAGAACGTGCCATGGCGTGGACAAAGGCCTCCTTTTATAGATTAGCAAATAAGCCGAGCTCGCTACTAGCACGACAACTGCGCCAGAAAGAGTCCTTAAATACTATCCACTCAATTAAAAAATGTAACGGACATATCTCTGCTCACCCTGAAGATATTTATAAAGAGTTCCATAATTTTTATCAAAAATTATATTCATCACCTAAGTCGCCTCCTCCACATCATATACAAACCTTCCTGCAACACCTATCACTCCCAAAACTTAATGAATCCTCTTCTCAGGCACTGCAGACTGAAATAACAGATGAGGATGTGGACCAAATAATCCAAAAGCTAAAGGCTGATAAAGCCCCTGGACCTGACGGACTTACTGCCCCATACTAAAAAAAAATCAAAGAAATTATCACGCCACACATCACAAAATTTTGTAATGCACTTTTAAATGGTACCCAGATGCCGCCAGAGTTCTATATAGCCCATGTTGCGGTGATTCCCAAGCCCAAAAAAGATCATCAATTAACTAAAAACTACCGCCCCATATCGTTACTTAATGTTGACCTAAAGATATTCACATCTATTATTACAGATAGAATTAATAAGATACTCCCATCCCTTATACATAGAGATCAAGTAGGTTTTATACCAAGGAGACAAGGGCCGGATAATATAAGGCGTAACCTGGATATCATAGACTCAGCAACCAAATCTCAGCGGCCTACTTTGCTTCTAGCTTTAGATATCGAAAAGGCTTTTGACTCTGTGTCATGGTCATACCTTTTCAAGATACTATCTTTATTCGGACTGCCTCACAGACTAATCAATTGTTTAACTTTACTATATGACAAGCCAACAGCATATTTGAAACTCCCATCATTGCATCCTATTCCGATAAATATAATGAGAGGAACTAGACAGGGATGCCCCCTTTCACCAGCTCTGTTTGCATTGGCAATGGAGCCTCTCGCCGCAGCCATAAGAAAGAACCCCGATATCTTAGGACCTGCCGATCTGGGAGACCAATATAAAGTCAGCTTGTTCGCAGATGATCTGCTCCTAACCCTCCCCAATCCCCATACCACCCTCCCAAATTTATTTTCACTACTTCACGATTTTGAATTGATATCAGGACTTAAAATAAATATCGATAAGTCAGAAGCCCTTTTCCTGAACACATCTGAAAAAGAGCAAGAATATCTAGTGTCACAATTTGGGTTTGAAAAAAAAAACCACTATCTAACCTATCTGGGAATTAACCTTACATCTAACAGGTCTACACTATATAAATGGAATTATGCTCCCCTTATAAAGAACTTCCAGCAAGATCTAGCTAGGTGGTCGTCGCTGACACTCTCATGGCTGGGCAGAATACATGCCATAAAAATGGTTTCTCTCCCAAGATTTCTATACCTCTTCCGCTCCCTCCCCATTCCGGTCCCCGCCAGAATATTTAGCGATATGCATTCCATGGTTTCTAAATTTATTTGGAAAGGGAAAAAGCCAAGAATCAAACAGCAGATTATGTTCATTCACCGAAAAAAGGGTGGACTCTCCTTACCTAATTTTAAAAATTATTTTAAGGCAGCGCAAATTGCCCAGCTAACTAGAGTATGTTCGAGTGTGGATAAACCTAGATGGGTCCAACTAGAGTCATTTCTATTAAAACCCTACTCTTTGATGGGCTTGTTGTGGACTGAAGCTAAGCTTCCTAAACATATCACCAACATCTCGCCTTATGCGGCCCAATCTCTGCTCCTTTGGAGAAAAGAAAGGTTTAAGAGGGAACTGCAAACTAGGAATTCGCCGCTGAATTCACTGTTCTGCAACCCAGCTTTCCCCCCGGGTCTTGACCCACAACCCTACTCCTGGTGGATCCTGAAGGGTATAACTACAATACGGCATCTCTGTTCTCCGTTTAATATAGTCCTATCTAAACAGGAATTTATACAAAAGTATGAACCGCCAATTCGAGAAACCTTTCGTATTAATCAAATTTTTGATTTTATTAGAAAGAGTGTACAAAGTAGGAGACCTTTCCGAGTCACTGGATTTGAGCAAAAATGTTCAAGTGACCCATTAGGCAGAGGGGTTATTTCTTATTTATACTCTTCCTTTGCCATTGTACGGGAGGAGAAAAAACTTCCATTTATGCAACAGTGGGAGGAAGACCTGGGGTTCGATATCTCGCTGGGGGACTGGCATAGCAGTTGTAACGTATTATCAAAAGGCTCACACCAGGTATCCTTAGTAGAATCCTCCCTCAGAGTATTACATAGAACGTACCTGGTCCCTACGAGGTTGCATACCATATACCCTCAGATCTCCGACAAATGTTTTAGAGGCTGCGATACTCCTGGAAACATGGGCCATATTTGGTGGAAGTGCCCGGTAGCAGCTGGTTTGTGGCGGGAAGTGGGGAATTTGGCCGATAGGTTATGCGGAAAAGAAATACCAGGAAGCCATCTGACTTTTCTTCTGGGATTAAAACCGCAGGGACTATCCAGAAACTTACACAGACTGGTGGTACTATTGGGAATGGCGACTAAAATACACATAGCGTCAAATTGGAAGTCTCCATCGCTCTCAATATCTACTGTCATAGATAGAATGAACATTATCTTGATATATGAGCGTATCCAAGCGACGAGAACTGATAGCTGGAACTCCTTTTTCCAAATTTGGTCGCCATGGCTGGACTTATTCCCGAATGACCAGATAAAGTTGGCTCTCACCCTCTCTCCGTGAGTGTTGACTCACTTCTTGTTCCATGGTGAACAGAAAGGGCCTGATCCGACCGGTGTTGGTGCCCGAATGATATTTGCTGATATAAGTAGAATCTTTCTTTTTGTAAATGTGTAGAATGGTTTTACATTGTATCTAATCTGAAATTTGTCCCCCTTTGTGTCTGTCCTGTCTCTGTCTTGTCTCAAACTGAAGTTCCCCCATACAAATTCATGTTAATGTTGATATTATTGTGACTTAAGTACACTTAACATTCCCAGAATGGGAAATCTTTGTATTATCTTTCAAATTAAAATTATTGAAACCAAAAAAAAGAAAGTGTCTTATATATGTGTTTCTAATGAGTCACATTATATTTTTTTTTTAATTGTGGCTCTAAGAGATCTCAAAGATTTCATGGTTTGGAAATTATTGTTATGCCTTTACTGTTATATATACTAAAAACTGAATGGAGTAGGCCTTAAACCAAAAATGTGGCTCACTGCAGTTTAAAAAAGCTTACAGGGGTACACAGGCAGCATTGTTCTGGTCAGTGGAGGACAATTTCAATAGTGTACCGCAGACAGACTTTGTGCGCCTACAATTAAAAAAGGATGCGCTAGGCAATTAAAAATAGGTTCCAGGGGTACACGGGCAGCAGTGGTCTGGTCAGTGGAGGCCTAGTGGAAGGAGGGAGCGCAGACAGGCTTCGAAGGCCTAACATATTAAAATTGGGCTGGCTGTAGGCACTTTATAATTGGTTCCAGGGGTACACGGGCAGCAGTGGTCTGGTCAGTGGAGGCCTAGTGGAAGGAGGGAGCGCAGACAGGCTTCGAAGGCCTAACATATTAAAATTGGGCTGGCTGTAGGCACTTTATAATTGGTTCCAGGGGTACACGGGCAGCAGTGGTCTGGTCAGTGGAGGCCTAGTGGAAGGAGGGAGCGCAGACAGGCTTCGAAGGCCTAACATATTAAAATTGGGCTGGCTGTAGGCACTTTATAATTGGTTCCAGGGGTACACGGGCAGCAGTGGTCTGGTCAGTGGAGGCCTAGTGGAAGGAGGGAGCGCAGACAGGCTTCGAAGGCCTAACATATTAAAATTGGGCTGGCTGTAGGCACTTTATAATTGGTTCCAGGGGTACACGGGCAGCAGTGGTCTGGTCAGTGGAGGCCTAGTGGAAGGAGGGAGCGCAGACAGGCTTTGAAGGCCTAACATAACAAACAATAGGCTCATGGCAGTTTTACAGCGGTTACATGGATACACAGGCAGCTAGGTGGTGAGTGGAGGAGTATTTAAAGTAAGGACCGCAGACAGGCTATCAAAGGCCTAACATAACAAACAATAGGCTCATGGCAGTTTTACAGCGGTTACATGGATACACGGGCAGGCAGCTTGGTGGTGAGTGGAGGAGTATTTAAAGTAAGGACCGCAGACAGGCTATCAAAGGCCTAACATAACAAACAATAGGCTCATGGCAGTTTTACAGCGGTTACATGGATACACGGGCAGGCAGCTTGGTGGTGAGTGGAGGAGTATTTAAAGTAAGGACCGCAGACAGGCTATCAAAGGCCTAACATAACAAACAATAGGCTCATGGCAGTTTTACAGCGGTTACATGGATACACAGGCAGCTAGGTGGTGAGTGGAGGAGTATTTAAAGGAGGGACCGCAGACAGGCTATCAAAGGCCTAACATAACAAACAATAGGCTCATGGCAGTTTTACAGCGGTTACATGGATACACAGGCAGCTAGGTGGTGAGTGGAGGAGTATTTAAAGGAGGGACCGCAGACAGGCTATCAAAGGCCTAACATAACAAACAATAGGCTCATGGCAGTTTTACAGCGGTTACATGGATACACAGGCAGCTAGGTGGTGAGTGGAGGAGTATTTAAAGTAAGGACCGCAGACAGGCTATCAAAGGCCTAACATAACAAACAATAGGCTCATGGCAGTTTTACAGCGGTTACATGGATACACAGGCAGCTAGGTGGTGAGTGGAGGAGTATTTAAAGTAAGGACCGCAGACAGGCTATCAAAGGCCTAACATAACAAACAATAGGCTCATGGCAGTTTTACAGCGGTTACATGGATACACAGGCAGCTAGGTGGTGAGTGGAGGAGTATTTAAAGGAGGGACCGCAGACAGGCTATCAAAGGCCTAACATAACAAACAATAGGCTCATGGCAGTTTTACAGCGGTTACATGGATACACAGGCAGCTAGGTGGTGAGTGGAGGAGTATTTAAAGTAAGGACCGCAGACAGGCTATCAAAGGCCTAACATAACAAACAATAGGCTCATGGCAGTTTTACAGCGGTTACATGGATACACAGGCAGCTAGGTGGTGAGTGGAGGAGTATTTAAAGTAAGGACCGCAGACAGGCTATCAAAGGCCTAACATAACAAACAATAGGCTCATGGCAGTTTTACAGCGGTTACATGGATACACGGGCAGGCAGCTTGGTGGTGAGTGGAGGAGTATTTAAAGTAAGGACCGCAGACAGGCTATCAAAGGCCTAACATAACAAACAATAGGCTCATGGCAGTTTTACAGCGGTTACATGGATACACGGGCAGGCAGCTTGGTGGTGAGTGGAGGAGTATTGAAAGTAAGGACCGCAGACAGGCTATCAAAGGCCTAACATAACAAACAATAGGCTCATGGCAGTTTTACAGCGGTTACATGGATACACAGGCAGCTAGGTGGTGAGTGGAGGAGTATTTAAAGGAGGGACCGCAGACAGGCTATCAAAGGCCTAACATAACAAACAATAGGCTCATGGCAGTTTTACAGCGGTTACATGGATACACAGGCAGCTAGGTGGTGAGTGGAGGAGTATTTAAAGTAAGGACCGCAGACAGGCTATCAAAGGCCTAACATAACAAACAATAGGCTCATGGCAGTTTTACAGCGGTTACATGGATACACAGGCAGCTAGGTGGTGAGTGGAGGAGTATTTAAAGTAAGGACCGCAGACAGGCTATCAAAGGCCTAACATAACAAACAATAGGCTCATGGCAGTTTTACAGCGGTTACATGGATACACGGGCAGGCAGCTTGGTGGTGAGTGGAGGAGTATTTAAAGTAAGGACCGCAGACAGGCTATCAAAGGCCTAACATAACAAACAATAGGCTCATGGCAGTTTTACAGCGGTTACATGGATACACGGGCAGGCAGCTTGGTGGTGAGTGGAGGAGTATTGAAAGTAAGGACCGCAGACAGGCTATCAAAGGCCTAACATAACAAACAATAGGCTCATGGCAGTTTTACAGCGGTTACATGGATACACAGGCAGCTAGGTGGTGAGTGGAGGAGTATTTAAAGGAGGGACCGCAGACAGGCTATCAAAGGCCTAACATAACAAACAATAGGCTCATGGCAGTTTTACAGCGGTTACATGGATACACAGGCAGCTAGGTGGTGAGTGGAGGAGTATTTAAAGTAAGGACCGCAGACAGGCTATCAAAGGCCTAACATAACAAACAATAGGCTCATGGCAGTTTTACAGCGGTTACATGGATACACAGGCAGCTAGGTGGTGAGTGGAGGAGTATTTAAAGTAAGGACCGCAGACAGGCTATCAAAGGCCTAACATAACAAACAATAGGCTCATGGCAGTTTTACAGCGGTTACATGGATACACGGGCAGGCAGCTTGGTGGTGAGTGGAGGAGTATTTAAAGTAAGGACCGCAGACAGGCTATCAAAGGCCTAACATAACAAACAATAGGCTCATGGCAGTTTTACAGCGGTTACATGGATACACGGGCAGCTTGGTGGTGAGTGGAGGAGTAGTGCAAGGAGTGTCTGTCCCAGTACTCCCCAAATATAAATAGATGTTAATGTCTCGCAAAACAACCCAAACAAAAAAAAAGGTGGCATACTTAGGTACAGGGGTGGGCTCATCTGCTGAGTTTCTGACATAGTAATTTGGCAGTAACTATTTAATGGTGCCAATATAGGACACAGACACAGACTACTTTAAGTTGCATCATAGATGTCTACAAATTTGTATTGTCAGTGCCAGACATTGAATGATGTCAGCGAATAGACTAAAGATTGGTGGAGCTGTGCGACATATTTTTGCACGCGGTAGAGCACATTTTGAGCTGGGGTAGGGGGGAACTCTCTAGAGGCCGGCGGGACCGCCCCAGGGCCCCTCATGTTACAACGGTGTGTCTGACGTTGGGTGCGCACCACCACCGCCAGAGACACTACATTGTACTATGAGGGACCCAGTAGCAATGCCGTCAACCAAAAGCGAGCACACCCACCTCTTCAGACAAACAGCAGTCTCACGGGTGCTTGCGCCAAGTCGCGATACCACGGCCCCGTGTGGGGGAGTTTGGCCATTTAGGGAGGTGTAAACATGTCGTATGCTGTACAATCAGCTGCAGCAAATTAGACATTAGAAAAGTAATTCACAGGCAAGAGCTTTTCATAGGAAAGCTAGGTGTCGGCCGGGCAAGGTGGGGCAAAAGATTTCGAAATCCAGTTGTGGTTCATTTTAATGAATGTTAGATCGTCAACATTTTGGGTAGCCAGACGAGTCCTTTTTTCGGTTAATATTGAACCTGCAGCACTGAATACTCTTTCTGATAGGACACTTGCTGCCGGGCAAGCAAGCTCCTGCAATGCATATTCTGCCAATTCTGGCCAGGTGTCTAATTTGGAGGCCCAGTAATCAAATGGGAATGACGGTTGAGGGAGAACATCGATAAGGGATGAAAAATAGTTAGTAACCATACTGGACAAATGTTGTCTCCTGTCACTTTCAATTGATGCAGCAGTACCTGTCCTGTCTGCGGTCATAGCAAAATCACTCCACAACCTGGTCAGAAAACCCCTCTGTCCAACGCCACTTCTGATGTGTGCACCCCTAACACTCCTAGTCTGCTGCCCCCTGGAGCTCGTGTGAGAACGATCACGTGCGCTGTGTGCTGGGAATGCCTGAAGCAAACGGTCAACAAGAGTTGATTGTTTGGTTGCTAATATTAGTTCCAAGTTCTCATGTGGCATAATATTTTGCAATTTGCCTTTATAGCGTGGATCAAGGAGGCAGGCCAACCAGTAATCGTCATCGTTCATCATTTTCGTAATGCGTGTGTCCCTTTTTAGGATACGTAAGGCATAATCCGCCATGTGGGCCAAAGTTCCAGTTGTCAAATCTCCGGTTGTGATTGGTTGAGGGGCAGTTGCAGGCAAATCTACGTCACTTGTGTCCCTCAAAAAACCAGAACCCGGCCGTGACATGCAACCAATTTCCTGTGCCCCCGGGAAAGGTTCCGCATTAAAAATATACTCATCCCCATCATCCTCCTCGTCCTCCACCTCCTCTTCGCCCGCTACCTCGTCCTGTACACTGCCCTGACCAGACAATGGCTGACTGTCATCAAGGCTTTCCTCTTCCTCTGGTGCAGACGCCTGCTCCTTTATGTGCGTCAAACTTTGCATCAGCAGACGCATTAGGGGGATGCTCATGCTTATTACGGCGTTGTCTGCACTAACCAGCCGTGTGCATTCCTCAAAACACTGAAGGACTTGACACATGTCTTGTATCTTAGACCACTGCACACCTGACAACTCCATGTCTGCCATCCTACTGCCTGCCCGTGTATCCTCCCACAAATAAATAACAGCACGCCTCTGTTCGCACAGTCTCTGAAGCATGTGCAGTGTTGAGTTCCACCTTGTTGCAACGTCTATGATTAGGCGATGCTGGGGAAGGTTCAAAGACCGCTGATAGGTCTGCATACGGCTGGCGTGTACAGGCGAACGTCGGATATGTGAGCAAAGTGCACGCACTTTGAGGAGCAGGTCGGAGAACCCAGGATAAGTTTTCAATAAGCACTGCACCACCAGGTTTAAGGTGTGAGCCAGGCAAGGAATGTGTTTCAGTTGGGAAAGGGAGATGGCAGCCATGAAATTCCTTCCGTTATCACTCACTACCTTGCCTGCCTCAAGATCTACTGTGCCCAGCCACGACTGCGTTTCTTGTTGCAAGAACTCGGACAGAACTTCCGCGGTGTGTCTGTTGTCGCCCAAGCACTTCATAGCCAATACAGCCTGCTGACGCTTGGCAGTAGCTGGCCCATAATGGGACAACTGGTGTGCAACAGTGTCATCTGCCGATGGAGTGGTTGGCAGACTGCGTTCTGTGGAAGAGCTGTAGCTTCTGCAGGAGGACGAGGAGGAGGAGGAGGAGGGGGTGCGAACGCCTACAGCCAACTGTTTCCTAGACCGTGGGCTAGGCACAACTGTCCCTAAATTGATGTCGCCTGTGGACCCTGCATCCACCACATTCACCCAGTGTGCCGTGATGGACACATAACGTCCCTGGCCATGCCTACTGGTCCATGCATCTGTAGTCAGGTGCACCTTTGTACTCACAGATTGCCTGAGTGCATGGACGATGCGCTGTTTAACATGCTGGTGCAGGGCTGGGATGGCTTTTCTGGAAAAAAAGTGTCGACTGGGTAGCTCGTATCGTGGTTCAGCGTACTCCATCAGGGCTTTGAAAGCTTCGCTTTCAACTAACCGGTAGGGCATCATCTCTAACGAGATTAGTCTAGCTATGTGGGCGTTAAAACCCTGTGTACGCGGATGCGAGGATAAGTACTTCCTTTTTCTAACCAGAGTCTCATGTAGGGTGAGCTGGACTGGAGAACTGGAGATCGTGGAACTTTCGGGTGTGCCCGTGTACATGGCAGACTGAGAGACGGTTGGAGACGGTATTGTTTCCGCCGGTGCCCTAGATGCAATATTTCCTCCTAGAAAACTGGTGATTCCCTGACCCGGACTGCTTTTGGCTGGCAAAGAAACCTGCACAGATACTGCCGGTGGTGCGGAAAATGGTGGCCTTACAGTGACGGAAGGGATGTTGCGTTGCTGACTAGCTTCATTGGCCGAGGGTGCTACAACCTTAAGGGACGTTTGGTAGTTAGTCCAGGCTTGAAAATGCATGGTGGTTAAGTGTCTATGCATGCAACTAGTATTTAGACTTTTCAGATTCTGACCTCTGCTTAAGCTAGTTGAACATTTTTGACAGATGACTTTGCGCTGATCAGTTGGATGTTGTTTAAAAAAATGCCAGACTGCACTCTTCCTAGACTCGGATCCCTTTTCAGGGATTGCAGACTGAGCTTTAACCGGATGGCCACGCTGTCCTCCAACAGGTTTTGGCTTTGACACGCGTTTTGGGCCAGATACGGGCCCGGCAGATGGAACCTGTTGCGATGTTGATGCCTGCTGCGGCCCCTCCTCCACCTCCGCTTCTGAACTACTGCCGCCTGCACCCTGTTCCCCCAATGGCTGCCAATCGGGGTCAATAACTGGGTCATCTATTACCTCCTCTTCGAGCTCGTGTGCAACTTCGTCTGTGTCACTGTGTCGGTCAGTGGTATAGCGTTCGTGGCGGGGCAACATAGTCTCATCAGGGTCTGATTGTGGATCTGTACCCTGAGAGGGCAATGTGGTGGTCTGAGTCAAAGGAGCAGCATAGTACTCTGGCTGTGGCTGTGCATCAGTGCACTCCATGTCAGAATCTACTTGTAATGGGCATGGCCTGTTAAATGTTTCACTTTCTAAGCCAGGGACGGTATGTGTAAAGAGCTCCATGGAGTGACCCGTTGTGTCGCCTGCTGCATCCTTCTCTCTTGTTGTAGTTTTTGCTGAGGAGGACAAGGAAGCGACTTGTCCCTGACCGTGAACATCCACAAGCGACGCGCTGCTTTTACATTTACCAGTTTCGGAAGAGGAGGCAAAAGAGCTAGAGGCTGAGTCTGCAATGTAAGCCAAAACTTGCTGTTGCTGCTCCGCCTTTAAAAGCGGTTTTCCTACTCCCAGAAAAGAGAGCGTTCGAGGCCTTGTGTAGCCTGACGACGAAACTGCCTCCACAGCTCCAGACTTAGGTGGAATATTTTTATCCCCACGACCACCTGATGCTCCACTACCACTACCATCATTACCAGCTGACAATGAACGCCCACGACGACCTCTTGCACCAGACTTCCTCATTGTTTTAAAATCTTAACCAAAGTAACTTTATTTCTTGCTGTCAAACAACTTACACGGTGAGCTATAAATTCAGTATGATTTCTATATCCCTTAACAGGTTGGTGAGACCACAAGGAAAATCAGGCACAATGTTACACACTCTGTTTTCTGTGGCACCAAATCACAGAGATGACACACACGCAGGACTGTCACTCAAGCACTAATGTCAATATGAATCTCCCATCTAATTAATTTATTTTTTTTTTCTCAGAGAGACTTTAGAAACCAAATAATATTTAAAACAAAAAAAAAAAAAAATAGGCTTTCTATAGCCCACTGAATGAGAGATAGCACACACAGCAGTGGCACACAAGCCCTGACTGAGGCCAATATTTTTCTCCCACTGATTGATGTAGTGCTTTTGTGTTGAGGTAGAATTTAGAACACAAATCACGGAAAAAATAAATAGGCTTTCTCTGGCCCACAATTAGAGAGAGAGAGGTGGCACACCCAGGAGTCAAGACTGGCACACAAGCTGAAAGGGCAATATTACTCTCCCACTGTTTTTTTATGTTTTTTTTTTTTTTTTTTTCAGGGAGACTTTAGAAACCAAATAATATTAAAAAAACAAAAAAAATAAATAAATAGGCTTTCTATAGCCCACTGAATGAGAGATAGCACACACAGCAGTGGCACACAAGCCCTGACTGAGGCCAATATTTTTCTCCCACTGATTGATGTAGTGCTTTTGTGTTGAGGTAGAATTTAGAACACAAATCACGGAAAAAATAAATAGGCTTTCTCTGGCCCACAATTAGAGAGAGAGAGGTGGCACACCCAGGAGTCAAGACTGGCACACAAGCTGAAAGGGCAATATTACTCTCCCACTGTTTTTTTAGGTATTTTTTTTTTTTTGGCAGGGAGACTTTTCAAACCAAATAATATTAAAAACAACAAAAAAAAAAAAATAGGCTTTCTATAGCCCACTGAATGAGAGATAGCACACACAGCAGTGGCACACAAGCCCTGACTGAGGCCAATATTTTTCTCCCACTGATTGATGTAGTGCTTTTGTGTTGAGGTAGAATTTAGAACACAAATCACGGAAAAAATAAATAGGCTTTCTCTGGCCCACAATTAGAGAGAGAGAGGTGGCACACCCAGGAGTCAAGACTGGCACACAAGCTGAAAGGGCAATATTACTCTCCCACTGGTTTTTTATGTTTTTTTTTTTTTTTTTTTCAGGGAGACTTTAGAAACCAAATAATATTAAAAAAACAAAAAAAAAAAATAAATAGGCTTTCTATAGCCCACTGAATGAGAGATAGCACACACAGCAGTGGCACACAAGCCCTGACTGAGGCCAATATTTTTCTCCCACTGATTGATGTAGTGCTTTTGTGTTGAGGTAGAATTTAGAACACAAATCACGGAAAAAATAAATAGGCTTTCTCTGGCCCACAATTAGAGAGAGAGAGGTGGCACACCCAGGAGTCAAGACTGGCACACAAGCTGAAAGGGCAATATTACTCTCCCACTGTTTTTTTAGGTATTTTTTTTTTTTTGGCAGGGAGACTTTACAAACCAAATAATATTAAAAACAAAAAAAAAAAAAAATAGGCTTTCTATAGCCCACTGAATGAGAGATAGCACACACAGCAGTGGCACACAAGCCCTGACTGAGGCCAATATTTTTCTCCCACTGATTGATGTAGTGCTTTTGTGTTGAGGTAGAATTTAGAACACAAATCACGGAAAAAATAAATAGGCTTTCTATGGCCCACTCACTGAGAGATGGCACACACAGGGATGGCACTGTAGCAGAAATGCCAATCTTAATCTCCCACAAAAAAAAAAAAAAAAAAAAACAGGGACTGTCCTACAATTACTATCTCCCTGCAGTAATCTAAGCCAGGTATGGCAGGCAGCAATAGGAGTGGACTGATGCACAAATTAAATAAAAAGTGTGGACAAACAGAAAAGATAGCTGTGCAGAAAGGAACAAGAGGATATGTGCTTTGAAA